>NC_134312.1:131399620-132075977 GCF_964195595.1 Calonectris borealis
AGTTCAGTGCTCTAATCCATCCTCCCAACCTACTACTCCAAGAAGAAAAATTACATTTAACTGATTCCAGGAACACGCACAAAATCATAAACATATTTTTAAATGGGTAAGTAGCAGCCTATAAAATATTTTAGCAATTTTGGGAAAAAGGTGGCTTTTACAAAACACTAATATATTAAGGGATAACTGGCATCAAGAAAAGCTGCTTTAATATAGCAACTATGAAATTAGAAAAAACAATTCCTAAATCTATGCCAAACTCTGTTACGGATTATATTGTTTTGGACCATGGGGAACTGGAGAAATACTACTCACTCTGCACAGAACAGTGCCGGGAAGATAAATGACTGTTAGTGAAACAAAGAGTATATATGGAGTGTTCTTCATAAGCATGTGTACTGACTCTGGCTGGGATGAGTCAGCTTTCCTCACAGCAACCCATAAGGTGCTGGGCTTCAGATTTGTGACTGAAAGTGTTGATGACATATCCGTGTTTTGGCTGTTGCTGAACAGTACTTGCCCAGCATGAAGGCTTTCTCTCTTCCTCCTGCACTCAGCTCCCACCCCAGCAAGTCAGTTTGGGGGTGGTAAGAGGCTGGAAGGAGACAGAGCCGGGGACAGCTGACCTAAGCTGGCCAAAGGGATGTTCCATATTACATGATGTCATGCCCAGCAATAAAAAACTAGGTGGCTCTGCCTCCCACGACAGCCATTATATCGAGACCAGCTGGGCATCAGCCTGCTTGTGGGAGGTGGCGAGTGACTGCCTTTGCATCACTTGTCTCTCTTCCTCTTTCCTTCCTTATTGAACTGTCTTTATCTCGACCCACAAGTTTTCTCACTTTTGCTCTTCCTATTCTCTCCCCCCATCCCAATGGCGGGAGGGAGGAGGGAAGCAACCACCTGTTTGGGTGCTTAGCTGCTGGACAGGGTCAACCCACCAGAACACTGCACATCTACTATATAGCAATCTCATCTTAAAGTTATTCCATAGTTTTTTGTGTTTTGTTTTTTTTTTTTTAATTAAAAATTTCACATGGGACTGTACCAAAACTTCATAAAAAGCCAGGTACACATCTACTGCTACTGCCTTAGCAAACATCAAATTAACCTGGAAATCAGACTGCCTCAACACAATTTATTGTCTCTTTACCACCTTATTATCTCTTGGTGCTTATCTGTGTATTACTTCATTATTAGCTCTATCATTTTTTCAGCTACTTCAGTCAACCTGACTTATTCTAATGTCCTCCTCTTCCTTTTCTTTAAAAGACATTTCCCATTTCCACAGCCCTGGGGCCATCACCGTCGGTTATTTCCATGAAGCCTGTAAGCAACAGCTGTGCTGCACTAGGCGCTCTCATTTGCAGAAGTGGTCAGCTACTCACCAAACACAGCATTGGCTTGCTTCTACTGGCACCCACTAAGCTAAGAGAATCTAAACATACTTCAACTTATCCAAAATTTGTATCAGGGACAGGGGGGAGTTGTGATTTCCTTTAAGTTTCTGGATACAATTTATCTTTTTCTGAAGATCAAAGCAAAGATGAATTCAGTCGTCTTTATCATTATATACTTACTTTAATCAAGTACACACTACAGCATTCTCCCCGATTACTATAAATTATCTCAGCATCTTTTCTCTGCTTTTGTATCTGACTTTTCACCTTAGCTGTTATTTGTACTGCAACCTGAGATTATGTCCTTGTTTCCAGTTTTCATGATACTTTTTTCCATGAACAGTATTTCTAGAATTCCTAACACTGCTCTACTGCTCTCTTATCTTCTGCCTGCATCAGAATTTCTCTTTCAGAAATTGACAGATCATCTTATAGTCCTTATGTCTTAGGAGAGACCCTATCTACCTATTTCCTTAGCTTGTAAAAATTATGCTACTTTAAAATACTAGCTGTTATTTCTTCCATTCCTGAGGGGAAGGAATGCTATTGATTCATCATTATTTTCATCAAAATTGAATTAAGTTTCAGATTTTCAAGAACCTCCTTATTAGTCCAAATCTAGTCTAAAGCAGGCACTTCAACAATTTCTACCAGTTTCTGGAAAAATAAAAAAAAAGGTGTCCCAAACATTCTTAGATCTTCAAGAACTGCAAATCCTATCTTTTTGTCCTTCCAGAAAGTAGTTTTGTCAAGTTCCCAATTTCCGTCGAGCTGTATTCTCTATCACTTTTGTTACTTGCAAAAAAAAAAAAAACACCCCAAAAAAAACAACCTAAAAAAACAACCACCACAAAAAACCAAAACATTGTTTACTGTCTCATGCAGATTAGGCATTCTTGTCTTCTTTCTTTCACCAAAAGACATTCCAGTGTCTACTTCAACGTCACATCAGCTTCAGCAAAAAAATAGACGAGTATGCACATACGTACGTATGCAGCATAACATCATCTCCCTTTCCAAGCACCCGAAGGCAGAGGACTGCAGCAGCACCTTTGGTCAGTCCAAAGAAACAGAATGCAGACTAAGAAATCTGCTGCTGTTCAGGGAAACAAAACACTATCAATCCCGTCAGTTGGAGGATGCTCACTTGCAGACTACTAGTCTATGCTTACAGGCAAGAAGTGGCCAGTCAAATCACCTACTGAAGGCAGAATTTTCTGTGCCTAGCCTTTATAACACCCCCCTCAAAAAAAAAACATCTACTGCCTTGGTGATCCAGTCTGATCATCCACAGCAATTTATGGAATGTGTACTATAACTATACCAAAACACTGAATTCGGAATATACGAAGTCTCAATTACTTAGAGAAATGAAGTGTTCCTTTATTGCATAATCAAAATAGTTAAAAATTTAAATCGAAACTAACATTTTTCTTGAGAACTTTGCAGAACTGCACTAACGAAGATTAGCAGCATAAAATTTGAAAACAAACCTTTTCGGGGGGGGGGGGGGGGCGGGCGGGGCAAGGGGGGGATGCGACTATCAAGCAAGCACACTTAATCCTCCCTGAAATAGTCTCCAAAAGTGACTGATACAGATAATTCTGTAAATGAAACACACCATGATCTAATACTACATAGTACTCCCACACACATACAAAAATATCTCTACCATACCACAGTTCAATAGTGACTGCTGAACAAAGTTATCTAACCACAATGACTTCCAGACCTTCACAACAATCAATATTAGACCTTATAAAAACCTTCAATATTATATATAGTATTGGAATATCACTGCCTGCCAGAGACTGGCAGAGGTATAAATAGTAACAGGTTATAAATAACAACAGTTCCATCACAAAGGCTTCCAGGTACTTGCTGTGCTGCAGCCCACTCAAAGAAAACCCCTTTTTATGTTACGAAATGCAAACTTTATCCATGCTCAGGTCTAGAGAAAGAAGGACTGAATACAGAAAAGCAATAACCCCAAAATAATTCAAGAACAAAAGCAGACAGACAATCCAGCTTTCACTGTGACAACAGGATAGTCTTTCAAGGTAAAAACAAAATAGTAGTAAAATGATTCTATTCCCGTGTTAGGCAAAACTCCTATTAGGATTCCATTTAAAGCTCTAACAGACACATTTTAAAGAGTAATATTGAAAATCTTGGAAAAGCCAAAAAAGTTAATTCCATAGTATTTTCATGAGGCTTGAAATAACTCATTTAAACAATGTATTTAGCTTTACAAAATCACAATAAAATATTCCATCACAAGTACAAAAACCTCATAGTGAAAAAATTCCAGGCACCAAAGGATCCCAACCTACCAACGAAAGCTATAACAAAATCACTGGTTGGAAGTTGAAGCCAGCCAGATGAAAATGAAAGACAGTAATGTCTGACTAGCATTCACCTTTCTGATCCAATTCAGTGGTTAGCATACCAACACTTAACATTCATGTTAAGAGGAAATTTCTTTTTGAAGATGCATTTAAATCAAGCGTAAGGTTTTAAGACAGCAGTAGAAAAAAACACAGCTGCATGTAATAAATGGCAGGTAATTATTTAATAGTATCTTCTAGCCCTAAATTTTTTGAGTGTTAGATGCACAGTCTCTCCACTAATGTTGTGTTAGAAAACCCACAAAACTTCTAACATCTTTTTGTGTAAAAAATCTTCTAATAGTCATCTTCCATCAGAAGATTAATAATTATGTTTGGAGACAGAAGGCTGCTTTCAATCCCTACTTTCCCACCCCCGCACCTTATTGTGCAAATTGATCTGCTAGCTACCTTTTCAATGACACGTTTTCAGTTGCAGTGCTGATGCATGCCTGCTGCCAACAAGACAACATGCAGTGTAAACACTCTTGCAGAAACCTGATCTAATACTGCACATACAACTGACAGCAGTCAACAGCAATGCCAATACCTGGCTTACTCTTGATACCAGTTTTGGAAAAGGCCTACAAGTTTCCTCAAGACAGGTAAGTTTAATAGGTACCACAAACTAAACAATTTCATACCAAAAATTGTATTTAAAAATGGGGAGGATCTATTGCTCATCTTTTCCTCCAGATATGCCCCAGGACACAACCATTCCCAAACTGCATGCACTCACTGGGATTATCTGCTGCATGCTCAGCTGTTCACAGTACATTAAGATTACTAAATTGCAACCTTTGTGATATTTTTCAATGCCAGTAGCTGTAGCAGTTGCCACAGATATTTTGATTATAGCCTACGAAATCAGGATCTCCTAAGCCACGTTCCACAACAAGAATGCGTTATGATTCACTATCTTCTATCTTAAGTATATATGTAACTTTTTTGTCCAAACTCATTAGTAACTATGTGGTATATGAACACTAGCGTATGATAAATAAGGGGGGGTAAGTGCCATTTTGTTAACTTTTACCTGTACGTACAAAGAGCTAACCAAAAGCAAAGTTTAACCTCACAGCTACAAAATTAATCCAAAATGTTTTGTTTGAGACTTAAAACAGAAAAGGCTAGAATATAGCTAAGTACAACTGGCCAAGATCGCTTCAGTAGTAAACAAGCTCCAAAAGCACACGGTACATGTTTTTGACGAAACACATCTCAGACTCACAAAAGTCTCAGGCACTTCATCAGCTGAGCAGTAGCAATGAGAGTATTACATGAGTATAGCATACTGGCATACATTCACAATATAGCACTAGCACAACTTCAAATGACTCTTTCATGCATGATCAAAGGATTACACAATTTATATTTCACCCCATCTTTATTTGTGCTTAATTAATTTATATGTAACTTTTTAGTACAACCATTCATTTCATGAAACGTTTGTTAATATCTTTACTGTCAACTGAGGTACCCCACCATGACCCAAACCAAGCAGTTGCATGGAGGTTGCTAGCTCGGGCACAGTTCAGCATTAGTACGGCTGTAAGGGTTTTGGCTCACACCTAGCCCTTACCAAGCCAGTTTGTAGTGCACGCAGAATGAGCTCAAGCCTCTTTGTGTCTTTCTTTAAATGCTAAGACGCTCCTAGACATAAAAGTTTTACTCTCCTCAAACAGGCCTGTCTGATGGGTTATTTATTTTCCCCAGCCATACATGACTGATTGGCTACCCATGTACACAGTTGCTGATTAATATTATTGGCTATTTTGGATTAACCTGTCGTCCTCTAAGGCCCGCCTTGCACGCTGAGGCAAATCTAAATCGAGATGCTGTACCAAAGCCGACACAAAATATGGATCTCCAGTATAGGCATTTTTTTCCCCAAACAGTCTAGCCCCAAAAGTGTACAAAGATTCATGTACGTGAATGTTAAGCTACATCTCTACTTACAAGTTTATTTCAGAAAAGATATTTTAGTAATTGTAGCAGACTGGGTCAAGTAGGAACGCCTGCACTTGGAAATCTACTAAAATAACTTCCAGAGCTGAATCCAGCGGGTTTGGTTTTGTTTTTTCCAGATCAGAAAATTATGGAGGCCTGGATAAACCTAGAATGACATGCTAACATTACACAAGGTCATAACTTGTTTATATTAAAACACGTTTATGGAAGGTCATTCTTTTGCAAAGAAATGAGATTGCACAAGATTCTTGGGAAATGTACTTCGTAAGAAAGAAATTGAAGGAACAGTATTCAAGAAGAGTGTGCAAACAGAAAATGAACACACACAGAAAAAGGAAAAAAACAGCACAGACAATCTGAGCAGTCATAGTTTGTGACATAGAGGTCCCAAGCCCATGACACACTAACCTCTTACATAGTTGCGGCAGCTACAAAGATAGCTGCAAGCTCAACACAAAGTAAATCACGTACGGCAGAACATGGTATGTAGACTCAAATAGGACTCAGCTATAAAAATGAAGTGAGAATCACTGCTTTAAGTATTGCTTTCCGTTTTGTTTCACAGGTTTTTCGTACTATGATGTACTAGTACTATGTGAGCTAGCTTAAACGGCCAAACTGTCTTTTACAGCAGTTTAATTAACTGAATTAAGCTACACGAGAAAGTTAAAATAATCATCATTAATTTCTGTCATTGGAAAGGAATAGAGACTCTTCAGCCCCACGATGCACCAAAGTGTATTCCATACAACCCACACTGTTAATCAATAATAAAAAGAAGTCTAAGCTGTATGTCAATATACGTTGCCACCAACTGTGTTTGAAGAGACTCTTCAGCCCACGAGAAACCTAGTTTCTTTCCCCCTGCTCACCAGGATTTTGCAGAGACAAATTTAGAAGCCAGTTTAGTCTGAACCAATACAACCAATACAAAAAAGACATAAAGACCATATTGTAGTTTCATTATTGTCAGAAATGAAGTAAATAAATCCTTCTCAAAAAAAATTTGAATTGCAGTAAGTGCAAATTCCTCCTTTTTTTTAAAAAAATAGAAAAAACACGTACATCAGACAACAAAATCACAGACTGCCATGAGAGAGTTATTCACACATTTCCTTTGGGCTTATTCTTCTCTAGCATTTTTTGAAAATTTAGTCATCTTTTTGTAACACAAGCACTACACTTACGTAGCTCAACAAAAATACCATTTCTTTTTAAGTGAGACATTAGGTAGCCTCTATCAGCTGACTACAAAACAATGTCTTCTTCCCATCAAATAGTCAGGCTAGGCAAACACAACCAAACTGCACCTTTAGTATCATGCTCCTTATGCTTGGCCCATTTCCTCTCTTGAATACTTGTGTCCTATGCCACCAGCAAATTTTTTTGGGGGTAATTCAGGTAGAAGTAACATAGCCCCCTGATAGAGTGCATATTGTCCAGGCCTTCCATGCCTTGAGTGGTAAAACTCATGCACCAACATCTTATGTTTTGTTGCCAATTTCTCCTCTAGGCCTCTGAAGTCTCCAACAGAACTTGAAATTACCCAAAGCCATCAACACCTAGGATCACACAAGTTAAGAAACTACATTGATTTTAATTTATTTGATTAAACTGCTGTAATCTTCCTAGTCAAGGTTTCCTAAGTAAACACAGGCACTAAAGAGAAAGTAAGTGGAGATGTTAAGTGGCCCATAAGGCTTATTAAGATCAAGCTGATAGTTTTAACAAGGCTGATGCAACATAAAACTACTCATCTTAGAAACTCTGGTGATCTTAGAAGCCTAAACCATAGGCATTTTTTTCTTTAGAGGTTTTAAATGTCAAAGACTACATAGTTTCCTTCAGTCTTAAGACATGAATACACTTAAATATATAGCCTATGCGCACACAAGATTCCATAGACACATCCAGTGACAACAGACTGGAGCACATCCAAAGAACAGGCTGGCCAGGCTGTAACATACCGTTCTTACTCTCTTCATTTCCACTGACATAAACCAGGCTTAAAATCATAAAATGAGACTACTTCTTCCTGAAGAATCATGAGACACTTTTCAAACCATAAAGGAATACAGATACTACACGGTAAAAAAAAAAAAAAAAAAAAAAAAAAAGCATTATTAAAAGGCTACCAAACAAGAGATGTCCAAAGGCAAGTACTACTGCAGGGACAACTTAGAACAGTAGAAATCCTTACCAAAAAGCAAAGTTTTGCCAGAACATCCAAGTCATTAAAACAAAGACTGAAATCTTTACACCTCTCTAGTCACAACTGAAAAACTTCACAAACATTAATATTTTGCCAGCAACAATTTACAAACCCAACTTTGAACTAGACAATAGTGACATGATTTGTTCAGTGCCAGGACTAAAATGAAGATATTCTAAGTTTTAGGCCACTGCTCTTGACAGTACAAAAAGACACGGCATAAGGAGCACAATTGCCAGAGTAGGGGAAGCACAGCAGCAAAGGAAGGGGTGGGGAGGTGAGAAGAGACTCGCATTAGCAGAGACCAGAGAAGGAAAGCATGAGTTCTAATCAGACTCTACTTTTAATGTAACACAGGACAAGGTGTGATTTTTTTTTTAAGATGGTAGAAAACCCTGTCTCACTGAGACGTGGTAGCAAGCCCAGCACTGGCTCTTTAATACTTGCAGCATTCTTTCGCTAATACCATTGCCATGAACATGCAATTGTTTCCTTTTAATCACCTTCTGGCTTAACACCACTGGCTTATTTTTGTATTCTTGTACTTCTAGTGTAATACTGGAATGAAGGAACATTCTATTAAGCTTCACAGTGTTGCACACGGCCTTTATATTTATGCTACCAGCAACATTCACAGGATAATAAAATCTAACAACTCTTGTGTTAGAGAGCAGGAGCCAAATAACCTCTATTACGGGTATGAGAAGTTCATTGTTATCTAGATCAAAACGTCAGTTTTCTAACAGCAACGCAGTCATTCCTGGGTTTCAGTCCAGTGCTTCTGAAAAGAAAAACGCTATTTATTCACCAGCAACGCTTCCTAAAGCGCACAAATTTTCCATGAACAGATCTCCTACACAAGTACTGTCAGAGTTCAAGCCCGAGGTTTAAGCAAGCCAATCTCTGCATGGCAGATTAAAATTTTCACATTCAAGATCGGTAACTTGCTCTCTCCTTCAGTCGCCAAGTTCTCAAATTTTCAGATCAGAAACGCTTATTCTGACCCTCTCCCCCAGGATCTCGCTGCCTGGGAACCACGCAAGGGAAGAGGGGCAAGCCTGCCTCTCCAGCCTCCCGCCACCTCACCTCAGGAGGCCGAGGCGGCCGGGCAGAGCAGCGGTGGTGTTTACCACCGGCTGCCGACGACCACGCACAGCTGGCTGTCACCGCAGGCGTCCGCCTCGCACACAACTCGCAGACGACGGCCCCCGTCAGCCCGCGGGGCCTCCCGGGGCGGGGGAGCCGCCGCCAGGCCGGGCCGGGCCGGCCCCACCGCGGCAGCGCGCACCGCCCGGCCGCCCCCCGCCGTGACTGCGCACCCCGGGCTCCCCAGGCCGCACGCAGGGGCGGGCCCCGCCGCCCAGATGCTGGGCGAGGAGACAAGGCCTAGGCACCGGCCTCCGCCGCTGCTCCCCCCGCCCCGGGCGGGCCCTCGCCGCTCCTGCGCGGCGGGAGAGCCGGGGTGACCCCCACCCCTACCCCGCAGCGGCGGAGGGGGCGGCGGGCGGCCCCGCCACTCACCGAAGTCGAGGAACTGCTTGATGGAGAGGGGCGAGGGGGAGAAGCGGGAGTAGTACTCGATCTGCTTGGGGATGGGGCTCTTCAGCAGCGCCCCGCACAGCCGCATGGCGCGGCGCGGCCCGCCCGGCTCCGCTCCGCCGCTCCGCTCCCCTCCCCGGCAGCGGCACTAGGGCGCTGGGGCGGCGGCGGCGCAGCCACCCGCGCTCATGCCAGGGCAGCGGCCACCCCGGCGGCGCCCGTCGCTCTCTGCGGCCCGGCCCGGCCCAGCGGGAGGGGCGAGCGGAGGGAGCCGCCCCGCGCGCGCGCGCGCGGAGGGAAGGAAGGGAGAGGCGGGCGCGAGTGACTGGCGCGTGTCGTCCGTCTGCCGTCCTTCCCCAACGGCCGGGGCGCCCGAGCGCGCAGGCGTATCGCCGCGGGGGGTGGGGCGGGGCGCGGCGGGGCCGGGCGTGAGGTGACCGGCGGCGGGGGAGCGGGAGCGGGAGCAGGTCCCTTGGGTGGGAAGGAGGGAGAACCAGGCTAAGCGGGAGGGGCAGAGTCTTGCCCCCGCATGGCGACGTGCCCCCGGCGTCTCCTCGGCACAGCCCGTTTCCACCCTGCGACGTTCAACTGGAGGCGTTGGGCTGGCATTTGGGATTGAGCTACTGCGGTGCCGTTGATCGTTCTCAGCCAGCCCGTAAAACGTTGTATGCACGGTTGGCTTCAACCTGGAACTTAGCCTTAACGGTATCGGTATTGAACGGGTTTTACAGTTTGTGCGAGACCGACGGAAGAAAGGCTGCCTTCGTTTTACGTAACAAAGCAAGTTTTAAGGGATGGAGGGAACAAGGTTTAAAGGTGGAAGACTCACCGTATCGTAACACGAGGCCTACCATGGCTGTAGGTGGGACCCTACTGAATCTCTCAGAACCCTGTACTCCCTGTGAAGACAGTCCATGTCCAGTGTCTGTCAAGTTCCAACTCTTGATAATACAGTTTCCTGAAAAGTCCATTTTCATCTGAGAAAGCACCAGAATATGGTTAAAATTAATTTTGATTGCTAAAATCAAAAGTGTATTTGAGAGAGGTATTTGAGAGCTAAAATGTACCACTGGATGAAATCACTGTCTGTTTTTTCCTCTTTTACTATCATGTGGTTTAGGTGCATTTATGACAAACGCATCTGATGACAAATAACTGGTCACAATTTTTTTTTTCCCTCCAATGAATTCAATATAAACTTCAGCACATACAAGTGTCATGAATGAGTGGTTTGGAGGCCGCTTAAAGAGTCATCATCAAAGGTATTAGCAGAAAGTGATTTTAATAAAAATATATAAAAGCGTGACTTAACAGAATTCAATGGCAAGGTTCACTCTATCACTTATTACATGGATGAAGCATACAAAGGCAAATCGAGTTAGAATTGAGCTGGAATGATTTATACAGAGACTGAAGATGAAAAGGGTAAGGGAGACCCTCCTGTTGAGTCACGAGGTTCAGAGAAGACCCCCTTGCTTTCTAAACTCCTGATGGAAACTAGGTGCGGCTAGATCCACTCCTAGTCCCAGACTTGATCAATGGTTTATGTCTAAGGGATTATATGTGTTTAGCAGCTAAGGTTCATTCACAATTTTAAGATAGATCACAAGGTTTTAGTAGCAATTAATCATTCACTAATTTAACATTTACAAAGCAAGTTAGTAGAGTCTGCTACAATCACGACAATGACAATTACAGGTTATGCTTACTATCAGTTCACACACACACACACAGAGACACAAATATATATAAATGTACAAAAGGTATACCTGTTAAAAAATTCCCCTGGATTCCAGTGAAATATTCACGTCAAATGTCTCGGCATTTCTCAACGGGAAAGGGGTTGAGCTTCAAGGAGTGTTTCAGCCCAGGTCCCATCGTTAGTCTGCGACGGTCCTCCAAATATCTCAAACCCAAGAGGTCGTGAGCTCTGAGAGGCGTCCCGCTCGGAGGGAGATGCTGGGTGCAGCCCACTCCGGTCCGGGAGAGCTCAAAGGGTCTCACTTAGAACCACCGTTTACAGGTTCACAAGATGATTGGCTTCAGTCATCAGTAAACTGGCATCCTGGCCACAGCCCAAGGTGGCAGTTACTAAAATTCTCAAGGTTTCAGTAACGATAATATTGTTCCACTCGAGCTACAACTCAGATAAGGGTGTCAGGGGATGAGGAATTATCCCCGCTCTCGTCTCCTGGGCCAGGCAGCAGGAGTACGTTCCCAACCTCAGCTATGCAGAGTTTCTGATACGGTCAAGGGACGCTTCACCGCCTGACTCATTACACCAAGGCCAAGGTTTAATGGGAGTTTCTGAGATCATGGAGCGGCCCAGGAGAAGTGGGGGGGGGGGGAATGCACCACCACCACAAGATAATATCACTCTAATTTTATAACTGACTCACAAAAGAAACAGGTACTCTTCAGTTACTGAAAGTCTCTCTCCATCGTTTGTATTGTGATTGCCCTTAGAGAATTTGAGATTGAGAAATCCTGACCTAATGTACAAAATAACTTCTAATAGCTGGAAAACATTTTAAAATCACTTCAATTACAGGTTGTGGGAGTGACCGCCTTGAAGAGGCATGTCATGTAATCAAGGCTGACAAAACGAAACATCTCCTGTAATTCTGAAGCTTTTTTGGCAGATGAGGAAAAGTGTTTTAAAACTTTTGTTATAAACTCTTCAGGATTTGATTTTGATTTATCTATAGCGTAACTATGAAATGAGTTGCAGAATTATCTGGCAGAAAATAATATCATTTTGTGTTAAGGACAGAACAATGTTTCCCCAAATTAAGGTGAAATTAGCAACTTCAAAGTATAATACATTGTCAAAATTTAAGCCACTTGATTTTATATACCTTTCACATTTTTAAGTAATCCTAGTGTGATTTCACCTCTGCCTCAAAAAATAGCAAGACAACAGTTAATTACTGAGTTGTCTTTCTAAACACAAAACCTTTTTTGCGATATAAACAGTGTCACAGCATCGCTTTGTTGGGAATTTTTTAAACCTATATTAACCAGCCCATGTGAAAATTGGAATTGTTTTTGTCTCTGCTGATACAGACTAAAATCATAATGAAGACGTGGGCAAAGTCACTGGAAAACAGAGGTGTGCTGTTCTCATCAAATGGACTCTCGATAGCTTCTCTCGACACTGGAGAAACTGATGACGTAACCGATAGATCGAATTCTCTGAAAACTGTTCATACACACACGTAAGACAAATACGAATCCCAGACTTGCCCAACAACTCTGCCTAACCTTGTGCATAAGAAGACTGCAAGACTTGCTTGAGAGAACATGAAATGCACACAGGTAAATCTATGGTTGTATTACCAATGCAAGACAGGAACAAGCACACATGTAAACCTAGGTCCTAAACAATCCGCCTAAATGAAGAGAAGTTAGTGGCATAAACCATGCTAAATAGAAAATGTCACTGGGATCAATAAACTTAAAGTATAAGCTGAATTTTGCTAAGAGCAGGTTTTTGGACCATTTGGATTTCTCGTACCTGCCTCCTTTACGTATTTCAGCACACATCTGGTGCAGAAATGCTTCCTGCAGCTCATTCTGCGAGTGCCTCCCTGAATTTTTGTTTATATGATAAAGAGCCTCTACAGGTGTGCAGGGAAGAAAGGATTTCCCTCTTAGGAAAAGTTAATTACAGCATTGATAACACAGCTAACACTGCTGAATTTCTTGGGTGCTTAGCATCTCTCTTCTATCAAGGGTATTATTTTCATATTTTCCAGTTAAATTCAAAGCCAGAATAACTAGAAGTAGGCTAGAGGTCAAAGATGCCCCAGTTTTACATGGCCCGTTAGTAGTCCCTGTTCAGTTAAAAAATGTTGCGCATGCAGGCAATCAGAAACCTCAGCACCTGTAAGTGAATTAGGGTCTTGGTACGGATGCTTGCCAGAACCCTACGCTGAGGACGAGATGGCCGGGATGTCCTGGCCCCAAGGGCACCACCCAGCCCAACTGCCCCCGCCTGGCCCCCCCGGGGAGCCCCAGCCTTCACAGCACCCTGACACAAGGAATCAGTTTTTGTTGGGTCATCACAGTGACAAAGGAGATGGGTAATTGAATCTGAGTAGCCAATCTTGCCTTAATGTTTTCTGTATTGGAGTCGGTGTAAAATCAATGCTTCGGACTCACAAACTGCAGAAACTTTGAGAAGCAATATCAGTTTTTGCTGCAGAGTGATTCCCTAAAACAGGGGATCTGATGCAGAGCATATTTACATAACCGAAAGCTTTTTGGTGTTTCCTACCCTCAGGTGACTGCTTCCCACTGACTTCGGTGACGTCATTTAAAAACCGGCCTCCCCTAGTATTGTACTTTGGCTATGATGGGGAGGGGGTGTCTCCTAATGGCAGAGCATACATGGAAGAGCCTTTGCTGCTTAATCTCTATGCATGTAGAGAGTCTTTATACATGAATTCAGTGGAGCCACAGGGATGAATAAGGAACACTTGTATGACTAGTAGTCACAAAATTAGCTTACTGGAAAAGAAAGGTCTCCCTAACTTTGAGTTTTAGTGCTTGGTTATGATTAGAGATTCACTCCTATTCCTGTAGAAATTTGTAGCAAAACTTCATCTGGACAATTTGTCAGTCACATTTTTGTTACATTTTCAGATCTTGTTCTTTCAGGATCTTTGTATTACATGGACTTCCGTTTTCAGGGAGCGAAGCTTTTGCATTTCATATTTTGTCCAATTAAGATTTACTTGCAGCAAACATTTCAGATTGTTAAAACACCAGAGCCTTAATCTCCGTGGCAAAGCTTGTTTTTCTTCACTGCAGAATATTCGGTAGGTCCATAAACTAGCTGCAGGGGATTCAGCATAATGAACTTCTTTGTATGGATGTCAGAGGAGGGGAAAGGAATGTTAAACTGTAAACCAAGAAAACATGATTATTAGTGTTTTCTAGACACATTGGCTTTGTGGAATTCATAGTAATTTTTTTAACAAAAAAAACTCCTATATTGAAGTTATTGTAACCCCTATATCTTATAGTTCAGAAGCACTCTTTGCAAATGGGTATAATACAATTGAAACACTAACAATAACAGTAACCAATAACAGTTATTTGGGGGAAATTCACACAGAGAATTATAGTCCCGAAGTACATTTTACAAGATGACAGAAAAAACCAGCACAGAACAGGAAAAGCTAGTATAGGGTAGTGCGATGTTTCATACAAATTCCTTCTGTTCATAGTACTAATTTTTCTCAGTAACACTGCTGTATTTTCCCAGTTTCCCACTTACATGCTTTCAAGGGTAGGTTCAAGTAGTGGATCGTGTAAAGCTGCGTTGGGAACACAGCGGGTTAGAAAGGGATAAGGTTTCTTAATGAAGCTTTCCTAAACTTCAAAAAAGACTTGGTTTTATTTTTAATAATTTATCTCTTCCTAGTATTTATGCACTCAGATGGGTAAGTTTGGATGGGCTCTTACCCAAAATGGTCAGAAGATTGATAGCATAGGCATGAGTTTAAAGTAAATATGGTCATTACATTTGGGAATGCACATGTAGAATTAGATTCTGTTACTATCATAGTCTATGTTTTCAGCCACTCTTGTCTATTACCCAACACAACAAAGTGTCTTGACCAAGTTTTGTTTTGTCAGCAAAAGCTGGTAGTCATTGCATTTAGTGTTCCTCATCCTAGTTAGTTGACCAGCAAAGTTTAGCAATTTTTCTAAAGGAACCATCAGGGACTATAAAAAATTATGTTCAGCAAATCTAGGAGGTAGGAAGTTAAAGAAATTCTTGATTGTCTTTGTAAAGAGAATGGCTTGTGAAAGTGTTTATAATTAGCTGGCTCAGATGTATTAGGGTGCACTCCACGACTCGTTTAATTACATAGCTGTGCTCAGTAATTTGCTTCAGAGTAAGTAGAGCTGGTGCCACCATGGTGGTGATGTTGACGCCTTATCAAATGACACCATCTGTGTGTCCAGTATTAATGGACAGAGCTACATTATTCTTTAATAGCCTGTAAAAAATTCATCTGAAAGGAAAAACAAATAGCTGATTTTCTTTTGAAATTGTTAAGGCATGCAGGAGAGAAACTGAGAGTAAATGCGGAGAAAAAGTTTACCCACTTCTCTCAGCAGTGAGGAAAGCTCACTTTATGAGTTTACCCACTCTTATTTAACACTACACCATTAGCCACGCTTTTTCCTTTCGTTTCGTGGGTGTTCCACTCTCTTTCTTTCCCCAACAGAGTTTCACATCTGCCCCTTTCTCAAATGTATTCCAGGGGAAGGAGGTCAAGTCTTTGTGGGCTCCGGGCAGGAGCGAGTCTTTGTGGTTGTCCAAGCGCCCCGCCAGTGCCACAAAGGCATGAGCAGAGTTCTGAACCCAACGCTCCCGTCGCATAATTTTTTATAGTCCCTGATGGTTCCTTTAGAAAAATTGCTAAACTTTGCTGGTCAACTAACTAGGATGAGGAACACTAAATGCAATGACTACCAGCTTTTGCTGGCTGTTCTCCCAGCAGGCAGGTAAAAATGTCGGTGAGGTGGAAAGTCCCATTGTAACCTGACAGACAGGATAAAGCAAAGTAACGGTTGTCAGAAAGGAACAAGGAAACTGTCTAGGAGGAGTATCCTTATTGCCATGGTATTTTGTCCTACCCATGCCGTAAGAGCGACCATTGGAACAAGTGAATTAGAGCTATGGTCAGGTGGCAGAGAACCATACCAGAAAAAACCCTTCCCCATAAGACTATGTCTTGGTCGTCCTTTTACCATTCAAATGCACAAAAAACCCACAGCCAGGTCATAACTCGCATCTAAAATGTGCAAAACTGAATCTAACCAGCAGTCAGTACACTTATGCCAAGGATTTACATTTAATCTTCTCTTCCAGAAACAGCTTGCAAGAGCACCAACTGAGGAAGAGTCACTAGGTATACATAAGAAATACATCTTTGGGTTTTGTACTAGATCCTTTAAAATGGGATTGTCAACCTACTTCAAGGAAGAGGAGGAGGACAGCACTAGTTTGGAATTAGTAGGAGGGTAGTGCCCCTGAAATCTCTTGATTTTTTTTTTCTTCCCTTGCTAGGGAGTCTCCTAGGGGAAAATTCAAAACTTTATTTCAGTTTGAGTTGCTGTAACCACACCCTGGCATAACTTTATCTTTGGGGAAAATCATCTCAACACCTTTTTGTTTGCAGAAATTGAAGCCTGCAAGGGCCTTGCGAGGAAAAAGCTGAAAAGGAGTTAGATCTTGCAGCAGGAGAAGTTCCTGTATCCTCAGATAAATGGAATAAAATCTGCCATTTAGGGGAGTAGATTTGAGTTGTCTTGGCTGTGAAAATTCTCAGCTGGAGAGAAATGGACTTTTTGTCCATTTTGTCGTAGAACATTTGTTTTCCATGCACTCAAATCTTCAAGAAGCAACTGCCAGTTTTGTCTGAAAATCACCATAATTTCACAGGAAGTTGTTCCCATCTCTGCTGGTACTTGACAGCCTATCGAGCAGGCTGGAGGACTGGAGAAGCATGTTTCCCAAGGCTTTCATGCCCCAGCCTCCGCAGCTCTGCCGTAGGGACTGTCCTGAAACTGGGCTTTTTGGTTTCACTGCAACCCATGAAGTGAGAACTAAGACTCCAGGAAACGTCATAGTTTTTATAGAAACATCAAAACATTCTTCTTTAGAGTCCACCCACTTCATGGGATCCCTTAAACAAAATAGCATAGAAGTTCAGCTCCAGAAATAACTGGGGAGAAGAGCTGTCGTGCTTGTTATTATGGAGCTTTCTGAATGTTAAAAACCTTCCAGAGAATAATTCCTGCTCCTGAGCTGCACTTTCCAGAGGTATCTGTTTACCAAGAGACAAACAAATTAGTAAAAAATTGAGTCCAAATACACCCTTTGTAATGAAATACCAGCCATTTTCCTCGCAAAACAGAAGACGACATTTTAGGGAAGCACAAGTGCATTTTCTGATTGCCTCCTCTCCCAGATCTTGGCAGTAGAAAATGGGATGAGAGAAGAGCCTCTGTTCCAATAGCAGCTCTGCCCTCTGAGGATGCAGTGATACAACACTTTGTTCCTCTGCATCGATCAGTCTCCTTTTCACCCCATTATGATATTTCCCTGTATCTCATGCACCAAATGCTAAAAGTCTTATAATTCAATATCACATCAAGTGCTTTTCTGAAATCCATAAGCATTACATGCGCTAGAATGCCTTTATATAGCACACATGCAATTACAGAGGGTTTGGGTATCAGGTTTGTCTGATCTGATATGTTTTATTAACCTACGGTTCTTACCGTTCATTGGGCTTTTTCACTCTATAGATTTACACATTAATTGGTGGGGTTTTTAAACTTAACTTGAGCCCATGGAAAGTTTAAACTAATGATTGTAGTTTCTCCAATTTCTGTGTTTAAAACACTTTTCTTCATTTATTCAACCAATAAGCTTTTATTGTTCCCGTTTTCATATATTTATTCAGTTTATTTCTTATGGATTTGAAAGTGCACAGTAAAGAAACTGAACTGGTTTACATAGCACAAGTTAAACGTCATCTTTAACTTTTTTGTGACATCCTGGACTTCAAATATAGTTTTGCACCTTTTGCTGATACTGCTTTTTGCCAGATTCTGGAGTTCCTCTTCACTGTAGAGTAAACAGCGAGACATAATTAGTTTGATTTTCTGTAATAGTTTGCAAACTGTAGCTCATAGACTGGTCTAGATGAGAAAATAGGCAAACACAATCATTTTGTCTATTTACAGTGACTTAACAAATTAGCCCTAAGCATAACTTCCAGCAGATGAAGTTCTGCAAGGAGAAGGAAAAGAACCATTAAATGAAGATTGTGTCTCCTGTTTGTTGGGGTTATAACAGCACTAGTTTTTAGTTAGAGATAACCTTTTTTGGTACATATTGTACAGCTATTCTTGCATCATGATCCTAATTTCCGGTTCCTTTTAACAGCGGGGAGTCACATCAGGATCCAAGTGTGGTTGCTCAGATCCACGCCTATAGTGGGGCTCAAGACCAATGCCAAATAAGAATCCCACAACATTTTAATTTGCCGTTATATACATAGTCCAAGGGAGAAGTATGCATCATGCATACTGTTCATGCATCATGTTCATTTGGCATATCCGTGCATGCACTCTTGGTAAATGTAGTAGGCCTCAATTCACTCTTGAATGCCTGCTGTCAACAGCCGGTGGCTTTTCCAGGAGTACCATTTGGCAAAATATCCTGGGTCTCTATACAGACCTTCCTCAAAGAAGATGACTGAAAAATACTATAACTTAACAAGAGAAACAAACTAATATTTTTTTAACTGTTCTACCTATTGAGCATAATATGCAGCTTATTTTGCAGATTATTCTGATGATCAGAAAGCATAGGGAAAGCATAGCCCAAGAGCTTCATGGGTGGGGAGAAAACTTTTGCTTCAGTGTTTGCTTGTAGATGTGTGCTTTGAGATAACAGGAGTAATAAAATGCCATTCTTCAGGTGAAAAATGGATTTTGTGCAAAGACTTGACTACCTGGCAGTCTTAACTTTCTCCACGTGGCACCATCACTCAGGTCTACACATTTGTTGTGGGATGGATTAGCTTTGAAAGATTAGATACAGATATGGATGTGGACACGGATAAGAATGGAATTACCGATGGTCCAAGGTCGTCTTTGCACTTCATTGAGCAACCAAATACTAAACATGAGGATGTCACACCCCGATGATTAACAACATTTCCACATCCATGTAATTTTAATGCTTTTCTTCTGGGCTGAAGCCAGGAGTGGTGGGTGATGGACACACCAAAAAGCAGAATGAAGCGCACAGACCATTTTTATTATTAAGGCTGATGAATGCTTGCCTTTAGAAGCCATTTTCAGTTGAGTTCAGCAGACGTTCATCAACCCTTAACCACTTGACCAGTATTGACTTCTGGTAGTTTGACGTTACACACACATAATGAATAAGATACAAATACAAGATGACTCTGCTAAGTCAGGGGAAAGGAAAAAAATGGTTCATCAGGTGCACTCATGACTGAAGCTACAGCATAAGCAGGCCTAGATATCTATAACCTACAGCTCAAAGGGACTGCGTGTTGTTTGTGCTACAGCTATTACCCTTGGCGGAGCACAACTATTGAATCTCACGTTTCCAGGTACAGTCTCAAATATGAGCTGGACTTCTCTGCAGAAAGTGTCCAGGCAGCCTGGGGATGAGCAATCACCTGAGATGAAGCAGTGCTGGAGGGAGATGCTCTAAGACATTGTCCTTTGCTTGATACTTTCACATCACTCTGAGGGGGACATAAGGGGACTAGTGTCACTCCTCACTATCCTTTTTTAATGTGTCTAAGTGAAAGCTGGAGTCCAATTCTGCTTACATGAAAAATAATCTTTCTGAGCCAGACACAGTGAAGGGAAGGATAACAATACTAGGTGTAAGGCTGCATTTTTCAGGTGCTTTGCTTTTGTCTCCTGACTCACTTGTTATAATGGTATCGTATTTACCAGCTTGTTTGTCACACTTAGACCTATTGTATAATTTTTCATCTGTTAAGATCAGACTTCGATTATTTTGTTGTAGTTTGTATTTTACATGAAAAATATTTTCATTGGTGTTCAGCAACAGCTGAAAAATGAATGCCATAAGAATATTAAATATTGTTCCTCCCAAATAAATGCCTTACTATACAAGTGAAACTGAGTCCCTTTCCTTCTCACAGACACGTTATAAGTGACACAAACTGATTATGTGACTACTGTGTGTGTGGAATGTTTTAGATGTGCTGCAGTGATCGTCAGCAGGGTATTAGAATTCTGACTGTAGAAACATTAGGCAATGCACACCATTTTTAAGATGTTTTCCTGTCCTTTTCATTCATACATCTCCCTTCCAAATCACATCTCACTTTTTCATGAGTATCATAGTTGCAATTCCGGTCTTAAAGGTTTGAGTTCGCTAAGTTATCAGAAAAGCTAAATGTAAAATGTTTTTCTTCTACAAAATCATTTAGTATCCTCCTTCCAAATAATTTCATTTGTGAAAATAAATTAAATCTTTCAATTGTTATGATTATTGCCAGCATTGCCAGCAGGTCAAGGGAGGTGATTCTTCCCCTCCCGTCAGCACTGGTGAGGCCACACCTGGAGTTCTGTGTCCAGGTCTGTGCTCCCGAGTACAAGAGAGACACGGACATACTGGAGGGAGTCCAGCAAAGGGCTGTAAAGATGATTAAGGGGCTGGGGCATCTCTCCTGTGAGGAAAGGCTGAGAGACCTGGGACTGTTCAGCCTGGAGAAGAGAAGGCTCGGTGTGTATAAATATCTGAAGGGAGGGTGCACAGAGGACGGAGCCAGGCTGTTTCCAGCGGTGCCCAGTGACGGGACCAGAGGCAATGGGCACAAACTGAAACACATGAGGTTCCCTCTGAACATCAGGAAGCACTTTCACTCTGAGGGTGACTGAGCCCTGGCACAGGTTGCCCAGGGAGGTTGTGGAGTCTCGATCCTTGGAGATATTCAAAGATGTTTGGACATAGTCTTGGGCAACCAGCTCTAGGTGGCCCCGCCTGAGGGGGAGTTGTACCAGATGACCTCCAGAGGTCTCTTCCAACCTCAACCAGTCTGTAATCCTGTGATTATAGAATAGGAATTATGAAGTTGATTTTCATATTTATTGTTACTCAGCATTAACATTGAGAAATTTTTTGTAAACGTTCCCATATTTATTTATTTATTGTCTCAGCCCATTCCCTCCACCAAGGATTTTGTTTAAAAGTAAGGTATTTCTTTCAGTATCTCGATTTTTGACAAATACTTTTTATTCAAATGTTTTGCCAAAAAGTCTCCTAGCCATATATACTGATATCGCAGAGGCTTCTTTTTCTTTTTAGTGAAATATAGACATTTCACTCAATCTTTATGATTTGATATAGGTTCACACAGAGACAAAGACAAATGTGAGGCACGTCTGTATAAGCATATACGCTTGCAGGATGTGGGGGAAAATTGCACTTAAAACATTCAGCTCAATACACCACGGTATTCTGCCTTGCCAAAAGGAGCTCCTAAGAATAATATTCATGATATTGAAAAACAGCTTAAGACATCTCTTGGTAAACAATTTCAAGGAAGGTAGGAAGGTGAGACAGCTCTGGGGAAGAACCTGCATCCTGGCCCCAGCCGAAAGTCACTTGGCTGCCTTGCTAATGCTCCGGCTTAAGAATCAAAGGGCACCCGGCAGGTAACGGCTGTAGATAAGCCCGTGCTGAGTCCTCATGGAGTGCTGTCTGCAAACAGCTGGACTTTGCAATGCCACCTAATTTTGGGCCTCTTGGTCTAACAAGTGAAAAGTACAGCTGGCGGCTGTGGCTGTATCAGGCTCACCCCTTGCCACAAGCACCTCAACCGCAGTGAGGGGCTGTCCCACCTCCCCTCCTCCCTTCCCCGGGTATGCCTCCTTGCCCCGCGGAGGGCACAAACCCAACCTCAGGCTGTGCCATCTTAGGGAGGTGAATCTGCAGAAGCAGAGAAGTGCTCCTACTTCCCCGCTCCTCTCCAAAACAGCAAAGAGAAGAGGTTACAGATCCTCTCCGGAGCTGCGAAGGAACCAGGGTAATAGTAGAGCCACTCCTTTCAGCGTGAGATTTGTTCAGCCATATTAAAGTATCTCGTCTTTAAGTACAGCCTGACTGTAACTATAGCGGTAGCTTTCTGATTCAGACATCAGGTGGGACTTCATTTAAATCAGCACAATGTAAAGCAGATTTAGGAATGTGACACCAGTTACTGGTTTGAAAGGACGGTCAGGGCAGCTTGAACTGAAAAGTGGCGTGTTTTCTCCCACCAGCTACCACTTAAGTTGCCTTCTCTTGAGAAGATTACAGGTGTATTATGATAAATCCTTTTGGGAAACACTACATCTATCTCATTACAAGTCAGCAACACCACCAGTCCTGTACCAATCAACATTTTCACTGAACTGATTAGAAAACTTTTATTGCCCAGTAGGGTAATCAAGACAAGTACACATCCATTTTAAAAACAAACAACCTTTGTAATCTTATGACGGTAAACACTTGTTTTATTGAGTGGCTTACATTCCCCCTACGGAGCAAAGCAGCAAAAAGTCAGTCATTTAGTCAGAAAGGCAAACACTGGCATTGCCAGGAGAAAGAAGAGCTTTATAACCGCTAAAGCAGCATAATCTGACTGTACCTCCTGACACCTTTCCAACTGCCAGTGCAGCAGAAGTGGATTTTAGCCACCGCTCTCAGGTATTGCAGTGGGAACATCTAGTTGCTACGAAGCTCAGACTAGTGTTCCTTCATAAGAAGGCTACCATGATTACCCCAAGCAAGTAAGTAGACTAAAACTGAAAAATCTCCATGTTGTTGTCAAATAAAACATTGTTTTCAAGATCATGTGAATGTATTCGCAGACAAAAGCAGGCTGGGTGGGGCAGAGAGCGTCGTATGGAGTCACACTCGCAGGACTTGGCTGGAGAGCGGTGCTGTGCTCTGTACCTCCGAGTGGCCCAGCTCTAGCGCTGGCAGAGGCAGCAGAAGTCATGCCACCAGAGCAGGCTTACTGCAAGCTCCATTCTCTGATAAAGGAGGCACTTAAAACCAGCCACAATGGTTTTGTTTTGCTTTAATCATTAAGCAAAAGCAAATAAAATCCAATGAAGGAGAGCAAACATGCACACCGTCGCGCAAATGCAAGCAGGTGTTTGAAACGCAGGGCAGGTTACCGTGGCTAATTCGGGGGAATGGAGGATGGGGAGAGGGAGGAGAGGAGCTCGGAAGGCAAAAACTTGCTTTCATTGGGTAACTGCATTCACAGCAGAGATTCCTGAGTTTTTACCTCACGTGAGCGAAGAACATCATATCTCTGCTGAAGGTGGCTTGATGTGTTGTACAGTATATGACTAGGTTGTTTGAGCAGTGCGGTTTTAGACATGTGGACGGCCGCTTGCGCTGGAAACATACCTGAAACTATCTCCACAAGTCTTTTTCCTTCAGTAGGCACTAATTCTCCTGTGTCACTGCAAGCTAGCTTACTCAGCAACATACTGCTGCAAGCTTGTTTTGTTCGCAAGGAATACACCAGCACGGAAGGCAAACCTCCCTGGCGAGGCTGACAATGCAGTCCTCTGAAAAAAAGGATTTGACGAGGATGGAGGGAGTCCAGGCTGGTCTCCCAGTTAGATTCTTACTTTGTAAGTATTTTTATAACTGCCAGTCCTGAAAACTGAAACCGAGATCCAAAAGAACAATTAGGAAGTGGGGAAAGAAAACAAATTGGGTCATTAATGGTTAGATTTGTAGATTATGGCTATTAGTTAAAATGGCAGCACCTGTAGCGGAATGGGCTACAGGCTCAAAGGCTGTTAATGCACTACAAGTAACATGATTTGGGGATATGAAAAGAGAAAAATCACAGTGTGAGATGTAAGTCCTAGCTTCTACTTTGAAAACTGCCTTTTCAAGAAGGAGGAGCCCAATACTCCCCATTCACATGCTAATTCTCTTGTTTCAACAAACTGGTATTCTCTCTCACCTGTTTACATTAGCATAAAATGAGGAGCTTGAATCTGCATTTTTCATAGGCTTCAAAAGGCAACCAGGCTCCAAGATTTCCAAAATGCAACTACTTGGGAATAGTTCATACATGCAAAATGCCAAAGTATTGTAAATGCAATACTCATTTGCCTCCTGCATCCAGAATGTAATTTCCATTTTTATTTTAATCACTAGTGAGCCATTGTTCCAAATTTCTTTAAATAAATATCCCCCACTGCTGCCCATAGCTTCTGCAGAAACAATTTTGAATATTTTGCAGGTGAAAATAGCAGAAGGGTTGAAATTCATGCCGTTCCTCTCCAGAGTAGATGACTGATGAAATGCACATTTCAAAGCCTGTGAAAATACGAGCCAGAAATAAATAGCAAATGAGATTATCCTTATATTGATTTCTCTGCAGTACATTCTGATTAACTGGCAAATCAAAGAGGGTTTTTTCCAGCTGCTCCACCACGATCACATTCTTCATTCTCCGTATGTGTGGCTTCTGATAAGTAAGTGCTTCTTTTCATTATCAGATACCTGGGGGCTTTTCTGCTCTGCTATCCAAAAAGCTTGGTCTTCTTCCTGCATGTCTGAACTTTCAAAAGGTGGATTCTAATACTCTCTTTGTTCTCTACAAAAGACTCCACCACAAAATTTGTTGTTCAGATCTTTTACAGCCTATTTCAAAACCAGCACATCTTGCTGAAAGCGTTCTGATGCACTTGGTCCTTCTTAAGGTGTTAAAGCAACCACCGGCACAATTTATCTGAGCCTGTGGGACATTTTCTAGCACTAGAAGATTTCTGCAGAAATCAAACCCACTGTGTTTATCTGAAAGATTTTCTGTGATATAACTAATGGTTAGTTCAAGGACGCTGTTGCTGGTGTTATGATGAGCTGTCTAGCCGGAACTTCTTCATGATGGTACCAAAATATCTGAAGGGCTAGTAGTCTAACCTGCCCTGATCATAATTAAAAAAAAACAATGTTAATGATCAGTGTGACACCAGTCTATGTGTCACGACAGAGAGCAATATTATGCCTTTACCTTTGTTCTGATGGGAATATGCGGCTGACTTTCAAACACTAAACAGCAGCCCAGATGTTCAGCTGCCTGTGACCCAAGGCTTGCTTTTGCATGGCACAGCTGTGACACCTGGGCTGAGTTTTGCTTAGAAAGTTGCTGCCCAGCTGCAAGAAAAGTGTAAGCTAAAGCCACGTGAAAGTAAGTACACAGGCAGAAGTGAAATTGTAGAGGCAGTAATAGTTAGCTGGGAAATACTGGGCAGGGAGAGGGAGATGCAACACCCTAAGAAAGAAGGCAGAGACTCAGCAGGCAGCAGCTTGGCCGGACGAGGGATCACGACCTTCTCCAAAGAGCCATGGAAATGAAACCTTCCCCTCCTGACCCACAGCTGCCTGCCTGCCTGGTAATACTTGTAATACTTAGGTAAAGTACAGGCTACTCAGCTAAGTAATAGTTAATACTCAAGTAATATTTAGCCGAGTAGCCTGTTAGTTGTACCTACGGACTGTATGCGTTAGTTAATACAAATAGTTGCCGTATGTTTTTAACCCTTGCAGTCTTTTGGCATAGTAGAAGGTGTCCAAGGAAAAATGACACATTGAGAAAAGGTTGCAAGTGTGAGTGCTAGTCCTGGCTCTCTTCCTCCTCTCCCTCTGCCCCTGCTTCATTTCTTCTTGCCACGCAGTAAGACTTCAAGGCTTGAAGTCACCACATACCACCAACTAAAATGGAGATGGATAACATGCATCACTAGCTAGTATTGCTATCGAACAGAAGGGGTTGCTGTGAAGGGATGAAGAATTTTTTTCCACCAGTAAGTGGCATCAGCAGGCTCTCTCTAGCCATATTTAAAGGGAGAACAAACTAGGACATTAAATTCTGACAGTGCCTCTTTAACCAGAAGAAGGAAGGAATAGGCTCACACTAGAGGGCACATTGAGCTTGGATTTTATACATCCTATTCCAAACCAGAACGATAAGGTGAAAAACAGCAAGGTTGAAAACAGCTACCCTGTATGACTGAATCCTCCTAGATGGCAAATTGCAGCATGCCTTTAAAATGCTCCAACCTCTAGGTCCCACAGACTGTGGAGTAGGCAGTGGGTGGTGTCACTTCTGTGTATGAAATAGAATTTTTCCTGTGTCTGGTACCATGTCCATCAACACCGCAGAAGAACAAATCCCTGGGACAGTCACGACTGGTACTTCGTACAGGGGCAAGGAGAAAGGAGGAAAGAAAAATATCACATAGTAGGCACGTTCTCACTAATTGACGGCAAAATTATCTAAAAGCTTTAATTGGAAGGAAACAACATACAGCATGGAGATCAGTGAGGGACAAATTCAAGGACTGCTTCCAAATGAAGACTGGGGGAAATTTCACATTAAGCATCAGGAACAGTATCTCCATGTACATTTGGCAGGTAGTGTGGCACCCAGGGGTAAATCCGTACAGTGCAATGGTTTGTTTTGAGGACTTGATACCTCCATTATTCACGTTTCAGGCTAGCTCTAGGCTGGAAGCCTGCTGGCAGCTGAGGAGTCCTAGGTGCACTCCTGGAGCACATCTCCCCCTTTGAGCTTCCCCCAGAAGGCAGAGATCAGCCCCCCGGGCAGCCCAAGGCATCATTAGAAACACGATTAGGAGATTTGCTTCACAAATGCTAATCCAATTTAAAACGTTACTGTAGACACATCCAGTCTGGCAAGCTGTAAAAATGCATCCCCGAGGAGTTGTTTGCTTTGTGCCAGGCAGGGGGTGGACTTCAACATAAGCTGGAGAACCAGCCCAAGGTCCCCGCACCAGTGCCTCCACTTGGAGGGCAGGGTTCAAGAGCTATTGTGTACGTAGCTTCACGTCCCATAAAAGGTCTTGTGTTGGCAAGGCTGAAAGTCAGCCAAACGGTGCAATAGGAGTAACTTCACCGAATTTGTGATTTGTGCCACACAAAGGCGTGCTGTGCGGTAAAGGAGAAGTAGTGCCCACCTGGCAGGGCTAATACAGTAGGGTCTGAGCAAGAACAACTGCAACTGCCACCCATCCGTGGTTTGATTTACATTTTTCCTCTACAGGGATGGTTAGAAGGAAAACCAGTTTTGATTCTTACTGCTTATGCTATCAGTAGCACTGATAACAACAGTAACTCCTACTAAATATTTTGGAGAGTGTAAGTAAAAGGAAGGAAGGGATATAGATGTTCTGAAATACTGTTCTTTCAAAACAGTATCCAGGAGGGGCTGCACCATGCATTATTTCCCCTCAAATAAATCCCCCTAACCTTGCAGCTGTGTGACCACTGCTGGAGTGACAAGCCAGGTTCATATCACTTTTTGCAGACATTCCTCAAAGCAGCTGAAACGAGCCATCCTCCAAAATTAAAGACAGCAAGACTAATTTAACTATAACTGAAGACAGAGGGATTGAGCTTTGCGTGCTAATAATAAATTGTAAGCTTACCAATGACGGCAGGGAACTGCAATAAAAATACAATATACACAGAACGAGACTGCGCATCAAAGAATCCCCTGTCTCCCGTGGGAAAAGCTCTCCGCTGCACCCCAGCACCTGGAGAGCAAGGTAAGAAAGTGCAGTGAGTTGTTCAAGTGTGCCATCTAGTGACTGCCGTGGGCTTGGCTGAGGACTGCCTATGGGTAAGTCGCGACTTGCAGCGCCTACCTATAGGAGTTCCTCGCGTTTCTGTTTTTCAGAACACCTGTATGTCCCAGAGGTTTCGCTGGATGCTTCGAACTGCTGGTATCGCCGCAGTTGCTGGTAATCTGGTTACTGGGGAAGGTAAGAGGGAGTGGGTTCAGCCTTTAGAGGCTGCTTAGGTGGAGCCACTGAGCATTCAACAGTTACCGTCGCTCTGTAATCTGTGAAATAACTGCCTGACCCTGTGGGCGCTACATTCTGTTCCTCAGCTGTGAAGAAATGTGGAAACGGGAGGGGAAGAAGGGAGGGTGACACACAATTATTTTATCATATTCCTTTTTTTTCTTCCTTTCTATCCAGAGTGGGGAATTATCTCAAATACAGCAATGTTGACTTCACGAGCAGAATGAAGTTCCTTCTCAAGGTATAGCACTAAAGCCCCCGGAGAGTTTGTAGAATAAAAATAAATTAAATGGGGGTGAACTATATTTCCCATCGTGGCACAAATATGAACTCCAGCCTCTTTTGCTATCCCCATGACAGTGTGCTGGAGCCTCTGAGACTGAGGCTGCTGGGGAATTACTGCCGTTATCCTTGGCGACCGCCCCTCCTTCACCGACGCTTCTCTGGTAGCTCCCCTTCCCTTGCTCTGTTAGCCACCTCTGCATATGCAGATTTAAAAAGCTAAACATGCTAGCTGCAAAAAATAATCGAGTTAACTTGATTTACCTCTTACTGATATATAGAGCCACCAAAGACTAGACCAAACAGGCTTTGCTTGGAGGACACACACTGTGAGAGCAGTGCAGATGTTACACATCAGGAAAAACAATGGGGCGTTTTGCTCATTGAGAGCATCGTAGGGGATGCTTGACATTTTTTCCCATAAGAAGTACTTTACTTTTCAGATAATTATTTTCACAACTTAAAAAATGCACATCTGCCATAATAAGTCCTTCGATGTGTCCTAGGAAAGCAAAATGGGTATCAGTTCTCTGCTAAAAAATATTTGAAAGGCGGGAGAGTATAGACTACAAACCCAGGTGTTCTTCTACCTGCAATGTAGGACAAACAGAGATGCAAGAGGCAGGGGGAACACCACATTGCATGTGTTTGCTATTTTCAACGATTCTTAATAATTGGAAAAGAGGGAAAAACCCTCAGGTGGCTCAGGGATGCGGATAGCTGTTGCATGTTGCCAGGCAGTCAGCCTGTAGCTTTCCGGGAATATAGGAGTTCAGACAGCGGGAAAGATCGTCAGTCAAATTTTACTAATCATCTCTCACTGCAGATTTTTTAGTTGACACGATTACAGGGATCCTTCACCCAGCTTTGGGTGGTAGAAGAATACAGACAGAAGGTAAGAAAATTTGGAAGTAATTAATCACACGATTTTAAAGAAAAACCAAACAGCCAGCTGGCACTTCGTGACACTTTTCTCACCTCTCTTTAGGAGAGGGTTTCATCAGAGATTGCTTACTCGCATGGAGGGAACGCACTGGTAGCAAGTCTTGTCTCAGACAGCTTCAGCTGTTTACAGAGAGGATTTGCCTTAGTCGCAGGCAAATCTGTTTAGACTATCAGTGGAAATCCAGCTTGAGAATGGGATAAGGTCAGTAATATTAGCCAAATCCTATTAAACTAATAAAGGATTCAGAATGCTTCCTCAAAAAGAGCCATTCAAAGGGTGGGTTTAAGTCTAGAAAATTCAGAATGATAAATCCAAATTAAATCCTTTTAATCTCTCTCCATTTATCAGCATTCTTTTCCTTGCGGGAGAGAGAGGCTAAAAATGATGACGGTGGTGTTGGTACAATACTAGCATTGTCTCCTCTTTAAGGTTACAAAAGCAATTCAAAATCGCCCTACAATCATTACAAGAAAAATTGTAATTTATTCCTTTGCAAGGGATTTGCAAAGAGAGTTTTACTGAAGAAGCCGTTATCTGAGGGCACCATATGGCAGAAGCAAGGCTAACCTGAGAGCTGGTTTCTTACGCCGCCCGGCTGCTGCTGGTTGCTGCCTTGTAACGTGATGAGCGGCGCTGGCTGTTCAGGGAGGATCTGAAGAGAGCACGGGCCTGCCTGTTCCCTTCGAAGGGATGCTGTCTGCTGGGCCAGGTCACTCTACCTTAAAAATAGAGAATGGCTTGATAGCCCTGATGGTGACTTGGAAATATCGGTGTAAAAGTTGTAGTCAAATAGTTTTATGTTGGATTGGACATCAATAACACCAAAAAACTTCATTTGGCATGCTCAGCCTAGCATATATGTGTTACTTCATAAGGCTTTGGTACCAGTATTGCATGTCACTCAGTTAAATCTGTGCAAGTGGTTAAAAATAGAGAAATTACAGGAAGGATTTGTATGTGTGTGCGCACACATTGGGAGAATCACCAAGAGTTAATAATTTTTTAATGTTTTCTTTTTTAGTACCGTTGGGTAGCAAAGTAATTTACATTTGACATCCACAATTTGCTGGTAAGAGAGCAACTAACATTTAACTCATTACTGTTTTTGAGAGACTAATATTAGCTTCCAGAAGCTAGATGATTTTCTGACGCATAATTATACTGACAGCAAAGACCATCGTAACCGCACAGCCACTTACCTGAGGGCTCAGAGCTGCCTTGGGTCCTCAGCAGGCAGCCAGACAAGGTGGCATCCCACCAGAGGGCTTGGTCGCACATCTCCCATTGTGGTGGTAGGGGCCGTTCTCCCCAGGCAGTCTGCGGGTGGGAGGCTGCAATCTTTAGGCCTCCAAGAAGAAAATTTCAAAGGGAGGAGGGAGCATGAAAGAAGAGGTTGCCTAGTAGAAAGCAGCACATACCAAAAGGATAAAGAGAGGAAGAAAGAAACAGTTGGTTGAGCTTTATCTCCTTCACGTTATCCACAGGCAGACAACAGGCAGGACCCGCTCTGGCAGATGACCTAACAGCTTTGATCTTCCTTGCGCGTGCAGCGTGGGTTCCTCAGCAACTCCCAAGGCAGCTGGCACTACAGAAAAAATTATCTCTGAGTTGCCAGGTGTGTCTTTTGTAACACAATAGCTGCTCAGTAGGAACCAGAATGAAATGGCCAATGTATTTCTTGTGAAATAAGGGTTACTTGACCAGAGCTTGACCCTTTTTGGAAGTAAAAGATAAGGCACGTAGGGAAAATAAATAGCTTCAGAAAAATAAACAATCATCTCCAATCAAAAACATGAGTTTTAATGTATTAGCCCCTCAGACTCACTTGCTCATGCTCTCTTTTTCATGTTACATATGAGCAGCAAGGGGGGATGCTCCATGTAAGAGAGAGAAAAGATGCTCTCACAGCTCTGGGGATTTGACGTAGCAACTATTGCCTATAATCAAAGCAACCAATTCAGAAGTGAAGAATTTCTCCTGAAGCATAGAAGTAGCAGCAGCTGATGTCATGAACAAAAGTAGGCAGGTGAACAGAAATAGAGCAACAGAAAAATGGATATGAGAATCACAGTCCAGAATTTCAGAAGCAACAGTAATTCATAAGCAACGAGCTATAAAAAGCAAAACTGACTGAGAAAGGGAGCCATCATCAGCTTGCATGAAAATGCAAATCCCTACCACCTGTGTGTAGCATTTCTGGCAGCGTGAATGCTACTTGATGGGCATGCACACAAATCACAAATGCTGCTTCTCTGAAGGAAGATATGCAAGTTCTATTTACATTCATCCAAAAATGCATTGAGAAGAAAAAAACAATTAAGATACTGGAAGAGTTCAAAACAGGTTACCTAAATCAGAGATATTAATCCAGTAAGAGAATTCCCGAGTGCTGACTCACGTGTACCTGAAACGCAACTCCTACCTATCTCAGTGCAAACAGTTGCCATAGATATCCGTGGACATGCGAGAAGACAGGGCTGCGCAGAAAGAGCCATGTTTCCCTCCTAGGGCTTTGCGGGGCAGCCTTTCTGCCTAAAAGGTGCTGCTTGATGAAGCCTTGGTAGATCAGATGCCATTTAAAGCTACCCTATCCTTGCTGGCTTGCTTTTTTGTGGGAGGCTCTGCTTGGAGGTCTTAGGGGTTTAAAGGCAACGCGGAGACAAAGGGCAATGGAAAGCCCCACATGCTAATCACGGGTAAGCAAAGCTCACGTACCATGTTCTGTGTCGCTGCGCCTGTGGCCAAAACTTGACTGCTTCTAGTCCAGATCATATACCTGTGCTCTGCTGCACGCTGCCTGCTCACGTGGAACGGGCTCTTCTCCTTGTCTGTAGCCGTCAAGTCACACCCTTCTTGTCAATAAGCTGCAGTATACTCACACCAGCAGGACTAATGACACCCTTGGGTGGAGTTGACTCAGCTCCTGGAGATTAAATCACTCCTCTCTCTTGCACACTTCATGGTCACTAATGCCCTGAGTTGTACTAGTGCCATGTTCTAAGCTACACGGATAGCACGAGTTACCAGAAATAATATCTGGTTTAGACCAGCTAATATTATCTGGTAATATGTAGAAGTGGTGATGATCAAGGTTTTATCAATAGCTGAAACTTCAAGATAGAAAATTAGTTTGTGTTTCCAACTACATTTGTTTCTCCCATGTACACATCTGCTTTTCTAATTAATTGTCCTATCTGGACATCCTTTCTTTCTAAATACCACAGGGCATTCACATTCCTAGGAATGCCCTTAAGTATCAGGACATGGCTCTCCTGCAAATGTACATTTTAAAGTTTGCAAAACTCAGGCTAAAGCCCTAGTTTGAAATAACAGTTTATGATCTCTTCTTAGAGATAATAGAAGCGAGTAATTCTGGGAAAGTTTGTATATTGACAAGAAGAAAAAGAAATCAATATGGCACCTTTCAAAACAAAAAAAAATTACACATAGCCTTGGAAAATAATGGTTCAATTTTTCAAAATTAACATAAAACAGTACAAGTCTGCAGAGAATCAATCTAAATAAATACTAGAACACCCTACACAGCAGATACCGATACTGAAAGGATAGTAATAGAGCTCTGGGGAAACTAAGCACACCATTTTCATGCCAAGGAAATTAGTCTTTCTACCATTAGGCTTTACATAGGTTTTGATGTTATACCATGTGTTAATTATTTCCAAATCACAAGTGCAAACACTCACCCTGATTGGAAAATTAGCAGATTTCAAACTCAGGTAATTTCCCCCTAATGAGGAACTTGTTGAACTGAATTTAACAATTAGCTCACACCCTTTACTGGCTGGGTATGGCAAGGCTACAAGGAGACACAGAAACTCACCTTTTTCAGTAATTTGCAATAAAGGATGACTATAAATTCAAAAGTCATTTTCACACTATTTCTAACTCCTCCTTTGGTTCTTAAGGCAGTGATTCCCAAAGGGTGATACAGGAGGCAGTGCTGCCCATACTGAATAGTTCTCCCGTGTTTGTAACCTTCCCCCTCTGGGTCAGTTCATTTGGGTGCCTTTTGCTACGTACCAAGCCTCTGCAAAAAGGATTTCACAGCTTACAAGAGTCAAACTTATGATTTATTGGTCAATATACGCAATGCGTAGGTAGAGCTAGCAAGCTAATGTGCTCGCCGCCCCTGATAAGGCACCCAAGGAGTCACTGCTGGCTGGGCAGCCTTCAGTCAAGAGGGGAAGGGCTGGCTTCTGCTGCTGCTTGGAAAGGGCTGATCATTGACATTGCTAAAGTGCCATCCTCAGGCTACTTGGTTTTGTTTCTGCAGGACTTTGTATGTTTTTCGTGTTGGTTTTTCTCTTCAAGAACCCTTGAGCTGCTCATTATCCCTGTGTCAACACTCTCCCCTTTGCCAGCAATCTTGACTTTCTTCTCATGGCTCTGCTCTGCAGAATGTCTTGCAGCGCTTTCTCACAGCTTAGCAGCTCTCAAAGATGTCTGAACCAATTTCAGCCTGTATCAAAACTATGCCTTAGATCCCAGAACGCATCTGTGATCCAATGCCCGAATCTCTAGAGGGGAAACTGACACCTTTCAGCTGCTAAATTGCATTAAAGGAAATAAAAGTAATTTTATCCTACCATTAGTTTTCTACATATGCTGTGACCCTGCCTGCATAATGGATGCTGGACAGTCAGGTCTTAAAGAAGGTGGCCTATTTGTAATTGTGAAGGGAAGAGACATCCACAAATAAAGGGAAATTGCCTTTAGACAACTCTTCTCTCTCCCTAGAACTGACCAAAAACGTCCAAAATAATGCCAAAATTTAAGTCTGATTTCTCCCACAAAAATGTAAAAATTATTCATAAAATCTACTTCCTGGTTTCTGATGCACTTTCTGCAGTAGGGTTTTCTTTTCCTTGTTTGAAGAACAATAAAGAATATTCTGAGACTTCAAGCTGCCTTAGGTATGTCGCGAAGCACCTACGCCTTCAAGTGCTATGCTGGCACACCAACTGCTTGGTTATTTGGCAGTAAGTGGCATCAGTATAGGCGTAACAAGCTTTTTTGAATGTAAAGAAAGGGTAACAAGAATTGAGAAATGGCAAAAAAGAATATTCTGCAAAAACAGAGTTCTGAGCTTTTTAAATGTGTTGCTTTGATTGTCTTTACGTAGAGACGTTTTAATAGGAACTAGAATTTTGAGAAGTAAAAATGAAGGGTTGTGGAAGGAGACAGTACATCTACTCATAACGCTGCACAACGATCTGTAGGGAGTTATACTAAGGTGTGACTTAGCAGAGAAAAATAGCGTAAGATATTCTGCCTACTTTCTCTTGCAAGTCAACAATACAAAGATCTGTCTTCACACCAATTCCACAACTGACAAAGAGATGCTCTGACCTGTAGCTGTTGCTCGAATGAGGTTATGAATGCTGAGAGGGACTCATTTTATTGTTCCCGTGGATGATCTAACTCACCTAACCATTATTTAACTCAGACACTCTTGGCTTAATTTGTGATCTTACCACATTTAAGAGGCAGCATTTTTGAGAGCAGGGAGGTAAGACTGGGTAACTTCTGCAGCCTGATCCTTGCTGATACAAAATTCCCCTGTGTAGCTTTGGGCAAGTTCTCTAGATTTCTCTGCCTCAGTTCCCCCTTGCTAAAACAAGATGATCTTGCTCACTGAGTCCAGACAACTCTTAGAATTACCTAGTCAACACTTCTAAAGGGATATAAAGCAGTAAAAAACCCAATGTGTTATCTAGCCCTCTTTCCCCACAAATTGTGTCTTAAAAATAGCAATCCATTTTACCTGGGAGCTAGGGAGGTGCAAGCAGATTCGTGAACTGCCCTGAAGGAATACGTAAATGGCTGTCAGTAAAAGCAGTGGCATCCAAACTGTCAGCAGCAGTCAGACCTTGTTTAAAAGGGTAAGGAAGCCAAGTGGCAATGTAGTGAATAGGTGGAGTTGTTGCAACAGACCTATTCTGGCATTTTCTAGCATTGCATGTGTAGCAAATGGCTGCTATCTTCCTCTCTCTGATCCATGAGTCGTCTTCTGGGCTTCTCTACTGCTTACACTAAATCTACCTATTCCCTAACTCGTTCCATCTGCCATTGTATGTATCCTTATTGTGTTACCTAACTTCCTTCCCTACTCCAGCTCTGGGAACCATGGGATCACAATTCAGCTCTTGTACCATCTTTTTTTTTTTCCTTGGCCTTTTTTGGAAACAGACGCTGCATAGAAAGGAGGCTCTGTCATCTGGCTGCCCTGGGTCTGCAGGCATGAGCCTACACCCTCGCACCTCCTCCCCGAGGAGCACTCCGTGTTTTTTTTCTCTTGAGCAGGGAGAATGAGGCAGGGGCAAGTGCGAGGGTGCAGGAATGGACAGGACAATTGGAGGGAGGAGGTAGGGATAGAAAGGTCTATAACGAGCACAACGCCCTCTTAACACCTAAAACAAATCCTTTGGGTATTAAGTCATGAGGCTTTTGCTGCTGACAGACGTGAAACACAAAGGCATGCACTTTAAATACACTCCTCACTGCCCCCCATAGCTAGGCCTACCTAGGGAACGACAGCTTGCCACTGCGAGGAGGTCTGCTGGGGGGACCTCTTCAAGGTTCCAGTGCTGCCCATGCTGCAGCCAACAGGAGCCCGCACCATGGTCTTCCGGAACAGGAGGGATTCAGTTAGTGTTGTTTTAAAAGTAGTAGCTTGAATATCAGATGGAAAAGAGCAGTACTGAGCAGCTTTTGTTGCCATTACAAACATGACAAGGTGCTAGCGTTCGTTCTCCCCCCTTGCGCGTGCACTGTCCGTGCTGCGCACCCCTGTGTGGCGCTCCAGCAGGCTTCATGGCCAGTGGTCACCTTCACACCTGCATCTTTAGCGCATGGCCACCCAAAACACATAACTCATCTTTTCCCCTGTGTTCTCACGAATTGCTTCCAAATGCCTAAACTCTCTTAACCTTCGCTCACACATCTCTGTGTATGCTTATCTTTCTATTTAATGGTGTTGGTGCCTTTTCTCATCACAAAAGACCGTGATAAAATTACCTTTACGCTTCCTCACACAATAATCCCAAGCAAACATAGCATAAAGGCTATGTGCTCACCTTAACACTCATTACTTTACAGCAGCTGTATAAAATGAGTTGTGAAATTTATCTTCTAGCTTTCGTTAAATGTTTTCAAATGCTTTAATCACAAACACATAATTGAAAGCGATTTTTTTTCACTGACCTGAAAGGGATCCTTATCAGAACTGAGATTGGAGGAATTTCCGGCTTTCTGTTTTGTTTTTCCATACTCAGACTTGCCTAAGGTCCAACCTAGAGGTTGTGATTTGCAATGTTTTAATTTCAAGAGCACCTGAATGAACGCACTGCAATGCATGCCACCTGCTGCCCCCAGCTGCTAGCTCCCAGATGCCTACCTAGACACCACACCTAAATTGGGCAGGCTACAGCTATTGGTCTTAGCCAGAGGTGGGGAAGAAATTCTTAAGTTAAAAAGCTCAAAAAAAAAAAAGAAAAAAGAAATTTGTAACAGTAAGACCCATATGTGCTACTGCATTCACATAAGTTGTAGCTCAGGAAAGCTCTTAGGCACATATTTAAGATAAAGTATGTCCCATTTTCCTCTGAGAAGGGTTCTGTGTAAGCAAGTGACTTCTGGAATGAGACCTCTGTGACTGTACATAGCAAAACAACATGTCTTTGCTGCCAAATCTGAAGTCCGCTTGACGATCACCACGGTACATTTTATTGCTGAAAAATGTCAGATGAAGATCACAACAAATATTAAATATCTACCCAAAAGCATAACAGCTAGTTATACCTGTGGCTAAATCAGGCCCACACTGATGTTTACAAGATGTATTTAACAGGCACTTCAGAGACATGACAGATACCAGACCAACAGCAATGGATGAAGACTCTTGGACCACCACATCTCCATACACTCCGTTTTCGAATGCACTGTCCATGCGACGGCACATGGATCCGCTCTTCCATGCCACAGATCCCACCCACCAAGGCATACCCCTCACAGAACCGCTACAGAAAACATTTTCCAGTAAAGCTCATTTGTCTCACTTGCTCTAGTAAGTACAGTGTTTTCCACAGCAATTCACAAAGATTCCTTACCAACTCAAAATATTTTATTTTCCAGTTTTGAAGCTGCTTGAACTCACAGCCAACCATTCCCAATGCCATTATGAAATTAAGTACTGCTCTGCGAGTCTGCAAATGTACCTGTGGCCCAGACTACACTGATATAAAGCAACATTAGGAATATGCTGATAGCTATAATGTTAAAATACATTAGGGAGGTTTCCCATGTTAAGAATATGTTAGCTGATCCCAGTTAATTCTACTGACACACTCTAATGCAGAGTGAAAATTTTCACCTAAATTATTTTTCAAGGGAAAAGCACAGATTCTTTCACATTAATGAGTTCAAGAATCTGTATTAATTTCCCAGACTGCCTGCTTTGAAAAAGATTAAATATAAAAATTTTTTCAAACACTTCAAAAATAATTCAATTTTTCTACTATAATCGAATTCTTCAATTGTTAAAGAAAATATTATTTCTGACCTCAATCAGAAAGAAGAAAACATTTTGTTTAGTTTAACCCCCTTTTCTACTTCCAGATGGTTCACTAACTATTTTCAGAATATTTCATTTTCCACCAACTCCCAAACTGAAAGTATTTTTTGAATTCCTTGTAAACCAAAAATAAAGCCCCACTATCTGCCTAGCTTTGCTCTGATGATAAACTATATTTGACACAATACAGGTAAAAGATGTTATTAACATATTTTCCAACATGAAACATTTTCCCAGCCTATATATGGAATAAGCATTCTTGCTGCGTGGATTGGGTATTTACTTCTAGGGATCAGACTAGATGAGGATAGACAAGTGCTAGTATACGGCGCTGCACTTCCCCTCCCAACAAACAAAATATCCAAATGCTTACTAATCACAGTATCATTTTATAAATTATAGTGAGCTAAACCAAAGCAATTAGGTTCATCCAAGAACATCAGGATCATTTGCAAAAAGTAAAAACTGGTTTATGCAAAACAGAGCAATGGGTGTGAATTGAAAAGATCCTACTGGATGCCAGGGCAGGTCAGATCTGGGGTGAAGAAGCTGGGGAGGGAAGGATTTTTTGAAAGAGATTCCTTTCAATAGCTCTTATCCCCACACACACCTTTATCACAAGGATCCCGAGTATCATTATTCCCATTTTCCAAGCAGAGAACCAAAGCACCACGTACCATCACAGAGCAGTGGCAGAAGATACCTCAGACTCTAACTCCTACTTTCTTTTTCCAGGCCAGTGACAGAGAATCTGCCGTCCCTAGGAAGAACATCTGCCAGTGACATATTTACAAACTGCAACTGTGTATTTACCGAGTTAGGAGGTGAATTGCCAAGGAATGTAAAAAGTCTTGCCCTAAAGAGATCATTTATGTAGGTGGAGAGCCCAGACAGGTTTGGGGATTTCAGAACAAACATATGCAAATGTATTGACTGATCAGAATTAGCTATGGTGAGCTCGTGGCACAGAGTGAGAGCTGATAAATTTTAATGGAAGAAGGATGGGAAAATGCTGTGGTGGACATGTGACAGTAATCCAGGGTGAAATAAGATTTTAAAAAGTCATGAGATGAACAAGAATGACTCTGGATTAACTTTAAATGATAGCCATTCTAATAGCTATAAAATAAAAATAAAATCACATTGTGAGACAATGCTCAATAACAGCATAAAAGTACATGGTATGAAATCTTACTAAATTACATGGTACGAAAACCCTCACACCACGTATATCACTGGACAATAAAGGGGGTTATCTTTCCACTAGTGGTCCTTTCAGCACTACAGCTCATAGGCATTTATGCCAGAAGTTGTTCTGACATGGACAGTGGCTATCTGTGGTGCAAGAATATACAAGCTCCTGAAGCTGAGCTTCCAGCTCCTGCAGAATAGGAGCACTGGGGCTTCTAAATCCTTGGCAATCCATCTTCACTAACTGCACCATTCAGGATAATCTTAGGAGTCTGCTTGTTGTCCCCAGCTTCTTCAGCTGTACACTCCGGAGGCTCTAGGTCTCTGTATCTTCTCCGATAGACCACCCTTGAGATTAGGGTTATCAGAAACATTTCCATGATGAGGAGCTGCTGGGTCATATCTGCCAAAAAAAAGGGAGGCAAAGAAAAGCCCCCAAAAGGGGGAAATAATTATCAGACACAAAGTGAATACCTGGCTTATTAATCTTCACCTGTGTAAAAGGAATAAACTTCACCATCCTGTCCCCATAACAGAGTCTCTCTCACACTCGGCAATAAAATCAGTTACAGAATTACAGTATTGCCCATCAATAAGCACACAGTAAGTTATGCATTCAGAACGCAAGAGATTTAACAGTAATTATGCATGTTGATTTCTTGTCCTCTCATTTCTGATTCCAACTCTTCTCATTATCAAGTCTTCCTCTGTGACTATGACAGCTATAAAACTTTTGTTATTGTTTTTTAAGTAAAAGCTGAGATTCTCCAAAAGCTACATGATCCCAGGGAATTAGTATTTTGGGAAAACACCAGATGCTGTAGTTAGCAATGCTGAACTGGCATCTGTATAAGTAAATGAACAGCATCCTTCCCAAAAGAACTTACATGCTCCTCTTGCTGAAGAGGAGAGTGGTGGAGCACAGGGAATAATTCTTTGCGTGGCCAAGATGTTGATAATAGCTGCCTGCAAGTGGTTCAGAATGAGGATAAACTGCACCAGAAAGAGAAAACAGATGCCTCAGCTACCAGGAAAAGGTTTATAGTTCACACAACAATTCTGCTTTCATAACAGACCCTCTTTTGCCTCATTCCTCTTTGCTTGCCCTCCCTCTCCTCCCATCTACCAGCAGGCTGCCTGCCATTCTGCAGAACTCATCTTTAGGTCGGGATGATATTGCTCTGAATGTGAGTGTTAAATTAAACTTCTGTTTGAAAAGTGTTTCTTCTCAGCCCTTCATTTGGCAGGTGCAATATACACAGAGCTCCCAGCTGGGATTTTAAACAATACTGAGCTCGGAATAATAGGTAACAATGTTTTAAAAACTTCCTGTTAATCTAACCGATGAGCTTATGGTGTCCCTTAGTGGAGGAAGGACTCAAAGAACGTCTTTTCTGTTGTCTCCCCTTTTTGCCACAGCAGGCAAATGTTGTGCTCCCCAAGTTATATGGGACCGGCTTCTTTGCCAGAAGGGACAAAGGACTCTTCGCAACTTGACTTCAGCAACAATCACTTACACATCCTATTACCTGCTATTCACTGAGCTAGACCTTTGCTGCCTTGGAGATATCAAAGTGTCTCCCTAGCTGCTGGTGTAACTGCATGAGTATAAACCCTCATGTTAACAGAGTTTGCCTCCTAAACCTGGATTCACCCTAATGCAGCTTTGCAGGTGTGACTATCGTGTTTATTGCATTTGTAAGTGCTTAATAATTTACTTAACAGAAACCTTAGTGCACCAGCCTTTCTATAGTCCTGTTAAAGAAAGATGCATATCCAAGGATTCTGCTGTACTCTCTTCAGGGTGATGTGGAAGAGGGTGGCCCTGCCCCTGGGCTTTTTCAGTCTAACCTATCTGGTTCTGTTCCTTACTATTTAATGATTCCCAGCCAGTATTTTCATTATTATCTAACTCTGAAGTGCAGAATGGTCAAGAAAAATACTGTCAGAACAGAATATGGTGACATGCTGAAACAGTTCAAACAACAGCCACCCACACAACGCTCCACATCCTCTCCTAGTTTTTAAAAGTACACACCAGTATTTTAACATTGCGTTTCAGGACACTCCGTCTACAAAGCTTCCTTCAAGCCCTGCAGAAGATGCTGGTTTGATTTCAGTTGCCTAAAGATGAATGGATTTTACACGGCTTTCACATTTCCAGAGAGGCTAGAGGTAAATTGGCTCAAGCTGAAACTGAAGAGCAGCCAAAGAGCACTTCAAAGGGATGCAGCTTTAATCAGGTAAAAATATGCCTTTGCACAGTGCATTTAATGGGGAAAAAAAATACTATAACTTTTCAACAAAGGACCAAGAACCAGAGAGACAGTGTTGTATCAGCAGTTAAGATAAATTCTTATCAGAAATGTTAAACTTCTCACCTGATAAAGAGCAAACTTTGGGATGATCTTCTTACACATAAGGAGAGTCCTAACTTGTTGAAACATGATTCCAACTGGCCACAGAGCAATAATGGTGAGGACACCAACAAAACAGTTAATCCATATTGCAGCTCCTTTGGGAGATAACTGAGAAGCAAATCAAACAAGCGTACCTATAAAACTTTACAGTGCATTTTCCTATTTCCAGGAAGAAGCTGTGAACTGGATGATGCAGACGTTAAAATGTTTGTTTCTATCTCCATGAAAGCTGACGGCAGCAGCAGTTGCTGGGGTTTGCATGGGGAAACTGCACAGTACCAACTGGAGTGTCAGCACGCTGCTCTTGCCCAGCAGGCACGGACATGTAAATCTGTTCAGCCTGGGAAGGTAACAAGTGACACAACCCCTCAATCTGACCCCAGCAACACCTGGGAATGCTCAGCAGCTCATGAGAGCATATTCAGTATGACATCTCAGAGGGGTCATTTATTTTATACCATGAAACAACAAAAAAATGTATTACTTTTAATCTGAGTTACCCAAGAGGTGCAAAATTATTAGCAGATACAGACTTCTCCATCATCTTGCAGCTTACATGGTACAAAACAGAAGTACAGTACTGTCTTTTCTACTTTGCACAGATATAAAAATCACCATGATTTGCAGAAAAACAGAGAATCAGACTTCCTGTTTATATGCCAGTACATACACTTGTTTCTTAAGGCTGTACCTTACAAAACGCAGGGCAGGGCAACTTGCAGTCCTGCTATTCTAACCATACAAGCTGGGAAACATACTGGAGCATAATCTGATGCCCAACCCACACTGATGCCCAGTTTCTTTCCAAGGGAAGCCAGGAAACAGAGTGTCCGGGGGAAGGCAGAAATTACATGCTTCAGGGTCTCAAAAGAATACAGTAAGGATTCACTTGGAAGTGCTCCCAGATTTCACAGTTTAGTTATAGGCTAAGATACTAATGTCAACCCTAAAACCTATGGATTACGTGGACCATCTCCGATTAAAACATTTACTTACATTGTAAAGGGTGTAATTGCCATTAGTCCAAAGCACTATTGATAAAAACATGAGCACGGGTCGAAGGAAAGCAAACTGAAAGGTGCCCAGCTTCAGCCAAAAGAGGGTTCGCCTGGCCAAAAAAAAAAAAAAAAATCACATAGGCCAAAATCGTATTAGCAACCTTAACAACATTTTTGGATACTGTCAACTGCAAAACTTTTCCACTCCTGTGGCATGCGGCTAAAATCTGGGGAGGAACAGCTTCAGGATTAGAAAATCTTTCCAAGAATTACCCAGTGTTTATTTAGTAAAGTCTCTACAAAAATAGTACTTTTCCTGTTCTGCAGCACTTACATACTAACCAGAGCTGGGCAAAACTTTCTCTGCCCCAAAGCTAACCAGAGAGCCAGTAGCAGCATAACCGGTTTCTGAACAATAATGCCACTTGCTCTTGCCTTGTTGCCTACTATTTCTGTTTTCCGATGAAATTGGGCAATTCAGCCTTCCTCCTCAGACACTTCCTAGTCCTGTGGCAGATCAAGAAAGGGAATCATACAGACCTAGGTGAAAGGACTGATAGTTTTTCAATGCATCATGAATAGTACCATGTAAGCATCTCGTTTTGCTCCTCTGTACTCTAGCAGGAGAAAGGAACTATCTTTTACTTGGCCAGCTGCACAAGGATAGCAGGACAGCTCAGGATTTCCTTATTTCTGTCAGTATAAACTGTGTCCAGAACGCAGCCCATAGACAGTAAGCTGGCTAGACAGCGTTAAAGGTCACCAGGAAAGGGGCAGGTGCCCCTGCTAACAGAGGACATGAAAGCTGAGTGACCTGAACTCTCCTTCAGTCTTCACAGGACAAGCTGTGGCTGCTACGGCTGGCTCACGTTTTAGTCTGTCACTGTGTATTTCTCATACTGTTAATGTTGTCTTCACTGTAGTTCCTTGGGCCCTTGAGATTGCCATCAGAGATGCCTCAGCAGACAACAGGCTGCCGTTTAGTACGTTACAGGATATAGCCATGAACCAGGAATTACAGGAATTTCTCAATTAATATAGCTAAGAACCACAGCACAAACACATGTGGAAGGGCCTACTACTGGCCAGCCGTTTAGCGCGTGTGCCTTTTCAAAGATCTATTATTCCCAAAGGCGCTTTAAAGAACAGTGCAGTCACTGCTACGCCAGTAGGAGTGACTTCCTTGTTGACGCAGGTCTGTCTTTCCTAACCATCAGACTACTTCTGCCACATCTCTCCCCACCGTATGGCTTGTTACTTTGCCTCATCAGCCTACTGTACCTTGTTAGTTTTCCCAGGACTGCTCGATAGTATATGGCTTTTTAAAAGAATTAATCCCTCCCTTGGAGTAGCTCCCTATTTCCCCCGAAGATACCTATGGGAGGAATATGAGACTGACCTTTCCCTGGTATAGCTTGCCCATATTTTAAAAAAAAAAGTGCCCGGTAATGGGAAAAGGCTAGAAGTCAGAAGCAGAGAGAGCAGATGGGTTTCTTAGTGCTACAGATGCCAGAGAAGGCGCCCTAAGACCTCTGCAGAGCAAAAAGCCTTTTTTTAAACAGACAGACTTCCTCCCAGCAGTAGTAGGCACTACTTAGCTCCTGAAAGGAGTTCTGTTAGCTAATATTATCCTGGCTAAGCTGTCACTGGACTGATCAACAGGAGGGCAGAGTAGAGGATCCTATCCCAAGCTCCCAGCTACCACAACCTATACAGAGGGTGACAGACACGGAAAGAAAAACAAATATAATGGTGACACGTTAGATCTATAGCACAGCTATAGATCCCATGGCATTTCTTCAGCTTAGACTGCTGAAATGAGCCTGAACCAATGCCCATGAAAATTAGTAGGAGTCATTTAGATCCATATCAGTAGTTGCTGATTTTACGTCATTGTATTACATCCTTTTTTGGAGGTATATTTTTCAGTTGGTTTACTACCTATTCTTCTTCGTGCCCCATCCATGTAAATAATTACTGTTATTCCATTAAAATAAAATGATGGAAAAAAGAGTTTAAATTCTAATACCAAATGAGGCAGTTTAAGGAAGAATTATTACAATAAAAATTAAGAATTTTTGCAAAAGCATCACAAACTGCTGTGCTGCGTTCTGTTTGCCGCTTTCATTTAACTAGACCATAAAGTCCCTAAGGTCCCTCTGACACTAATGACCAGATCCTCATAGAAAAGTCTCTGTCTTGCACATTCAGTCTTTCAGCTGTTGCTTTTATTGAGAGAATCAGTCTCATACTCTGTGCCAGTAGGAAAGGCCCTGGGAAAAACATGAGGCTTCCAGGCTGCCGAGCGGCATGTAAATGACAGGGTGACACTAGCCAGAGGAGGAGCCCCACCAGGCAGTGCTCAAAGGAGGCAGGGTTTCTGTTACAGTATATTGGCTCCCGTAGGTGCAGCTCTCCGTCCTCACCCTACTTCTCAAAGGTGCTTTAATACTAAGTTTAGCAGAAGAAAATATTTGCTTTTGCCTCGCCAGACAATGCCATTTCATTGAGACCAAAGATTTCCAGGAATTACATCTATTTTTTGTTCTAAAAAATATTTTAATCTGAAGTAGTTTTAAAGTCAAAATCAGAATGAAACATTTCAATTTCATCGAAGTAAGAGAAATGTGAGACCAAAAAGCCAGAGGGAATACGGAGGACCTCAAGACAGTGATTAACCTTGACATAGTGATTATATAATGATTACAGGAAATTACCCTCCCAAAATAGTAAGTAACTTTTCTATGACTTAGCTCCTGGAAAGGACTCACTCAGCAAGGCACCGATGCATTGCTAGGAAAACAGCAGAAACACTGCTGGCAACGAGGGAGTAGGCATGCCTAAGGAACTTAGAGTTGGGTGGGAAGGGATCTGTGGTGTGATGGACAAAGCCTATGTCTGCATTAGCAAGTGGTGTGGCCCGACGTAAATGGATCTGTTGAGGGAAACACTTTGTATGAACAACGCAGTGTCCACATTGAATGTATTTCAGGGGCTGTCTAATTTGTTCCCTGGAGTGGACACCCATTAGCAGCTGTAGTGAAATAGGTGCACACTTAGAGATTATCTTCCATTCTGGTTTTAGCCAGAAGGAATCCAGTTTCTGTCTTCCATGAATGCTTTGTGATGTGAAGCAAAACACGAGAAGTAGAAGGGGGGATTCATTTAAAATACCCAGTCCTGATCTGAACTAAAATGTTAGTATAGACACACCTAGAGTTCATCTGCACACAGGTAGATAAAAGATCACCAATGTCTGGGCAGGACTCTGCTCCCAGATCTGCACTGCATGCTTGCTTCTTTGAACCTGTCGGCCTGGCCTGGAGGAAGCTCTCAGCAAGAAAAATGTCAGCATCATTTTTCTTTGCTGCCATTGGAGGATAAAAGAAACTCTTTTTCAGGGCTGCAAAACTGTTTGAACTGGACAAGCTCAGAGCAAATATGCAGTTTGGGCACTGGTTTATTTGACAGTTCTGAAATTCGATAGTTCTGCTTGTGAAAAATACCCAATTTGGAGACATTCGTTCCCTTCTGGAATGAAAAGAAACTGAAATCTCAATTATTAGGTTTTCTAGAGTAGAAATTCCTCCTCCCACACACCACTGCTTACTACAGAAATGGTTTCTTGGAAGAGAATGGGATTAGTTGGGGAGATACCAAAGTGCTCAACATTACTATGAGTAGGAATACTGCACTGGGTTAAACTGAGAGAGCTCACGCTCTCGACTCTTATGCAAAATTCTGTATTACAAAAACGAAATAAATTAGTGGTGATGTACAGCCCCAAAGTGATGGCACCGTTTAAAAGAGAGGGCTTGAGACTGACTTTCAGGAAGCCGAGAGGCCCTTCGCTGTAAGCCTAGCCTTGCCAAGTTGGCTGAATTCCAGGAGCGGTCTTCCAGCTGGGAAATCTTAAAGGGCAACTCACCTAGTGATGCGCACACGAGGGAGGCAAAGGCAGCAGCAGCAGCAGGGACCGGTGCTGATCTTGAAGCGACCATTTTCAAACCGCCTGAGGAGCAGCTTTTGACCTCCACACTCTTTAATCATCATCAGCAGGAACTTGTGGATAACTGTGGCAAAAAATCTAGGAAAGGAAGAAAATGCCAGCTTGAACTTGCTTGTGTGTCTCTTGCATGCCAGTGCCGCCTTCATGTCCAGGGCTTTTACAGCTCGCACTTTGCAATCAACAGAAATTCTAGCACTAGCTGTGAAAAACCTTCAGCTTTCCATCGCCTTAGAGAACCAGAACTGCCCTAACGTCACCGAAAGAGGAATAAGCTGAGGCACAGAGTGGCAGTGGAATTTCCCAAAGCTGCACTGACGGCTGGTGGCAGAGTCAGTATTAAAACATAGGCTTTTCTGGCCCAAGTCATTATGGCCATATTTTTCTAGCTGTTTCCTAGTCCTGATTGGTCCAAACTTTTCACAACAAATCCTATTCCTCCTTTAAAAAAAAAACACCGACGAACCACCGACAACAAACATGGCTAGGTTCATATATATGTAGATATATAGCTATCATCGTAAGTGCTGCCCCAGTCAGGGTGTGGTTCCTCTGCAACGAAAGCTGATCCAAGCACCGAGTGCTGCAACCCCACCTCTCCCTCCTTCACCAGCTGCACATTCTCAACCCTTCCCAGGAACTACAGATTGTGCAACCGCCCTTTCCTCCCTTTCCCAAACTGATTTAGGGAACTGATTCACTGAAATCCAACCCCACCAAATAAAAGAGGTCCTCTTCAGCCGCACTGCCTCCTTGAAGGAGCTGGCTGTGCAGCTGGAGACTGTGAGTGGTAGCGGATGCAAGTGAGGGGACAGGAACCTGCAGCTTGGGCAAGGGAGGAGGGGGGATTCAGATAGGCTTAAAGGGCCATAGGACTGGATCCTTGGAAGTTTTTGGTAATCTGCACTACCTGCACAAATTGCTGCATGCTCACATGTTCCCTACTACTGTGTTTTCCCTCCTTTTTTACTCTACTCTCTTCCTAAATGCAATGCGACAAGGGGTAAGGCTATTCGTGAGAGTCTGTGGTATTGTCCTGCAGTGGGTTCCAAAAACATCCCAAAATCACCTGTGGAGTGCCCAAGGCCACGGCGTCCCCCCACCTGGCTCTGCCTACCAGGGCTGCGCCATTACCTCCAGAACGCAAGGACCACATTTCTCCATTCTTCTCTGTGCATGTCAGAGCTGTCATGCTCGTACAGAAAGTGCTTTTATCAGGACAACTGCGGAACATTTTTACACTGATATACTCATCGGAGGTTCACTTGCCACCATTAATAATAGACCTCCATGGCTCCTCATTAGTAAAAGCGCAGAGAAGTCACAGGTCAGAGTCTCATTCCACACGACGCACAGAGAGAGGAAAGAAAGAGTACTGCTTCAAAGCTACTGTCAATCGAGGGATCAATTACATGCAAGTCACAGATCTTTCATACTGAGGTTCCCACACTAGGGGACTGTAGCACTGGGAACTGCTTCAGCATTTTCCACCTCCCAGAAAAGAGCTGCCAAGAGATTTTAACTCAAACCAAAAATTACTAAATTGTTAAATTTACAAAATGACTGTGTTTACCAAGAGCAGCAGATGTTTAAAGGGAAGAAATTCAGGGTTTGAGGCAACGTCTAGAAACAAGCAGAATACTCACACTGCTGCTGTGAAATCTGTAAACATCGTTGAGCGAGGAATCCACATGCCAATGCATGAAGTAGTAGCGATCACCTACAGAGAAAGGGAGGAGGGTTGTAGGAAGGGCAGAGATAAAGCAGGTTCATGTGGATTTTCAGGGAAACCCTATTTTCGACATTCAATTTTATCTCTTTTCCATGATAACTTACTGGAGCTGCAGCATTAATCCAAATTATGATTGATCTTTTGGAGGAGGGGACTTTCCTGTAGATGTAGACTGCTTCCTCTATAAACACCAGATTGGCAATTAGCGTCATCAGAGTCAAGATTGCAAAGAGAAATCTCCCTGGTAGGTCAAGGCCTGCAGCGAGAGAAAAGAAAACAGACAGTTCTGATTTATTTCATAAGCATTCCATACATTTAATGTAAAGATACCACCTCTGAGGGGCTTCTTAGCCCTATTCCTGCAAAGACTTGCACTCATCCTTAGCTATAGATAGACCATCAACTCCAAAGGATGATTCAAATACTTTTAAACTTAAGTTCATGACTAAATCTTTCCAGGATCCACAGACAGCATATGGGAAGAATATGCCTCCATGTTCTCAAAGCATTATGCAAAAGTCCCCTTCAGAAAGGTGGAGTTCCAGAACAAATGTCCTTAGATAAATGTAAATACGTAACAGAATATAAACACATAATAGATAATATAAATAAATACAGTAAATACATATTCTGGGAACTTTTCCAGGCAGACTACAAGCAAAAATGTATTTACTCAGTATTAGTTCTTTGCTTCCATTGTATGTTGTCGTGGTTTAACCCGGCAGGCAGCTAAACACCACACAGCCGTTTGCTCACTCCCGCCCAGTGGGATAGGGGAGAGAATTGGAAAAAAGGTTAAACTCGTGGGTTGAGATAAAGACCATTTAATAGGACAGAAAAGGAAGGGGAAATAATAATAATAATGATAAAAGAATATACAAAACAAGTGATGCACAATGCAGTTGTTCACCACACTGACCAATGTCCAGCCAGTTCCCGAGCAGCAGCTGCACGCTCCTCGGCCAACTCCCCCCATTTTTTTTTTTGTTCAGCATGACATCATATGGTATGGAATATCGCTTTGGCCAGTTTGGGTCAGCTGTCCTGGCTGTGTCCCCTCCCAGCTTCTTCTACACCCCCAGCCTCCTCGCTGGCAGGGCAGTATGAGGAGCTGAAAAGTCCTTGACTCAGTGTAAGCACTGCTCAGCAACAACTAAAACATCAGTGTGTTATCAACATTATTCTCATCCTAAATCCAAAACACAGCACTATACCAGCTACTAGGAAGAAAATTAACTCCATCCCAGCTGAAACCAGGACAGGCATGTTTGTGCATAACTTCCTTAGGCATGCAAACTTTTTAGAGGCTCGGTGGAAGTTTATGGGGCACACGAATAATGTAAGGATAAGCCCCTGATATATCTAGCTTGAGATAAAACTTGATGCCTTCACCAAATTCTTTTCTACTTCTCCCTTAAAGCTGGATATGGATATCAACATTTACCCACAGCTGATGGGTTTTATGTCTCCATTGATACTGGGTATGAATTTCAACTTTTACCCACGGCTGCTGGTTGAAGTGTATTTTCTCCCAAGAAGGGTGCTTCTGGAGATAGAAGAAAGCACTGCAGTGGAGTCATGCTTAATTTAGGAGTAGTTCATGCTCACCACTGGTACTAACTCCTGCTGTGGCCAGAGCCTATCTAAAGGCATACCGAGCAGTGCCTGCAAAGGTGAGCCTCTGCCCCAGCCTCTTTAACCTAACCTGATTCAAAAAACCCCAACACTTCTAGACTTGGCTGCGGGCGGAGCAGTCCACATCTCGGTGGACATCTCCACACCTTAGATCTCACCACGGGGGAGCCCTGCACCAGGCGCGGGTCTATGGCTGGTTCAGTGCTCTGTTCGGCAGGTACCGGGAGGCACCGGCGCTCCCCACCGACCACCCTTCCCCTCGCCGACACCCCCACCGTTCTCTCACACCCCCACCCGCTGCTCTGGACTGGGGAGCCGTTCTGCCCTCTCTCCCTTCCCCGAAGCCAGAGGCAGCTCGGCCCCCTGCCAGCCGGAGGTCCGGCCGGGACGGGCGGCCGCTTGCCTCCGCCCGGGGGATTTCCTCGCCGGGGAAGAACGGCGGCGGGGCAGGCAGGGGCAGCGGCAGGGGCAGCGGCAGGGGCAGCGGCAGGGGCAGCGGCAGGGGCAGCGGCAGCGGCAGGGGCAGGGGCAGCGGCAGGGGCAGCAGAAGCGGCAGGGGCGGGGCAGGGGCAGGGGCAGGGGCAGGGGCAGGGGCAGGGGCAGCGGCAGCGGCAGCGGCAGCGGCCGGGGCAGGGGCCGCCACCGCCAGCCGCCGCGGGTGGGTGCTGAGGGCGGCGCGCGGCCGGGCAGCGGGCCGTTAGTGGATGGCCTGCAGGCGGAGGGGCCGCCTGGCAGCGGGCAGCCCCCTCTCCCTGAGGCCCCCCCCCCTCGCCCCGGCCCGGGCGGGCGGCCGCACTTACTCTGGAGGAGCTCCTGGGAGTAAGGCGGCTCGCTGGCGCCGCAGGACGGGTGGAGGGTCCCGTTCGCCTCGCCCTCCATGGCGGCGCGGCCGCCGGCCCCCGCCGAGGTGCCTTGGTAGCGCCGAGGGGACGGGGGACGGGCGGCGGCGGGGCGGCGGGGCTCGGTGCTCGCCCGCTGGTCGCTGGGGAGCGCGGGAGCCGCGATGCGCAGCCCGGCTGCTCGGGTCCGCCGAGGGGCGGTTAATCATTAACCCGGGAGCTGGGGCCGGGCGGGCGGCGCGCAGGGCCCGGCCTCCGCGCTGCCTCCTGGCGCCCAGCGGCCCCGGGCACCGGCGGGGTGGACAGTGCCGTGCCCGGGGGGCAACGCGCCCACCCCGCTCCCCGCTCCATCTGCGAGGAGACGTGTCCCGGCTGTTCACGCCTCGGCCTCCGCGCAGGGGCTCTTGCGGAAGCCAGCGAGTCCACCCCAGTCCCCTTCCTTCGCAGGGGAGGGGTGCCAGGGCAGCTGGAGTCGGGTCTCGCACAGGAGCGCGGGCTGCCAGCCGAGGAGGGATGGGGAATCAGCCGAGGAGCGGGCTGGATTCCCCAGTGCTACGTCCGCCTTCACCCCAGCCCGGTCAGAGCAGCCCTGGGCACTGCGCTCTCTGCAGGGGCCTGTGGAAGCGGAAAGTTGCTTGGTCAATGTAGCAGACGTTCAAAGGACTTTCTATGGAGCCCTTCACCGAAGACTTGGCTGCAATGAGGTGAAAAGCTGCATCTTCTTCTGCACTGTCTGAAGGAGAGCACGTCGAGGGTAGGAATACACCGAGGGATTCTCCGCTTTCCCACGTTTCACTTGCTGGAAGGATCCTTTCTGGAGCCTGAGCCTTTTCAGGCTGTTACCAGGAGAACGGAATGAGTAATGAAATGATGGAGTTTGGTGACCCACTGAGTTATTCTGGATAGTCAGACTGAAAGCTGGGTGCAAGAAGCAGCAGAGGGATTGTTACAGCACTGGGTGACAAAACAGCAGATGACAGACTATATCGGTAAATGCAAAGTAGTGTTCAGGGGGGAGGAGGACAACTCTAACTACCTACGCAATGATTACCTACTGCCACTCAGGAAAAAGGTCTTGGGACCATGGTGGATAGTCCTCAGAAATGACAGCTGAGGAATTAGCATGGGAGTAAATGCAAAGGAATGCCAGGAATTAGTGGATAAAGAAGGGAAGACACAAAAGAGCGAAAATACATACGGAGGCTCTGTTCATCAGGGTGGTATTCCAGGAACTTGAACAAATTGAGGGGAGGTGGGCAATTTAGAGACTGTGGGACGGTCGTAGGCACCATGGCCCATTGTGGTAAAACCTGCCATCTTGCAGTTTTCACAGGATTCCCAAAGGTTTTACGGGAAGGACAGGCTGGACACTGAAAGACTGCCTGCAAGAACACAGGGACGCAGAGAAGAACTGAACTGCTCAGTGGCTAACACCAGCAGGTACCCAGCTGAGAAAAGGCAGATCCCTTCCAGTGCGGCAGGATCTGGGAGTGAGACGGACGAGGCTGCTACAGCCTGTTCTGTTACTGTCAGGAGGGCTTGTTTGCAGACCAAAGCCATTTATTTTGAGTCCTCCTTGGCATTGCTGTCATTGTTTTCACTGCATTGAAAGGTGACGAGGAGACCTTTACAGTTTCACCGGGAGGGATGCGGCAGTAACTGGCTGTTAGAATGTGGTATCTGCCCAGTCTTCACAGGCTGCCCAGGGCATCCTCTATCCAGCACATTTGCTGCCCAGCTGCAGAAAGATACAGGCAAAATCCTTGAAACATCGTTCCAGCTTTATTTCTATTTGGAAGTCTGTTTTACTCATCCTGAAGAAACAGTTGCTAGTAGAGGGGAAAATAGCCTTAATACACCATGCATTTTCTACCCAGTTTGCTTGATTTTTTATCAAACTATTTGAAGGTGGTAACATATTCCGAAATGTGACCGAAAGCTCAAGTTAGGATTTGCTGAGATGGAAAGATGGCCCAAGGCCTTTGAAGGTTCTTCCTGAGCAGAGACAACAGGATTCCCATCTGCTGCTATTTTGGTTGCCAGCTCCTTGTATTTCCCGAAAGCTAAAAATAAAAAACCCTTTCCTGTGAATCCTTTTTTTGAATGAGGCAGGTTGGTCAATGCCTTTGTTAAAGAAATTCACACATTAAGTATAGGAGTGACAAAACTCATGGCTATTTTACCGATTTAAAAGAAACCCAGAGTCTGCTTTGACTTAAGAATTCATTGAAGAATTCACACAGTAACAATTTTGGGTTTGACAGTCATATTTTAGTCATTCAGCAATACCAGTTTGGAGCAAATACTGCAGCATACACTGGACGTGGCATTAGAGAACTTCCTGTCTCAAACCTATAGAAAAGTAACAAGTTGAAGTTTAGAGGTTAAAGATTAATTCTCAGCTGCTGTTGTAGAGATACATCCTACTCTCTGTTCTGCTGGAGTCTCTTGCACAGAATAGAGTCTAAAAACAAAACCACATATCTACTGCGATTCCTTTTTGTTAGAAACACCATTTGCCATCTTTGGGTCGAACATTAGATCCACTTCCTTAAAAGCTGCCGTACATGTTGGGGGTGCGTGCATCACTTCTTCTTTAGAATCTGGGCTATTTCTTGGCAACAATATTTGCCTGACAGTCCTTAAATTTAATAAATCAAACTGAAGAACATGCCTTGACCCCTGAGCTACTACAGTTGGAGGTCTGCTGCTCTGCACACACTTTCTTAGCCCAGGCTCTTCAGCAGTGCCCCCTCTGCCCTGGCCTCTAAGCCAAATGCGGGGTCTCTACACCAACAGCAAACCCTTTAAATCCCCAGGAGCCTAAGCACATTCTCCTCCCAGCTTCACTATTCCAGTTTTTGGTTTAACCTTTTAGTTTAATACATGATATTTGCTACAAAAAACACCTTCAGCAGTAGAAAAGTGTTTATAAATGCATCACCTATCTGGTTAGATGCATCAAGAGATTTTCACAATTCCTCAGAACAAAAACCACCTGTGAACGCAGTTCCCTGCCTCTGTTTACCAGGGGCTTTTGAGTACTTTGTGGTTCAGTCCCCTTCCAGACGCTGTACTGCTCAGATTTGTTTCTCCTCAAGGAACATGCCCCTTTACTTCTACCAGTGTGCCCTTCTTTTAGAGAGCACTGCAGATGTTTATCTTTCTTCCATTTTTAGGATGACTTTCATTTTCACCTGCCTCACTGCAGGAATAACTGGATCCTCTTAGCTCTGTTGAACAGGATGCCTGTTGTAATCATTGCTCCCACGGCGTGTGGTCCAGAGGAGCTGATGCCATCTGTGGTTTCTCCCCGAAGGAGGCGGACTGGCCTTCAGAAGGTGACACAGCCCCTCTGTCCCATATTGGTGGGCCAAGCCTATAGACAGAAATCCTGATGTCAGCCCTGGCTCAGAAGCTGAACAGCAGGAGATCCTGCAGGCTATCACAGGGCAAACATTAAACGTCCATCGCAAAAGATACATAGGATAGGCTAATGTATTTTGGTTGTAGGGAAGTCTAGCAGACATCATCATCATCATCAGTGCAGATGGGAAATACATTCAAAGACCTTTCCAGGGGGGCACATTAGGTTCAGTTGAGTTCAAGCTAACAAGAAAAGTTTGTATTAGAAAAATAAATAACGATTTTCAGTTCCATGGGACTGTACATCAGATTTCTCACAAGTTTGGATACCCAACCAGCTAAGAAAAGTCAGCTAAAATTGCCCAGCTTCCAAAGGCACGTACAGGTTTAATAATGAAATTAAATCCTGTTTCTTAGCTATAGCATATTAGACAGTTGAACTTAGATGCAACTTGGCCTTTTCCACTATAAAGACGTTGACTTTTCACCTACTGCCAGTAATAAACTGCCCATTTCAGAAAAGGTGGCTCACTAATGTAAGAGAAGGAACACCTATATCACTGTTGAAGAAATTAATAATGGGATTTGCTTGTTATGTGGATCCTGGCAGCAACTGTAAAAATAAAGAAATACAGTGACTACAATGAAATAAATTAAGATGACAAAACTAAATTGTAATTTTTGTACCTATTCAGATGGGCAGATTTCTACATGAGAAAGAATATCAGGTGTGCCAGAAGCTTTACATCTGTGCTTTTAAGAGGAAAGCTTAGACAAAGACTCTTATCAGTAGAGAAGCAATAAAAGAGAAAAGAGAGAGGCTTTCACTAAATCTGAAGCTAACAAGTTTGATTTTATCTCACTTCAAAAGTAGCAGATCAGTTTCTGGCAGTCAATATAGGGGAGAAATATAAAAAGGCAGAATCAAACTATTATTTTTGTAATATATTGTTACACTTTCATCCAAATAGGAGTAATTATTTGCCTTGTCTTACTTTTTAAAGTACCTTATGAGCAATTGGATGCGGCAGTAGAACAACAGAAAGGAAACTCACAGTACCTCATAGTAGAACAAAGAGCTGAAAGAACCTTATAAAATTAGGACCCCGAATTGGTAGTAAGGGGGGTAGCCAACAATCAGCTTCCTGAAGGAGAATAGAGGCAGGTAGTGCATTTTCTCTGCCATTGCTGTGATAAAGTACATATATTTGATTGCAGAGCTTTTCAGCAATGGGAGAAGTTTTTCCCCAAAGGAGTGTTGATGAGCAGTAAGACAAATATGTCTTAAGGACCAAGTAAGTGCCACTTTGTGAGCATCTCATACGTGTCCGAGGGCACTGATGGGCAAAGACAAACCTCACAGATCTTCAGCATCAAAAAGAATAGATTAGGATTAAGAAGTTCTTTCCCTAGGGTGAATTTCTGTAGATTTTTCCTTCCCAGTCTTGACTTATAATCCCCAACTTCTGCAGGAGGGCTGTCAAGAATTTTGAGAAGCTTTTGTGTCAAAAATGCCAGTTCATCTGAACTGAAGCTTCTGATAAGAGGGGTGATTTTTAAAAGATTTATTGACAGGAAACTACTTTTTAACTTTGGTTTATGTGGAAACATTTCAATTTGACATTTCCTACATCAACCATTCTGCAGCTGCTGTTCAAAGCAAATTTTGAAATCTGAAACATTTTGAAACTCATTAAAATAAAAAATAAAAGTGATGGAAATCAAAATGCAATGTTTCAAAACGAGGAAATTGCACACAAACGGGTTTATTTATTTTTTGTTTGTAGAAATGTCTGCTTTTCAACTTAGTTCAGGACAGCAGACCTTAACAAAAGCTAAGGACCTCTTTATGGAATAGGATATGTAGAGTCAAGACAACTATGCTCGAGATCATGTGTTAGATCTGGAGGGGAAAGCAGGGCTCTCTTTAGAAGTTACTGATGTTATTCTGACTGGAAGACGGCATCTCAGGCACGCTGCAGTTAATGACTAAGTCTGCTTTTTCCACAACAGTCAGGTGCTGGGCAAGACAGATCATGCATTTTTTCCCACAGGTCATAACATGACAGAAATGTTTTTTTGCTCCTTTTGTATTGCTATTACTGGGGAGGGGAAAAAAATCCCAAAACCAGAACATGCACACACAACAGTAAAACTGTAATATAAAAATACAATAAAAAACCAAAACAGAACACCCTCCAAAACTAGAGGTGTGTTGTTTTCTGTAGCTAGCAGACCACGCGCTAGCAAGCACGGTGACAAAAGCATACATGTATGAATGCAAAACGTTGTCAGCACAGGTTTTAGTCACCATAGCAGTGAGGCTGCCTGTGCCAGTAGCATGGGCACGGGCAAAAGCCTGGACTGTCTACCTACAAAATCAATGCTACAGCCTGAAACTGTCCTTTTTACCTTTATATAAACAGCTTGTGAAATTCTGAAGCTCAGTTTGCAAGTAATGTTACAAGTAAAGGCTGGGGAGCTTAGGTTGTGTGCTTATATTATCTGTTTCTTCTTCCTCCAAAATGAACTTTATTTCTGGCTGGACATGCACTCCTAAGGTTTTTTCTGTAAGTAATTAATAGAATAAGATAATAGAATAATTAGATTAAGAAAGTTACAGCCAGAAAAAAATAGATGATGTTTTCAGTTTGATGTTATTCGAAAGCTACCCCAATTCTACAGCTGTCCCTACATGCATGGGAAATTCATGGCTTTAAAAACATATTGAAAAGCCATAGGCAATGTCTGAGTTTGCACTGAGCTGTGAAGGTGAAAGAAGAGCACAGCCATCCTTCAAATGGCATTCAATTACAAATTTTTGTCCTGCGGTTCCTACACAAACTGAGCCAACAGGAGCAGTGAAGAGATTTTGGTAGAGAAGCAAGACTGCCTGGAGCACAGTTTGGCTGGAAAGGGAAAGCAAACCCCTTCAAATAGGCATTAGGCACGCGTTTGTAATAGCTGAAAGATATACTGTCTGCAGATAAATCTGGAAGTTAAGCTTCAGACAAACACCAAAACTGGACAAGAGTCAGTGGGTGATCTGAGATGTTATGAAATAATATACAGGTCACAGTAAACCAGAAAAAACCTCTATGAAACTGTTAGCAAGAGTGAGAGACTGTGTGGCTGTCTCTAGCACGGCTCCCTTCCTTTGTGCAAATGGTGCCTGCACCGCTGATCCGGGGGGGGGGGGACACGAATGTGCTCCAGACATAGAACCGCTAAGCCAGGGGCAGCTCTTCTCTTGAGGCTGGGGGGTCCCCTCCAGGACTTACAAACCTTGCTAAAATGTTTGTGGTTCTGCCAAACAGGAAAAATACCCAAACCCCTAACTTGCAAAAGACCCTGTAGCTTTCTGGGGTGCACCCCTGGACGTCTTGACAACGTTTGACAACTTGTTGCAACCCGTGAGGGGTTTCACCTTAGGGAGTTGGTGTGCGTGGTGTGGCTGCACCATCGCCCGCGGGGGGCTTCACTGAGTCTCCCCCAGCTCACAGAGACTGGCAGGGGCAGCTCAGGCTGCCAGAGGGAAGGGGAGTGTCGGAGAAAGCTACAAGGTCCTTCCCAAGGGGGTGGCCATTTTTTTGTGTTTTGCAGTGACAGCTACGTATTCACATCTTGTTAGTGTTGCCTTGATAATGAGTAGCCTGTACCGTTCTTGGGTTTTATGATATTCTCTTAAAAGTCCAATGTTTTGTTTCCACTCTATCTGCATTTGAACAGAAATATGGGTCTTCTGGATACAACGAAAGAGATTCACAGCAGCTGTGGTGTCTTTTTGGTTTTGGCAAGGATTTCGTTCATCCTATTGTAGAAATCAAGCAACCTGCCTGAGTCTCAGCTTTTCTGTCCATGCAATGGCAAAACTGCACTTGCCTGCAGAGCAGAGCGGAGGAAGGGTCGCCCCGGTGGTGGCTGCAAAAGGACAAGAAACATTAAAGTGTTTCTTGAACACCATACAAGTAGAAAAGTGAATTCTTCTGATACTTTTCATATTTGGAAATATATCATCTTTCAATGATTCTTTAAAAAGTAGTCACCAAATTCAAATGTTTAGCTTTGCTGGACAGAACTGTTATGATTTATTCCAAAGTATAGGGTTAAAGGCCTCATTTACAGCAAGAGAGAGACACTGCGTAATTGCATTAGCTGGTATTTGTATTAGCCAGAAGACGGGTTCAGATCAGCTTACTCCTTGAGCATAATGAACGACAAATGGCTATAAATATTCACATCCTATCAGCAGCTGTCACATCATCTTAGCAGCTGTCAGGGGGTACAGCCAGAAATCTGTGACTGTCGAAAGAGCAAAATGGAGTCTGAAGTAATACAAAAAGTCATCACCAAATAATTGAAAGAATAGTTTCATATCAGCCTTAAAAACAAACAGCATCACTGTAGTGAGCATATATTTATATTTATAAGTTTTATTTTCTGTGCGCTTCTGCCCTCTCAAACCTTTGAATGGGATCTAATAGCCGTGATTTCATTGCTGATGCTTCAAACAAATGTGCTACAAAAATGCCAGCTTCTCCTAATGCAGCTCTGCCTAAGCAACACTGATGTAACTCCTGACAGCGTTAACTCTCATGATCCATTGGTATGGAAGATTACACATTAAGCAAATTTGCAAAGACCTGCCAGAAATGAAGAGCAATTTGAAGTGGAATAGGTGTAATGAGTATTGTCATCTACTATCTACGTATCTGGATTTTACTGGAATGCAGTTGTCTTCCACTCCTCGCACACATTCATGCTACTTAGTTCAAAGTGTTAATTTGTCATCCTCTTCCATCTGGAGTAAATAGACACATAGGACGTAGGCGCACACCGTAGTCATCCTGAACTGAGACACAGGCTCCTGAGCGATTGTGAATTAGGGCTCCAGTGTGCAGAGCCAGAGGACCACAGAGCAGGACTTTCAGGACATCATATCTGGCTTAACTCCGGAGCGGTTTCTTTGGCAAAGGCTCAATACCTGTTTCATTAGGTGAAACTCAGAGCCTGTCTTTCCGTAAGGAAGCAGAAGTGGTATCTGCCAGTAGAAGCTTTGGAGTTCCCATGACACTTTTCAAGCTAAGGTAGAAATTCCTGCTCCAAATGTCAGAGTTTTGGTACTCCCGCATTTCCAGGAGGTCCACATTTGACCTGGTGGGAGTCTGGGGGAAAAAAGATACATTGAGGTGACTCGGCTTTGGGTGGAGTACACCTTGCACATTCCACTTCTGCAGCCTTGGTGAGGGTAGGGTGATCTGCCCCAGGCACAGCCGGGCAGCCCATGCCGGTCCAACTGCCGGTGCTACGTGCGGCAGACATGGCAGCAAGGTGGCATCAGCTGGCCACAGGCAGGCTTGTAACCTGAGAGGAGATGTCACCTCCATGCAACGCAGCACCCGGTGCTTATAATTATATGAACAGTTATTCTGGCACTTTTCACGGCAAACTCAAGAGGGATAGGAAGGCTGGGGCTGAAGAGCAGAAGGAGAGATGCGTTCCTGGTGGGGGCTGGGACCTTGGGAGTGCAGGACTCGCTTTGGGCTCTCACCCAACAGCCAGCAGCTGAGATTTAGTAGAAGACCAGCCACATCGCTCCAAAGTTTCCCTGCTTTCAGGCTAGTCTGAAGTTAGCAAGCTGATTTCCATGGCATTTCTGCATGACTGAGCATAGCTGCAGCAGCATATCCTGATGTTTTAGTGTCAGCAAAGCCTCTTTTAATGCCTGTCCCAGGACACTATTCTCCCAGACAAACCTGTCAATATAAATGCACACACGTTATCAAGGTGAATTTCGTCAGCATCTGTTTCAGGAGGGAAGGAGATGCTTTAAAGCAATTAGGAACTGTACTGCTGGCCACTTTCTTTTTATTTCTTGAACCATTTTCAAAACAGCTGTTGCATACTCCTCTTACATTTCAGCTCATCTCAGGACATGCAATAGATATGTTCCTGAGGGGACAAAGATCATTATAAAGGGATTGTTAAAAAAAAAAATATCATAGAAAGGAAAGAGAAAGAAAACCAGATGTTTTGCATGCTAGTGAGGCAAATTTGTAGGAAGAGGTAATTAATTTTATTAGCCCAACTTGAGTAAGCTGGGGAAAAACAGGAAAGCTTTCAGATGTGAGGAACCATCAGAGACAGCAGTGAGTCAGTGACATTCTAATAGATATATTTGCTTCCGCAAGAAAATTTTTGGCTCAAATACGGTAACCTTAGGCAGCTTTTTAACTGCAACCAGGCTCAAAAGGCAGAAGCAATGTTAACATACTATGAGCTAGCCCCTACAGAGACCTTTTCTGTACACCGTTCTCTTGGTTTGACAAATTCACTAAATATTTTCAGATACTGCTTACGTTCCTAATAGCCTCCTTCCCTCTTCCCCTCATCTTTTTGTTATTTTGTTAGAATATCTTTTTGTTTTACAGGATAAATTGTTTGTGTTAATGTGTAAGTTGCAGGGTGTGTAGTCTCTCTGAGACCCAAGCAAGCTTTCCGACTCTTGCTGGGCAGTTCCCATGGCAGCATCTGTTAGCTCTCCCTTAGTCTAACATCTTTCTGATTTACCTCCACTTGCCTTTTCTATTATCTCCTCTTGCCACCAATTTCCTCTTTCCTAGCATCTGACAAGTTGACTAGCACCTTCATATAGCAACTATCACAGCTCCCCCAGCATCTTTCAGCCCTTGCTGACAGCTGAATAATATGGTATCTGTCCTGGTTCAGAACTGTCATTCCCACATAATAATTTTCAGAGAATAATTTCTCTGATGCCCTTTGTTTCTTTTTCCTCTGTCCCCCAATTCTACACAGTCAGTTTACCGTTTCTCCAATATTTACTCCCCAGCAATTCATTCTGACTTTGTAAGTGGAAGCAAGAAGCTGAACAAGTTCCAACCGAATGCTGAGCTGTGTATTTTGCAGGGGGGAGGTGTTCAAGTCTCAAGGTAGAAAATTATTATTTTTTCTGACTGACAGGTAATACTTAGGGTCCAATTTCTGCAGTGCAAACATTTGCATAGCCTGAAAGTAATTTATATAAACATTTGATAACAATTGCTTGGAATTGGCATCAGTAAAACTAATTCAGTGAAATGCTTGCAGAAAGCCACATTGTTATTTTCTCTAGAAAGAACAGAAACTTCATAATACTTGGTATTTTTCCTGAAGTCTCGTTTTCTGCAAGAATCTCAGCTTTTGCTCAAAATAAAAGTTCATTTTTTAAAGATATTTTTATCAGAAAAAAATTTTGAAAATGCAATCTATATCCTAAAGATTTAAAAAAAAACCCAAAACAACCCCAACAGAATACAATAAAAGGTATATATCTCTTTAAATCTCATCATTCTGTGAACCAGGCTTGTAACAGCTTAGTCCAATAAGCTAGAATACTGAAGAAACATATTCAAACCACAATCATGCTTTTAATGATTCTTGGGCTATTTTTGCAACACTTGATGAACCTGTTCCCTTTTTAAAAGTCAGGTATATGCCTCTGGTTTTTAAAAATAGATAGACATAAAGCACAGTATTGTTATATACTCAGTATGGTTCCCAAATGCATTCATGTGCTTCTGGATCTTGCAATTCTGGAAGAAGGGGTGTTTCCTTGCCTTTACTTGCTTTCTGCCTGCAGTTCCCGCTGCCTGTAGTGGCCTTTGTGGAAGCTGTTTCTGTCCCACTGGAAAGTTATTGACCTGTATAAAACTGTGTGGAGCTGAGAGTGTCCCTGAGAAGCCATGATGCAGCAAAGTCAGTAACCGTTTCAGGAGATTCCCTTGGCCTCTGCCCAAGCAACTCACTGCCTTCATGCGCCAGTGGACAGCATCTCTCCCAGCTCTGTTCCAGTGCCAGTTCTCCCTCCGACCCTATCACCCATGTGCAGGACATCCAGGAAACAGCAAGTGATGTTGTCTTAGAGAAATACCATGCTGTCATGCTGGATTACGCAGAACTGCAGACTGGCTGAGGAGGGACAGCACCTCTGGAGATTGTCTATTCTGCCCCCCTGCTCAGGACAGGGTCAATAAAAGCAGATTGCTCCAGGCCGAATCCAACTGGGATTTTAATATCTCCATGGATGGAGACTCCACAACCTCTCTGGGCAACCCGTGCCAGGGCTTGATCAGCCTCATAGCAAAGAAGTGTCTTGTTATGTTCAGTGGAACCTCCTGTGCTTCAGTTTGCGACCGTTGCCTCTCGTCCTGTCACTGGGCACCGCTGAGAACGGTCTGGCTCCATAATCTTTACTCCTCTATAAACATCATCAGGTGTTTACATATATATACACACCACCACCACCACCACCACCATATATAAATACTATTAGGTACTTTTATACATGGAGATGATCCCACTGAATCTTCTCCAGGCTGAAAAGTCCCCGATCTCTCAGCCTCTCCTTGTATATGTGCTATAATGTGTACCCACCAACCATTTTACATGCTCAGCTGCATCCCTGGAATATTCTGGCTTCTAGATGCTTGTTTATGGAACCTGTGTATGTTTTCTATGCTCAAATAATTTTAAAACGCCATTATCTTCTTGCCTTTGCATTTACAGCAGATACATACTGGTCAACAAGAAGTGAACTACACTAGCAGGGTCTTCCCATACACCTGAAAAAGTCATGAAAAATCACTCACACTATATTTTGTGTATTTGATACAACCTCAGTGGCAAAGCTCTAAAGCAAAAGTGAACCTCCTCCCTTCCCCATTCCCTGCAAGGATTTCAGAGGGGAAGGGAAGCCTAAAAAAAGAGGAAAACACTATCAATATCTCATGGGAAAGAGGAGAGATAGGAAGAAAAGAGCAGTAGGCAGGCCTGAGCCGTGTGAGTGTTGCTAATGCTGCTTCATTAGGTCTGAGAATTAGGGCTGAGAATAATATGATTTAGTTTTAGGTAGACCTGCAAGGAGCAGGGAGTATGGACCCGTAAGATCCTTGTGGGTCCCTTCCAACTTGAGATATCCTGTGATTCTATGATTCTATGAGAAGCGTTTCTGTTAAGAGTCATCCCTTAAAGTGAAGCAGAGCTTTTAATGGCAACAGGGCCCAGGCGCCTGGGCCAGCTGGCCTGCCGAAATGTCTGGCAATAACTGGACGGGGAGGAGAGCCCCAGCACTGGGCCCAGCAGTACCCCTGCCCCAAGGAAGGAGGGGTTGAGGAAGCCTGGGGCGCCCCTGCCACCCCTGGGAAAACGCCTGCGTGAGCTGCTGCTCCTGATCTGAAAAATGAAGGCAGAAACGAGGGTTCTCCTGTCTGTTGGGGCGAGCAGGAGCAAAGTGTGGCTGATGGCACAAGGGCTGAGAGAAGGTCCCTTCGCACAGCTGAGGTGCCAGCCTAAGCCACAAACCTAATGGTCCCAAACACCCAGGCTAGGGTTGCTTTGGAGGGCACGGCGATAGTTGCCCCACCACAGGACAGAAGAGGGTAAAAAAGCTATAGATAGATAAACTTAGATAACTTATGTTGTCCTTTATCTTGACCTTGCAAATGTTTTCTTTTTTATCCTCAGCTAAAGTAGTGTTGTGAAGGCGACTGGTTTATGTCCAAGAATGAGTTGGGAAAATGAACTCCCTGAGCACGAGGATGGTTCGGTGTCATCTTCTCATGGAGGATGAGACGTGGAGGAAGGGAGCTGAATGACGCCATTTAAATATGGCCCTTCATCATCCCAGCCAAGCCCTGGCAGAAGGGCTAGGCGGGAAAAAGAGGCGCTTTAGATTGCCTTTCTGCAGCTATCGACTTGGTTTAACTTTGGCAGGTTCCTTGGGTATTACAGGAGACAACCACTCCCTGCAGTCAGGGTTGTTCTGACAAAATCATTGTAAAACCATTAATTGTACAATCCTGCCTAGCTACTTCTTTGGGAGTGTTACTTTGCTGCCCTAAGAGCCCATGAACCAATATTTCCTATCATCAGTGGTGTAACCTGGGCAAAGTCCCAAAATGAAAGGTGCTCCGTAAAGGGCGGAGAGGCTCAAAACCAGAGCGAGCTCCTTGCCAGCAACACGTGAACCTCTGCCTGCCCCAGGGGGATTAAACCTGGGCGAAGGGGAAGCCCCTCCGGATGAAGCTGGCTGAGCCGGGATGGAACTATGCACACCCTTAAGCCCATGGCCAGGCTCTAGGGCTCTGCCAAAGGAGACATCATTACACCAGGAGGCCAAGGCCGTGCCCTAGGTACATTTCTGCCGTAGCACAGGCAGCCCAGGGACACCTCCACGCCCAGGCCTTACAACATGGCGGCCACCACATGCAGGCAGGCAAGGCTGGACTGCCTCCCACGAAGGGCGTCCATCGTGGTGATCATCACCCTCATCACGGTGATTATCACCCGTCGTGGTGATCCGTCATCACCACGGTGATCATCATCCACTGGCAGCGGGAATGGGGTGGGGAGGGACGGAGCCGGGAAATCTGGCACCCTGCCATTCCTGGCTAGTTCGCACTCGCACGGGCACGCGCGCACACAGGAGCTGCCAGGAAGCCCCTTCTCCTCCTCTCCTCACTCTCCTCGCCTCCGGCATCCGCCTGCGAGGGCCCAGCAGCAGGGGCCTCACTTACTGTTCGCTGACGGAGAGGCCCCGGGGGCTCTTCTGGGGAGCAGAAGTGCGGGGAGGGGAGGCGCTCGCTCCACCTAACCACAGCGAAGCCCAAGAAATAGCTACACAAAACCTCGTTACTAGAAGATCTCCTTGGGAAAACCGGCTCGAGTTTTCTCGTTTACTACCGCAGCTGTAAAAATGGGGATACCCTTCAGCCTGCCCAGAGCTTGAATGAAGCCGTGCTCCCCAGTAAAGGGGCAAGGCCTTGTGCCACTGAGGTGCTACCAGAGGTAGCGCCCTGCTTTACCGTACAGTATTACCACGCTCTGCCTCCCAGTTTCAGCCCCGCGTGGATATTCGCAGAATGAAGAAAGGTAGCTTACTTTTTAGCAGATTTCTCTCATTTTTCCCTCACCTGCTTTGACTAATATTTGAGCACATTGGCATTTCACATTCCCATAGCCATGCTGCATATACTATTTGTCCTTGAAGAGTGCTTCTGTCTAATCACATTTCGCACCTCTCTCTCTTTTCTAATCTAAAATTAGACCTGGACAGTAAACCATTTCTTCTGTCTCATAAAAATCTTTTGCTATTAAAAAAAAAAGATTTTTTTAAGCTTTGGAAAATAGAGGTCTTTCAAAGTAAGGTTGAAGACAGAAAAACTAGCTAGAAGACAAATACTGGGGAGGGGCAGTGTGCAGGCTTTGCACAAAGTGAGAGCTCCACTGAAACTGGAAAATGGGGTTGTTCTCAGGAAAAGTTTTCATTTTAATAAATATGCCACTTTTATGATGACAAAACTATAAAGTAAAAAGTCCTAGCCGCATGTACCCCCAATTCCCTTCTTCTACAACTATGTAGTACCTTTCTTTCGTTTCTCCTCAGAATACCAGTATATTTTTCTTCTTGTTCTCCTTTTCTTAAAAAGAAATGAAGCAGAATAATATTCATAATTCTGTAAAGAAAATGACTTTCAATCCTATTCCCTTGCATATTATTTTTGTAAGGGTCAGCCATAAATCAATCTCTCTTGCTGCATTTTTTCTTTGCAGTGAAGTGGTAAAATGTGGAGTGCTCTGTAGCTAGAAATGTAATTGTGTAGACATAAAAATCATATCCATAACCATCCTATGGATACTTACCTCAAGATGTGGTTCTGTGTCCTTCAGAGCAAAAACTGTAGCAACTGGGAATGGGACAGGAGGAGCATAAATGTTATGACTCATTTATTTCCAGCAGATGTAATACACTTCAGAGAAACCATAGTGGGCATAACATAAAGGACACTCTCATGTACTGGAGAAGCTTTAAAGCCATTAAAATAAAATACGAACCATTAAAGCTGTTCAGGTATTTTTCAACTTCTTATTTAAGGCACGGACACTGAAGATGGCAGTTGTGCTATTCTGTCTGATGTCTAGTAACTCTTTTAAAAAACTAAAAAGGCCGTGCTGTCAGGCTGCCTCTTCTGCAGGAATAAGGAAAATCAACCCAAGTTGAGCAAACATATTTTTGCAATGCTATGATTTATAATATTCATGCTAGGTAGTTCAGTTAGGATGTTAAACACTTTTTACATGTCAAATAGCAGCACATTCTTCCCTCTTGCAGCAAAAGGATTTTTATTTGATACCAAAAGATAAACAGCATAATGTGTGGGGTAGAGTTGGAGATCAGGAGCCCAGAGGTGTTTGCTAAAGGAGGACCAGGCTGTGCCCAGCGCAGAGGGAAAGGGCCAGACCTAGAGGGAAGGCAATCTTGAGTCGGAGCAGGCGGGGAAGGAGGAGATGGCCGAGCAGCCTGGCGCGGGCACTGCAGTTGCTGCACAGAGCTTGCAAAAAAGTGCTTTTTTTGGCAGCCAGTTGAGGAACTGGATGCAATTTTTACAGGTGAGCTGCAACACAGATGGAGTCTGTTCTCCTGCAAAGCAATGTGCTTTATAAAGGACTTAAGATGTGTAGATAAAAGGAACGTGAGACATGCAAAGTGCACCATACATAGCATGTTTCTGAAAGGTAACCGGTATGGCTAGAGACAATCAGATGGGTGCCCAGGAAAGCGATTTGTTCTTACAAACTGGAAGAAAGCAAGACTGTAAATCAGAGTCCTTTAGGAACACGGTGAGTATCTTTTCATGGGTATCTGCTGAGAAATGATGGCTTTTGCTTATGCAGCACTGCCCGTGTTTATCGTGAAGAAAAGAGGTTTTCAAAGGCTGATGGACTCCTTTGGCACATCACTCCTTTAAGTGGCTTACAGTGACAATGAAAACTGTCACACAGCATGGAAAAAATCCCCGCATCAGGTATTATTCTTCACTGGAAAGCTATACTGCAGTTTAAATTAGCAAGGTGCTTCTGAACCCTTATTTAAAATGTGTTTGCGCTGACATCCCGAGAAAAGAGTTTCTTTATTTAATTGCACTGTCAGTGCCGATGCTTTCAGCTAAAACCATTTGGAGTTAGACCTTTTAATAGAAAGTGACAACTTAAATTGCCACGATGGCAGCATAAATGGTGCTTAAAGTCATTACTAACCTGATGCTGCAGTTGGCTCCAGACCAGTTTATTAAAGCAAAAGAAAGGTGGAGGGAGTAGGGGAAGAAGAAATTAAGTGGTGAATCATTAATTCCTTTGATACTCGCTGTAGCAACATCGGCTGTGATGAAGGTATTTGCCTGTACGATGGAGACCACGTATAATCCCATCCTTGCTCTGCACTAACTAACATCCCCCGCTAGTGAATCGGCGACGCTGATTTGTGCTTGCTTTTCCCGTGGGATGGTGTCCTGGTCGCCTCGCTCACTGCCATGGCCCATAGGGTGGGCATCTTTGTTTTGTCCCGCTCTTGGGGGCTCGGCCGGGCACCAGTTGCACCGAGCCTGAGCAACAGGTTTGGGGTAAGGCCCACCTCCCTCCATTGCTGGTGGGGAGCCACGTGTTTAACTTCTTCCTGGGAAGTGGGCAGCTAATGCCCGCAGGGGCCAATACTCCTCTTCCCTGCGGGGTGGCACCTCTGCCGGGAGGTCTCGCTCACCCGCCGAGATGCCCTCGGGTCTGACACCCCCGGGAAACAGCTTTGCTGACAGGGTGCCCCAAGCTCCCCGACGAAAGCGGGTTTAACCACGACCCCTGCAGCGCTGTCCCCGTCCCCCGGGGGAGCCAGAGGGCTCCCGCAGCGGAGCGAGGGCAGGTGGGAGAGGAGGGGGGCCGGGGGGCTCCTGGGGCTCGGAGCAGCTCCCCGCCAGCGGGCCGCCGCAGGAGGCCCGCGGCCGCCGGCCTTATCCGGCATCGCCACCTAGCGACACGGCCCCGCGGCCCGGCCCCGCCCCGGGGCGGGGGTGCCCGGCGGCCGCGGGCCGGGGCAGGGCGGCCGCCGCCTGAGGGAGAGCGGGGGCGGCGGGCGAGGGAGGTGGAGCTGACGGGCTGCGGCTGCGGCCCCGCTGGCCGGCCGGGGAAGCTGCGGTCCTCGGCTGGAGGCGGAGGCGCCTGCAGGCGGGCAGGGAGCGTGGCTCTGGGCTGAGAGCTGAGGTGGGAAGACCTCCGGACCCCAAGACCCGGCAGTGCAGCCGCAGGGCATCCCAGCGAGACTGCCCTTGTCCCCGGGGAGGCAGATGGCCACTCTTCACGCCCGGGCGCAGCAGTCCCTCTGCAGAGCACTTTGGCGTTGGCAAGCTGGTGATGGCGGGGCTTTTGCCATGGAAGGATACCGTGCTAGCACAGAGGGGCCGCTGCCAGTAAGTCAATGAGAGGAGCAGAAGTTAGGGCAAGCATTGCATGCAGGGGGCTTTCCAGCTCCACCCGGAGCAATTCCCGCTTCTCGCCCCTTCTGCCTCTTGCTCGTAACGGCTCCAGAGAGAAAGGCTCCCAGCAGCGGGAGCCTGGCAGGTCAGAAGCACCACAAGCTTTCTGAGCACACGTCAGCCAGGAAAGCGCCTCATTTGGAGACACCCCTCACCACCTCTCCTCTAAGCTTTCAAAATGTTGGGCTGTTTCAGGGTTGGTTTGGTGTTCAAACCCAGTCTCTGCAGCCGGGAGCATCACACGCTGACGGAGCCTCCTCTGGGGTGACAGAGGAAAAGCCGTGCACCCCTGAACTGTGCCTGAACTGTGCCATAAACTTGCCAGTCAGCAAGGTTTAACTTGATCTTGACCAGGCCAGGTGAAAACCCTGAACTGGGCAGCCACAAGAGGGAACAGGACTCCAGGTTCCTACCGCTGGTCCCACTAACGGGATCACCGATTTAAGGCTCGCAAGCCTCTTAGTGCTAACAAGCTAAGCACTGGCAGGTCTGATGAGGCTTTGGATACAAGAATTTACTTAATCCTGTGATGGGGAAGCAATGTGCTTGGCCGGGGGGTGCCGGCTCAAGGTTTGAAATGGTGTCCCCAGCACCACAGGGCTGATCTTGAAGCCCAGGAGTGGCCCCGGGCATCCAAACCGTACAAAACCCACCAAGATGACTAAAGGATGGACATGGTGCTCTCAGCACTGACCTTCTTCCTCTACAGGTCCTCTTCTAGCCATCCAGCCTGCTGGTTAATGTAAGCAGAGCCTTCGGGACTAGTTGTATGTTACCTGCCATTTGCATTACAGCTTGTTGTATGTTCTTCCAAAAAATATAAATAAATAAATAGAAAGGGGGGGAAAAAATGCTGGTTTTGGGCAGTTGAAGCTCAACTCTAAGAGGCTCCTCTGTAATCTGGAATTGCTTTCAAGTTTCAGAGTCAAGATCAAGTTAGTTTAATTTTCTTTTAAGTAAGACCTCTGTGAACAGACATCACTTGCCAAATATTTTTACCTCCCAAGCACTGATGTATTTCACGGGTGGATGTATGTTCTGGGGGACGTCTCTTACCTTCTTCTACTTGTATTTGTTTGAACAGAGATGGTAAATCAAGTCTTTCCCCTCCCTCAGAAGCTGGGAATGGTCCTTCAAGTACAGAGGGTTTCTCTTTGCTGGGAATGGGTCTTCTGCACAGGGAAACGCGACGCAGCTGGTGCCTAACTGCTGGTGCTCCCCTCCCAGCCTCCTTGTCTCCCTGCAGCGGGAAGGAAATCTCGTTTTAGCCAGTCCTTTCTGTAACTGACGCCCCTGTAAGTGGCCAAACGGGTACTTGGGTTGCATTCGGTTGTCTGCAGCTCATTTCAAAAGCTCTCACCTACAAAAAGGGACATCTAGTAAGAAAAGGAGTTGCTGCTCAGCCACTCTTGCCGGGCCAGTGGCCGTCCCTCGCTCCAGCCAGAGCCAGGAGAGGAGAGGGGGTTAGCTCCTTCCCCGCGCGCAGCCGTCACGAGGCCCCACGACCCAGCACAAGCAACGTGGACTCCCGGGAAGGCGGCCAAACAGGGATCCCGCTTGCCAACCGCGCCAGAGGGGCGCTTCACGCCCACGTTACGGGGCAGGTTTTGGTCTGCGTTTGCAGGTAGGAGCTACCTTGCCTCATTGGTACGGCTCCATCGTCCCTCCCGCCACCAGCAGGAGCCGATCCTGCCCTCCTTCAGTGGTTCTCCTTAGGCTTGCATGGAAATCCCGGCATGGGGCACTTGGAGCGCAGGCTATTTGCCTTTCTGCAGCGGCCAGCTTCTCCTGATGCTTCCCAGGCTCTGTGCCTGCACGTGTGAAGCATCTGAATTTGTCGTGACAGCCTCGAGCACCAGAACTGCTCTAAAAAGAGGTGGGACGGGGCTCCCCTTGCTCTGCAGCTACCATGAGTCGGTATTGCCACCCCGGCTTGCTGGCGTCTTTTTGCAAGGTGTATGTTGTGCTATAGAAAGATCTGTTGTATGGCAATACAGGATTGTGGGGTTTGGTTTTTTCCCTGCATCCATGTTAGGTTTATTGTGATACTGGTCAACTGTCCAGTGAGGTGACAGCTGGGGGTACTGCTGCAAAGGAGCTCAGTGGGTCTGGTCAAGTGTCAGCATTGCTCCGACTGCCCTCAGAGAATTCACACTGCTCCTTGGCAGAGGCTTCCTAGCAAAACTGCTGCGTCGAAAGCCTAACAAGTAAGGAAACTGGAGTACTCTCTTAGTAGGTCCATGATAGATAGGCAAAATGGTGTTAATGATACCATAATTACATTAAAAATATAGTAAATATGTAAAGTATGTATTAATTTTCTCAGTTTCAAGTACTACTTTATTCTTAGTGCTCTCTGCTTCTGCCTGTCATTTGGCCTGCCATAACATCCCAGCTCCCGTACCTGTGAGCACTTGTTAGTTATGATTCATCCTTCCAAATGGATACAATCCTGGCATTCCTTGTTTTCCTGGGCTGTGTCAGACAAAACATGTCCCAGTCTTCTTAAAGCTAACTTTACAGTATCAGCCTTCACAAAACTCTTGATTCACGCCAGTGCAAGAGAAAAATCAGGTCCGTGTTACCTCCTTTTTTGCATGTCACAAAAGTGTCTTTTCCTCCAGATTTGTTTCAAAGGACTCATCTTGTCCATTGGGTGCAAGTAGGAAACATCCCTGGAGGATGTCACTACCCCTCCACGGCCTCCAAGCACCGTGGGAGGTGCTCTGGGCACCACACCACCGGGTGTGTGTCCCCCCTGGGGCCTGCGTAGCACCCGGCCATCCCGAGAGGATCCCAGGTGGCTTTTGGTGCCTAGATGTGAGCAACTGAACTGAGACCAAGAAGTCTAAATAGGATGAGGCAGGACTTTCAGACCCATGTCACTGTACTTGTAGGTTGTCCTCCGAGTTTCTAGCCAACCTGCTAGACTTTGGTTTAAAAATGGCAAAATGAGCAGTTTGTGTGGCTTTCTGTTTCCTAAGGCATGAACATCTCTATGGTCCCTCATCAGGGCCAGTGCTCTTTGGCGACCCGTTTTGGGCTTTGATTATGGAGTGTAAGTTTTTCAATCAAAAACCTGATTTCAAACACTTGGCTCCTCAAAATAGACTCCAGGATGCTCAGTCAGGAACCTCAGCCCCTGGCCAGCACGGGGGCATTGGCAGCTTGGGGCGGTGGGACGGACAGGCATCCCCCAGCCAGGAGGCAAGCGGAGACGAGCACCACAATGGGAGTCACCTGTCCCGAAGCTCATGACACCCCACCCTGGGCTCCACGCTGGAGCTGGTTGAAGCCAGCCTCAATCAACGGTTAAACAGCAGCAGAAAATAAGGTGAGAGGCAGAGCAGGGGCGAGCAGGCGTGGTGGTACGCGGGGCTCGGGTGCCGGGGGGGTGCGCTTTCACACCAGGGACAGCTCAGCGTACGGGCTCTGTGCTACCAAGGTGTTCAATGAGCTTGTTCAAAGCTAGGGCATATATATATGCCCTATATCTGTAACATGGGATGCGTTCGTTGTGTTTACCTCTTTTTCTGTTCCCTTCAGGTTCTTTACTTTGTCCTAATGGCAGCAATTCTTTTTCCTGATATTTTGCCTGGGCTCGTGCCGAGGTGACCCGCTAAGTTTTGTCTTCAATAGAACAGTAAAATTTTTCTAGATTTGTGGCATTTCTGTGGGATTCTGGTAAATATTACAAAAGTCTGTATGCTACACGGCCTCTGAACCACCTGTGCTTGCAGTTTTTAAAGTGCTCATCGCCTATAGAAATTAATAGCATTCTTGATTGCCACGCATCTGGAAAAAACATGCCCAGCCTTATTTGATACTTCTGCTACTTTTAGAAAAGAAAAAAATACCGAAACGCTTGCCTTTTCTGCATCAGCATTTCAAGGAAACCAAACCAACCAACCCGCCCTCCAAACTTCTCCACCTAGCGAAAGGTTTTTGGCGTGCCTGCCTTTTATGTATATCGACAACTACTTTTTCGCTCCTGACCACTCTGCTGACCTGCTTATTGGTTCCAGTCAGCCACTCCTTGGTCAGTTTTCTACCTGTCATAGTTGTTAACGTATTAATTGTGTTTCCTATTAATGATATATTATTTAATTTTAATTCCTACCTTTAATAAGCCAGCGAACAACAGTGAGCTGTTAGCCAGCTGCTTCTTTTCCTAATTAGTGACACAGCCTTTTGGCTTGCAAATGAGGCTGTCCAAGAACTCTTAGGCTGGCATCCAGGCTCTGGGTGCCTCTGCTGCTGTGTCCCAGCGAGGGGGACATCACCCGCGCGGGCTGCAGGCACCTGGGCAAGCCGGTGGGCCTTCATGAGAGCCTGGCAGCGAAGCAGTGAGGCTTTCACAGCTAAGAAAATCCAAGAGGAAGGGGGGTAGATCCAAGAGGAGGGGGGGGTAGATCCAAGGGGATGGTGGGATTTGCTAGTCTGCATGAGCTAGAAGAACTGGAAACCACTGGCTTTTCCTCACGGCAGCCAGAAATGGGCGTATTTATTCTCCAGTGCCCTGAATGTCTCTGGTACTCAACGTACAGTTTCATGATGAGCAGTTGAGGAACACCAGGTGGATGGAGAAAACAAGAAAACAAATCAAATGAAAAGCAGATTGCTGGCAACTCGGCGTGACAGCTTCTTACTATGAAGAGTTGCCCAATGCCAGTCTGGCTGCACGATGAACCAAGATGAGGAGTGAATGAGTCAGCTTTTCCTAAAGGTATCCAGTGAGAGTAAACTAATTGGACTAAATATCCTGACGGTATCTGGGCCAGCAGACACGCCACCGCCACGTTTCACCTCCTCCTTCTCAGGCAGGCGCAGAGGGCAGTGACACCCAACAGCACCGCTGGCGGGAGCTCAGCGGGGGCAACGTGCTGACATTAGGAGACACGCAGCGTTACAGCGGGATGGCCTGTGCCGGAGGAGCTATTGCCAAAGTAGCTCCCGCACGCGCAGTGTAATTTAATGGGGCTGAAGCGTTCATAGAGCAGTGGGAAGAACAGCCGTGAGCCCTCCCCATCCCCGCCGCCGGCCAGGGAGCAGCGGGTGGAGGGGCTGGGGCAGGCCGGCGAGGAGGGGCAGACCCAGCCCGGCCGCCTCCCTGCCTCAGCTACACCGCGCTCGCCCATCCCGGCGGGAGGGCAACGGAGCCGGGCTCCCGCCGGCCCCGAGGGCAACGGCGGCACCCGTGGGGGCTCACGCGCCAGAAGCAGCAGCACCGGGAAACGCGTTTTATTAATTTAGTTTCAACGACAGCGGTACACCTCATTCAACTCGAGGTTTGGTGGGGGCTTTTGGGGACAGTGTAGTAGCACTTGGTAGGTAACCACCTTGCGGAAAAACATGAAGGCATTATAAGAAGTTTAACAGACGTGAACCCTTTAATGTAAAAACAGGCATTAAAATGGATTTCCAAGACCTGCCGTCCCTGCCTTTCACTTTTGCAGACGTTTCAACCAAGTGAGGGATTGAATCACCTGCACCCCAGTACTGCACAAAATGAGCTGAAAAACGGGAAGTAGAAAAAGAAGCTGAAGTGCACTAGAGTTGCAGATGACCTCAGTACTGGCATCAAATAGACTAAACATTCTTTAACAGGAAAATATTTTGAATTTTATTTTTTCACGTTATTATCAAGTACACAATTACAATAATGTCACACATCCCTATATGATTCTATGTATTTTGTTTTTTTCTTTTGTCTTTTTTACAAAGTGTACAGAGGGAAGGACGTATACAATATTTAACAGGGTATTTTCTACAGAACAATAATTTATATTATGTCCTTGTAAAAATCTGTACCTTTTTTAAACATTAAACTGAAACATCCATTTTATAGCATTTGCTAAGCAAATTATTTAAGAATTAAAACTAACCTGTAACTAATGTCAGTACATTAACAATAACTATAATTTCATTTTCTCTTTATACAGACAAATACATTTTACAAAATCCACTTGACCAAACCCTTAATTATTAAAAAAAAAGTTTCAACATTGTGCTTTAAAAAAAAAAAGTGTGTATGATTCCAGGCTACGTAAGAGAAAGAAAATGTGTAAAATTGTGTTCTTTGTCTTTCAGCTTATTTAAAAAAATAAAGTTCAAAATGGCTAAAATCCTCGGCAATGCTATGGGAATTTATGCAGATTTTGTACACTTTTCAGGTTTCCAGTTAGAAAACACTTCAACATAAGAGGGGGGGGAAAAAAAGTCGCAGGGGGGTACTCTGCAAGACGCGAATGGAAAATCTCTACTGGGTTTTACTGCATCTGATTTGGCAATCAGTAGGCAACAGACAGACAGCTACGGCCGTGTAGGAAATCCACTGACTTCACTGGGGATTTCACCGAAGGCACAGTGCAGCACATCTAGATATTACACACTAAAGGTTCACAGCCCGTTAGTAGCAACATTACACAGGAGCACGTCAGGCAAGTCTGGGGGCACTGTCAAGCAGGCATCAAAAGAAAAAAAAACATACAAGAAAGGTAGCGACATGGCATTCGACTCTCCTGAACTGCAAATTGAAACACAAGTATTTCGGCTTACAGTGAAACAGAAGGGCTGAGCAGTAGGAGCAGGGCTTGGTAACAAAACAAAATGCAAAAGGCCTAGGAGACGCACATCTGAAAGGAAACCTTTGCCCCGTTGTCACCCCAAACCCGAAAGCCTCACTGAAATTCCTGTTCGATTTCCACAGAAGTCTGCCTGCCTAGAAACAGCCGTCAACACCGGGCCAGGCTCTGAACCTCTTCCATTAGTGGATTGTCGGTTACAAATCTATCCTAAGCTGGCAGGCAGCCTGGTCCGAATCCTGCACTCCATCATCAACCAGTGGCTTCGGCGGGAATTTGAGCAAGGGGAGCAGGGCCGGGTCCTAAAATCTGGCATGTAATGAAATGGTGTGGGCTTTTTGCTCCACAGTTGCTGTTAAGGTACGTGACTTCGTGCTTGGTACATTTATGCTGCAATTAGCAAATGATATGGCGCTATTTTATAATAGTCTTCAGGTGGCAAAACTGCATATAATAATTGTAATGTTCTCCCAGCTGTTTATAAACAGATTAAAAGAACTGGGTTAATTCTGGATACTGTACTAATTAATAAACAGCAGCTTAACACAGCTGCTCATGGCTCAGGAAAAACATTCAATTTAGAAACAGTTCTGTTACTATCGTAAGTTATTTTTCTTACTAAGGGTATCTGCATTAAAACATCTCTACTGCTTATGAATGCATCTGCTCCACTCCATCCCCTTCTGAAGCTCTCACTGTAAATATCTCGTTTCCAAAATCGAGGCACCTCTTGGTCTTACATGTTACTCTAAAACACCTCACAATAAAAATGTGACTTGAACCACAAACTGTTCTTTCAAAGAAATACTAATATACATAAAAGCAGTAAGTTTGAGGTACGTTTACCGGCATGTACAGACAGTTGTGACCTATTAACTCTGCAAATGGAACAACAGTATTTTATGTTTCCAACAGTAAGACAGCAGTAAATTGAAAAAACCCCAACTCATTTTGTAACAGGCAAAACCTTTCAAAGACAAAGAAGCACAGAACAACAAACATAATATCTGAGCATACTTTTAAATTTGCCAAAGAAAGATAACAAATGCCTCAAACCTCTTTTTAAAAATTTTTCTCTCTGAAACCTGAATTAAAACGCAGAATAGTTTTCCGCAATAAAGTTAGATGTGTAACTCCTCAAATGGAAAATAGTTAACCTGCCACAAAGTCCATATAGTCAAAACAAGACAATCAGGTGGGCCCTAGTGACTTTATCTTCAGCATCACAATTCCCCATTTTATACACACCTCTGACAATTTTATCAAGAGAAATTTCATATTTTTAAAATTCACGACAAAACTGCATTAACATGGACACTGTGAGTATCAACGAGGTCAGTAAGATAAATATATTTAAATAAACTATTACGGTTGAAAAATTCAGTAAGAGACAGGGTTTACTTTATTAAATGCAACTTTATTGTTGCCATCTTTTCTTCATTTATTAAACAAACTGAATAGAATTCAGAACACGCTATTGAACAAAAGGTATAAAAGTCAACTAGAAGCAATAATCCTATTTTTATACAGCAACAAATCAAATGCACAGTATGTTTTTTTTGTTGTTTTTTTTGTGTGTGATCGCAGGTGATTGGCTTTAAAATAAGCTAACTGCCTGAAAGGCAAAATTCCTTTATAATTCCAGCCGTAAGTCTGTGAAAGAGACTTTAAGGCAGCCCAACATCTTTATGATGCCGCATAATGTGCTGGTTCTTCTCTGAAGGCCTTCGGAAACCTTTCTTGCAATACTCACAACGGTGAGGGTAGTCTTTTGTATGAATGGAAATAACATGCCGTTTGAAGCCTGAGGCGTCTGTAGTGCTATACTCACAGTACTCACATTGATAAACTTTCCTGCCACTGTGTGTTTTCATGTGTTTTTTCAGCTCGTTTTGTTGCCTAAAGCCCTTTCTACATCTCTTGCACCTGAATGGAAGATCTTTTGTGTGAACTGAGAGTATGTGGCGACTCAGAATGAACGGATCTGCAATCTTAAAGTCACAATGTCTGCACTGGTGCAATTTTTTACCCTTGTGAGCCGCCACGTGTTTTTTCAGTTCCGAAGGCCTATGAAAGCCTTTATCACACATATCACACTTATGAGGATAGTCTTTTGTGTGGACTGAAATTATGTGTCGTTTCAGATCACTCGAGTTTGAGCTCTTATGGTCACAATGCAAACACTGATGTGTTTTACTTTCTTGATGCATAAGCGTATGCTGCTGTAGCTCTTTGGTATCTGAAAAAGTCTGGAAACAAATATCGCACTTGAATGGCGTTTCCTTACTGTGTTTAGTCTTTACATGAGTTTTCAAGTTAGAAGAGTCGGCAGATCGGTATTCACAATATTGGCACTGGTACGGTTTTTCACCAGTGTGGATTCGCATGTGCTTCTTGAGCTCCGATGGATGGCGAAATCCCTTGCCACACTCCACGCAAATATGAGGAAAGTTCTTGCTGTGGACAGCTAAAAGGTGATGACTCAGTAACCCTTGTTCTGCTGTCTCATAATCGCAGAATTTGCACTTATGCATTTTATTAACGCCTTTGTCCCTGTGCACCATCTTGTGAGTAAATAAAGTTCCTGCGTGAGAGAAGCTTTTCCCACACTCATCGCACTCAATAAGCTTTTCTGTTTTGTTGGTCAGCTTATGACTCTCCAAGTGGTTATGTAAACTTATTTTTTTATTCGTAGTGTAATCACAGTCTGTGCATCTGTATTTCTTCTTAGTAAGAAGGTGCTCCGGGTGGTTTTTCATGTGCCTTTTCAAGAAACCTCTAGATTTAAATTTCTTTCCACAAATCATGCAGGGGTAGACTGTCAACGGATGACCATCAGGGCCAATGATTATTGCTGAAAAACAACAAAAAACCCTTCCTCAATATTATACAACGATATTACACTTCAATAAATGTCGTATTTCAACCTTAACAGTAAGCTGAATCGTTAAGATCAGAGTCAGAAACATACACTACCCTATATAATAAACAAGCTTGTTACTGGGTTAGGTAGAAGAAATTGAGGGAATTACTACTTTCATTCATTATCGTTCCCAGGAGAAAGGAAATACTGTTTTTTGATGGAGACAACCAAAGCATCACCCAGCTGTTCTTCACCTCAAATAATTCTACTTTGAAGAATTCTGACCAAGTTTACACATTAAATACACGTAGAAACCGACGCTGGTGCAAAGAACAGCAGCCAGCTTGTTGAACTCAGTATTACATAGTAAGCATAGCACATGATCTTCTTTGACTTTCCACGAATCTCTGGATAAAGTTTAATCTGGCAGTTTAATCACCTACCGCTGACTACAATTCACACGTCCCCAAACTAACACCGCCTTCTTGTGCCATCTGTCACAGTTACAGTCTGAAGAGGTATCACGCAGGAACCAGTGAGAACACATTTCACATACAGACACCTCAAAGCTTTGGAACTTACTTGAACTCATCCATCAGCCTGATTTGTTTACCCTGAATTTGTCTAGGCATGCTAAAAAGCTCTTTTCCAAAAATGTTTTAGAAGGAGAACTGACTAGGTAGCTGGAAATAGAAAAAGCAAACTTTAAGATTAAAATTTGCCTGGTTTACTAATTCAGTGCTAGACAAAACAGAACTCCTACAGTTAAGTCACAATTTGGAAAGAAACTTTTAGTATCATTTAAGGCAAAGCTACTAAAGGAAACAGTCATGTGCTTTTTCAACTTTATCAGACCAAATAAATCATTCAGACCATAACACAGTAACAGCAGAAACCAAATAATGCCAAAACAGCGCATCTGTTCTTACAGCTGCAAGTAAGAACACTGGCATGAACATCAAGGCAATTTATTTCACAATTAAAACAGGAAAGGGTATAGAAGTTACACTATCTACTGCAACATATAAAGTTCAGATTTTCCAGTTACTTATTGAGCTGATATAATGAAACGTATTGTTTTATATCTTTTCAATAAAGACAAAAAGCCTCTTTAAAAAGTACTACTACAGAACACTTTATCTAACACCACCTTTAAAAAAGTTACATTAAGCATTAAAATTGGTGTGGCAAGTTAAGTGTATAGGTTTTTAACCTTTTGCTATGATACGGATTTTTTCTATGTCAGAGACTGTTTCCTTTAAAACACCCCCCACAATCCAAACTAGCTATGTATTTAAAAACTTCAAAATAAAATATGGACTCATTTATGACGGAGAAGTGTTGTCAACAAAGTAATTCCCAAAATAATCACTGCTTTTTACAAGAGTTTGCACACCCTACCAGCAAAGTACCTCTGTTCATGGATAAGTGCCTAGAGGAACGAGAGTACAGCCAGCCACCAGATACTCACCTGTTTGATACTGCCTAGACTCAGGTCTCCTTTTTTTCTTTGGTTTTTGCTTAGCCAGTCTCCCAAGTCCAGCTGACTCATCTATGTGCAAAAGAGCACTTGCAGTGCCATTCCGACTTTCAATGCCATCATTATTATTACCTAACAAGATAAGTTAAAAAGTTACCTATCATCATCACTCTACAGATTATTCGAGCAACAAACTCTACAATGATAGTAGAAGAAATTATAAACTATTACCTGGACATTTAATCAATCCATAATAATGTACAGAATGAGCTGCAAAACTTCTCTGTATGTAACTTACGAATTATGTTTCGTATCGTGAATCTGGAAGCATTGGCTTTGTTAAACTAATTTTACAGGAGTACAGAATTTACAGGAATTAATGGTTTTCCATTTCACAGAGTTCTCCTTTAAATGCGGTATTTTTTGCATTTCTTTGGTTGCTAATTATGCCCAAAATGTTTAACATCCGTACATGATAGCTTGTCACAATATTTACTGTGCCCCATTTTCTTCTCAGTCCTGAAACACGTTCATGTGTGAGCTCCCACTCACTTCTGGACATATGAATTCACCTGATTGAAGTTTCTCACACACCAAGTGTGGAACTGCGATCAAAGAACCGTTCTGAACAGCCCATAAACTTGCACACTACTTACTATTTGCACACCTGATGCTTTAACACTTACAAATTCTTTCTACTTGGAACAAAGAGCATGCTCAGTATTGTATAATAGAAAGAAGGAAACAATCTTTGCCTCACAGAGCTTTGTGTTTAATACACAAATGGTATCACTGCATGTAAAACAAACACGAAAATTACAAGTAAATATACCTATATATATATATAGGTATATATACCTCTACCTCGGGAAGGTATTTATTGGCAATCAGTTTAACATTGGTGATTTAAGAGCATAAGCAAATTTTAACAATAAATTTTGTGGTTAAGTATCTACTTGAATCAATAAAAGGCAACAGTTCCTAGTGAAAGCAAAGCACACAAGTAAGACAGGAAGATTGAAGTGGAAGAATGCCCAAGATGCTTAGTAGCTGTTCCCTTTGTAGAGTGCCAAGAATGAATATTCACAATTAATGTAAGACAACTCAGAGCCAGGAACAGGCATGTGCAGAGCCTGAAGATTCTGATCTATATGCTAGCTCAAGCGTTGAACAGAAAATGTGGCAAGTGACAAACGTTGAAAACAAAAACCCATTTCACATCTTACATGCAGAAAGTCTGCAACAAGTGCATGAAGAGTCCTTCTACAGTATAACACAAAACAGGCCCCAAACATTTTCTAATACTAGAATAAAATTGCAAAAACTTTCTGGAATGTAAAGCACAGTGGGACTGGGCTTTGCTACAATACAGCAACAATACAAATCTAACATTTTAAGATGCCCTCTTTAAGTGGAGAAGAGTTCTGAGAACTGCAGATGACAAACCTCTGCCATTTTCATGCCTTAATGCTTCATTATTTCTTCCCTTCCCTACCACCCCTCACCTTGCATGTTAGGTTGCTTACTGCTGACAATGCAATGATTCCACTGTTTCCCACATTCTTAAATTCTCCTTTCAATTCCATCTCTCTGTTCTTAATACACTCTGCTCAATTTTCTCCTCCTCCAAAATAACTGAATGTTCAGTCTACAACTGTTGTTTCGAGTTGACTTAACTTCATTTTTAATTCGCACTCAACCTGCCTTCTGTCCTTTCCTCTTCCCTGAAACTGTGCTCACCAGTATACGGCCAAAGATAAGGCTCTGGGTGCACTACCATCCATCTCCTAAACAACTTTTAACACACGCTGCTCCCTGAAATCTTGCCCTCCCTTGACTTACGTCTGTGATTCCAGTCCCTATCGCATTCTCAGCACTTTCCTGCCATTTGTTTGCTGGCATCATCACCACAATCCACATCATGCAGACATATAACCTGAGTTTTGTCCCCTACTCCACTATTTCTTCCGCATCGTTTACTCAAAGTATGTTTAGAAGGAGAACGGGGCAATACAGAAACATTTCTAAGATGAGATTTTGCTCTACCAGCTTATGTAAGTTTTGGAAATCAGTTTGTGCACCAGGTGGTGCTCAGATACTAACGTTCAAGAAACAAGGTTCTGCATGCTGGAAATATTCTCAAGGTTCTGCTATAATTTTAAGCTGTCTCCTTCCAGCTTCTTTTTTGTTAATCAATTAAATTATTTCCATTAGTGAAATCACATATTTATATGTTCCTTCTAGAAAGCATTTAAATCAAGCTAAAGGTCAGTGTTGCTTTTCACTGTTACACTGAATCTTACATATTCCCATCTGCTTTTTTTTTTCCCCAAAATAAAAATATTCAGTTCTATTCCCAAGCCAGCTCTTACTGTGTCCTAAAACTGTGAAGGACAGATGTACTTTAGATGCAATTTTTCAGCTGAAAGCTCATGTACCTCCCCTTCTACATCATGAAAATATGTAGGAAAACGCCTGTTAAAAAAGGAATAAGAAGCATTCTGCCCTACAGCTTCTTTCTTCTTCTCTTTTTAATTTTAAGGCTCATTATGCCAATAAATCATTCTTAAACTAAAACTTTAAAAACAAACACACAAGCACAAATACTCCGCTACCCTCCAAAAAACAATCCCCAACATTTTGCTATAGACAGTGTCACCAGGAAGAATTCTTTGAGTATTACCTACCATAAGCTGCTGCCCAAGCTATGGGCATGAAAGTTTTAATTTCAGTGTCATCAATTTGCTGTTCATGGGCCACTGCTGCATCCTCCTCTCCTACAATCACTTCCATATAAACCTCATCAGCTATTTCTGCAACATCTAAGAGAAAAAGAAGTCAAGAAAAAATTAATAGGAACACTGCACTGCTGAAAGTGAAAATCCCTGTTCCCAAATGAAAGCCACCTACTTACTTAAGTCTTCATCTTCATGCTGAGAATCATTTACAGTCATGTAAACCATTTTCTCCCTTGGAATACGAATACTGCTATTTTGATCAAGTAATCCAACTGCGTGGTCATTCTCTGGCTCGCTCTCCACAATGTCTACTGTGCCCCCTAATGAGGAAGACCAGAGCAAAATATTTTAAATACACTTTGTTCAAATTCTATGCTAAACTGCAGAAAACAGAAAGTTTGTCACTCTAACATTAGACCTCCAGCTCTTTACAGATGACTTGAAAGAAACAACAGTCTCTAATTATGCAAAATTTCAAATGTCAGGTTGGAGTATTCTAAAATGAGCATATTTTACCTAAATCATCTTCTCCAGGATCTGCTTTGAATATATAGACCTTGATGACTTCTGGACAAATGCCATCCACTTTACAAGAGCCACTTTCTGACTCTGCTTCCATGGTAATTTCAGCAGAACCTTCGTGTTCTATCTTACCAGCATCATCCACTACAAAAACAAGTTATTACAATTATCCAGTCATATACAGACAGACATATATGAAAGACTTTATTACTTTATTACTCAAATTTGGAAGCAGTTTAAAATTACGTTGTGATAAAGAACCTACCCATAAACATTTTTTTCATATCCTTGAAAACAATGACAATAAGCACAGGAATAAATTCAAGCCGTATCTTCTAGTTAAGGGGGAAGTGCAAGAACGCTGCAGTGGTATGACTAGAAGCATGAGCACCACACCAGGCAATGCTAATAGGGAAACAGTGATCTGCAGCAAGATGATGGTAGGAAGAAACTGCACATAGTACTTACTCTGAGGCATACTTTCACTTATTCTCAGTTTTAACTGCTTTCTCCTCCACAACTAATAAGCTATTAACTGTTTTTTTTTCAAAAGCATTATCTGTTGCTTAACCCTGTCTCTAATGCAAGCCAGTCAGACCTGGTTCCTTGCAAAGCGGTGTTATTGATGCTTCTTCAGCTGACTAGAGAGGAGACCTAAATGAAAACTACAGGAAGAAACCCCTCCACTTTTCTCATCCACTCAAGAGCTGAGGCATCGAGCACAGTATCAAAGCGCTGCCCTGATGCTTCAGCATTGGTGAACCTACTCAACTAATCGTTCATGGTGAAAGGGACTTGCACTGGATTTCATGCTGTAGCCCTATATACTCTCCTTACTATTGTCTCAAATTTCGCTCTCTTCCTTTCAGAAGTGCACCGACACCACGCTTCAGTCTGAATTGCCATAACTTGCCTAGGCCTCCCACATAAGCATGGCTAACAGCCAACTTTATGAGGAACACATTTCTGATTTTTAAGGCATACTCCACATAGGCGCACGCACACCCCCCATCTTAGTTTACCAAGCACGGGTTTTCAAGAAACAAATACTAAATATGCGTTCATATCTCAAGACCTTCAGAGAATCTCCCCATTTCAGAAGCCTCAGAAGTATCTCGAGTGTTGAGATTATTTAAGAATTCTTAACATGATGGCATACTTTTGTAATTTGTGACTTTACTGTTGATAAAGTCACTTTTGGAGGCTGACATGGCTCCCTCAGAGCCATACATAACTTCAATTCATGACAAGACGACATGAAATTTATACTAAAGGAAGTGTAAGAAATGTCCCATAAATGCTGTAGAATTTTTAACTACCACATACAAAATGCTTAATAAAGTATGCTTATTTTACTGGCACTCATTAAACTACCCTCATAACGAAATCATAGCTTTACTGCTCAGTAACCGCAACTCTTCCATTTACTTGAAGATCTACTTAAAAAAAAAACAAACTCAAAACATTATTACTATTATTTTCCTGCCATGAAGTCAACAAATTAGTCTTTAAATTAGATAAACTAGCATGTGTTCTGTCTCATGTATCAAACACAACTGTATTTAAGTACAATTTCTCAATCAGCCATCATTATTCACAAAGAAATATGAATAACATTAAACTGTGAAGCACTAAAATAAATTAGTCTATCTCTCTCCTCACCAAAAGAGCAGCAGAAAAAACATTACATACTCTTATGGCAAGTTCATGATCAATGGCCACTGTACAGAATGTTTCAAGCAGTACGATGTTTAAAAAATGATTTTGTGCCACAGGACAACATAACATCTTGTAGCTGAAACCTCAAAGCATTTCAAAAGTAAAAACCTTAAAATTTTCTTTTGAATCATGTTAACAACGTAGCTCCACAGCACGTATATTCAGTTATTGAGCAGACTTTCATGAACTCTTTGGCATATGCATGAAACACCAAACATTATTGGAACTACAACAAAAAGAAAACTTGCTTTCGTTCCTACACTAGATTTATGTAGTTGTTCTCCTTTAACTTGACTGTTTCCAGTGTCACGCACGTGTACTTGGAAGGCTTTCAAATCAGCGTAGACTGATTTTACACTGCTGAAGCCAAAGGGGAAGTCTGCCACCAAGCTCAACTGATGCTGGAACATACTCAAGGAAGGAAAATTATGGCTGAAGCAATCAAAGAGAAAACAAACCTACATGCACCGTGTGAAACAGGCTGGTTTCTTTTAACCAAAACAGAGTTTTTTACTTCCGTACATATCAATGGAAGTATCCATTGATAACATTCACACAACAGACAATTCTAGATCTTAAAAATATGCTCCATTTACTCTTTGAAATAAATTCTCCGAGGTTCAAAGTCATCTTTTAAACAACATGATTTTAAAAAATCATTATATAATTTAAAGTTTGTTTATCCCTGATCTCCCTCTATGTGTGTTTTCAACCCAACACCCAACAGTGTTTTCAAAATGTAACAACCGGTTTAAATATTTTTAACAGCACCATTAAAACATAAGGAAATTGATGTGTAGGAATATTAGGCCAACTTTTCTCATCCAAAAGGAAAAAATTTCACTGTGGTAATACTTGAAGAACTAAAGTCCCTGAGGGCTTGAAAAGTAATAGTATTTGCAGTATAGTAGCAAACAGGTAACAGGAAGAAAAGTAGGGTGGAAAGAAAAAGGTAGAAAAAAAGATAAAAATCAGAAGAAGAGAAAAACAAGGCAAAAGAGAACGGGTATCTGTCACACACAGCACCATTTCCATAGTATTTTGTCCTATGGCTATATAAGCATTTATCTATACTGATTCACTGATGTTCTGGCAGCTTTTATGAAATTTGATTTCTGTTTAACACTTTCCGCATGTTTCTGCATTCTCCACGTATCTCAGTCTCACAATCAAGAGAAAATTATATTCATAAATACTTGACTGATCAATGTTTGAAGTTGGAACTCTGATGATGTTTGAATTTTTCATTCAAATTCACAGCCCATCAAGCGATCCCACAAATACCATGCATGACTGATCTTCTCTCACATTGTTGCTCTTTGAAATTACAAAAAACACCTCCAAATGTACTTAAAAGTATTAGTTAAGCTTATAAGAGACCACTTCCTTTCAAGTAGAGATGCTGGGCAGTTACTAAACTAATCACAAGTCGCATGCTAGAAAAAAGTTCAGACTAGCATTATTCCAATGCTGTCATACCTTGTGCCTCCATTTAATTAGATATTAACTGAACACTAAAACTTTAAATGTATCATTTTTTTTCCCCTCTACTAGACGGTAGCTTTACTTCAGTAAGCAAGTGGATTCAGACTAACTCTCCAAGTTAAAAAAAAATAGAGAAAAATTATTAGACACAACGTTATTTTACATAAATTGCAAGAATGCATTTTATGGTTAGTTCGCTGACGCTCTTCACAGACTTCACTGATTAGAGGAGCCTGCTCTTTGCATACTATGAGCTGCAAGAAACAACTGAAAAACGTATGCGCTTCTGCAATGTTGCAATAATTGCTTCCATATAAAGATAATGCTTGAATTTTTATTAAAAGCACGAACAGATGAGAAAGGTGTCACACAACATGGAAGACGTGGCATATTTAAAGCCTATCTGGTTATCATTTACAAGGAAATCAACAAAAAGAGACAAACAGATTAAAAAAAAAGGAATAAAGAGTAAAGCAAAGAAATGAAAGATGCAGGCAAGTTTAACAACAAATTGTTTGTTTAATATGTGTTCTATCATGATGACAGCATTTGTCGCCTAGAAAATATTACATCTAATTAAAAAAATCATATAATGTCATAAACTATAATGTCCAACCAATAATTACCTCCTATATCTTTACCCTCCTATTAAAATATGTCCAATGGCATTTTTGGGACAGAAACAAGCTCCTGTGCATTGATAATAAAAACAGTATTTAAAACCCAGCTGAGGCCAGTTTCCCCACATAGGAGCATAAATGCTAGCCCAAGATCCTGCATGCTGCATTTGGTTAAATGATACACCTTTTGTTTAAGTATGACATACACTTTGCCCAATAAGTTGTTTTTAGTTTTTTATATCCAATATTTAATGGATCAGCAGATACAGCCTTTGTAGCCTTGCAGCCTTTTACTCCTAACTAGAAAAATGCAAATATCTGTAACTGTCTGCGTTTTTTTAATGAAACCATAAGCTTTTACATTCATTCTTTCCTACCATTTCTCCTCTATATGGGATTAATCAAGAAAATAAAAGGATTGTAAAAGATAAAATTCACTTACGCACTAAGAAACCTTCCATCTTTTTCAAGTATGTACCGCTCATGCTAAATAACACACTGAAACAATTCTTATAAACACTCTAAGAAAAAGTCTGACTCTACACCAGTTGAACGGATTTTAAAATCTATCTACGGAGCAATTACATGAGAATCATCTATTTTGCCAGCCTTTATGTTCCCAAATGATTCTCTTCGCTACTAAAAAAATGCCTATCATGGGATACTTGCCTGCTTACAAAATAAACAACCCTATTTAACCATTCTTAATGAAAAAGGCCACTGCTAACTATTCTGTTTTCTCTAAAATAGATTAAAAGCATGCTGTATTCCCCAGGCAGACTTTGTTCAGTTATCTGTGATAGAAACATTTTACTTGTACTTCACTTGATAGCAGAGAATTCCTAGTCCACTGAAGAAGTTATTTTTATCGTCCAGTTATTTCTTAAATAGCAAAGCAGGTTTCCTAACCTGTGAGAAAACAGAAATCTGTTCTATTTTGATTTTAATGCCATTGCCATTACACATGAGCAACAGCATACCCTATGTGCCTGAAGCTCCCCTCAGGGCAGCAATCTAGCAGAGGAGAGCTTCCTGAGCTCCCAACTGGTATCTAACAGTTGTCCTTCTCGTCCTGCTCTCCCCAGCATGCAAATCAGACTAAGCTCTGAGGCATCACTCAGCCCAAGGGAACTCTCATCTCCCTCACCTCTCAGGGTGACCTCCTGAGCAGCCTCAGCTGCAACAACTGTTGGTGCCATTCCAGTGGTCAGGCAGAAGCACAGCAGCAAGTTCTACCTCACAGAAAGAAAAACGTGATTTCCTCCATCTTTAAGAACCTCCAGGGAAAAAGAGGGAGGTACTTATTTATGCTAAAAAAGCAAATAAAAGCATTTTGTTTTCTTGACTAGAAGTCTACTGGATGGTCCTAATGAAGACATGAACTTTATGGCTTTGTTGATCAGATCCATTGCTTTCAACTTAAACATCCAACAAGGATGAGAAAAGATAGGTTTCGCCTAGACCTATGAAAAGATGTAATCATTATTCTCTCTCTTTGAGTCCCTAGGTTCTGATTCCTGTAATGAAAAGTGTTAATTCAGATACAACAAACAAAAGACATGTCTAATGCGGAGCAAAGTAAGGATTGTGGATGGACATAACATAGCCCTTGTATTTGCAAACATCATATAACTTCCTAAAACTGCAGCTTAAACTTTGTGAGGCTACCCTTCCCTCTCTCCAGACTCCCCTTGTCAATCCTCCTTTGTGCCTCACCATTTTTACTGCAATTAAATACGAGTATATCAGAGCACAACTTTTTGTCTTATGGAATGAGTTCATGCCAGAGGATGTGTCTTACTTTGCCAAATTGAATAAAATCAGACAAGCAAAAATCTTAATTTCCATCTTATGGTCAAGTGTAAGGCACTACTTTCCTTGGTCAGTAAATGCTGGGGGTTTTTTTTGTTGTTTTGACAAACACCAGCTAATCCCACCATTACTGTTTCACTTACGGAGAAATGATTTTCCAAGCCTTAAAATTTGCTACAAAATAATTAGTACCAGTGTGACCCAGAACACAATTTATCCTTTCCTGACCAAACTCATGAACTGGCTTGTTATGGCACATGTGAAAGAAAAACTGATTTATCAAGCCTCCTTGAATCCTTTTCAAGCTACTAACTAGTAGCAGTTTGCATTCTTTGTTGAGTGAATATCTGATTCTGCTCTACCATAAGTGCCCCAAATCCACCATGGACCAAAAATGAAGTTTGAGGGCAAAGACAAAGTATCCAAGAAAAAAGGTGAGTACAGCAAAAGGTAAGTGATAATATAAGCTGTGCCAAGAAACATTATCTTGGAAATGAAAAAAACCAAAGGCACATCAATGCAGAAGCGAAATTAAATCTAAATGGGAAAAGAAATATTAAAATACTGAGTTTATTGAAGTAAAGTCACAGAATGAAACCCACAGGGACTGTACTCTTTGAAGAGACAAACCAGTCTGAAACCAAGAAATAAGGTAGAAACACAACATTAAAAATTACACGTAGATTAGTCAGATCAAAACAGGTATTTTCAGGATAAAGCTAAGAAAATTATCTTATTTCAAGAAAATCTATATAGACTCAGTTCATTAGGAACAAAAATGGAAAACACTTAAAGAGAGCCATACGACAGGAAAACGACAGCAAAAAGATTTTGCCAATAACTTCCGTTGAAGAATATAGACCGAGAAACCTACAACAGAAAGAACACAAGGTGTCATCCCCTGCTTTGCAAGTGACTGGATAAAAGAAGACAGGCAAAAGCATCCTGAAGAACGCAGTCTAGCTCCCAGATCTGGGAAGCAGCAACATCTGGCTACTGTAATGGCAGACAAAATTACATTCCAACATCTGCCCCAGCAGTTCAGGGAGGTTTGCCAGAATCAAGCAGATTTACAGGTTAGGATGAAAAATCAAAAACTAGGCTGATGTTACCACCTTTTAAAAACCACCTAATACTAAGTTCAACTGAAGAACTGAGACAGTCAATAGATCAATAAACACATATATGGCCAATGAAAAATAAAAAAAAAGGAAATTAATTCAAATAATGTTTTCCATACAACGAAGAGACTATTTGGCAAGATAGTCTTTACTTGACGGAAAAGCACTAGACTCTGACTTCACAACCAGAAGAACTTGTTATGCAGGCTTTAAACACAGTAGGTGGTAATAGGGAACTTCCCTTTAAAATGAACTGTAGAACATACTTAGCATTTTAAATACAAATAGAAAGGATGCATGTTTTGTAGCATAACGATTGTTTTAAATGCTGGCTTATTTAAGGTTCTGAATCTAAACAAAGTACATTGCAAGACTATCAAGAGGCATTTAATATTAAATAGAGCATGAAACTGCAGAAATACATGACTGAGAATGGAGAATATCCCAGCACAACTGAACAATTAAATTCCTATGTTTTCTGCCAGTTACTACCTGTTGACGACTGGTACATGTAAGACGACTTCCTAGCTGGGTGGGTATTTTAGGGATCATGCAATATGGCATCTACCAAGACATTCTGGCAACGGTTAAATGGGACACGTATCTGCCCGCCCCTCTCACTTGAATTTACACAGACACAGTTTGCAAAGTGTTCCTATGACAGCAGCCCCAGAGGCTTCACTCTGCTGCCCATGCTGCAGGATGACAACCTGCAGGGGAAGGGTGAGCAGAGAGACAGGAGCAACAGCATCTTAAAGAGCTACAGTCAGGGTAAGAAACAGGTAAGGATCACCACCAGAGTCTTTACACAGTCAGGCCTCAATTATCCACAAGTGGATTACCCACTTTGTGGCTAACTATGCTGCACGTACAGAAGTATATGAGCTGCTTTCATCTGATCTAACTCGGGTCTGGAATCAGAAAGTTGTATCTGTACCATAATGTACAGGGTGCATTTATTAGTTTGGTTAAACACTATTTCAGAGAGCAGCATCCCTGATCTATTTCACCTGAGTATGATCTTGCAGCTTAATTTTACAGTATTTTGTGTAATCCATATTTTGCATTATCCCATTTCATTGTTTTCCCAGATAATAGAGAATTAACTGTACCTCATATAAACTCAAAACATGGCTGCACAAGGTTACTCAAGGAACTCAAGAGATGATAAATTAAGAAATGCAGTGATCCTAGGTAAGGAGAAGCAACATTAAAATCCATAAGCACAGAATATAAAATTAAAACAAGTTATTATACATTTCAAAAAAGTGTCCAAAGGAAAAAAAAAAGAAAAAAAAAACAAAAAAAGAAAAGAAAAAAAAAGGTAACTGAAGCAGAGCATGAAGTATGCCTCACCAGTGGAGTCATTTAATGCTACACAAAATTGAAGTGCCTGAAATGGCAATTAAACAAACCAGCCTAACAAAGCTTTTCTATTTCTACAACAAACAAATGTTCAGCTGTGACACTCTGATGTTCCTAGGTGCTGCACTGAGGAAGCATTATGCTAAGTAACATACTTAGAGTAAGCTCTAGTTCCCACAAATGGATATCCTCAGTAGAAACAGGATTGATGATATGCTCTGTTTTTCTCCACCCTCTACTTTTAAGTCTTTTGAAATGTGATTCAAATGGATTGTGCCACTGTTCCTAGGGGAGATTAAGATATTCATGGTTGCTTCTCAGCTATGAGCAGCAATAGCTACTCTTTTTGTTAGCAGCATACCTCTGTCCTTTGCTTTATCACGAGAAGAAAACACATTCTAACAGCAAAAAACCCCATATTGTTGCCTGTATCTAACTATAAATGGGGTGGAAGGGGTGGGGACTTACCAAAAAAACAAGACAAAGATAACAAATTGCCATTTGGACTTCCAAAAAACAGGGTTTTTTACTTTCCCGTTTCCGTGAAATACTTTTCTTTTCTTAATGTCTTGGCAGTGATCTTAGTAATCTGCATATACATGCGTTTTCAAACAATGTCACATTTATTTTCTTTCAGTTCTTACTAAGTATATGGCATTTAGTTTACTGGAAATCTTACTCTTTTGTTCATATGCTATAAAATGCTACAGAAATAATTCATAATCAGACATGCAGTTCCCAATATTTCTCTCCATTAGTTTCACCAGAATTTTTAGCTGGTACATGTTCCTAAAAATACCCCCATTTGAGTACATATGTGAGACCTGCATTTCATTAAATAATACAGAAAATCTGGTTTTGGTACTGTCATAAGCCCTCCCTCAGATATTTCAAGCACCACCCAGGCCCATATCATAAGAATTTCGATGGCTTTACCCAGACACTTACAGGAAATCATAAGGTAATCTTCACAGTTGCCCTTCTCGTCTTGATGTTCCACAGGGATTCCATTGGCATCGATCACTGCCTCTGATGCACAGTCTGCCACCAAGACTTCTTCAGAAACAACATCTGTTCCCAGGGTATCAGTGACAATATCTGCTTCTTCAACGTTATCATGAACTACATGTTCTACATGTCCAACTTCAGGTACATGCATTGACTCACTTGTCAGTACATGTTCTGGTATAGACATGGCTTCTGCTGTTATGTCAGAAGCTAAAACATCGTCTGGGACAGTGCAATGAGCCAAAGAAACCTCTTCGGCTACGTCTGTGTCCAGCACTTGTTCGGGAATAATGACAGTTTCAGATACGTCTGGCTCCTCCATGATATCCGGGCACTGAACATCCTCGATAACAACATCCTCAATGACATCTTGGATTACTACAGAATCTGGATCATCAGGAACAAAATTATGCACGGTTATATCTGAGTCGACTACATCTGAAACAAATACTGTTTCCTGTACTTCCACAACAATCTGATCTCCATCCATATGTCCTGCATCAGCTCCTGAAACACATAATTAAAATAGCAGTTAAATTGTAAAACTAACTCAGATTAAGTGGTTAATAATTGAAATTACTTCTATTTTACTTCAACTTTTACACTATGCTGCAATTTAGTAGAACAGGCATAGTAGCCTGTAAGCAATTAAGAGATTAGGCAGATATATGGGGAGCTGATAAAGCAAGTCCTCAGTAGGTGCTAACATAACTAAGATGAACAACATTTTCTCTCCTGGAAAAGGTTACCAATTTTTAGACTCTCCCCCAATATCCAAACAACTATTACTTGACAGAACAGTAGCTCATTCATATTGCTCTGAGTAATAAAAACAACCGAAAATCGAAAGCGACTACTCTACACAAAAGCATTGATGCAGCATAGCACTTTTTAAGCAAAAATAAAGTAAACAACAAACAGTCAATAGCATCTAATATGAACACTCTTCACTACACATTATCTCCAGACAGACCTGTTGGATCAAAAAATGCATTTGGCTCATGTGGCTGCAATTCAAGCCCATCTTCATCCATGGCCTTTAACTCTCATCAGTCACAGTGTCTGTAGAAGGTAAAGAAGAAAGGTTATTTAGCTCGTGTTATGCTATGAAGGTTGCCTCTGCCTGTGCACTCAAAAGCAGAAATTTTGGGCTCATGGAAGTTAACAGATAACACCTCTTGACTTTAAGATGGACCACATTTCACTCAGGGTATCTCTGTTTGGGATTCCAGAAATACTACTCAGGAACACCAAACACCCAGGGTCTGAATAAGACGAGTGTGAGCTCCAATACTGCAGGTCCCTTTCTCAAAACCCCACAGCTCCACAAATACAGAAGCAGCTGGTAACAGGAGATGAAAACATGATTTCCTTATAATCTTACAAAGAAAAAAAAATTAAGACAAAGCCTAGACAAGTTCACACTCAAGTCTTTTTTGGACGGTGGGGAATACAGCATTGTCAAATCAATAAAGCTTGATAAGGTAAGTTAGACAGCTAATAATCTGAAATGCACACCGCTTTTGATGTCCCCTGTGTTCATACTTGGGCAGTCAGGAGGAAGTTACTCTTATGTCACTTCAGGAATTGAAATCACCAATGTAAACTGCTTCCAGAACATAACACCATGTTTTCAAACTCCAGATGTGTGAATAGTTTAAAAACTCCTGCCCCAAGACAAAGTACCTATCTGCTTTTGTATTAAAAAATATCACCAGTTCTCAAAAATTACCGAATGTCATATTCTGCCACATTTCTTTGAACGGAATGTCAACCTTTCTTCAATGCATAAGAACAACTTAAGATTTCAATCTTCTTAACAAAAGAACCAAACGAGACCAGAAAGTTAAAATACTTAATAAAATCTGAAACTGCAATCTAAATTTTGCTGCGTATATATGTGCATTATAATTAGGATCGGGCAAACCTAGCTGAGTAAAATGCGATCTAACATAAACTTGTACTACTCTCTTGCACTTAGTCCAATAGTTTCTTAAGTGCAGAACCAGCAAGAAGCAACAGAACGCTGCTACACGTTTCTGCTCATGTTTCTGTACAAGTGGAAGATGCGATTCTTCTTCCTCCAAACATTTTTCACAGTGACAGGCAGAAATCTCCCCATTCCGGTGATACTTTCACAAAAGACCTAGAGAAAACATTAAGATTCTTCCCAAGGTTTCCATAAGAATCATAACCTTTCCGAATTATGTCAACTAACATTTACGCTAATTAAGTCTTCATGGGGGAAACTGTCATACAAAAGAAAAAATTAACAACTACTCCAAAACACAAACCTACAACCATAATCTGTAGCGAGTATTTTCTAGACTTCACCATTTTTTTAGCTCAACTTTTCTCAACTCTTCGCAGCTAACCACCTAATTTATAGATCTCAGAAAATGTATTTTTACAAGTTGAGGGAGAAATATAGCCAGAAATTGAACTGGAGGAAAAGCGGCGGCAGTCTAGTAATTTTCCAAGGGGTCCCATATTTGTGTGATATTCAGTTGGAAGGCCCCTATATTTTAAAGGCAGCTGCGCTAACAAATTATTGTGGTGTCCAGCTGAACATAAATCACCTCACAATTATTCTGACTGCCAAGCATTTCTGTCAGAAGCACCCACTATTAACAGGAACAGCTCATCACACAGATGCTTTTTTCAGAATCAAGAACAGAAGAAAAGCATTTCTCAGCCTCAGATACAAGACATATCTTGACTGATGGCAATCAACTTCTGCCATGCCACAGAAACAAGAACAGAATAATAAGGTTTCATACAGTCATTTAAGCAAGAATTATTCATACCCAAATTGGTTTACTTCCATCTATTCAGTATACACCTAGCCAGTTTATTACAAGGATCTTTCCTATTCATCTTGCCATCTTTTCTGTGTTGTCTTCAGTGTTTAGTTTCTTCTTTTCTGTTGCTTCTTCTCCAACTTCTTGTGTGCCTATACCTATAGCATGTTCATTACATCCTCGTCGCTCATTTAATCTCTCCAGCTTATAACTACAGCACACTCCCATCATTCACACAAAGCCATGCTACTCATCAATTTGTAGCAAAGATTGTATCAGCGATTCAGAGATTTTTTTGGAGAAGGCAGGGGGGATTAAGGGTTGGCGGAAATAAATTGCCTCTCTCCTTGGGCAACACACACATAAGCAGCTAGCACTCGCTGTCCAGCTCTCTGGGAAAAGTCAAGACATTTCTGCCTGTGCTTTTGAGGATTGTATTATCATACATATTAGCCTCTGATCGGCTGCAACCCAACCAGCTTGAAGTGCCAGTTCACCACTAGCTACTAGAAGAACTGGCATTCGTTTTCTCCGCTTCCTGCTTTCATCACCCACCTGACCACCACTCCACCACAAATTCCTACTTCTTATGATTCATTCAAGTACTTTCTCTATCCTATACTCTCCCCAAATTCCTCACTGTCTCTATGAGTGAGGCTCTCCTTCATCGTCCTTCTGTCTATCCTCTCCAACCATGAGACCCAGAGGCTGCCACCATTACTTCCCGGCTTCCAGAACGAGCCTGTTGACGCCATCTCTTCACTGCTGCTCTCACTGCTGCCCAGATTCCAGGCTACTGACGCTAAAACCAACAAGTCTCTGTGGTGTTCACGATGGTACAGATTCATAAAGACACTGCCACCACCAGTGACAGCCCAGCAGACCTTCAGCTGCATACTCTGCATAACAGTGTGGCCTCTTCTGTATTGGCGAGGTCTGTTCACCTACAGAGGCATAATATCTGGAAAACAAAGGCTCAGGTTCTACACAAACTGAAGTTTCCCAGGCACATGGGTTTTCAAGACCGAGTCTTAAAAAGGCCACAGATTTATGCTTTGGTACTTGTTCCAAAGAAGAAGGAAAAAAACCCTTACCCTTTCACTGAATGAGTTTCTTCCTAAATAAGGTTTCCCATAATGCGCTTTTGCACCCAGACCCAGCCAAAAAATTCATGTACAGAAATTCTTACCCCTGTGCAGGACCATACAGACTTTAAAAGTGCTCCACTAGGGCATAGACCCCATCTCCACAGACTTTTGCTGCAGAAAGAGGACCAGAAGAGGATGCAGCCATTTAAAAAAAAAAAATTAACTAAACTATCTAAAATGGTAAAGGTGCCTAAATCAAAATCTGCCATCCAAAAAGGCATCAAGGCATTTGTCCATGGATGGGGGGAAAAAAAAATCCCCCAACATTTCCTGAAATCGTTTCAGGGTTTGAGCATTCTAACCAGCAGATGAGAAAATACTGTGTTTCTTCCTGCTTGCTCTTCTTCTGAGCAGTGGGCCAGCAAAGGGCCCAAGATTCAGCCACACAAAGGAAGGTATGCCACACGGTTGTGTACCAACCGGCAGCTCCATGATGAAGGCACTGTTCTGCGACACGAGAAATACCAGAGCGTCCTGTTGCGAGCACCACGCCGAGTATCTTCAAATTCCTGGGCAAGCACCCTAAGCTCTGTGGTACCGTAAGGCTAAGAAGCAATCCCAGCAGTTCATTTTTCTGCGAGATTTCAAGAAGGGCAGAAAGTCCTCTCAGTTCTTTCAAAATATTCCAGCTGACACTTACCTCAGGAGCAGCTTCTGGCACCGAAGCAGACAGAGGCAATTTTCAGTTCCGGTTTGGGAACCTAAACTCTCAAAGAGAAGCAGGTGCCACTTCCCTATACTTAGTCCTTCTCAACACCCAAATCTACGTGGTTCTTTGTTCCAATCTCAGTAATTCGGGAACTGCTCTTCTACCACTACAACAGAAAAAGCCTAGGCACTTAAAACCAGGTTTTATACCTCTGAAAACAACTAAACATCTACATCTTTTACTTGGCTTGGTCTATGTCAGCCTCACATGGATCGAGAATTAATAGAACTCTGAAATACACCTAATTCTGTTTGTAAAGTTAGTTCTTACAAATTGATTTTTACCTATTTATTCAGAGACTTGGCTGGTTTTGGTTTTATGAAAGTCAAGGCAATATTTTCAAGTGGAACGACAGATAGCAAATTATATATTCATGGAAGAAATGGTATTAAGCTACTATCAATAAAATAACCTCCCAAAATAAAAACAGGTATTTTCCGTGAATCTGATCTTGAGTACAATCAGTCAAGAGAAGCAACGCAGACAGTGCACTAGTCTTGCCACATTACAAATCCTTGACTCAATAGGCCTAGCAAGGTAATCAAGATAGAATAAAAAGAAATAGACGAGCTGTCACGTTTTAAAGAGAGAACAACTTTAAAAATAGAGTTCCTTAGAAGAAAGAGCTTTAATATGCCACAGAAACTGTCAGTTTCTCTGCTCTCACAAAAAAAAAAAAAAAAAAAAAAAAAAAAAAAGGAAAATGGGAAAAAAGGAGAAGGGGAAAAAGGGGAAACCTCAGAAAAGCCATCCTTATGAAAAAGAAATACCTAAGACAGTCTGTTGCCTAATCCTGAAGAAAGAAGAGGACATCTGTTTATTTGGGGTCAGGGGCATAAACCAAATACTTGCACAGCAAAATTCTGACCCTTCCCAGAAAAAACAAGGCATAAACAGCAAAATTCCCCACATCCAAGGCCCGGCCCCTACCAAAGCTGAGGTGACTTAGTGTACAACCATAACCAAGTTCCCATCGTGCCTTGCTACGTCACATTAAAAACTGCAGCATGCCTTGCATGTCCCAATTGGGCTAGAGCCCCGAGCCACCCGAAGCTTCGCTGTCGTTATGAGACTGCGGGTTCAGTCTACACTATTGCTGCAGCGTCACAACTCTCCCTACGTGACCCACTTACGGAGAATGCCATGTACACACAAGCTTTCAATCACACACACATGAAAGGTAAAAAAATTACACTCCTATAGCGTCTAATTCTTATCTTGGAAATAAGCCCCAGGATTATTAGGTGAGTATTAGGTGAATAAATGGAAGAATAAAAACAATGTTACAAATGTGATAGTGTAATCATTTAGCTGTTTATTTCTTGATGCGCCTCCCTCAGTTTTGGCAGGACAATCGGTACTGCTGTTTTCATTGCGATTTCGTAAAAAATAGCAAGTCTTTTCCTCTTTGTTGTAGTTCAGTGGTGTGGGTATTTGCAGAAACTGTTTAAAAATACGGGTTTTCTCCAGATTTCACAGTGATGTTGTGCATCAGACGACACCTAAGCTAATTCTTAACGAAACCTAAATTAGGGAAATAACCAGTCCCGGGCGCCCCTTTGAAACTAGCTTCCACTCAGCTGGGGGCCTCTGCAGGAGAGGGGATAGCCAGAGGGGAGGAGAAGCCAGCACCAAGGGGGGGCCCGCGCCTCCGCACCCGGCTCCTCGCGGGGCGGCTGGGCAAAGGAGGCCGGGGGCGAACCTCCCAGCCAGCGCTGCCCGAACTCCCGGCCGGCCGGGAGGAGAGGAGATCGCGGGGCTGACGCGCTGGGCGCCGCGGCAGGAGGGGGCACGGCTGGCAGCCCTGGCGCGGCCGCACAGGAAGCCGCCACGGGCCGGAAAGCGGCAAGCTCCCCTGCGACTCGCTGGCTGGCAGGCGCCGAGGAGGAAGAGGCGGGGGAGAGGGGGGAGAAGCGGGGGTGGGGAGGCTACGGGCTCTCCCTCTCCGGAGCCTGCGGCCCGGCGCTGCGATGAGCGGGGCCAGGGGCTCCCCCCTCCGGCCCGGCCCGGCCTGCGCGGAGGTACGGGCTATGGCGAGCGATTAATTCAAGATGGCGCCCAGCGCCCTCCGCCTCCCCCCCCCCGCGCGCCGCCATTTTGTCTCCTCCTCCAGACACTCTCCGAACCCCCCTCGGCCGGGCCCGGGGCCTGGCACCGACCTCGCCCGCCTCCCCCCGAGCCCGCAACCACCCCCCTCCGCTTCCGCTCCCCTCACGCCGCCGCCCCCGCTGCCCAGGGCCGTGCCGAGCGTGCGGAACCCGCCGACCCGGGCCCTGCGGCCCGCTCTTTTGCCGGAGCCCTGGCGCGGCCTAGCTGCGGCCTCCTCGGGGCCTGCGCTGCGGCCTGGTGCGGGCAGGGGAAGGCCCGGGCCGGGCCGGGCGGCGGGGCCCAGCCCCGGGGCTGCTTACCGTGCGGGTGGCGGGCGGCGGCGCTCGCCTCGGCGCGGCCTCTCTCAGCGCGACTGGGCCGAGCGCGGCGGCGGCGGCGGCGGCTGCGGCGGGGCGGGCGGGCGGGAGGGGAGGGAGGGGCCGAGCTCGGAGCTGAGTGGAAGCGGCCAAGCTCCCCGGGCCGGGCCCGCCGTCAGCACGTCACGTCACTGCCCGAGAGAGACCCAGGAAAAGGCGGAAGGGAGCGCGCCGCCGCCGCTGCCCGCCGCCTCGGGCCAGCCGCCCGCCGGGGCCGGGGCCGCCGGGCGGGCCGGGGGCCGCTGCCGGGCGAGGCGAGCCGGCGCGGGTAGGGGTGGTGGTGGTGGCGGTGGCAGCGGCGGCGGGGGGGGGGGGAGGCGCGGTGGCGCTCGGCTCCCTGCGGCTCCTCCTGCCGCCGCCTCCGCCGCAGCTCGGCCGCGAAGCGCCGCTCGGGGCTCGGCGTGCGCCCCCGAAGCGGAGCGGCTGCCCCGGGGACCCCCCTCCCCTCCCGGCCCCTCCATGCTGGCGCCGCCCGGACGAGCCTCCCCCGCCCTCCACCTCCCGCGGCCGCCATCCCGCGGCGCTGGCCGCCAGGCCTGCGGCCTGGCCGGGCCCCGGTGGGGGCCCGCGGGCTCCGCGTTCCAGCCGCCGTGTTTAACTCGCGTCTGCGCGGGGGGGGACGGGGGGTGGATTTTTAGGGTGCGGAAACTCCGCGCTGGGGCGGACGCGGGCCTTGGGCCGGGGCTTGCGTGGCCTCGAGTCACCCCGGCGCGGGGCGCGGCTACCAGTGGGAATTACTGCGAATAACGACAACAAACAACGACGATGAGGCGGCGGGCCTCGGTGCCGGGGTGCGGCGGCGGGCGCAGCCAGAGCCCTGGGTTTCCACGCGGAAGGCGGCCCCTCCACGCGTGACGGGACGGCGCACCCGCGGCCGCTGGCAGTTGTGTAGGGGGCTGCCGGTGCGCCCGGCCCGCGGTGCTCTCCCGGGAACCCGGGGGGTGGGGGGGTGGCCTTTTGTGGACGGTAGAAAATACGAAATACTGTGCTGTCGAAACCCAAGTCCTGGCTGGCAGTGTTTTCTCATCCTTGTCCTGAAAGTTAATCAGAATTTAATTTTTTTTTTTTTTTTTTAAGAAAAGAATTGATGTTGATCCATGAAAGATGCATCCTAAAGTTTTCGAGGCATCAGAAATTACATACCATGAGTAGCCTCATGGAGATGAGGAGGTACATTCGATTTGGTTGGAGTTCTTGCGTAATTGTGGGGTCAGGGCTTGAGTAGGCTACTTCGTATGCTGTTCTTGCCATTTAACTAAACTGGAAGGAAATTGGCTGTTGCGCTTATCAAATGATGCAAATGTGACTTATCTGGCCATGAACAGCATATGTGCACTGTTTATGTTGTGAATGAGCCTTTGGGTTCAGTTTTGACTCAGCTTTAATTTTATGCACTAGTCTTTTCTATCTTAACACACAGGCTTAAAAAGTAACTTGGGCGATACTTGTAGTTTATTTCAGTATAACATATGGTAAACATGTACCCTGCACCGTGCAAATTTTAACCATGATACTGAGAAAGGAAGAGGAACCATAATACTTCAGAAATTAATTCCTTTTATTTAATTCCATGAAGGCTGTAGTTAAACTTCTGTAGAATCAACCCAGACCTGTATTGCAGGAGAGGGTCCCAAAATACTTACCTTAAAAAGAATTGCAGAGCTTGACCACACATGTGATACTAATGTAAAATAGTCTTAAGTAAATGTTTCTGTCAGGACGGAAAAGGCCAAAAGAACAAGAGCAGAGAAAGATGATGGTAGATTCATAATCCACAGCAAGGTAGATCTAATACACAAAAGTAAAAAATGGTCTAACTATTCATTGGTTTTATTTATGCATTGGTAAGATCCTTGGTTGGAACATGTCTCTGATAGCTTGCATTATACAATGCTTTCATAGAAGCTTAGGCCATTAAAGTGGTTAAGGGACTGGAGCATCTGATGGATGAGGAGAGGCTGAGAGAAGTGGGACTGCTCAGCCTGGAGAAGAGAAGGCTCAGGGAGATTTATCCATGTGTATAAATACCCAATGGGGGAAGTAAAGATGGCAGTGCCAGGCTCTTCTCAGTGGTGTTGAATGAAAGGACAAGAGGTGATAGCACAAACACAGGAGATTAAATTTAAACATAAGAAAAAAAAATACTATGAATTCGTTCAAACAGTGGAACAGGTTTCCCAGAGACATGGTGAAGTCACGGTCTGGAGATACTCAAAACCCAATTGGACACAGCCTTGAGCAACCTGGTGGTGTTGACCCTGCTCTGAGCAGGAGGGTTGGACTAGACGATCTGCAGAGATACCTTCCAACTTGAATGATTCTACAGTTTTTAAGCCAGTTTTTCCAACAAATGTAAGGCGCATAGAAAATTACAATGAACAGCAGGATATCCTATAAGGTCTTTGGTTCCAAGGACGTTTTAATCAGTCTGTCATTCACATAGGGCATGGAAGTCCAGAATGCAGGGCACCCTCAAAAATTCAGCATATCTGAATGTTACATCATTGCAGGGGGAGACCTCAGAAAAGCTGTGATGCCATTGAAAGGCAAATGGCTAGATGTTTTGTGAAGACCTGAATCTTAACTTCCTGACTGGTTGGCCATTCACCCTGGCTGCGTATAACCATTTCACCTTTATCCCCTTGTTTTTTACTACTCAGGAGCCAGATACCAGCAGCTTTTTAGTCATTAGAGAGACATTTTGGCCTGATGCAGCCATCAGCTAAATGTTGTCCCCAGCCACTATGGTTTCCAGTAAGCCACAAACGCCCTGGTATGATCGGGAACAGGGTAACTCCCATCGGTGGAGCTGCCAGAAAGGAAGCCATGTTTACAACTGATATTCAAAGCCCTTTCTGCTCTCACAGCTAACGGAGGAGTCCAAGGGCAGAACACATTTGAAAACTGCAGGTACAATAGAAATGCTTGCACCGCTTTGTAACAACATAGGTTAACTTACTTGCACAAATGTTTTTATAACTTGCACTTTTTGAAGTGGAGTAGGCAAATGGTAAAAATACATCGTAAGCAATAGGATTTCTGACCTTAATTAGTGATTAGCTTGGGTCAGATTTGGTACACTGGAGACAATATAGCTTGCATATAAAAGTTTATAGCTCAATTGTTCACAGTCCTGTGAACAAGAGCCCTTACCTTTCGACTAACACTGTGATCCAGTGTTTCTTTATATTTTTCCCTAGAGCTTGTTTTAGTGTCACTCAGCAGTAGTACCATGCTGTAACTGACTTTGCCCTCACAAAAGCAAATTAAGCTGGTGGCTTTTGCTGAAAGTCCTCTTAAAATTATATTCATACTTAGCAGTCATGGAGTTAGTTCTGAAGATACGTGCTGGTAATTTCTTACTTGGACACTTAATTATCATATTGGTTATTATGATGTTATGATCAGTTCTATTTAGGTTTTCTTAAAAAGAGGGTGTCCTTCAAGTCATGAAAAATTGCTATGGCTGTAAGTCAGTATGGCTGGTAATGTTTGCATCCATCTCACTGATAATTTACATGTGAATAAATTGTAAAAATTGGTAAAGAGCGAGCCATTTTCAGTCACAGTTCCTTCCTATTTTTATTGTGTCTTATTTAGATCCCTTTCCAGGTATTGGCAACGTGCTTAGCAAACAGCAGTGTGCTGAGTGACATTGAGCCATTTCAGAAAGAGATAGATATATCATCAGGGCCATTCACATTTGTCTGAGTGGGATGAGTCAGGTACTAATAAGCCAGCCCATCATGTTAAAGTCAGTCCTCAGCAAAATAACAGAAAACACAGGATTTCCTTGATAAAGAATAAAAGGGCAGGAATATAACTAATACCAATAAGTGTGGCTTAAGGAAAAAAGATCTTGGCAAACACACCAAGCTTCATTACTTGAGTAGGTGAGAAGCTTCAGCACGAAATTCATTGTGGAGTAGACTTTGGTAATGTGCTTCATACTACACACCAGTGAGTCTCACTTAGTTTCAATATAATACGTTAAATGGCTTAAAAGCTGATGGACTGAGAGATCTGAAGAAATAAGTAACATTACAACAATAACCAAACAGCTGGATTGTTCACGGAAGTGGAACCTTAGTTACAGTATCTGGCCCAACACTACCATCCGTGGTCTAGAAGTCATCACAGTATTGCCACTGATTTTATTTGTGGCTGTGGCAAAGATGCTGGAGTAAGTACGGATGATGAGGAAAAGACAATAATGCAGAACAATCACACAGACTGGATGATTTTGTAAAAGGAACCACTTACTTAAATTATGTCTTAATGTGTCCAAATGCAAAATTATGTATCTAGGATTAATGAATGCACATCATGTACCTAGAAGATATTACTGAATCTTGGAAAGCAGAGACTTTAGAAAAGATTAAAGAGGCGCAATCACAAGACACCTTGAAAAGAGTCTGGTATACACGTGGGATAAAAAGGGCTAGTGCTGTTTCTGGGTGCTAATAGTGGAGTAGATAGTAGAAATAAGGTGAGTTTGTATCTGCTGGGTCCCCTTTTTTAAATAGACTGAAAACTGAAGAGGCCACAGAGAATCGTAAAAGGATTCAGAGGCTTAAAAAGTCTTTGCCTGTTTAATAACAGTAGGAACAAAAAAATAGAGATAGATGAATTATATAGTGCTTTCCTGATAATGGGAAGTCATTTTAGTCTAGAGAAAGACATAACTGAATTTGATAGCCGGAAGTTTAAACAAGATGGATTCAATTTAAAAACTTAGCCTTGACTGTCTGAATGGTAAAAGGTGATCAACCATGAGCAAAACACAAGGGTCAGGATGGGTTCTCCCCTTGATGCCTTCAGCTCAAGATGGGATGGCTTTCTGGCATTTTTGCATGAGTCGGTGTCCGTTGGTTCACAAAGGACTGAGTGAAATTTTATGGCTTATGCCATAGACAAATTCGTATTAGGCCATCTGTGGCAATTCTCCCCTGCCCTTTCAGAAGTGGAAGGAAGTAGAGGTATCTGGAAGAATATAATTTCTTGAAGTCATATTTTTTAGTATTCTGATGTTTTCTATTTAAGAATAGTTTCAAATTATTCCTTTTGCTCTGTCGAGACACGCCCTGGTCTGGTTGCTCTGTAGTAAACAGTAAAATCTTGCCCCTTTTTGTAGTCTCCATAGGGCTGATTAGAATTTCTAAAGAATTGTCCAGACATTAATTTGTGTTTGTATGTTCAATTAATGTTGAACGAATCTAATCAAATCGAATCTAATACAAACCTGTGGGGACACTTAATTCTGTAGAGTCCTCTAGTGGCTGTGCTCTGGTGCTTGCACTTGGCCAGCAATGCCTGTTTCTCCCCTCTCTCCAGTCTCAGATATTACGGGATCAATATTTCTAAATATTGCCAAGCTTTTTACTGGCAGACTGAGACCCTGTTCCCATTTTTGTTTGCTGACTGCCTTAGGGAAGGGTCTTTCTGTCGCCACCACAAGAGAATATTGCCACCAGGTTGCCATGACCAGCCCTTCATTATCTCCTGGCAACCACTTGGTCCTTCACCAAAAATGTCCCAGACTAGATGTCTCAAGGGTTTCCATGCGGGACCTGGAAACATCCAGTGAAGAATGGACTGCGACCCACAGAAGGAAATGCGTCAGAGATGATTTGATCACAGCCACCGTGCCCAAAATGGGTCTGAAGAGGAGATTCTTTAACTCCTTTCACTTGGGTCAAAAATCCTGCCAAGAAAACATTTGCTGGAACCTCCCAAAACGGTGCTGGTTATTGCTGTCTGCTGTGACACAGGCATGTGGCCCTGCACAAAATCTCAATGGATGAAGCAAAGTCCCTTGAAACTGCCTACAGAGAAGTGAAGACAGCTGAAGTCATCTGGAATTGACAGGATGTTTTATCCACAGTATGAAGCGTTGAGTCATATCATGGCCAAGGAACCAACATCATCAAATCCATCGAAATCACAGCATAGGACAGATGCAGTCAGACAAAAAGGACACAAGATACCTCCGAGGTGTGAAGCAATGTTATGAGAAGTCAGGGCTTGGCATTCCTGCTGGAGAGAGGAACAAGAGGTGTATATGATTAATCTTTTTGCGGGTAGGGGATCACAAGCCTATAAAACTGCCCAGATCTCACTATGCATATGTGATCCATAGGCACCAAAGGGCAAGTGCTTTATCACCTTGCATTCCTCTCCCAAGGCATGGTTCAAACAGTTTGACTTTGGCACTAAATTTGTCACAGGCTGCTCGCAAGTAGAGGTTTCCCTGTTCTCGAGGTGTCTCTGTTAGTTATCTATCTGCCTCATTAAAGACAGGATAAAATCAGCACAGAACTCCAGGACAGTCACCTGCCATTCCTCTGGCTTCAGCAACTAGCAGTCCTGGGTTTGCTGCATGACCTGCTTCCACCGGGCAGTATCCTCAGAATGGAGCTGGAGCACCAGGTGAATGCTGCGGCTTGGTGTGCTGCCCATCACCCTCCTCTGGGAGGCTGTGAAATGGCTTTGACCCATCCGTGCGCTCTTTGTAATCACCATTGGTTTTGAGGATGCTCCCTGGAGAGACCTGAAGAAAGAACTGGCTTTGCGTCGGTAGGAAGCTTCACATACCTTCTGGGAAACAAGGTTCGGAAGGCACAACCTGGTCTGGATGGAAAGGTGCCCAAACTGTCACAATGCCTGGGTTTCAGATAGCATCTGGCCTGATGTTTGTCAGAACAAATGGCTGGGCCACTGAGGCAGGCACATTATAGCCCATACCAACACGTGCAGCGTGAAGCCACCGACTCGCTTCAACCCATCAAGCTTGGGGATGAAAGTGCCAAAGGCACTCGGGGATACTGAGCCACTAAGACCAGAAGTGCTCTCCTGTTTTATTCAGTAGCATGGCTGAATTTGACTGTCTATCAGTCTCCAAATCTAGGACAAATTTAGACAACCAAAGTTGTGATGCTGACTGAAATGCCTGTGCGTACAGGCAGCCAAAATGCTTGGGAGCCAAAGGCTTGAGTGCAAAGGAAGACCAATGAAGCTGTAAGAAATACTTTCTTTTGATGAAAAAACTAGTTGCAATGAATGAAGTAATGAAACAAAGATTGACCTGAACAATCGTGTATCAGTACACAAAATTCTTTTGAAGAAACTGCCATTAAAATGCTTATCAAATAACCAAAAGTCTTTCAAAGAAGGCTTTCATGGCATAAAACACAATTTTCCCAAGTCCCAATGTAGACGTTGCTGGGATATGTGTAATGCTGAAAAATAAGGTATCGGAGGAAAAATCTATGAAAGAAGCATGGCAATGTGTTCATTTGAAGGAAGTTCGTCATGAAAAGGCTGGAATATTGAGTAGCAAAGGAGTGGGAAATACACAGGCTGAACAATGAAATGTGATCTGAGAATATCCTGTTTGTCAGTGTTGCTTGTGATCTGAAAAATGGACTCGAATTTGGACAGAGCTTCTAATGGTTCCTACTTATAAAAAAGAGTAATTAAAAATGTGTTCAAAATTACTAGGCTGCCAACTGACATGTTTTCTATTGAAATATTATAGTGCATTTCAGCGAACTGTATCCAATGTAAAGAACATCCTGGTGGAAGCACTGGCTGTGTTTGGACCCAGAAAAGGAATGCAAAATGCTCATGTTCGGTCTGCCTGTGCTGTGCTATACAAGAATCATAGAATAGTTAGGGTTGGAAGGGACCTTCAAAGGCCATCTAGTCCAACCCCCCTGCCGTGGGCAGGGACATCTTCAACTAGATCAGGGTGCTCAGAGCCCTGTCCAACCTGACCTTGAATGGTTCCAGGGATGGGGCATCTACCATCTCTCTGGACAACCTGTTCCAGTGTTTCACCACCCTCATTGTGAAAAATTTCTTCCTTATATTTAGTCTAAATCTACCCTCCTTTAGTTTAAAACCATTCCCCCTTGTCCTGTCGCAACAGGTCCTGCCCAAAAGTTTGTCGTCGTCTTTCTTATAGGCCCCCTTTAAGTGCTGAAAGGCCGCAAGAAGGCCCCAAGGCTTTCTCTTCTCCAGGCTGAATAACCCCAACTCTCTCAGCCTTTCTTCATAGGAGAGGTGTTCCACCCCCCTGATCATTTCTGTGGCCCTCCTCTGGACCCGCTCCAACAGGTCCCTGTCTTTCTTGTGCTGAGGGCTCCAGAGCTGGACGCAGTACTGCAGGTGGGGTCTCACCAGAGCAGAGCAGAGGGGCAGAATCACCTCCCTCGACCTGCTGGCCACGCTTCTTCTGATGCAGTCCAGGACGCGGTTGGCCTTCTGGACTGCGAGCGCACATTGCTGGCTCATGTCCAGCTTTTCATCCACCAGTGCCCCCAAGTCCTTCTCGGCAGGGCTGCTCTCAATCCCTTCATCCCCCAGCCTGTATTGATACCGGGGGTTGCCCTGACCCAGGTGCAGGACCCTGCACTTGGATAGTTATAGAGAAAGATCAGAAGAGAGTCCAGATATTTACAGTCTTGCCTATGGTGGTGTCATACAAAGCAATAGGTTTGAACTGACCTAATAGGTTTAAATTGGTGAAAATGTTATAAGGCCAATATGAAATCTCTGCAGTTGTGTATCTATCCCAGATAATCTCTCTATTTAAAAACATTAGCAATGTGCAGCACGGTGTCACTTATTTTGAAGCTGTCCGACATTTTGTATTATACAGGTGTTTGGCTGCTCATAAAACTTTGCCAGCTTTCACAAGTCTGAAATTTTCCATAAGGGGTGTTGGCCTCAGACTGAATTTTTTGGGAAGATTCCAGACACGGTTTTTTCAGCTGCCTGAGATAAAAATGCAGATTATTTTTCCCCTTGTTAAAAAAAAAAAACAAAGAAGAAAAAGATTTTTTTTTAATTGAAAAGTTACAGAAAGAAAAATATTTTTAAGAAAGATCTTAAACAGCAGGGTGGTCCTTGTGTTGAGCAGGGGTCTCCGGCATCCTCTGGAGAACTGACAAGTTATTTGGCTGCATTAAAATCTTTAAAATATCTTGGTTTACAAATATTCAGTAGACCTCCTATTACTTAGTTGTTAAAGGTAGGGTTTCACAGGCAATTTTATTTCTAGCACTTCCTTATTAGGTGCTGTGCAAGCTTAAAGGAATTTTTAATTGGGTAGGGAGGTTAATTATTTATTCTACAATTTCAAATAACATCCTCTTGGTTTAAACTCTCATTGTTTTAGGGGGGAAAGGTAAAAAAAAAAAATCCAAAATTTACCCTATAATTCTGTAGGCTAACATTTCATTTGCCTTATTTGTCAATGAATCAAAGATATTGCCTCCAGAGTTGTTGGTGAGTACATGTAATAAAGGTGAAAGGACTATTAAATATTCAATCCGATACGTTGCTGGAAGTCAGCACTGATAGATCTTGAAAAAGAAAGGCTAGAGAAGTTTCAAACAGTTAAAAGGTATTTCTGTTTTCTTGGCTAACAAAGTTGTAGATGGCCCTGAGGGCTATCTGCTTCAGTGACTACATAAGCATTGTATTTTGAAATAGGACTGCGCCAGCCCCTCCCTGTTTCTCTAATAAATAGTTTAACAAGACAGCAGGGCATTACAAAACAAACCATTACATTGAGGGACAAACCCTCTTTTCAGTGAGACTTTAATAGGAACAAAATTTGCTGCTAGAGTGGCAGTAAAGGCAACACTGATCTTTAGGCTTGTATTTGTCGGTTGAAAGCTGCGTTATTTCCTCTCTTCCCAGCAAAACTCTTCAGGGCTACATTAACTGTGCGCTGGGTGAGCCACAAGGCTACTTTGAAACCCTCAGGTCAAAGATCCTACGTAAAACTGAAAAACTGAGTTCCTCTGGCACAGATATGAGCAATCTCTTTTCTAATCTCCACATACAAATACATCTTATTACTCAAAACTGTCATATGGGATTGGACCAACAGGACCCAAATTAAGAATGGAGCAAACGTAAGAAGCAAAGCACAAATTAAATCTAAACTAAAAGTAAGGGTTCTCTGAAGAAGCCCCTCATCTCTCCCTGTCCTCACCTGACCTGAGACGTGGACTCTGCGGTCTACTTAAATTGATGGGAGTTTGTGATCCGCTGAATACGTGCAGCAGCTTTAAGAGTCTGTAAGCTGCCAGGTTGCACTGGTAAGTACGGAGAGTCTGCTTTTCTGTGACATTGCGTGTCAAAACAGACACCATCCCATAAAGCTCAACATCCTTTCGAAAACGAACATGAAGTTTTAACTGCAAAAATAAATTCCCAGCATGAACACACAAACTGGTAGAATAGCAACAGCGTGAAGTGGCAAGTAATATAAAGGAAGAATTAGGCCTTCAGGAAAATGGAAGTCATTTAAGATCACAGTTTCCAAAACACTTAAAGCACAAGCTTACCTTTAAGTGCATAATGGTCCCACTGGTATTAACAGGACAATTTGTGTACACGTACGTGGTTCATAGGGTGTACCGCCATTTGCTGGCCCAGCATGTTTAACACACATATTATCGGACAACTAGGCCAGAGGCAAGAAGCCAAAACCATATGGAGAATACATGAATGCTTGCTATTGCTGTGGAAGGACTAATTACGCTCTCATACTGTTTTTTGGTGAAAAGTGTGGCTCCATGTTACATTTATAAAGGATTAAGTTGTATACAATTACTGCCAAAGGAATAAATGGGAGACAATTTAAAGAAAGAAAAATACTTGTTGCTAAACTTTATATTATCAACAGCATTTTGACCGTAGGCAAGAAGACGTACAGAAGAAAAATATTCTACTTCTGCATGCCCAATGCTACTCACCGAGTTAGGAAAAGCTTCTTGAATGAAACTTGCAAAAGCTGAGACTGTTAGTTCTGTGTGTGTAGTAGTGAGGACTACATTGCAAATGAAATAGTTTGAGATTCATAATAGATGACATAGTCGAATAGATGCTTAAGCAAAAACAGGAAGAAGAATGAATCGGAGAACCTTAAGGCACATGTGCAAGAGAAAATGTTTTTCAGGTCTTCATTGTAAACTAAATACACTGAAATCACTAAACATAGAATGGTGTAATGTTTGGCAGGGGAAGAGGCTTTCTAAATAATATAATGAATCCTGTCTAGTAGGTTAGATTCCTTTACAAATGTCCACAAAGAGGCAATAAAGGAGAGCTGGTGCCCCGATTCATTTGAATCCTTAGGATTGTAGAACATGAGACTTAATTTGTGAGTCTTAAATTTTTTTTGCAAATATACTGAAATAGTAGAAAAAGTATACTAGGCTTTAGAAGCAACTGCTTCAGCTGAAAAGTTGGTGTTTTATAAATGCACACCCTGCAAATTCTTAGTGAAGCCTTCCTCCACACAAGTAAATATCATAAATATTAACATTATTTCAAATAAAATATTTTGACAATTTTCATCCATGCTTGAGTATGGTGTTCTAGTTCCTTGTATTTTATAAGAGACGTTGAAGAATAAGTATTTATTTAAATGTTTGAGGTAATTCCTTCTGACCAGATGCCTGTTCCTTGGCACCAAAATTCTCTTGCCTATTCCTTCTTCCTTGCACACTGCTCATGTTAGGAGACTTGTTTGTTTGGGTTTTAATCCTTTCAAGGTAAGAAAGGAGGAGAACTTATTTACATGCTTGTATCACTTACATACAGTTTTGACTGTCACAGCTGAAATAATATTCACTGCATACCAAAAACTCTCTAAAAATGTTTATTCTACCTGGGATTAATCTGGAAAGATGCAAAACAAGCACTTTTACTATGCCAGTATGATGGACTGGAGACGTATAGGAAATTAGATGTGCACATATAGATGTAGCTTTACAGAAACAAGAGCAGCAACACAAAGCCAGAGCACATTTGTGATTTTAGCATCATGCTAAGTGAACATCAGCTATTAAGCCAGCTGTGCCAAAATAATTATGGCAATGGAAGAACCGATGAATGACAAGTAGTGTACAGAGAGTCTGGGGATTGCAGTAAAAAGGCAGCTGCATGTATCACGCATGCACAAGCGCCATCGTATGGTCAGGAGGTGGCAGGGTCTGGAAACCAGCAGTTTGTGCAATGTATTATCATTATTATTATTTATTATTGTTGTTATTATTAGTATTATTATTAAGGGAGGGCAGCTGTTTGAAGCTTTGTAAATGTTTAGCCCTGGCCTTGCAGCAAGAAGTGACCCAGAACGGCAGGGGCGTGCATAGCCGGGCATGACGCCGGCAGAAGCACTGATGGGAAACCAGCAGGCCAACAGGACGGGGGCAGAAGTTTAAATCTTTCACGTAGGCAATACTGAGGCCATCGCCAAGATGACTCAGCATGGAGAAACAGTAGAAACTTCTTTTTTCAGCAGTTAGCTAGAAGGAACTTTTGAAAGTACTACAAAACTAATGCAACAAAAAAATAATTTTAAAATGCTTTTGGATTTTGTACATACTAGAACAAAATCAGCAAAGATGTTAACTGAATATTCATGCTTTACCCCTTCAGAACAAAATCTGAGGTTTGGCTAGAAATGGCATTTCCTAAATACATACTGAAGTCTCAGAAATAATTACTGACACAGCACCTTAACTTTGTACCATTGCACAAGATATCTACTTATTTGTATTAAAGAAGCATGATGTATTACATCATGCTGCCTTCTCAAATATTGAAGTAATGCAGCCTGGCACAGCAATGTCTTCAGCCAGCATTGTACCCTTTAACAATGCTTTAGTTCAACTTGAGCCAATACAAAATACTGTATGATAGGTCAAACCTCCTTCCCTGTTACGCTGTTCAAAACCGCTCAGTACCTCAACAGGAGAACAGTATGAGACAGAAGCTAATGTAACAACTGTTAAACTAGCTGACCCACTAATCACCCTCATTTTTTCCCCCACCGCATTTTATTTTGGCTAGTTTAACAGAGTTCCCCATAAGACATTGGGAGAGCACTCTGAAAAATGAACTACGAAACGATCCTCTTGCCCGAATAGCTACCTGCTCCACCATTAGGTATATTTAACTCCTACAACAACAAACTTTATACACCAGTATATAACCACATGGCTCTGGTGATCATGCAGAGCTTAAACTTTTACTTTTAGGAACTAGTCCTGTGTGTTAGAGCGAAGGTGGTGGTTAAAGAAGCAATGTCTTTTTGCCTTTATAGGTATGATTACAAACCAACTTTTCCTAAAATCTCTTCTTTTTAAGGTATACAATGCAACAAAACTAAACATCATCCTATATTTTTGTTGAATCTAAGCGCACCCATCCTTTTAAAACTTTTTATCTTTCTCAGTGTTTTGTAGCTGTTTCTTCAAAGAAGGAACCCCAATAAGCATCATGCACAAATACAAGCTCTTAGCCTTGTGTCTTTTCTGCATTACAGAATTGCTCTATTCAGTTTCTGTACAGCATTCACTGATCTTTTTCTAGTGAGGTAGTGTTACTTACATGCAATAGTATGTAAAAGTATATGTACATGCAAAAGTAACATAGGTATATACATACTAAGGCCTTACAGAAAATTTCAGTATGAACTTAAGCTAATGACTCTTTCTCCCCACATTTTTGTGAAGCCAGGGCTCTGAAAGCCAACCGAAGCTGTTAACAGCACCACCACCACCACCACTCTGGGAAATGCTCTCTTGTTATACAACCAACCAAAATGCAGATACTCCACAGATACTCTCAGGTGTGTCTCCTTTCTTTAATCAGCTCACCAGAATAATTCCTAAAAATAAATAAGCAGTGGAAACCACCAGAATTTGGGGGAAGGAAAAACAGATGTTTTGGATTTATTTTGTCCATCATTCACTTGCATTTTTACTACTTGGAATTACAGTGTTACAGTTATCCCGGCTCTGACTGTGTTAACAGTGTGACTTAATAAATCTATAGATCTATACATATATGCACATAGGCTGGGATATAGTATTAATTTAATGGAGATAGGGTGCAAAGTCATGCATACAAAGTCTTAAGTTACGTTAGGTATCTGAGGAAACATAAAGGTTATTGTCTACCTGGGGAAAGCAAAATAGAATTTCCCATCTTCCCTGTCACCTGAAACCTTATGACAGAAACTTCATTTTAAATGCAGGCTGCCAACAGAAAAGACTGTCTTTCATCTGCTTCTCTCATTTCTAAAACAAACTAACAAACAAAATTAAGTTTTTCAAACCCATTCCCTCATCTGATTCACTGCACTGGGGCTGTACAAGCACTGGGGCTGATACAAGAGGTATGTGGAACAAGCATCCAGGAGCAGGACAGGTCCAAGCTTCAACAGCCACCCAGACTTCTGCCCCTTTAAAGCAGCTGTATGACCACAGTTGTCATTAATCCGACATTTCCCTATTTTAGCAGGTTCATGTTTCTACAGAAGTTGCTAATGTGACTGACCTTCATTTTAAAGATTCCAGTAAATGCATTTTTCCTGTATTTTTCTTTATGGAAAATTTAAGGTAGAGAGTGATTCTCTTGCCTGTTACACAGCAAGATCTGAGTGAAAGAGAACTTGGAACATGGCACTGGGAAGACACTTCTACATCTTTTGCCACTAAGTAGATGCTAGTCTATAAGATAGTGAGACCTTCTGTACAAACAGGGATGGGCAGTAAAGAGATCCCTTTTACCTTTCATTTTCACGGACAGAACTGGTGGGAGAAAGGGAAGGGAGAAAAGAAAGGAATAAACTGAACACACTCTCCTGCGGGGGTTCATTCCGCTTTGGAGTAAGTTGAGTTTCCACTTGGAGTTAACTAGAATCACAGTTCCGAACACTGGTCCTCCAAACCCCTGTAGCATCCCAACAGTTGGTGCAAGTCCCATGCCATGAAGTGTACCTAAAATCCACCTGTGGTACCCTGAATGATGACTTCAGCATTCTACGCGGACGTGGAAGAGAAGCGTGAGTCCTTGCTGCAAAGGAGAGATGTGATCCTTGCTGCCTGGAATACGGTGTCCCTGCTCTCTTAAGAAATGTTTTGCTCCATTAATTAGGTTTTCACACTCATCTGGGTGGGAAGCAGAAACATTTCAAAAAAACTCAGAGGACTATCTTCAGTGGAAAAACTGCTTTTGGATAATCTCTGAGCCCAAAGGCTTGGATATACAGCATAGCGCTGGAGAGCTACTCTAGGTCAGGGGTTGCATGCAGACCTTGGAGAGCAACCACTCTTTCCTCCCATAGTTTTTATTCCGTTTTAAACTTGACTTCAGTTCCATCAGAAACAATAGGAAACTAGCATCCACTTTTATTAAGAATAATCTCATTTCTATGCATAAAATTAAGCAAAGCAGCAGTCATTGCTTTGGCATTTACAAAAAATTAAAGTGAAGTTTTGTCCACCTTTGCTTCCTTAAAATCTAGTTTCTTATACTTCAACTAGGTAACCAACCTGAATTTTAACTGTGAGTGGTTTGCAGGGTAGTACAGTATTTGTGATACAGATAAACATAATGGAGAACTCTGTTTCTTAAGTAGCTTGTTTAATTTGAGCTAACCAGCAAAAAGCACTACCAAACCTTGGTATAACCACCAGCCAGCGTCTCTTATTAGTTTTAATACAGAACCACTCACAGGTTGATAAAAACAAAACAAGACAGATAGTAGTTCAGTTAACTTACACTGGTCTGATAGGTTTCTTAGATACAGAAGTCTTTTGCAAAATATTTACCGAGGTGATATACTTTCCTCCCCGTAGTGAAGAGGTACCACTGGCACCCTCATAAAACCAATTACCAAGTTCTGACAGATCAGTGGAAGAGATTCAGTTACCTAAGTGTAAGTACTGGTGCCACCTCAGATGCCCTACTGTATCCAGGTACCGCTCCAGAACGTGGCAAGTGCGATAGCTGCCAATTCCACACTTGTGCCCTGGCTAGCCAACCCATTTGAAATGCAACTGCACACCTATGTTGAGGTAGCTAAATCTGACCTATGAACGGGAGGGGGGGAAAAACACTTCATCTTTGAAACAAATCCTTGGTAAAGTGAGAGAGCTCACAAGTCATCTGTTACTATTTTCATCCTGGCCAAGAAAATCTAAGTGATTTTCAACTTCCTTAGTTTTACATGGTATCCCTTTCTCTCCTGTCATTCATCTAAATCTCAGCATCACAATTCAGTGAATGCAGAGTGGGTGGATACAGACATATCAGCACATAATATATTTACACTTACAGTGTTCATCCTTGGCTCTCCGATGCTCCAGCCATGTGCTTCATGCGTTCATCGAAGTCTCAAAATGTTCCCATTATTCTTTACTCATGCCAGCAGAGTCAAAGCTTTCCAGTTAGAGGAAATAGAATCATAGAATCATACAGGTTGGAAAAGACCTCTAAGATCATCGTGTCCAACCGTCAACCCAACACACCATGCCCACTACACCATGTCCCTAAGGGCCTCATCTACACGTCTTTTAAATACCTCCAGGGATGGTGACTCCACCACTTCCCTGGGCAGCCTGTTCCAAGGCCTGACCACTCTTTCAGTAAAGAAATTTCTCCTAATGTCCCATCTAAACCTCCCTTGGCGCAACTTGAGGCCATTTCCTCTTGTCCTATCGCTAGTTACTTGGGAGAAGAGACCAACACCCACCTCGCTACAACCTCCTTTCAGGTAGTTGTAGAGCGCAATGAGGTCTCCCCTCAGCCTCCTCTTCTCCAGGCTAAACAGTCCCAGTTCCCTCAGCCGCTCCTCATAAGACTTGTGCTCCAGGCCCTTCACCAGCTTCGTTGCCCTCCTCTGGACATGCTCCAGCACTTCCATGTCCTTCTTGTAGTGAGGGGCCCAAAACTGAACACAGTATTCGAGGTGCGGCCTCACCAGTGCCGAGTACAGGGGCACGATCACCTCCCTGCTCCTGCTGGCCACACTATTTCTGATACAGGCCAGCATGCCGTTGGCCTTCTTGGCCACCCGAGCACACTGCCGGCTCATGTTCAGCCGGCTGTCAACCAGTACCCCCAGGTCCTTTTCCTGTGGGCAGCTTTCCAGCCACTCTTCCCCAAGCCTGTAGCGTTGCCTGGGGTTGTTGTGGCCGAAGTGCAGGACCCGGCACTTGGCCTTGTTGAACCTCATACAGTTGGCCTCAGCCCATCGATCCAGCCTGTCCAGGTCCCTCTGCAGAGCCTTCCTACCCTCGAGCAGATCAACACTCCCGCCCAGCTTGGTGTCGTCTGCAAACTTACTGAGGGAGCACTCGATCCCCTCGTCCAGATCATTGATGAAGATATTGAACAGGACCGGCCCCAGTACTGAGCCCTGGGGAACACCGCTCATGACCGGCCGCCAACTGGATTCAACTCCGTTCACCACAACTCTCTGGGCTCGGCCGTCCAGCCAGTTTTTTACCCAGTGAAGAGTGGACCTGTCTAGGCCGTAAGCCGCCAGCTTCTCTAGGAGAATGCTGTGGGAGACAGTGTCAAAGGCCTTACTGAAGTCCAAGTAGACCACATCCACTGCCTTTCCCTCATCCACTAGGCGGGTCACCTGGTCATAGAAGGAGATCAGGTTGGTCAAGCAGGACCTGCCTTCCATGAACCCTTGCTGGCTGGGCCTGATCCCCTGGTTGTCCCGGACATGGCTCGTGAGCGCCCTCAAAATGAACCGCTCCATGATCTTCCTCGGCACCGAGGTCAGGCTGACCGGTCTGTAGTTCCCCGGATCCTCCCTCCGGCCCTTCTTGTAGATGGGAGTCACATTGGCAAGCCTCCAGTCATCCGGGACCTCCCCAGTTAACCAGGACTGCTGGTAAATGATGGAGAGCGGCTCGGCAAGCTCCTCCGCCAGCTCCCTCAGTACCCTCGGGTGGATCCCATCCAGCCCCATAGACTTGTGAACGTCCAGGTGGCATAGCAGGTCATGAACTTCATCCTCTTGAATTATGTAACATTTTGGTGGCAAAAAAGAACTTTGCACTTCATACCTTCCCCCCACCGCCACAATGTGACAGGATATACAGCACACTGTTTATGTTATATGTAAATCATAGCTGACACCTCAGACTACCTATACAAGCTCCTAACCTTCCTTCTTCTCGGGAAGGATTAGGAACAGACTTTGGGCCAGACACACTATTCTGCAACAACCACCCCACTCTTGGGCAACTCCCTTCTGCACGACACAGCATACATGCACAAATCATGAACCTAAGTCTACCATCAGAAGGAAGTGGAGAACAGTTCAGAATATAAGAAACTGCCTTGGGAGAGGGCTGCAGCTGCTAAAAAACCCTAGCCCAGCCTGGAAGAGCCACTGTGAAAGCAGGCCGATGCAAGAATGGGCCAGAAGCAAAATTCACTCCCCTGGCACTTCATTGCCTCTGTCCTCTTTCTAGTTCCCATCAGCTCCTGTGCACAGCACCAGACAAACAAAATATTCCTTGATATTTCAGAGGGAACAAGAATCTTTCATAAAGCATTTCTTAATGTTACTGATAACATATACCTACCTAATAAATCTGCTGTCATCTACAGGAGTATCAAATAATGTTTTAGACCTAAATTAAGTAACAACCTCCAGCTATTTAGCTGGAAGGATGTAAGGCTGGCTACTAATCCTAGCACTAGGACAAGACTAGTACCTTGCATTTATTACCTACGCAAGGGAACGAGTACATTAAGTGGTTTGGAAAGATTATGGCCCTTTTATTTTTTAAATTGCAGATCAAGAGATTAAGGCCCAATCTCCAAAACATCCAGATGCCTAAAAATGCCTACGGATGCTTAACCAATTTGTCAGAAGCATTTCAGCATTTCTGTATCATTACACCCATATATTCAGTGCATTTAGAAAGAACTCTTTGGACTAGATGTCACCCTGGTGGTGGTGCCATCCTAGCACCCTGCGGTAGCTTACTTTCTCTTTTGTGCTCGCCCTCATGCTCCCAAACTAGGTAAGACATAAGTTTATCCAAGTTCCTAGAATTCAGAGTTACAGAAATGAGCTTCCAAAGCATGGAAGATTCAGTCTTTGAAACAGACACATTTAAGATTGTATACTGGTCAAGTACCAGGAGAATCAGGAAGAACTATAGCTGACTCTCTCTCTCAAAAAGGAGAAGCACTATACAAAATCAATGTATTTAGTCTCAACACCATGTGAGGTAGAAGTACTTTACAAATGGAGAAACTGAGTACAAAAATGTAGGTGAAATAAGGCAACACAAAATACAATGCAAAATTGGGAACAAAATTCAAGTTGCTTCATCAAAGTCCATTTTGATGAGTGAAACGATATTTACCTTTAGAATGCCCTTGAAGACATTAAATACAACTGAAACCAGGCTTTGAAAATGAACACAGTACTTTGTATAAAAATATGGAAAGTAGCATGACTTGCTAAATAGTCTAGTATATAAAATACCTAGAACTATATACATTAGTACGAATGAAGATATTAAACCTAAATGGATGAAAGTATTAGCACCCTACAGTAAGTTTATTACATTATGTTTTCTCCTAAGGAGTGTGATTCAGGTTAGCTAAGCAAAAATGGGTTTACACTTTTTTCCTCATCTCATTTTCAATGCCCCCCACCAATCATTCCCTTCTACAGCCTTTTCCAGATATTTTATATTTCAAGATCATAGCTAAATTTGCTCAACTAACTTTGAAATAAGCAGTTTACTCCTACTGTATAAAGAGCTCTCAGGTCACCCACACAGAGTTCTACAATGACAAACAGCTACATTTCAAATTAATCACATTCTTTTCATAAATCCATTCTAAAATAAGGTCAAAAACAGTACTGGCAGTTCAGATGCAGTTTACTTGTAGTTTTTCTTTGGGCATTTAACCAAAACTCCTTGTAATACTGGAAGTGACAAATTTAAGTCAGTCAACATAGCCTTCCTAATTACAAAGTGTAAAACAGCTAGAATCCTAAAGTCAGAACCATACAAACTAAGGAGGAAAGTTTTTGTTGTAAACAGCTGTCTAAACAAAACAAGATGTTGTGCAGAAGGGGTACTAGCTTCAAGAAGAGTTTGGTTATTTGCTTTTAATTCTTGTACTGGTTGAACAATCACTGCAGTCTTTTGTAACTCAGAAAAATTGTTTGAATTAATGAAAATAAGCAGTATTTTATTTCAATACCAGATTTATGGTTTGTGTGTTACACTGGGGCTGGCTTGACTGATATTAAACAGATATATCTGAAACACAAAGTAACATAAATTAGACATGCCATGAGACATGTACAATTAATTTCTACTAAAACGTGGATTATTAAACCCACTTCTATGCCAATTCTTTTACACTTTTAATGGTGATAGTGACCAGTATTTTAGTAAGAGGGTAAAATTCAATAAAATGTACAAGGACAGCCATACAACTCAAAGATAATGTTTGCGCAGCTTCCAATTCCATTGTGAAAATATACCCCCTCCAAAATAGAAATAGGCACTTCATCTTTAAAAATGAAGCACTTTCTTTTGTTCTTCAGTCATCATCAACAGTTGGTTTGATTGTCACTCCTCTTCTGATTTGACCCCAACCAATTAAACTGCAAAAAGAAAAACAGTTTATATTACTTTTAATAGTAGTCAGGAATATCCAGGACAAATCAACATCCTTCTGTCATGCTTATGCCTTCAGTTCTCACTTTTTGAATTTTCTCCACTTGTCTCCCCCCAAAATATCCTACAAGATCTAAGACTGGTTAGTGAAAACACAAAATAAAAAAGGATGATGTATGTTTGTAATCAGCTAAGGATATACCTTTGACCCGTAAACTAAAAATCTGAAAATTTTGTAACTTATGTTGTACTGGTGGACTCTAAATCTATTCACAGCTTGATCTTTTTCACCTATGCCTGAAGCGCTGCATTACTTTCAAACAGAAATGAAAATGTGAAAATTCAGACAAGATGACAGTAAGATTATAAGCAGAGCTGTAACTCTAAATGAACATATAACCTATAAAGGTAACTCAACTCTCAGGTAAGTTTTACTATTTATATACAGTAAAATGAAGGCCCCTTTTATAGGCCACTGCTGCTTTTAAGAAGAAATTAAGATTATTTATAAGAAATGTCCATTTCCACAATCAGCAGGCAATCCATGTTATTAATACAACTGTCTTTAAAACATATCCAACTTCTGGCAAGGAGATACACAGAAACCACACATACATCTCAATTTAGTTTGCTGAGCAGTACAGCCTGTCTTTGGACACCAGAAAAGGAACTGAAGTACATTAGCCCAGCACTTCCCACTTTTTAGGACCATATCCACAGGTTATAACTAGTCCACCTTTGAATTCACCGTTCCTTGGAATCACTAGTGTATCCTGTTTGCTTGGCCATTTGCTGTTCAACCTCTACGCCTCTATATATTTACTTTCTATTTTATACCTCTTTTTTCGTCTCTTGCTTTCTCACTTTCTTCCATCTTTTCAGTATTCCACTGCCTCAGGCTACAAGTTCCTTTTCACAGTACCAACCGTACATCATCTTTACTCCAATTGGATTTTATTATGCTGCTCTTCCCAGTTTGCCTCCTTTCCCTTTTCTCAACTTTCAGTTTCCTTATGTTGTCCCTTTGTCCTTTTAATACAGCATAAAAGGCAACTTTTTAATAACAGGATCTTTACAGCAGGCTGCCACTACTTGCCCACCCCATAATCCAGAGATAAGTGGGCTTTCTGGCAAAATTTGGTCATGTTTTTCAAGTGGGAAGTGATCTACAGAAGCAACAAAACTCACATTAAAATTTGCACAGGCTGTCAGTCTATAGCTCAAAAAAAAGCACCATTTCCAATATAAATAGTTTCTCCTCTTCCTTCTGCTTTCCCTGACTTAATTTGGGTTCTGTCTTTTTTTTTTCCCCCTCCTGTTCAAGACATATTATCTTTTTTCTTTCGTTTTTTTTAGGGAGTAATCTCTTCCCTAATTTGTCAGCTAGCTCTGAAACAGCAAGCACTAAATTCCCATCTATGCTTTCTTGTTGATCTAAAAAAGAAACATGCATCCATGGATATTTAAAGCTTGGTTCTTTTTCATACAGTAGAGACTTCTTGTAAAAATGGCTATGTTCCCTTATACTACAAGAGTTGTGCAGGGTCAATGAACCTAAATACCCTTACGTTCTTACGATATTCATGTAGTCTTATGGAACACAACAGGTACAGTATGCATTATCATCTAAAGACAAGTATGGCACGAAGATTAAAATGAATCAACAACCAATTCTGCTCATCATTTTCGCCTCCAGATGCTTCTGTGCAGTCAGACATTTTATATTTGTAATCTGGATGGGTCAATCCACTTGATACTTTTTTCTTTCCTCTCTGCTCATAGTACGTAAAATGCTCAAACCTTAGAATGTCCCTCCTCTATTCCCCTGCTATTACTTCAGGTTTGCACTAGAAATCACACAGAGCTCCAAGGTAGAACACCATTGACTTATACATAAAGACAGGCTTTGGCTTAACATTACTAGAATTTCCAAACAGCTCTGCTAAGATTGCCTACTGTTAGCTCAATTTACAGCATAGCAGTTTTGGCAACAAACCATGAACCTCAGATGTTTCCTTGTCTGTTAACTAACAGGTATCTACCCAATCATAATGCTTCTTTAAAAAAAAGAGGCTAGTAATGAAACGAAGCATCCCACAATAATGGTGTCAACGTGTTAGGAGAATGCAGAGGAATTTTTAAAACAGACATACACTTACCTATTCTAGAACAAAATCAGATCCACGTATTTTTTTGTTAACAACCAGGTACTCTACCAATTTAGCACCAACTTACCGCCAGTGTTTCTCAACTCTTCGACTCAGGGCAATTTTTTCTCCCACTTCTGTGCATACTGGGTTAGTTAGCACAATCTTTCCCAAATCAGCCTTTACTGCACTGACTCTCCCTCCAGTAGATAAGGATCCTATGTTTACCATTAAAACTTCATTCTTCGATAATTTTTGCACCTGAAGACAGACATACAAAACTCTGAAACATAAGCTTTAGTATTTAAAAAAACATACTGCAGACAATATTGAGTATCTTCTGCTACCTACCTGCCACAAAAAAAGATATAGCTGAGAAATGCAAAACCTATAAATATCCACACACACAAACCATGCACAACAGTGTCAGTGGATAAAGTGTATATGTGAAAGGACAAACACGTAAATATGTTGTGCATGTAGTACTGCAGGTTCTTGGTATGATATACTTCCTTGGAATTTCTCTACATTTTCTACAAAAGGTACCGAAGATTGCACATACTGTATTAAAGGCATAAACAGTCTCAGATATTGCTACAAACTGGAATGTTATACTATTCTTTTAAATAATTTGGATATTCTCATTTCCCTTATGCCTACATACATCAAAATGATTTCTCAAAAAAAAAATTCATTTCACAAGATAAAGAGAGCGCTGAAGCACTTAACTTACCGATGCATGAAGCAGTTTATAGATTTTAATGCTAACAGGGAAAACTAAGATCTTTTAGTTTGATTTGTGTAAAATGCACCACGGAACATGAGACTATGCTGTGTATCAAGTTCAGTTTCTTTTCAACTACAGTGTTTCAAAAATACTTAGGTTTAAAAAGTTCTTCAGGGAGATAATCTACAAAAAGCATAAGTAGGAAGTAGATCAGTACGTGTATAAAACTAATTATTGCACAAATAAATAGGCTGATAGCAAAGGAAAACAACTACCAGTATGTTTAGAAGAATACCTAACTTCAGGACACATAAATACTTTATGCTACTTTAAACTACTCTGATACGAATTCCTACTCCTCTGAAAAGCATTCTTCTACAATATTAACTAAGCAGATAAGTTTAGTGACAAGCATAGATGAACAGGGAGACAAAATTACTTCATAAGATCAAAAAAATGCATATACTAATAAAACTTAGCACAAGAAGAGAAATCAGGAAAAACAAAAAAAGGGGTACAGACCTTCGCAGCTTTCTTGTCTCCTTCAGTGCGCACACCTAACAGTCGTCTCAGCAAGAAATAGGAAATTTCTAGCTCTGTAAATATTTCTGGCAGTGCTCCAACTGCACCAAGAACTTGGCCTACCATTCGGTCAGCCCGACACAAAGTTGGATCAATCTTAGTTCCAACACCTACAACACAAGGAAAGTCACAAGGAGTAACTGAAAGGTAGCTGTCACATTTACGTATTAAAATATTTGAAGGAGATCTAAAAACAACAAACTGAGAATGTACTGGGAATTCCCTGTTACCTGGACAGCACTTTCAGAATGTCAGCAAGACTGTGAGCTCTGTCTAAACAGATGAAGAAATATTCTACTGTTAAAGCCGGTACAATTAACAATGCAAGTTGATCTGTGTTGGCCAGTGACATTCAGGAAAATTATTTATTTATTAAATACCTAATTTTCACACCCATGTTGTCTCTCTCTACATATATGAATTATTTGAAATTCCTCATAGCCTTTTTGTTTACTACACTGAAATCTATTGTTGAATGAAACCAAGTGTTTTCAATAAGCATGAAGAAATAAATCTTTTCGTAAGAGAATATTCTTACCTATGAGACCCCCTGGAGCAGCATATTGTAGATCATTGTGTTCAGCAAAGAGTGACACGATTTTGGAAAAGATTGGCTTGCACATGAGTTTTCCTTCACTGTCCTTGGACACAATACCAGGCCGGACCTCAATTTCCTGACCCACCTAATTACAAAAGTGAAAAAGTGATTAACTGGTTGTTTCACAGGAACATAAAGCTAACTTCTAGTCACAGATAAGACCTACTTATCCCAAGATCTACTATTTATACAAGTCCTTGGTTCTGGGTTACTGTAGAACTTCTAGGACTTCTGTTGCACTGTTCACTGCAAATTGAACAATACTGAAAGCTCTGTATCTTATAGCCAATGTAACAATTGATTTTTTTTTCAATATAATTTGTAAAATTGCTTTAGCAAAGGATCTTTATCAGCAATAATGCCAACATTTAAATTTTAGTTTAATTTTTTAAAATGATATCTCATTTAGAAATGTTACAACACTGAGAAAAATTCAGTTAATTCATTTGGTGTAACTGATCAGCGTCAATAAACTGCAAGACAAAGAAAATACAAGTTGTATAGATGTTAAAGATGTAGTTTGCTTTCCAGACTAGCAGAGCAGCTTTTAAAGTTTCCACCTATTGACAGTATCCCACAAGCAAAATAAAAAATCAAAATATACAGAATACTTAGATGGGGAAGTGGAACCTGTGGGAACCTGCAATACTTCCAAGATACTTTTAAAGTTCTTTTGCTCCCCTCTTCTCCACAATAATTCAGCACGTAAAAGTGGTAGGACAGGAAAAAAAAGCTCCCTCAATTTTTGTAAGCAATGAAATCAGTATCATTATTAGCAGAAGTTAAGACTAGCGACAAAAACATATTTAAAAAATAAAAATCAGTGTTTCTTGTTCTGGTATTTTAAAAGAGGAAAGTAAAAATGAGGCACAGACAGAAAGGGTAAGTGCTATCTGACGGTACTCTAGTTTAAAAAAAATTCAATTATATAGATTCATTTTGTACTTAGCATGCAAAAACTCTACTCATTATTATCGTTACAAATCTCCAGACAAAGAGAGGGAAAAGCTTACCTTTAAAACACCCTTTAGAATACTGCCACCAGCTACACCTCCCTTAAGGTCATCAACTTCACAGCCAGGCTTGTTGACATCAAAAGATCTAATTACTGAAAAGAATAGTCCATAACCAGGTTTATATTTAAAATTGGGTTTTTAAAGAATTAGTGTCTTTCTTTAGCAACTTTGACTGCTTCCCTATTCTTACGAAGATGGACACATATTTATAAATATTACAAAAACATAATTCAGGAAGAACACTAAAATATGATGAATATTTTATTCCAAATTTTTAAGTATATAGTTGATTTTGTTCTCAAAACCATTTAAGCTGCTCATACACATACATGTTTTTTAAAACTGTTTCAGCATAGCAGAAATTAAGTTAAAGATCAGTATCTGAAAAAGAAAGCAATGATCAACTATATTACAAAACCCCTTCAATATTTACAATGTCAATTGTGAATAGTGGAACCTTGTTTTAATGTAGTCAATATTTATGCATTCTGAAAATGTTTTGTAGGTCTCCCATGTTTTATGTGGAAAAAAGCGCAAACAAGTGGATTCATCATAGTGGAACTAAATTTCATAACATGCTGGACAAGAACTGAGACTTTGACAATTATCTCCAGGAGACAGGAGACTAACACAGAAAATCTAACCAGGCTACCTAAAAGATTTTCACGGAAATAATTTAATTTTCAAATTCAGCAGTTTGTCAGTAAATCAAATTTAAATTCATAGCAACTAAAGGAAGGTTTTTAAGACATAGATAAATTTCTCATCTTTATTGCATTTTAGTGCTGTCGTACACACAGAAATACACAAAAACTGGCAATTACCTCAAATAGTTTTAACTATAGCAATTAACTATGAACAAACAATACAGCTCTCCGAAAATATGCAAGTTTTAAAATAAGAGCGCACTAAATGCTCCTTTTAAACCCGCTTCTTTTTAGAGCATTTAGTAACATGCTATTCTAACTGTAGATACATGTAGTAAATGGGTAGCCACAAAAGCCCAGACCTAAGCATTTACATACCAATAAGCCTTGGTTCAGATGTGAAGTCTCGCAAAGGGACGGGGATTTTCTTCACTATATACTCGCAAACTACCTCAATGTTGTATTTCAACTGTGCTGAGATTGGGATTATTGGAGCTCCTTCTGCAACTGTACCTAAACCAAAAATCAAGTTCAACACCAAGCCTTAATACAGTATTTACAGACCGAGTGTTCTGTCATTGTTAAAAATACTAATGAATTTCAAGGCACACTTTATGTGTATTTCCCAAAGCAGTAAGTATCAGAGCATTTACCCTTTCCTTCAACATTTTAGCTCAAACCAGCCAGACCTACTTTTCGAGGCATTCTGAAACAACCCTCGTGTTGCCTCTGGATAACCATGTACTGAACAGCTTTACAGTTGCTCTCTGAACATTGTGCAAGATAATCTTCTGCTCTAAGGGAGAATTCACTTCCCACATTGTGATCAGAAATATTCTTAAGATAATTTCCTCAGAGAAATCGGATATGTCAGTATTTGATACATCAGTATCAATTTTACATTCAAATTTCATTCTGACAAACTAAAATTCCTATAAATTTAATGATCTATGTTTTCTAAGTTTTGCAATAGAAATACATATTTTAGGTAAAAGTAACTAATGCATTTATACCTACAAGGTGCCCCTAACAAGTACTGCTTCATTCTCTCCTGCACTGCAGTAAAATCACAGTAAAATCTCTAGCAAAGAAACAATCCAAGAAGAGACAATACCAAGAAGAAATCACAAATTCAGTGAAAGCTACTAGACAAGAGCTATTGCTATTAGTTTTACATCAAGAGCTCTGACCAACAGCCATAACATTATTGTACGTAAGCAGTCTGACACGGGTAAGAAGCACAACTCCAATGGTCTATTTTTCAGATTGACAGACTATGTACAACAGCATTGTCTAAGCAGGGGAAGCTTTTCTGTAAACATACAGAAGACCACTATGTCCATGTCCCAACACAGACAAATTTCCACCATTAACTGGATTTCTGCTATTGAAAACTTACCTTGTACAAATGCAAGAATCTGTTCATACTGTTCTTTAGCCTGGCTCTCCTTCACCAAATCAATCTTATTCTGTAGAATCAAAATGTGTTTCAGTTTCATGATTTCTATAGCAGCTAGATGTTCTGAGGTCTGGGGTTGAGGGCATGACTCATTACCAGCTGAAAGAAGAAAAGTGACTGCAATATAGAAACCATAAAGATAGACAAAACACCTACAGTGAGGATATCTACTTTCAATTGTATCTTTATAAAAAAAGACAGTCAGCTCTCAGTAAGCTACATGTGAAGCATCCGAGTTAATAAGCACTTACTCTTCTCCAGAAGTGCTGGCTTTACCACCCACACAATAAGACAGATGAGAGGTTGCCAGAGTCCCCCATTCTAATTGCTCCCAACAGAAACATTTAAAATTTCCAAAGACTTTAACAGCTAACTTGTATTTACTTGACTTATTCCATCCTCTAGGTCTCTAGACATCTCAGTACTCGCTGTAGCAAAATGGACAATTCACCTTTCAAGAAATATCTTTAAATTCTTTGGTGTTTTCTTACCACCAAAGCCACAAAAATGCCAAGATCCCCAAACTGTACAACATACAATAAATACATAAAGTATGTTAATAGGGCAGTTATCAGCATGGTTTGGATTTCAGCCATCCAAGCAGCCAACTTTGGCCTGATGAGCCATTATAGTGGTTAATCTTGAAGTTTGGTCTATCGCACTTTCTAGATCTAAACAGATAGGAGGAATGACAGCTTATGAGCTATCTCAGATGATTTAAACTACAGTATCTGAAGCTGTTTTCTTCTTTGTTGACATGCACTATCCAGGTGACATAATCACTATTTATCACTGTAGAGCACTACATTGTTCTATAAACATAGAAAAATGAGTTTTACTCATCTCCCATTGTTTGCACATCAGAACAAATTGTATGAATAGAGATAAATCTCTCGTACCTTGATTTTGTCCATATTTATCTCAGTTTTTACTCTTTGTATCGATGTTTGTGGACTCTCCTGCATGGCTAAGGCTACGTATTTAAAGCAAACTGAAGCTTCAGAGAAACTCAAAATATACTGTGGCTAACGTATTTCCATAAAATGATATAAATTTTACAGTACTATACCACTGCAAGGTTTCATCTTAGCCAGCTGATCTTCTATCAATTGGGCCAGCTACCAGACTAATGAGTATGTATAGCTATGTTTTAAAAAAAAAAACCCAACCACCTTGTTAGGGTACATTTTTGTTGTAACATCACTTAATTTTCTTAAGCACATCTCAAAAGCATTCACTTGTTTTAATTGCTCAGCCCACCCCACTAAATTTTAAACCCATATAAAGTTGCTTCATGGTATTTAAAAAAATAGAGCTCTGCTTTTGTGTAGCAATCATTACCTATCAACAGTAAAGCTGCATCCATTACTGCTGCACCGTTCAACATAGTAGCCATCAAAATATCATGGCCGGGACAATCCACAAAAGAGACATGCCTGTTGTAGAAGAATATTAAAAAGAAGTCCAAAAGCCAATATCAACAATTTCTCTGAGTGATTATGTGAGTGGCTAGGCAGACACAAAAGTTAAAAGCATCCCTAAAATAAATAAAATAAATATTTCAAGACAGGTGCTGAGAATTAGTATCTTGAAAGTATTTTTGTAAGAACACAAAGACTACTTAACAGCTACTGAATAGTTTTTCTGAGTTTTAAGATTCGATACTATGTATCCATACTAGGTACTGCTTTAATATTTCACAATTTACTTGTAAATTAGACTAGATTTAAATGCACCAGAACAATAAAAAAAAAACCCACCACAAAAACAATAAACCACAGGATTTCTCTTCTCTCTTTTAAAAGACATCTCCCATTCTCCAATTTTAGAAAATTATGCGTCTTTAATTACACTATTATAGCTGCATTTCACTTCAAAGATTTATCTACAGAGACAATGTTACAGCTCTTTAGTTCCAACCTTATGATTTTATTGTGCAGACCATAATAGTGGATTGACTACATTCTTGCCTGAACCCATTCAGTGAAGAATACTTGCTTCCTGGTAGCATGCCACCAAAAAGCAAGGGGCTAATTTGCTGCTTTGTGGACAATGTTAAGAATCTATTATAAGCAAATAAACGGTAAGATAAAAAATCCAAAGTTTTTCACCAGTAGTTTAATAACAGCTGCATGACTGTCACACTCCAACAGAAGTTATTGTTAGAACAAGTGCTCTACTGGGAATCTGAGGAAAGGAAGGAAATACGTGATTACAATAGTACGTGTATTTTACACATAAGTGTGAACTAGGAATCTTGTCATACAGCAGTCTTTGTGACTACTCTCATTTGGGCAATCATTGCAAAGACCCATGTAACAACTGTTGTGGTTACTACGCGTGCATAATGACCACGCTATGTTTTCTTAGAAATGAAGTAAATAAAGCACACCTGGCCTCCACTTAGAGGCCTGATCTGATTTAAGTATCAGGTTTTCACAGATTCATTTTAAGAACTTTGAAAACTGCCCCTAGGAAGAAAAAGTTTAACAAAGATCACCCTCCAGAAAGGAATTTTAAATATGCATTTGTATGGTCCACGTTAGTTCTCATTCTAGTGGCTTTAGAATGTACTTACATTAATAGCAGAAAAAAGTATCATTTCACTTCAGAGTCCTGCAAATACCCAATGACAGAAGACACAGTTGTGCTCTACCATGGACTGTGCATCACGACTAATAAAACCAAGGCAGTTTAGATGATACCTTAGATCAGGGGTGTCCAGCAGCTAAGAACATGTGGTCTGCCATAAGAATTAATTCAGCTTGCAGCTCAATCCTGACTATTTTCCATTATGTAGAAGGAAACGCACTTAAAGTAAACACAATTTATACCATTCATTTTACAGCAGTTACCTGACTAGTTTAAAGTTCCCTTTGGTGCCAGGAATATCTGTAGGGAACTCATCTGGGGTGCTACTTCCACAGGATCGGTAACACTCTGGCCGGGAACAGCTTGGGTCATCCAGCTTGTAAATCTGTAAGTTATTTTTAAAAATTGAGGAAAAGTTTAATTCATCAAGGGTTAGTTACTTATAAGCTTACATCCACCCTGAAATATATTGGCAACATATTTGCTAGATTTATAGTAATGACTCACCTTTGCATTAGCATAACCCAGCTTGATTGTGATATTTCTTTCCAGTTCATTTTTAAATCTGACAGTATGAACTCCAGATATAGCTTTGACTACTGTCGACTTTCCATGGGCTACATGACCAATTGTACCTATGTTTTAAAAGCAAATGTTTGTCAATAAACCATTGTTTAATTTTGTGCAATGTTCCATTACGATCAACACATAGTTACCCAAACTCTCTGTAGCCAGTAAGTCCAGAGCTCCCATCAGAAGCATGTATGGGTTTCATAATCACTAACAAGATCCTAAATTGAGCTCCCAATGGACAGATCTTTGCATTTTCATGAAACTCATTTCAATGCTTAATTTTAAGGTAAAATCAACTTTGCTTTAGCAACTATTCCCCACTTCAATTCAACAGTGTTCTTGAAGTAAAATTGGTGCTTTTCAAGTCAAAGGGGTTTGACAAGTCTCTTCCTGTATCTTGATAAAATTTATAATAAATTATATCTATATCTATAGACTATATTTATATTACTGTCTGTTTCAGAAAGAATTTCTTAAAAATGTTGTCACATAGGTACCATATGCTACTGCATGAGCACCAGAAAGAGTCACATGAATGCCCCCCTCTTTTTAGAAGTTTGTTTTTACCTATATTAATTGTTGCTTGTCTGCTGATGACTTCTGGTGAAAGAGGCGTCAACTTGGTAACATCCTATATGAGGGAGATTTTAGAATTTATTCATCTTGTATCCAACCAAGCTCATTAAAATAATACTAGATATGCATTCCAGTCTTTTAAGTATGTAAAACAGGACAAAAAGTGAACAAAATCCTAATTGTAAATAAGTATATGTTGCAAATCAAAACATTGACTGTAAATTGGTATAGGCTGCAAGGTGTTAAAGAAAGATGGAAGTAAACAAAACAAAAAAAAACCCAAAAGAAGCTCTAACATACAAAAAAACCCTTATCTACCCCCAAACTTAAATTACACATAACAGGCAAATTCAAATTAACTTTCCATGGGCTACATGGTGAACGGCACCTTATGTTTTAAAAACAAAGATCTGTCAATAAACAAGTTGTTTAATTGGTATAAGGTTCCATTACAGTCAATATATAATTACAACTAACACTTTGGAGGCAGTAGGTCCCGAGATTTCATTAGCGTCTTGGATTTAATTTTGTTTTCTTTAAATGACTGCTTTTTCCTCGAATACTATTATTTCTACTTTAGGTAGCAGACAAAAATTCTGCTGTCCTAAATAGACTATTGCATGAACCTACTGGTAGCACCCGGCAAATCAAAGCACTTACAAATACATTCCGTATAGTTAAAAAGACAACTCTGAAAGAGTTGGTTTGGTTTTTTTTAAAGCTGTTTGTCCAAATATTGGACAAATGTTGAAATCCACTGAAATATTCCTCTGTACTATTTCTGAAACTGTTTACGGTTAATTTCCATCCTGCACTGAATTCGTACGGATGAGCTGCTCAGTTCAAGCAAAGATTCACAATGCCAAAAGAGTCCTCAGTGCAGGACAGGATATAAATATTTTGCTAAGATACAAATAACACACACACATTAATTGACATTAAATCATATATTGTCTACACTGTTACATGCAGGCTCTGTGCATAACAATTAAATAAACTTAAACACATCTGTGTAAAAATGTAAGCTCACTCATTCTGCTCTCAAGCATTACATGAATAAAATGTTCACGTTCAATACAAAATAAGTTTTGTCCACCTAACACAGGCAATTAAATTTATATTTCTTGTATATCTAACTTAAAATGACTATGGGCACTGAAGTCAACGATGGGGAACATGACCTGCAGATGGCACCATCTAGCAGGGTGACAAGCACGTAAGCATGATGCAAATCCTGTCATCAAGAAAATTGTTCCTGGTGCACACAATTATGCACGCATGCAGTTTTTTTCTCAAGACTGGTATAAAGCTAAGTTCAACTATAAGCTCCAGTCAATTGTAAGCATTCAAGGGCCAATTGAAAAAGTACAGAATAGGCCTTAAAGGTAATTCCTACTGACCTCCCAACTAGGCCTACCTGTGCTCTTTCCAACTGGCAAATGCCATGGTCAACAATGAAAGGGTGTAAAGAAACTTTCTGAAATTACTAAAATGCTTCACTAGTGAATATCAAACATGCTTAGCTATAACACAAAAAGAAATCTTGTGCTCAAACCGCAAACATTATTACCGTAAAGACAAATAAGCTGTTCTAGTTTGCTGAAAACCAGGGAGTCAGCAACAGGATTTTTGACTGGTCTTGTCTGCACACATGCATAATAAGTGAGATAGCCCAGGCGAGACAAGACAAGACTACTACAGCAAGAGCCCACGCAACTGATTTCTTGGTAGTGAGGAAAATCTCCTTGGTAGACCCACCAAGAGAGGGCTGGCAACCAATCCATCTAGCCCGCCCAGGAACAGAACGCCATTTATGACTCTAGTTCGGAAAGGGAAGAGCCTTTAACAGCAGTAAGCAGGGCAGCCCTTACAAGGAGGAAACAGCACGTCTCCGCCACTGTCACCCAAAGGCTTCACTCGCAAAGTCGGGCTTTGGACCCACCTCACCAGCAAGCGAAGGGCCTCATCCAGCCAACCCAAACCCGCTGCGACCAGCCTAACCTGCTCCCAGCGCCGCCGCTCTGCCCCGCGCCTACTTCCAGCTACCCCTTCCCTCAGCCCCGGCGTGCTGCAACTCGGCCCCCCGAAGCACCGCCGCCGTCCGCGCCCCCTCAGACCTCACCGGGTCAAACGGCCGCGGTGGGGCCTGGAGAGAGGCACGGATCCCCTCAGCATCCGAGCGCTGCCCCCACGCCGCAACGGCCCGCCCGGCCCCGCCACACTCCGTCGGCCCCCGGCGCCCGGCCCCGCCGTTCCTCGGCGCCCCCGCCCGCGGCTGCCTCGCCCCGTCCCCTGGCGCCCCCCCGGGCGGGTCTCACCAAGGTGGCGAGGTCCTGCCGGCTGAGGTGCGGCTGCCCCAGAGTCACTCCCGCCTCGTCCCCCGCCATCTTGGCCCGAAGAGGAAGCGGGGAGTCTCGCGCGGCCGCCTGACCCCCGGCTCCCCTCGGCGGCGGCGCTGCCGGCGCGCAGCCCGGCACCCACCGGGCGGGGGGCAGACGCCGGGCTCGGGGACCCTCCGCGCTGGCCGGCGCGGGGCCGCCGCCAGCCCCGCCGCAGGGCGGGAGCGGCTCAGGCGCGCCGCAGGGCAGCCCCAAGAAGGACCCCCGTCGCCCTCGCGCCGGGTGATGCAACCCGGCCTGCCGCAGGGACCGCTCCGCGTGCGCCGGCGCCGCCAGGGAAGCGAGCGCGTGCGCATGCGCGGGGCGGGGCCGCGGTGGCGGGCGGGCGCCTTGCGCCTGCGCCTCGCGCCTGCCGCCGGGTAACGGTCGTGGGCTGCGGGTGGTGCGGGGCTGCTGAGGGGAGGCTCTGGGGTGCGGGTGGGCGGTTAAAGCGCACTGTTAGGGAGTACGTGCGGGGGGGTCTTACATACGGCTTTCAGTTACTGCTGCTGGAACGAATGTCTGGGGAATCCGCGCTTCTAAGTATTTCTGTGGAAAGGGGGTTGTCTTTTGTCTACCACAGGCCGGCTGGGCCCCCGGTTACTTTGTGCTAGTGCTGTGGATACTACATACGTAAAATACTGCCGTTGCTTCTGTAGGGTAATCAGCATGGGGACCTAGTGTGGTTGAAAGATACACCCAAAAAAGGAGATTCATCCTGTCTTTATGGTTTGTGCATCAACATTTGTTGATGCATGTCTAACAGAATACAATGTTTACTTGGGGCAGTGAGTCGGTGTGATGCAGAAAGGAAGATGGGGGTAAAATTGAAGCCAGATACACTTGTATGTACTGGAAATGAGCATATCTAATTTGAGGTCTGATAAGCTTATCTGCTGGAACAGTAAAATGTCGTTCTGCCTATGTTAGTAATTTCTGCTGGCCATCAGCCTGATAAAATTTTGAATTTCAGCCTTTCTCTTGTTATTGTCTTCTGTAGGCTGAGTGCTTAGTGTTAGGGAGACCATACAGATATAAGATCCTGCCCCAAGATATGAACAGCTTGAATCTTTTGTACCAAACAGCTAAAACCCCCACCAAATGCGTGCTGTTTTCAGAGTTGGGTATGACATAAATGCTTTAAAAATCTAATAAAATCCCTGATCGGGTGATGAGAGCCAACTTAGAGGTTCAACAGAAACTGAAGGCCAAATTCACAACCCTCCCCCATGGGAAATTGAATTGACTTCTCCTTCAAAGAAACTTCTTAAAGGCATAGAGGTTGTTGCTACTAATAGGATTTCTTCTAAGATCAGAGAATCAGGTTTCAATTTAAGTAACCAATTGTGTCAAATATACGCGCATTCATCAACAGTGGCTTTGCCTGCTGGAAAATGTGATGGTTTTCAGATTTTGCCTAGCTAACTGCTTGGGTCAAAAAAACAGGTTTGGAGCATGTGATTGAAACACAATGATGGAAATCTGTATAAAACTGGTACGCCTGGTTTAGCAATGCTTGTAACCTCCCACTTTCGCAAATACTACTATTTCCATTCTTTCCTGATACAAGAGCTAGGAGTGAGTTCTGCTGTATATACCTAGAGCAAATACATTGCCAGCATTCTTGTTTTGAAGAAATGAATATGAAAATGTGGTAAGAAACCTTACAGTATGTGTAATAGTGTTGCCAATGACAAAATGTATTTTGTCTTGCAACCCAGTAATTTTGCACATTGGTCTGGAAAAAAAAATTTGTATCTAATCTTTCATCAGGCCACATGATGTTTTCAATTTTGTATAAAATATGTCACTTCTGGGGAAAACAATAGATGGTTATGACCGAGATACACAAAGTATAATGGGAACATGATGCAATACTTGATTGTAGTTGCCTCGATGTCCAGGCATGTATAATCACTCTTTTATGAAAATGAACTGAAAATACTAGACTCTGTAGTTACTTAGCTGTTTAAGTTATGCAATAATGCAGTGCACTGTAAAATTATGGAAACAGTTTCTGTCACATTTGCAGCAGCCTTTAGAAAGGATTTAATCCTTGCCAAGAACTCTGTCAGGAGTCTGGAAAAAAATAAAGTGTTGCTCCTATTTTAACAATGCAATTACACATTTTACATATTCTGAGATAGTATTGTTACTTTGATTCACTGTATTTGGGAATATTTGTGGTATGAAGAAATACCAGAAAAGTCTAAAGACTGCAAATGTCTAATTAGAAAGTAGGTAAAAAACGTTTCTAGCAGTTGTCAAGTATATTATGCATATACGTATAAATTAAATGTTTAAAATTATTCAAATGAAATGGCAAACAGTATATTAGTATAACTCAAAAACATATGTCCAGAATTTTATTCGTTGCAATAGTCTTATTTAAGCCAGCGGGAACTACTTAGTAACCAACTTTGTACAGATGCCTGAATCAGAGGGGTCAGCCCAAATCTCTACATAAATTAATATTAACTAAGGTAATGTTGATGCTGCTGGTCATTGTTGAGGGCCCAAATTTAATACTCACATTTTTATTTAGGAAATTAGAATTGAGGTGTTACTAATGTATTTTGATTTTTCAGTAGAGGCAAATTGTCCAATGTGAAGGAGAAGGAGATGGGGTTTTTTTTTGTGTGCTTTTAAATGTTGAGAATAAGTATGTCAAAGCTGTTGGGCCTTTTTTTTTTTTTTGGCTAGGTTTGAGGTCGTCTTCTGTGGCAGTGTGTAGGAGAGACCTGAAGATCATCTTACGCCTCAGCTTGCCACAAACTGCAAACAGCAAAATGACAGTCAGGTAAAACCAAAACAGTCCTGCTAGCTTTTTCCACCCTCACTGACCTACAGAGGTCAAAAGTCCAAAGAGGGCAGAAGGAGCATGAAGTTTTGGTTCTATTGTTTCTGGGTGTGAGAAACTTACTCTCTACTCCCGTTTTCCTTTCCTGAAGCAGGAGGTGTGAGTGGGTACGTGCTGGGTGCAGCAGAAGGTACCTCCTGTGAGTAAGGGAGAGAATGTCTTTCCTTTGAGACTTGGGCAGCAGGAGCGGTAGCTGTCTTGGCAGAGTCGGTAGGTAGAGGTTGGTTGTTTCACTGTAGGCACACAGGGAACAGGTTTTTAAACAGTGACTGGGGAGATGGGGCAAATTTACTGTGTGAGTAAGCGGATGAGGTGGAATAGTATGAAGTTTGCTGAGTAGAGAGAGGTCAGGCCGTAGGGATGAAGGAATGAATGGGAGCGGGTTGATTGTCATGTGGAATAAGCAGGCCGAGAGGGAGCAGTAGGAGGGCAGTCGAACAGAGTGGTAATAGCAGTGGAAAGTCTTCTGTGAAGCAGTGCATGCAGTAGCTGGTTCATTGTGTGAGGCTGTGAAAGGTGGGAAAGACATGCAGCTTGGGGGTGGCAGCTGTAGAGGAGGTACGCTCTTGTTTTATAAATCGAGAATGGGGTGGGGGTGGTAATGGGAGGCTGAAAATAGGCAGCGAAGGGGACGGGAATGGCAATAAACAGGGAGAGGATGGCAGCGTGTGACCTGCTATTTAAAGCAGTGAGTGACATAGAAGGTGACGGGGAGGTACATAGCAGGTAGCGAATGGTTTGGGGGTGGCAGCAGCAAACCAAAGGCCCACGTAGTTTAGTTCACCTCTTACGATCAAGTCACAGTTTGCCAGGCAAAGGCAAGATAGAGAAAGCAGGGAGGTGACATCTGTGCTAGGGCAAAGCCCTGTTCATCCCACGCTGGGCTGCCGTGCCCCATGAGCTGCGTGCGGTTCGTTGCTCGAGGGCAGCTACGCTGAGCGCCTGTGGCCGGCGGCCCGGACCCGTCGGGCTCTGGTGACCTGGTTCCCACGCCGGCTGGCGAGAAGGGAGCTGGGGTCAGCCTGCAGCTGGCCAGGCGTCAGGGGAGGAGTTCAGCAGGCTCCTGGCAGGGGCTGCTGTTGCTTGGGTGGGTTTCAGCTCAACGCCCCCGCGGGGCTGCTGCCCGAGAAAAGCGAGAGCTGTCGAGGAGCGGGGCCGTGGTTTGCAGCGGGACCCGGCCCGGAGGCTGGGGGGTGGGAGAGAGCAACGCACCCGCGAGCCACCAGAAGCGGACGCTTGCGGATGAGCGTCCTCAGGAGCCAGGCAGGGAGGATGCCTGTTGGTGCCGCTTTCCCGAGCCCCAGCCACGCGCGGCCTCCGCTAGGCTCCGGTGAGGGGCTCCTCTCCCAGGGGCGAGCCTGGTCTCCCCGCCGCTGCCGGTGTGGGCTGGTGGGGCCAGGGCCGGCCCGGCGTCTGGCTGACGCTGCCAGGGGCAGGGAGGTGCCGGTGGGACAGGGCACGCCGCCGGGCGCGGGGCGGGGGTTGGCGAGCGGGGCCGGGCCGGGCCGCCCTGAGGCGGTGGCGGTTTGCCGCCCCCGGCGCGCCCCCCCCGCCCTCCGCCGGGCCCGCAGGTGGCGGCGGAAGTGACGGCCGGCGCGGGGTGCCTGTCGCGGGGGAAGATGGCGCCTGCGGCCGTGCTAGGCAGCGCAGAAGGTAAACAAGTGTGAGCGGCGGGGGGCGGGCGGGAGCGGCAGGGACCCCGGGGGCCAGGCCAAGGCCAGGCAGCGCCGGGAGCGCCGGTGCCCGGGCGGCGCGGCACGGCGCGGCGGGGGGCGGCTCCCACCTCCCCCTGAGCACGGACCGCGGGGAGGAGGGAGCCCAGGATCCCCCCTTCCTCCTCCTCCGCCTCCTCCTCCTCCCGGCTTTGCCTCAGCCATTGCCCCTCTCTTCAGCCCCCCGGCGCCTCCCTCCGCCGCCGCCACCGCCGCCGCCCCCGGCTTTATGTTACACAGAGGCCCCCTTTTCCGCCGGTCCAGCGGGAGCAGCCGCGTCTTCAGCGCCGCCGCTGCCGAGAGGTAGGTGAAGCCGCCGCCGGGGTCCCCCGAGCCTTTCCGCCGCTGCCTGCTTTACCTAGGGCGGCCCGGGCCCCCTTCTGGCCTTCAGGGACCCTCCTCCCCCGGCTCCGCCGGTCGAGACAGGCGGGGGCAGCGGGCCGGGTGCCCGCGGGCGCCGGGGATGAGGGCGGCGGCGGGGGGCAGGCTCTAGCGGGGCGACGGGCATGGCCGGGCCGAGCCCTGCCGGGCGGGCGGCGTGAATGCCTTGCGCGCCCGCGGGGCGGGGGATCACGGGGCGGCCTCTGAGGGGTGGCCGCGGTCCTGAGCCGGGCGCCGGGGGCTCCTGCGGCGGCACGTCTCTAACTCCGAGCCCGCCTGCCCCGTTCGTCGGGGATCTCGGCCTGCGAGCTTTCGCTCACAACGGAGTGGTGCTAAACGTTGTCAAGCAAGGCTGAAGTAGGTCATCTGAGTTCCTACCCCGAAAATGGCTATTTCGCGGTTAGCGACGTTGGGGGAGAAAAAAGTATCTGTGAGCAGAACGAGTAGACTGCCGCTCGGATTTGGTGCTGGAGCTTTGACCTATTTGGTAAATACTTAAATGTCGCTTAAAAAATTAAAGGTGTTGGTTTTTTTTTTTTTAATTTTCTCCTTTAGAAGAAGAGTAGGGGAACCATAAAGCTGTTACTGGATAAAAGGGCAGAACTACTGAATTCTGGCTTCCTGTGGACTTCTTTGTTGTGTATACTTGTCCCTAAGATAATAACCCAGCTCTTTAACCACTATTGCCCCAGCTCACATTCAGATCCCCTCAGCATACCACCATGCGCCAACTGTCTTCCAACACCTAACCAATGTGTTTAATTTCTACCACATGTCCTATAAACTTTCCCACTGTCACTCATCTCCTTTCACTTTCCTTAATTATACCCTATGGCTGGTTTGGATCTACACATGTGTTGATTTGCCTCTTAGCAAGCAAAGCAGAACAGATAACTGTTGAGCTTACACTGGAGACACCGGATCTTTTTCATTTAGCTGCCAATTTGGGGGAAATTTGTAGAAGTTTAATACCTTTGAGATTTCTGTCTTTCTGACAAAGGAAGTTGACATTTGGCAATGAGGTCATTAATCTCATTTTCTCAGAAGATGCTAAAAATATTAACTAAATTAGCAATGAATATACAGATAATAACAAAAAGACAATTGTAAGGGGTAGTTCAACTATCAATTAGATTGAAATTGTTTTTACTAATATAGTTTAAGTACTACTTGTAGTTTATTACCTTTTTATTATGCTAAAACTTTATGTGACATGAGTCCAGATACTTTGATCTAAAAAAGTAGGATTAGATTTTTGCTACTAAGAAATGCTTAACTTGCTACTTTTCTGTAGAAAATACACCATGATTTTCTGGATAAATATCTTCACAATGAGAAAATCACTCTTTATTAATAATTTAAAAAATATTTTATGCAGGTCACCTGTTCTGGTATCGGTAAATGTAATTGGAAGAGCATTGAGCTGAGCTTGCTCTATGTTCGGGAGCGTGTTTTTCTGTACAGGTGTAGTGATGCAATGATCTTTTAGCCAAACGGTTTAAACTATCTTAATGTCTGTGAAGTGCAGTTACATCATCCGCATAATGGACTAATACGATGAGAAACTAGGGTATATCTCGCTAATGTTAATTCATGAGACAGAAGCTGAGTTTAGATTCAGTTAGGTGCAGTTAAACTGGTCAGGTAACTACAGCTGATGCATATGTCTGGCAGTCTTAAAATGCTTGTCAAGCATGTACTTTCATCAGAATCCTTTTCATTGTCATCCTAAAGCTTGATTTAAGGGCTGAGCTGGGGAGCATATTTTATTCTCTGGTGGGTAGTGTTGTAAAATGGGAAGTTTCTGACATATAATCAATTAGTATTCATCTAAATTCCACATATGTGCAAACTATACTCTTCAACAGTATTTTAAAACAAAATGGTTCTGATCTTTTGTGTGTGTGTGTGTCTGCTTGTAACATTTTGGATCCTTCTGTGCAGAAAGACTGAATTGGGTTATAGTATAAGTTTTTAGGAACAGAAAGTAATATGAGCTGAGAAACCTATCCATTATGAATACGTGCGTACGAGAGCACCATCACATCTGCTTGAGTTAGAGGTTTTCTCAAAAAGAGAATGGCACAAAACACTCTCTCCTAGTACTGTACTCCATGAAGATAGCTAAAGGCTACTCGGCAGGGTTCTAGCAGACTTAGAGTGATGTATAACCATACTGAGCTGAGACACAATCCATACTGAGTTTTAGTATGTTTGGTTATAACTAGTTCTGATAATGCTTCTAGCATAACCATAATGACCGCAAGAGACAACTGATGTGTTATAAATATTGCCACTGCTGTTACGAACTGATGCAGATCACTCAGACATAGCAACATGGGTAGAGATTGTAAAGGGAGCTGTCATGGTCAGATGTGTGCCCCTAAGAAATTCTTCATGCAGTGTGGACAGTTTTCAGGAGTACCCAAGTTTTAATTTCTAGAGTTCTGGCAGTCTGGTTCCTCTGACTGGCAGCGATCCGTAAGCTCCTAACTCCTCGCTTTTAAAGTAATACAATGTTTTTGGAATTCGCACCGCGTGTTGGGTGGAGTCTTCAGTGTGAACCTACCGATGTGTTTAAGATAAATTGTTTCCCAAACTTAGCATCTTAATTATAAAGGACTTTAGATAAAACACATACAAACTTGATGTGTTTCTTTGTTTCCTACATTTGCAATTGTAGCAATGGAAATGGTTATTGATCTGTCTCACTTTTACATCATTCCTTCTGTTGCTGTTAGTGGGAATTATGATGAAAAATAGTGGTTCGGACAAGATTTAAGGGTTTTAGTGTCAAACCATGTAAACAAAGCTTTAATTTGGGGGATAAATTATCTGTACTGTGTAAAAGTATATTTATACACTCATTGCATTCTCACTCGTTGCAGTACACTGCATTCAAAGGCCCAGTTTTTAGTGATGAATATGTGCAGTTGTGAATGTTTTGCGTGTATGTGCAAATGCCTGTGTGTATTGTATTTTCATAAATGTATATAACATTTAACTATGGAGAAACATTCTATTTGTGCAGAAAAGTGTTTTAACAAAATTAGGGTCAGAGAATTCTGCTCAAAGCAGTCTTTGCTATGCACCTCACTAAATAAAGCGTATGTAATGGCTTTAAAATTTGCTTTTAAATGCATGCATTTGATGGATGAAAGGATGGTATAGATGGAACAGATTATTGGATTTTAAGCTCTATTTTAGTACTTTGTGTAACCAAAGTATGGTTTTGTATGTCTGGTGAAATACTTTTTCGTGTAACTTGTAGATAACAGTGTTTTATTATGTGAAAATTTATTGTTCAGCTGTGTTCACATAAGTGCTTTCTCAGAATTTCTATGAGGAAGGTAGAATGAACAAGAACTTCAAATCTGTAAACAAAGGAACTTGCTAGTTCTGTTTCAGCATCTCAAATGAGTTATTAAGGAACAGCAGTAAAGGAAAGCAGAAATCTGCCTTTCAGATGGTGTGCTAGAGTTGATATTGTCAATACTTTCCTAGAACAATACATTTCTATCCCTAGAAAGTGCACATAAGCTTACATATTACATAAACACACTTTTTTAAAGGGCACTTTTTCAAGAAGTACTGCATTTGGATAGATTTTTAAATCAAGCAGGGCATGAGCCAAAAGTGGGTATTCCATAACTTCCTTCTCTATAGCCTGTGCGTTTAGACTCCATTTCTTCTGCTTGTGACTAAGAGCTTCAGACACCCTGACGAAAGAAGGTTTTCCTCGTTTAGCAGAAAAAGCAGTCTGGAACAGGGTTTTCAGACTTTTATTACAGCTGCGGAATAAAGATGAGAAATCAGTGTTCCAAGTAAGTGCTTTTACAGTCACAGGAGAGTAGACTCTGTAATGCATTATGTGCTAAAAGAGGAAGAAATGTCAGGAAAAGCTAATAAGGTTAAGCGTATTTCTCTTTTGGCTTTTCAGCAGAGAATCTTACTTCCTGTGCTGCATTATACTGATCAGCTCTAGTATGCGCAGAACAATGCACAACGTCAACTTAGGTTTCCATCCCCCCCCTCCTTTTATTGTTTATACATTGGAATTTTTTGTGCCAGTTTTCTTACAGACCACTGTAGGCTACATGTCTTCCTTAGGATTAAGTGTGCTGTTGTAATTTGCATGGGTGAAGAAAATCTAACTCTGAATTTTGCATTTTTATTGAAAAAATGAAAAAAAAAATCGTTGTTACTGTCCTCTGGGAAATAAGCTGCAGCATTTGAATAGTGCATAGAATTATATCTAAGATTGCAAATCTGTGTGTGGGAGGAATGGCATAGCTATGCTTTAGAAAAATGACTTCATTTGAGAGTATTTTGTATTGCTTTTTTAATATTCAAACTACCACATTACTATTTGCTTTTGACTGAGGATATTAGCTATAGAAATGAAGTTTTTTACCAGTTGATCGTAATATGCATTTAACCATCTAGTTTCCCAGTCTCTGTGCTATTTTAACCTCCTTGTGTATTTGCACTGGCCAATACATTTTTGTGTTGTAAAGAAAAATGTATCTGCTGATACTGTGTATGGCTTTATGCCAAAAAAAGGGTATTTACTCCTTTTATTTAATGCAGGAAGACAAGTAGTCTTTCGTTGTTCACTCGTAGAATTCTGAAGCTTCTTTAGATGGTATGATGGAGAAGTCTTACTGGTTTTGTCTCTACTTAAATAATGCATTAAATGCTGTCTGATGTTTGGAAGGAAAAATATTTTGAGATTGAAAACTTTAGATTTACTAAAAATAATATGAACAGGGATGTGAAAAGAAGGATTAAGTGACTTAAACCCCCACATTTTTAAAACATTCTGAAATAATAATTTCAGACTGTTGACCACTTTGTTACCATTGTAGAGTTTTGCAGCCGACTTCTGGTTTTAATATATTTTTACAGAATAGTCAGTTTTAGGGAGATGTGAAAATTAGAACCTTAAAAGGTGTTCCCTAAATGCAGGGTGTTTTTTTTTAATGTATTTTGGTGATTCCTAGCACCTTATTTTTTCATAGATTTAAAATCTGAAGGGTAGTAGCTTACATCCAATTTTTGTGTGTGTGTCTTACTGCTATTTAATCAGAATTAAAAGGATGGTCACAAAAAAAAATATCAGTGCGGTCTTTATGTAAAAGCAGCTTGATCCCGCAATCACAGACTAGCTGAGGTTGGAAGAGACCTCTGGAGGTCACCTGGTCCATGCCCCCTGCTCAGCAGGACCACCTGGAGCCGGTTGCCCAGGACTTTCTCTGATGCTGGTTTTTGGGCTTTGTGTATTATTTATTTGTTTGGATCCTTAAAAGGAACACTGGAGGTGCTCCTCTGGATTTGGTGCATTTACCCTCTGCCATTTGTCTTTGCTTATCTTCACTTGCCAACTTTTCCTTTTTGCTTCTTTGAAAGAGGCCTTTTAAAGCTGTCCTATGTAAAAGTTAATTTCTCTCCTTTTATTTGCAGAATGCCTGTAATGTAATTATCTTTCTCAAGTTAGGGGAAAGACCTTAATACGTGTTTGGAGCTTACTGGTACAGTTCTTCTGTGTTGTTCACATATGCAGTAATGTATGTACTGTTTTGAAGAAATCCTTTCCGTGAGATTGCCGCCTGCATGAGCCTGTGTGATGGGAGATCCCGTTATTTTCAGATTAATATATGTTGCTTCAGTCAACTGGGGAATGTTGCTTCATTTCTGACTTTTTTTTTTCTGAATGTACTGTTGTGTTATTCTGTTCATGTCTCACATTTGTAAATTCCGACTGTCCTGCACGGTCTTTTCCATTGCTTTTGGAATTGAAGCTGAGCCATATGTCTTAGCTGGTCTCCTAAAGAAATGTAACTTACACAGTTGTACTGTCTGAGAATCCTAGTAACCTTTGAACCTCTTGGCCAATTTCAAACAAAATTGAGACATAGTTGTTTCAAGTTGCTGTATATTTTATGAAAATGGGTGGCCCATTTAAAGGCAAGTGGCCATTAAATCTCTTAAACAGGAAAGACTGAAGTATGAGCTCAACTATTATTAAACATCAGAGAACTGGGGGAGAGGTGTTACAAGTGCTTTAGTGAAAGAAAAAAGGCTAATACTGGTGTTTACCTTTAATTTGATATCACAAATCCCATTAGAAAGGAAAATCCTGAGAAGTCAGGCTTTATACTTCCTCTTCAGTTTGTTGTTTCTTTTTACCTCAAGTAAGTTAGTAAACTTACTAAGAGTTAGTAAAGTAATTCTTTCCTTGTCTGCTTTTATGCAAGAATTAGCAACAGCTAAGAAAAATATTTGATGGTAATTTTTCTTTCTGGTAGGCATGTGCTGAATAAGGGACTCACACTATGAAGCTCCAGAGCAGTTTGCATTTTCTCTCTGTCTTCAGTGACATTGAGGGGAGTCTGCTGTCGTGGATACTGACGAGAAAGTGATTGGATTGTCAGCTTTGTTCTTTTGCTGCTGCTCTTACTTTCAGGAATTTGAATTTTGTCATAAGGCCTTAATTTTCATGAACGCTCCCAGCATTAACTCTGTTGTGCACAGAACCTGTCAGCAGGCTTCAACAGCGTGGGAGCGGTGCTAATTCCATGAGGTGTGGCTACAAACACCCACTCACCATTTTAGTTTTGCATAGACAAAGAGTATCTTCGGTTTTGTTTTCCAGAACGTGTGCTGATGAATTAAAGAGGGGAGATGATTATCTGTTGATGGAGTCTAATAAAATACATTCCAGTTAAAATGGAAGGATGTGGTGCTTGAGGAAGTGGGAGTAACATGATAACTGCTCTCTGAAGTTGTGAAACCTGGGTCAACCTAGAGTCACTTCTGTGTCCATATGCTGCTGTAAAGTTCTATAACTTTGAAAATTAGCAGGTTTTTAAATGTGTTGATGTCGGTGTTATTTAGCTTTTCATGTAGGTTACCAGTACCAAAACATTATTAACTTTAATTGTTATAGGAAATTCAGAGTTAAATGCACAAATAACTGAGTGAATGTTGCAGTGTAATTTAAGGTGGGATAAAGTGCAACAAAAATGGTTGAACCAGTTTCAGTAGCTGATTAATGCCAAAAAGGGAAGATGTTAATCTTCTTCCCTGTTCCTGCTCATGTGTGATGTCCTGCCCTCTGCGTCAGCTGGGTTCTTGTGCCCTAGCCCCTGCTGCGTCAAGTCAGAAGTCAGCTCACTGATAAGCAGAAGGCTCTCTGGTTTTGAGGTTTTATGTGTGCTGGTGTTTGTTTTGTTCTCCCCCAGCCCGAGATTAACTTTCTGACAGGTTTATGAGTTCAATTGGCTTTCTAGAGCAGTCCAATGAGCCCCAGAAACGGCTCAAAGTAGGCAGCAGGAGCTCAGACCCCAGAATGAGGACAGAGAGGAAGAATGGAGTGTGCCGTTGCCCTTTGACTAGTGATAAATTGTTAGATTGGTTCAAACTGCCTTGTGCAACTTCACCCTACCTAAACCCAAGGAAGCTGAGCAAGATTTTGAGAAATTCCTGGATTTTGAATAGTTTTTGATACAGATTTTTATTGAATATTTATCTTCCTTAACTTTAACAGGGTAGGATCCTGCTAGTCTTTAATTTCTTTTTGGCTTATTTACAGTTTGACTATAGCTTGCACGTAAGTAACACTGCATCTGCAAATGTTCAAATGCTTAATAAGCAATTAAGCTTCACTAAACCCAGTATACAGAATATTATTTATTGTGACCTAATCTTGTCAGTGCTTCCCATTGCCTTATTATTTTGCACTTTATAAATCTCATCACCTAATTAATCCCTACAGTAAGAAATGAGGGGGAAAAAGGGACTGTGTTGGTACAGGAGAAGTGAAACACACAAACTTAAATAGTGTCTCTGAAAATGTTCAGTTTCCTAGAAATAACTTTTGAGTAAATTGACATATATTTTTAAAGAGACTAAAATTTTTTCAGGTTACACTTTGTACAGATCTACTGGAGCTTGTTTCTGAAATTAAGGAAGTTCTGCTTCCTTTCTGAAACCTTTGATATTCAAGAGTGGGTGTTTTATTGCTCCCCTGAGATAAATTCTTTAGAAAGATTGAGGGGGGTAGAGGAAGAAAACCATCACAATCTTTTTAGCATTGCATATTCATTATCTGACCACGAAGTAGTTTGGAGTGAGGAATCACTCTGGCAGTATCGCGTAGTTATTCTTGTTCATTACCCTTTCTTTAAAATAAGTATAATTTGGGGGGAGAAATATTTAAAGTTTGTGTTTTAAGTTGTTTCTTAAGTTAATTTTTCAGCTGAAAAGAAAGCAAAAAAGATGGTGAAGGCTTCTAAACCTTAATGAAAGCAATCTCAGTTAGGATTTATCTGGTCAGGAAGAGCTTGTGATATGTTATTAGAAATAACAATTTATTTTTATTTTTATTTATTTATTTTTTCTTCCCCCCAGGTGATTCATGGCAGGGGACGTGGAAGGGTTTAGCTCCTCCATCCATGACACCAGTGTCTCTGCTGGATTCAGAGCACTGTATGAGGAGGGATTGCTTCTTGATGTCACACTTGTCATTGAAGACCACCAATTTCAGGCCCATAAAGCACTGCTTGCCACCCAGAGTGATTACTTCAGGATTATGTTCACAGCTGATATGCGAGAACGAGATCAGGACAAAATCCATTTGAAAGGTCTGACAGCTACAGGCTTCAGTCATGTCCTCCAGTTCATGTACTATGGAACTATTGAACTGAGTATGAACACTGTTCACGAAATCCTTCAGGCTGCCATGTATGTCCAGCTTATAGAGGTGGTAAAATTTTGCTGCTCTTTTCTCTTAGCTAAAATCTGCTTAGAAAACTGTGCAGAGATTATGAGACTTCTGGATGATTTTGGTGTAAACATCGAAGGAGTCAGGGAAAAATTGGACTCCTTTCTGCTAGAGAATTTTGTGCCACTCATGTCCAGACCTGACTTCCTTTCATATCTGAGCTTTGAGAAGCTCATGTCTTACTTGGATAATGATCATCTGAGCAGGTTTCCAGAGATAGAGCTGTATGAAGCTGTTCAGGCCTGGCTGCGCCATGATAGAAGACGCTGGAGGCATACGGACACCATCATTCAGAACATCAGGTTTTGTTTGATGACACCATCCAGTGTTTTTGAGAAGGTTGGTGCTTTTGAAAAGCAGTAGACAGGATTCATCATTTAGCTAGGGCAGCATGCCATTAAATAGGTAAGATTCCCAAACCTATTAGGAGGAACAGAAAGATAGCATTTATTTTTTCTAATAAACCCGTAGAAGACAAACATCTAAAAGTATTGTCATCTGATTATTAGACAATAGTATGTACAGTGGCTGGAGAACAGGTAGGTTTACAATACATGTTTTTAAGTGACTTCATATGGAAAGGACATTTTAAAATAAGGTCATTTGTATCAAGTTTTATTTCAGTCGTTCTTACTGTTTTCCACAAGTTGCTTCTTGCTTTCCAGAGATTTTAGAGCTGCATACAGTATGTAGGGCATATGTCATAATAATTGTTATCAATATAATCAAAACATAGTGACTATAGATTTTACATGTTTTAAGTAGAGATTTTTTTGTTTACAAATGAAAACTAGCATCTGCTGTTAAATCTGCAGGGTGCTTTTGTTGTTGTTGTATTTTCAGTGCTTGTACTGTTACACAGCGGTTGGAAGTAAGCCCTGATCCTGCAAAGTTACTCATACATTTTGTTCTACACAAGGCACATAATATAATCAGAAGTTACTGATGGTGTGAAATGTAATGATTTACTTTAAATATCAGAGGAATCTTTGTAACAGGTGATCTAAAATTCAACTGATCATTGTATGTATTAAGAGGTTAAAAGAGAACTTGCTTTTTCTACTGTTTTGTTGAATAATAGACAAAAAATGTTGTTTTCTAGTTCCTGAGAATTTCTGAGTATTTGTCAACAGTAGAGAATTACAAAACTTTGTAAGCAGCTCTCTCGCAGGCTAGTAACAGTAAGGGTATTCAGGTTAGGAATTACTTAAACTTTGCTGTTTTGTTTTAACAATGTTAATTTTGTGTGATAAGATACAACTTTAACTTGGGTGTTTTTCATCTCTCAGTGAATTAATAGGATTTTAAGACCCTGTGTTTTTGTTGGGCTTCTTACAAATTAATTTCCTATATATTTTTACTTTATTTATTTATATTTTATATATAGATATACAGATAAGGTTGTATTGTACTTGGTGGTTTTAAGGGCTACTGGATCATTTAAGCAGTAATGCTTACACTTATTTGTATTTTAAATTATAAAAGCTATTAATTACTTCAGAGACTAGTGACTTTTTATATTTTGGATTTTTTTTGTGCGTGTGAATTGAGTAGAGGAAGTAATAATACATAAAATGTATTTATGATCCTATATTAGCCTATAGGCATAAACAAAATAAATACCTAAACATATTTTAGAACATTGGGTTAAAACATTTCCAACTAGTAAGAGCTGAACTCTGCAAGATAGTGTGTAGTGTCTTGTTTTTAATAATGCTTTTACCTTATTATTACATCATTTAAGCCCTTCAATAGGAAAATTGATAGGATTCCCAAAGTATTCTTAAGGTCAGTCTAATAGGGCAAGACTCATCTGAAGGAGTCTGCTTCAGCTCTTTGAGTTTTTGCGATACAAGTTCAAGCGTTAAGCTGTCTTCAGTTAAATTTCTGTAAGCGCAAGTGAAAAGTATATGTTTGTCTTCAGCATTATATTTAGGTGTAACTTCTGGAGCTGGTTTTGGTTATCAGTGGTATAAATCCTGCATACAGTGCTTCTCATGTTTTATCTTGACAGCTACCAAATGGCCAGATAGGTGCAATTTAGGGAGAGGAGTCATTTTCAGCATCCCAGTTTATATACCCACATGTAAAAGCTTTATCTGTGAATACACTTTCCATTAATTGTATGTGGGAACAGAGAGGAGCCAGTGCAGATTCTGGAGTGGACAACTCAGCAGAGGGAAGCACGGCTAAATAAGTATGTCATTTGTTGCTGCAGCTAGGAATGTATTTGTGTTTTGCTCTGGCTAGAGAGCATTGAGTAATACAGCATGACAAGTGGCAAAGGACAACTGCAGTTGGAGCCAACATCGAAATACAGACCACACTTTTTTTTAAAAAAAAAAAAAAAAATATAAAAGAGCATGTCTGTTAACTGTTTTGGAAGTAACCTGAGGAGAACTCTCTTCTGTGTGTAGAAGGGGGAAAATATTGGTAAAACTACTTTTTTTGGAGATCCACAAACAGAATTTACCCTTTTCCTGAAGCCAGCACATATTAAATGCCTGCGTGAATGTACCAAATACAATCTGAGGTTGACTCTTACGGTTCAGCGAGCTCTGTATTCGCTATACGCTGGCTGGCTTGTCTTACGTAATCTTTCTAATATGCGTTTCTAAGATGCCTGTCATTGTAGTATATAAATAACTTACATAACTTAACTTTGCAAGTCACAGTAAGGACACTTTTGGCCTCTTAAGCCATTCTATTTCTTACATCATTTTTTGGAAGAGATTTACAATCTGAGTGGGATGGCTTGTCCTTTTAAAAAGGAATTGATGAGCGACTCTAGATTTATACCTTAAGGCTGATGTGCATTTGGAGTGAAGGTGCAGTCTGTTTGCTTACTCTAAACTGTCCTGGAAGAACTGCTTCTGAAGTATGACTCCTTTTGTTCCTCAGCCCTTAAAATAGATGTAGATATATGAGGGAAAAGGGAAAGATAAATGAAGTAAGGATTTGGGGAATAGTTAGAAAATAAAGGCAAAGTGTATGGGGAGAAGCACAAGTTCCACTATCCATGTTACTCTTTTCTTTATTTGAAACGTATCCATGGCTCTGTAAGTCTTGAGGAAGATTGGAGATAAAAGTTAGAGAGCATTTCTCCTAGATCATTGAGTTCATCTCAGTATTATTGGAGGCAGCCATGTCATGATTTCCCTTTGTATACTGTTTAAGCTCCATTTAGTTCCGTGTACTGCTCAGATTGAAATGTTGTTTCAAAACCTCTGTCCTTCAAATGGAAAGGTTTTTTTTGATGTCCAGTCTGTACAGTTTGTTATGACTAGCCCATGCTGATTTATAAATTCCCAGCTTAAATCAGAAACTTACTAATCACTAGGTGCATCAGCTTCTGCTTTAGAGGTAGGATGAATAGCACTTTATCTTTGAGTATATGCTTTCCTGTGCCTAGAAAATAGTAACTTTTGAGTCACTGTAATTTTATGTCATTGTGACTTTACCTTTGATAAATGTGTTGAATTTCTGTCTTTTTTTTTCTCATTTACCTCCAGGTCTAGTAATTCATATGTATCTACTTCTACAACTTCGTATGCTGAAGCTTAGAATAAGAAGTATCTAGTAGATGAAGATAGGGGGCCCCTCTTATCTTAAATAGGTGCTGCACTTGATATTTTTATGTCTAAAGGTTATTGCTGGATAGATTTGCTAGCATCTCAATTCTGGCATATAGGTTGTTGGCTCCACTCTGATTTGAGAGATTAGATTTGAGTTAGATTCCAGCTTGACTGTGATAATTTCTCTTGCCAGTTTCTAAAAAGGAAATACTCAAAAAAGCAAAATACTCAATTTGAGGGCATTGTCCATGCTGCACAGAGGCTATATCATCTTGTCTTTCTGTAGCTGGGCTGAAAAACAGTAAGTGATTTGTAGCACTTGCAGAACAGCCCTTCAAAGCCGTATACTGGTACTGACCAGTTTTCGTACTGGCCGTGGGGTGTAACTAAGTAATGACCCATGCTAGAAAAAGGGAAAGTTAAATACAGCAGCTTGTCCAATGCTATATATACACTGATGTTTGCTTGCAAAGTAGTTTTGGTTGCTGCTGTTTGAGACGTACGTGTGACTCTATTTGACTGAATTTTGGGTGGAGTAAGTCTGTTAACATTTTGATAATGTTTGTTGACAGGCTTATAATTGTGCTTAGAATATGTCCAGAGAGAAATAAATGTGAAAATAATAAGGATCCTAGTTAGCAGGATTGATGGATCTTTAGTTTTGATTCCGCTTAATCTCTAGTAAAATATTAATTTTTTTGCAAGTGAAAGGGAGAATTTGCTCTCTAGAAGTCTGATACAGACGCCCTCGTTATTCATTGAAAAGTGTAGCATAGCTTCTGTATTCCTAGTAGTTGAGTTTGAGTTGCATGACTTACACATTCAGAATTGGCAGTTTTAGAAAACTTAAGTAAGCACAATTTTATAACCTTTGAAATAGTTCTCTGCTTATGTGAGAATTATGAGCCATCCAGATTTTTTGTGGTTTTTTACCAGTTCTACAGAAGGAACCAAGCTAATATCTATCCCATATAATAACATGTTAAGATTTAGTTACCAGGTGTACAAATAATAGATGTTTAGTTTGGGCACTTCAAAAGTAGCCTTTCTTTATGGTTTTGAAAGCTTTTCCCTGAAAGCCCAAGTAACAAAAATACAAATAGAGCAATAGCTGTAAATGGTTGTATGGAGGGGGGGGAAAAAAAAGCTATATACTGAAGTCAGACTTGTGTTACAGAACATTTACCTTGCATTTCATTGCTCTTCCTGCAGCTTATTAATTTGTTTAATTGTTTTAAGAGGGGGGGAGATGATTAACGTAACATGGGATACCTCTGGTCTTTTGTGGGGATCACTTTTCAAATTAGAAACTAATGGCTTACATTTTTGGTTTTACTTTTTCACAGAATATAGGTGGAAAATTCTGAAACGTGCATAGCTGCTGCAACTAGAAAAGCATGCATTGCAATACAGCAGAAAAATAGGCAATGATTAATAGCTGCATTAATTTGGAAAGCCAGCAGTTTTTACTGAGTGTTTCACTGATTTAAAATGAAGAAGAGAAAATGCATTCAAGCTCCAATTTACTATGGCTGGAGGGATGGTAGTGATTTTGGTGAAGTCTTGGTGTTTTTGGTATTGACTACCTAGGGGGTGAGTATAGAGGAGGATGTTTTTAATTATTTTCCTCATCTTTTTTTATGGAATGAGACATTTGATTTTGTTTATGTCAGTCTGTTTAGCCAAAAGTCTGACTGTGAACCACTGTAACTGGTATATGATGCAATGAGATAGTTCTCATTAGAGTTCTTTGGGGACCTCTTACATTAGCGCTCTGTCCCAGCAGAACCTCTGTAAGAAGGTTTCGTCCAGAAAACCAAAGAGAAAGAATTGGAAAGAATGTAAAAAAAATCACATGAGCAAAGCATTAGAACTTGGGATTAAATTCCTTTTTTACAATAAGACTGGGGTTGGTACGGAAGTCCAACTTAAACTTTGAGACCCATCAGCAAGATAACAGAATAGTCTTTCTTTAAACTTTGAAAATGCTGTGAAGCATTTATATTTTTTTATCAATTCGGAGTTGATGATGTAGTCTTAAGAATGCACATTTATTTTACTTCAAGGTTCATCACAGTTAGTGTACATTTCCATCTGTTTTGAATGTTCTTCAGAAACTTGTGAGCGTTCTCTCTAATTAAGTATGTTGGTAATTAGGGGCATGTACCTTCTAGAGCTTCTCCATTTGAACTTAATAGGAAAACCGGTCTGTTGGTGAGCACTTCGATATTTGTTGATCAACTACTTGTTGCTACTTACAGGTAATGGCAGAAGCCTACTTTTGAACGCTGAGGGATTTCCTTCAGCGTATTTTGGATGTCAGACAGCGATTCCCACAAAAGGCTTGCTGAAGGCCATGTTCTTTAATCTACTAAAACTAAACTATATGCACAACTTACAGTTGCGTTTTAATACCTAAACACCTATATTTTAATGCTTCTCTTTTTTGATTATACACACAAGTAATTAAAAGTATTGTAAAATTATTCAGAAGTGTAGGTGTTTGGAGGGTTTTCCTTACTATGGGCTGAATAGGACTTTCAAATAATTCTGGAAGATTTCACACAGACGGTGTGTGGATGTGAAAGTGGGCAAACTGACCTACATTTGCTTTGTCTTCATTTGCATCAAGCAAGCGTGAGCAGTCTGTATTTTCATATAGGCATATCCTAACATTCATCTTAGACCACCATTTGAGCCCCAGGAGAGGTACTGCTCCTGTATGGCAGAGGTTGTGCTGGTGAAAGGTAGAAGACTGTTATTTTTTTCCTCAACAGCAAAGTCTAGGAAGCCTCCAACTACCTTTTCTTACCAGAACTTAGATAGTCTATCACTCTCTTTTGTTTTGTGGTTTTTTTTTTCTGAATATTTTAAGAATTGCTAGTGCTTATGTATTTTCATGTTCATCTCTTCAAGATTGTGCTTGTAGATAACTTCCCCATGAACTTCAGTCTGAAAGAGTTGTTTATAACTGATAGTTGCATTTGCTTCTTGATGTCTTTCTGGTTTAAGGTAAGAGATTGAGGCTTTGCTTTGATGTTAGTGCCTTTGTCAAGATAAGTAGTAATAAACTACTAATAGATTGATTCCCTGGACTTGAGATTCTGTGTCTGGAATTAGAGATATTCCTTGTTTCCTTTTGCATGCTCTCATGGGGTGAGATTTGGGCTATGTGAAGGAATAGAGTGGTGAGGATGTATGAGGCTTATTTTAATTCCAGTTTCTGGCTGGCATTTCAATTTCTAGATCTAAAGACAGAGTTGTAAATGTTGAGGGGGAAAGAAAAAAACATTTTCCATCGCTGCCAGGCTTTGCTGGCATGCTTCACGTTGTAAGCATGTTGATCCTGTTGTCTTCCATAATCATCCAAGAAAACTTGAAATGCATATAGGTGGAACAAAAATCGTTTATCTTTTTGTTTAATTCAAAAAATGATAGCTCCGGTTTGGGAATGCGTGGAATAGTCGTGCCGTTTTAGAATTTGAAAGTTACTTTTAAGGATAAAGTAACCCACCCATGATTCTTTGTTATTTTAACTTCCTGTTTCTTTTTTTGTAACCTTTAAGGCTTTCTATATTTTACGGTTTTTCTGTGCTGTTGTTCTTCCCGCCACCCCTCCCCCAGAACATTTTCTGGAATTTATGTTCAATCTTTTCAGTCAGGCAAGGTATATAGTTTATTCTAACAAATGCCATATGAGAGGTCTCCTGTGTTTGTATGGTATATTCTTTATTTGCAATAAGAAAATACATCTGTTATTCCCCAGAAGAGTTGGGCTTATTGTGGGTATTTTATAAGCACTATACCCACGTAAACCTTTTTGTTCCATAATCACCCCTGGTAAAAACAGTAGAAAGAAGTTGGATATTGCCCCAAGAATAATATATGCAATCTGCATGTGACTATCCTCTTTTTCCAAGCAAAGAGAAGTTGAACTTGTCAAAATAAAGTGGGGGAAAGAAAAAGTATAAATAAAAAACATCAAATCACTATAACTCTTGAGCTATACAGTGCTTTACAACGGTAGGTTAGTATTTGGGGTTTTTTGAAAATCTGGTGTGTAAAACAATCTCAAAATCTATGCGAATCATGTCCAATAATAACAGTTCAAAAGATTTTTTAAAAATGTTTATCTGACAGCAGAATGTCTTAATTACTAGACAAGGAAGAGAAATGATTAACAGAAAGCTAACAAAATTTGAATAGTACGTGTTTATGAAACAAGCAACTACTTTATTCACAAGGTATAAAGAACATTAGTTTCAAATGGCTTTTCATATACATGAAAACTCACAGTACCATCCCTTAGGTAGGTGGTGGTACAGGCTTTTGTCCCATAGGACAGGGAATAGGAGGAGGTGGGGGAACAGATATTGAAAAATAGTAGCTTCTGGTGTTATCTTGTGGTTGCTTTGAAATTTCAGAGTGGTCTGACATTTTTTCAGAGCATTGCTTCTCTTTTTGGAGCTGGTGGGAGGCATTTGGAGTGTTTGAAAGCAGTCCAGTTTTATGTGAGAGAAACTGGGACTTAGGATCAAATCTGATAGAGGATTTATGGATTTGGCAATATCTAGTGGGTTTTTATTTGTTTTAGAAGTGTAACTCAGAATTCTGTGTTAGACCAGACTGTACAGGAAGAGTGAAGCCTCTTTGAAGGAGATCACATGGCGACCCGAGGGCTGCCTGGAGCTAGATTTATTAAAATGTTCAAGACAGGGGCGTTTTGGAATTGTCTCAGGACCAGTCTCAGGAACTTAAATTGGTTTAGATGGTAGGAAGGGTCCTGGAAAGGTATATTCTTACAATCTTACCCCCCTTCTCCCAACTCCAATAAAACTGAGCAGGAATAGCTCTTTTCAAATTGGGTTGGCACCAAGAAGGAGCACTTTACTACTACGTGGTAATTCAAAGGTTGTAACTCTCACCTGGGAAGGGGAAGTTTAAACCTACCTCTGCAATTTACCAAATAAATGTGCAACCAAAGGATTATAGGTTGAGATGTTTTCCTCTTGTGTTAAAGGCGTTTGTTAACATGTGGAGACTCACAGAGGGGAAACCATAAGGTAACCACCATGACGAGTGGTTAGTGCAATCATGTGTTCTGAAGGAAGGGGTTTGGATACCTTCCCTTCCCATACCACCCCAATTAAATAGCCCTGTGAGCAGAGCCTAACGTTTGGGAATACCTGCTTGGGCTTGGTTGTGAGAATTCAGCAGAAGTTAGACTAGGGTAGACCTTGGTAAACACAGAACGGGTTTGTAGAATGTTTTTCAAAACCAGGAAAATAGTGCATTTTTAATTTAGGTGCTTCATGGATTAAGCAGAAGATGAACAGAGGCTTTTTTGGGGAGAAGGAATAATGATTTTTAGACTTGGGGATTTCAGTTGTGCATAATTCCAGCTTAAATTCTGCATGTGAGTATTCTGCTGAAAATGTTAGTCACTGCTGCTAATCACTAAATTGCCTTCTGGATTTCGGATAACAGTACATTAGCTTAAGCCTTCATGCACAAATGCAGTTGCTCTTAAGATTGCCTGAATGAAACTAAGTAAAATGATCTTCTAATGACACATAGTCATTTAGGTTTTCTGGATTGTTTCTCTTGGTCAGAATTTTAATATCTTTTAAATGTATTCATAGGTAAAAACATCAGAGTTTTATCGATACTCCCGGCAGCTGCGACATGAGGTTGACCAAGCCATGAATTACTTTCATAGCGTTCACCAACAGCCTTTGATGGAAATGAAATCGAACAAAATTCGTTCTGCCAAACCCCAGACTGCAGTATTTAGAGGAATGATAGGACACAGTATGGTAAACAGTAAAATTCTTCTCTTGCACAAACCAAGGGTTTGGTGGGAACTAGAGGGCCCTCAAGTACCTTTACGACCAGACTGCCTTGCCATTGTGAATAACTTTGTGTTCCTATTAGGTGGGGAAGAACTGGGGCCAGATGGTGAGTTTCATGCTTCATCCAAAGTGTTTAGGTATGACCCAAGACAGAACACTTGGTTACGAATGGCAGACATGTCTGTTCCACGGTCTGAGTTTGCTGTCGGAGTTATTGGGAGGTATGTTTATGCAGTGGCTGGGAGAACCAGGGATGAAACGTTCTACTCAACTGAACGGTATGACATTACTGAAGATAAATGGGAATTTGTGGATCCCTATCCAGTCAATAAATACGGACATGAAGGGACTGTGCTTGGTAACAAGTTGTATATCACTGGTGGAATTACATCATCTTCAACTTCTAAGCAAGTGTGTGTGTTTGATCCCAGTAAAGAAGGGACAGTAGAGCAGCGAACAAGGAGAACTCAAGTGGTCACTAACTGCTGGGAGAACAAGTGCAAAATGAATTATGCAAGATGCTTTCACAAAATGATTTCTTATAATGGTAAGCTTTATGTCTTTGGTGGTGTCTGTGTGATCCTAAGGGCCTCCTTTGAATCTCAAGGATGTCCTTCTACGGAGGTCTATGACCCAGATACTGATCAATGGACTATATTGGCTTCTATGCCAATTGGTAGGAGTGGTCATGGTGTAGCTGTTCTGGACAAACAGATAATGGTTCTTGGAGGCCTGTGTTACAATGGTCATTACAGTGATTCAATTCTCACCTTTGATCCAGAGGAAAACAAATGGAAAGAAGATGAATATCCGAGGATGCCGTGCAAGCTGGATGGCTTACAAGTCTGCAGCTTGCACTTTCCTGAATATGTTTTGGAGCATGTTAGACGTTGCAGCTAAAACAGAATGAATAACTCAATGAAATACAAAAAGGTATACCTAATTTGTCAAAAAATACAAACCAGTTTAATTCCTTCAGAGACATTACCTTGTCTATAAGAAAAACTAAATGCTTAAGAGAAACAGGATGTACAGGGAGAGTATTTACCAAGTTTATTAGAAAAGCCAATAGTTGGTCTGATATTGTAAAAGCTTTGTTTTTTTTTTTAACAGACATAATTGTAAGTAGGGGAAAGAAAAATATATTTTTGAGTGTGGTTATTTTTTTGGTAACATTTTACGTCCGTAATACTTTCTTCTCTTTCTTTTTTTTTTCTTTTTTAAATGGCCATTATACCACTATGCTTCTGAAATCAGTTGAGTTTAACAAAGTATTTGTGGAAGGAAGGAAGACTTTATTTTCATTTTTTATTGAGTATCAAAATAAAGCTTATCATCTGTACTAGGGTACAACCAGGTTTAAAAGAACAAAACTAAACCACTTCTGTATTTTATGTTTTCTTTTGCATGCTTTTCCCATGAATGGCAAAGTATTCTCAAATCTGCCAGGTGTTTTTGTTTTCCCTTATATTTGTTGAAGAATAATCTTAAGCCCTTTGCATGACCTTTTTCCTGGTTTTGTATAGTAGTACCAGTAAGTCTGCCAAAATGCAAGTTACACATTTTCTACTAAATTTAAAATGAAACATTTTTATATTCAAAACACTATTTCTATGCTGCCTTCTATTGTCTGCATTGTGTTTGTTGGTGAGTAAAAAATATATACACACACATGCATACACTGTAAAAACTATATATAAATACATCTTTTTATGTGCAGTTACAATATTATATTTTAACTAGTGCACAGATTCAGCCATATCTGTTGAATTTAAGGTATAGTGCTATCCTTTAATGAGCTAAATAATTCGAAGTTCTTAAGTAACTGGAGGCCTCGTTTGGTATCGAAGTATCTTATCTTTAGTATATACTGATTGATTCAGTAACTTTAAACTCTTTATATCGATGCTACGTAATGAACTGTTGATAATTTGTTATTTTATAAATTATTTTTTTAAAAGTAAACACATCTTACCTGAGTTTCTTTTATGTTTGAATGTGCTGCCCAGTCTTTTTTATGAAAATGGAAAGTGTCAATAAGCAAATGCTCAGCACTGCTTTGACCCACAGAACTGAACTGGATAAACTACAGTTTATTTTCAGTACTTTGCTTGTACTCGTACTTCAATACGAGTATTTTGTTGGTACTTGTGTTGAAGTGGTATAATCTTTTTTATTATTATTTTAATTATCGACTGTATGAACTACTGTGTTTTGAAAATGTGGAGTTAGGTGGTTGGGTGATTAGTACTATTTATGGTTCTTTTACAAAAAAACCTACACAACTATAGCTACTGACCTCGGAGTGCCTGAATCAAGATGTGTAGTCCAAGAGGGCTTTGAATAACTCCATTGTGTTAACTTGCAGATATTACTGACGGTAGCTTGGTAAGAATTATTTGCCAAGACATAAATAATAACAGTAATTACATTCTTTAATGATGTGAAATTAGCCACTTCTAGAATCTAAAGGAGAGATTTGGAGAAGTTGAAGGCTCACACTTAGTTCAGATGTGTAGGGGCAAAATGCTGAAACATGCACCTGCATATTTTGTAAAATCTTATGCTGCTGTGTTTCACTTTAAGCAATAGACTTTACTTTATATGCAGCAATGCAAAACCACTTTATTCGGCATCTTCCAGTCAGAAATCACTGTAGAAACGGAATGTACAGTACTCAGGGAGTTCAAAAGAATGCACTTACAAAGGGACCAAAATCACCCTAAATTTCCTATGTTAAAAATAACACCTACTTGCCTAAACTAAGTTTGAAATAGTTGATAGAAGTTAAAACGACATGTAAAACTCCTCAAACTTGTATTTTGAGATTTTTGTAGTAACTACATTCTGGGTTGAGATGTGAGGATTTGGAGCTATATGGCAAGTGGGCAGATTTTTTTTTTTTTTCAGTAGAAATGATTTATTGATAGAGTATTTTCTTTCCATATGTTTTAACAGAAAGAGAGAATGTATGCCACCGTAGTGATAAGTTAGTTACACCGGTAGTGACTAGACCAAATACTGATTCAGCCTTCTGATGCGGACTAGTTTGTGGTTAAATTTAAGTCTTTTTAAATCAAAATTCAGTTTACTGAATTAGACATCTAATTTACTTTCTTAATAGCTTAACTTAAAGCCAGCATGGCTTACATTAAAACCTCAGTTTCACTGTGAGACTTGTGTGTACATTACCCTGCATGAGTGCAGAGATAAACTGACTCCAGTAGGTGCTGGCTGTGTGCAAGTAAAAAGGTTCTACTGTACATAGTTCATGGAATATTGGGGCACAAGAAAAAAACAAGGGTTTTTTTAAATTGTTTTATTCTTTTTGTCAGCAGCTCATTTCTCAATAAATTTATGGGGCAGCAAAAACTAATCCTGCTTGAGTAGGTTTTCATGGGCATGTTACATATAGTGTGGAGTACTTCACTTTTATCTAGAGCCAGTCTGGGGAATGGACGTGGTTCTGGATATCTGGTCTTCCATGATTCAGGTGTAGTAGAGAGACATGGCCAAGAACTTGTTAAAAATAATGGTAAGGATGGGAGTGTCTCAAGTTACATTTTTTGAGTCTGCATTTAAGCACCTTCTGAAGTTCTGTGTGCTAAGACTGCCACTAAAGTAATTGGTGAGTATTGACACTTGAAATGTGAAGAACCAGATCATTTTTAGGTGTTCGGCTTTTAAGTTCATATTTATCTTCAGGTGCCCAGTTCTGAAAGATCTTGTTCGGGATTGTAATAGTAATTATTCTGTGAAATTCTAACTTGAACTGTTGGTTTCAGCTTCCCTGAAGTTGTGTCTCTGTTGAGAGGCTGGCTGTAACCTTTCGAGCATTAGGAATGATTGGAATTTGCTTGGGTTTAGAACATGTGGGGGTATGCAAGAATGTTTTGTTAATTTACACTTCTACCGTGCTTTTATTGTTTCAAACATGAAATATAAAATTAGCTTACATTCTCTTTTCCATTGCAGTGGAACTTTTGAGGCAGTTATTTTTGTTACTTTATATATTCTTTTTTTTTTAATTGAAAGTTTCTGTTTGTGTTTGCTTTTAGTATTTAGCTCCAGATAATTTAGTGTTTAAATAAAAACAAAATTAAACTGGCTAATAAGAATTGCCTACTACTGTCAAATTTTGAGCATTATGATCAGATTAATATGAGTTTTAAAAACATTTAAATGCCTCTCATTTGTCAAGGAAAAGGTAAGTTACGATCCTTGATTAGTAAGTTTGGGGGGGTTTCTTCTTCTATTCCCACCCCAACCATAATGGAATACCAGCAAATCTGATCTCACCCACATATTTAAAATTTAACACGATTTGCTTTTAAACAGCAAGTGTACTTGCCTTTTCTTAAAAAGGTGGACATAGTGAGTTACAGTCTAGGGTTTTTTCCCACATTTATAGGATAAAAAAGTATCAGCTTCATGTCTTAATTTAGCAACTAGCTCCAGGAGGAAATTTTGTTTTCAAATGAGCCAGAATGGACAAAAAGCATAATGCTCCTGTAAAGAGGTTGGAGGCTGCCAGTTCCCATTCTGTATGCTGCTGTATCTGTTTTTAGGGGACACATAATTTTTGCAAAGTACTGCAAAAGGAAAAAAATGGCTCATTTTTCCCCACAAAGTGTTGGTAGTAGTTTCATAGTGGGATGCATTAGGTGGCAAAAAAACCTTTTGAAATTTTTTTCCCCATTGATTCAGCTGGAGGAAGGCAGTACTTGATTTTACAAAGGCTCTGCTATTTCATAAAGCACTGCTAGCAAGAGGGGCTAGTGGCAGCATATGAGCTACCTGGCGACCTGCTTTTATGTTACTTTCTTTTGAAAAGTGTGGATTGTCCTACTTTCTGCAGTATGATAGCAGTCCTGTTATAACTAGCTCTACGGGTTTGTGACTTTAATATTTCTCTGGTTTCTGAGATTTGCAGCCATTTTTTCTTGAGGACCTCCTGCCTTACAAATGCAAGTGCGGTGTTTTTTCATGCTGATAATAGGATAACTACTTGCATCAGGGACAAAGCTTCACTTGACACTCAGGAAGCAAAGGATAAAATTCAACAGGTACAAATTCAAATCGATTTAAAAAGAAAAACGTTGCTTAACTCATTATGTCCATTCTTTTGCAAAAGGAGGGTAAGCATTATGGGGAGATGCTAACAGCTTTTTAAAAATAAACTTCAAGCTTGTGTTAGCATTTATATGACAAAGTCTTTTTAGAAATAGTCACATTTGTAGAGGTGTTTTACCTTTTTAATATATTTTTCCTTACAAAAAAAAAAAGAAGAGTAGTGAATTGGGCCCCTGATTCTTTTAACACTTCAAATGTGTACTTCACATATGTGAACAGTCCAATATAAAGAAAACAGAAAACTGTAAGGTACTTAAAACATAAAAGCGTGAATGTTATTAAACCTGTGCTTAAGTGTTTATAGGGTTGGGGGCATCAAAAAAAGCATCTCTCCTGCTCTCCTTCCATTAATAAAAATATAGCTGGTGAAGTTACTTGAATAAGCGTGATCCATCACATGTGACAGGGCTCACTGAAGGAGAGTGGGAAAGAACATAACTGGAAAGCACATGTAATCTATTTAAAACAAAGCTTGCTGGTGTCCTGTAGCTAACATTTTGAGATTTTAAGGTTTGTGAAACAATCTGAAGCTGCTTAAAATAAATACTAATGACTGCTTTTGCATCTGTATTCTATTTTTGAAAGTTGGTGAGTAACTTTAAAATTTCCGTTTGTGTGGGTAAACTTCATAAAACATAGTTGTATGTGGCAGGTGGCAGAAAAATTGACTTGTTTTGAGCACAGCTTTCCTGGATTTCCCTCTACTTTTTTTTTTTTCACTTCCCAAATTTCAATTAATGTTTATGTAGTCTTTTAAAAATAACTTTCAAAGATCAATTTTAAATACCTTTGGATTAATAGTAAGTTGGTAGCTAGGGGAAAACCACTTCTATTTGCAGATGGTAGTTTTTATTTATGGCTCTGGTAGAAAACCGTATTGTAAGTCTAGAAAATACAGTGTTATGTAGGACTGTAAAGTTAGCTATACTTAGGGGGCTTTTATTACCTCAGTGGGACCCACCTAACTTTTATGTCAGTTCTGGGAATAGGTGAAGGGAAGAGTGAGCTATGTTTTTATTTTAAATATTTTTCCCTATATATTGTTATTTTTGTAGATCTTTTTAATATAAATTATTATATGCTGGAGATTTCAATTCCTCTGTAGTATCCCACTTGTTTCCAGTGTACAATATCAGATTGTTTGTATTGAAAAGAATGTATTTGACGAGTATTTGATAAGTTAACAGGAAAAGTTATTTTCAAACTGTGCTGTGTGTTTGTGTCTAGCAATTGGAAATACTTTTCCTATAGAAAATTAAAACTATATCTATATGACCTCATATGTACATTTGGAGTAACTGTCTAATGATTACCCCAGGGCTGCTACAAACTTCTCTAAATAATTTAAGAATTGCCTCTTTTTAACTGTTTTAAAGCCTTTTTTCTTGTCTTTTTTTTTGGCAGAAAGTAATTTTCCCTAGCTATGGATACAGTATGCTCAGACTTGCATATGTGCTCTGTTCGGGTTTTAAACTGAAAAAATGTATAAAACGTGTATAAAGAAAAGTGTAAATAAAATATTTTTAATCTTTAAACACTCTTGTGTAAACTTTGTAATACTGAAAGTATAGTAGACCTGGATTACTTTCTACAGGACTTCAGAGTTTACTCGGTTAAGCAACCCTTCAAAAATGTTGTGTTGCTATAATTCTAACGTTGTGTTAAAGTTATCCTCACAAGAAAAGTTGAATGTCCTTATATAGCATCAAGCTCATATCCTTAGCTGTATTTTACAGTCTTCCCAATTTTAATTGCTGTAGTGCATTCATGTGTCTACTCTGCATTTCAAGCTTGAAATAATGTTCGGAGTTGACTTCATCGTTACATTTGTAACTCGGTGTCAAGGCATAAATTTAAAGAGACTGTTCCCCGCTATCAAGTACGTGGAATTGAGGGCTCTGAGACAACATGCGTTCATCACACACTTGGACCTCAAAGTGGCAGAAGTCCAAGTCATACTGCTTAACGTTTCCCGTAACAGGAAGGGGAAACTTCATTTCAGGATTAAAGTGTCGGATTAGAAAAACATTCAATACCAAGAAGGGGCGGAGGACACGGGGCAGGTAGAACAAGAGGTTGTGATCTTATTTCCTCAAGCAATCTGTTGAAAACCTTCCTTGTCAGTTCGCCACACTTTTCCTTTTCTCTGCCACTATTTTTCTGCAACTCTCTTGCTGTCAGATCAAAGCCCCTGGTTTAAAAACCTACTATCAAGAAAAATAACTGTGGTCTCTTTTTTTTTTTTTTAATATTGAGTTCTAAAATAGCATTTTAATTTTGTTTTAATACTTTCAATTACTTAAAACTTTACTTGCAGGAAGTAACTTTTCCCCCCCCACCACTCTTTGGTAACTTGACTTCATCCCTCACTAAGTAGTACTGTTTAATGGGAGAATGCTGTAGATGAATCTGCTGGTCCCAGTGGGATGTGTCACGGGAGGCAGGGCCTCTTTTAATTGTGATGTGTCCCCATTTTTTGGTTCAAAAGGAGACCAAATGTATACCATACTGATACAGTGGAAGAGAAGATGACAGCAATCTTTTCACACTGTAAATATTATTTATAATTATTTACGTTCACCTCTTTAATTTGCCTTCTCTCTGAGCCAGGTTGTATTTTTGGCAATACCTTTCTTCCATGATGCTACGCTGACCGACTTGATTTACTTGTTAGCACCTCTGTAGTTGATTAGGAATCTCCAATAATGGTTCCATTATTTCACTGAGGAGAGCTCACATTTTAACTGGTTCATAGTTGCTCATACCAAATTCCTCCTTTTTTTGGAATATGCGGCCTTATTTTTTGGCAGTAGTTCAGTCATCTGTGTTCACTTGTTTTGTGTGATATGAAATTTATGTTAGTTTGGCAAAGGGTTTTTTCAGTTAATTCCTTCCGGATTCTTTGGTATAAGTTACCCACCCTTGTTGACTTGCAATTCTTAATTTCAACACATGTTCCCCCTTTGTTACAGATTGGATTTTGGGGGTTTTGGTTTTGTGTTTTGTTTCTTTTCTGATTCCATCAGCTTCATAATACTGAAAGGAAAACTGTTGCTTTGGGTGTTGCACAGATTCTGTATTAGTTCTGTACCTTTTGAGTTCATAACATACTCGTGGACATGTGATCCCCCACCCAGCCTTCAGCCTACCAAGTCTTGCTGATGTTTCAATGTCATCTTTTAGTCAGAGTGCCTTCTTGTCCAAGGCAACTTTCTTGGCATGTGCAAAATTTTTGTTCTTTCAGGGGAGAGGGTAGGGAATATGTGTAAAGACAGCTTTAGTTTCTTGTTTTCATGAACACTTTCCACTTTTACATTTGATGTTTTAGTTGCACTGACAGGTGCTTTAGGCGATGTTTACAGGTAAAAATAAACCTCATCATGATCTCTGTTTAAGTACCCAGTGACTCTTCAGTCATCTATCCATTGGAATGAATGCCAGCGTTAAGCATCACACGCTGAGTGCCAAGCCTTCTAGATTGATGCTATGCAGTACTTGAAGAACTAAAAAAAAAAAAAATTCTTTTTGCCATGTACCTGATGTCTGTCAAAAGTGTCTCCTGGTGATATCACCCTTGGTAGCAGTTCTCCTGTATTACGGATAAATGTTGCTCAATAAGCGTGCTGAAAAAAATATTTGTTTTCTAGTAAGATAGATGGCTTTAATGGTTAACCCTTTTATTGCAGTATTTAAGTTTACTAGACAGATACGTCTTTGGCCTAAACTGGCAGCCTACTTTCCCACACCCGTTTCAGTATGTCCTCAGGCGTGTTCTAAGCATTGGTTTGTTTGCTTTTTTTGGTCATGTGGCTCATCTCACAAGTTTGAGTTACAGCAACCATACAATTCTTTTTCTATGTGAGAATCTTTATCTCCTGTGGTGAATTGTGCATGTTATGGGTCTGTTTATATGTATTTGAGTACTACTGATGAGACTTTCTGACTTTACTGTCCCTTCTTTGTCAAAAGAATTGCATAATGCTAACTGAAACCAAGTATTTCCCATATGTTTAACTTCCGTAGTCTCTGGGGAGAAATGCCAAGGTGGTCAGTTTACCTTCCCAGATTGCCAAAGTCATACAAAATGCATGGGATTGTGCTTGTGATTGACACTGGTGTCAATGCAAGGAATGGCCCGAGCGCTTTCCCCTATGTTGGTGTAGTAATGGCCTTCATTTTTCACTCCTGGAAAGCAAGAAATTGCTCTGCTGTCATCTTGCACAGAAAGCCCTCTTGGCTAATTTATTCCCAGGATGGAGTCCTAGTCACTTGGGTATCCTTGGTCGGCTGAGGATGTTACATGGGATTTGCCTCATGTCACATGTGCTCTCACTTCTTCCTCTGGCTCTTACAGGTAGTTCTGCAAGGATTTTTTTTATCTAACACAGGTGGCAACTTGATACCAAGAACTTATTTTAACTTATTATAGTGAAACCCAAAACATCAAAAATTAAACTTTCAGAAGAAGACATTTCAGGGTGCAAAACCTTTTTTATATATATATTTCTTCTCCTCCGGGTTCTCAGCTCATTTATTGCAATCAGGAAGAGTTACTGTCAAGTAATAGTTTTTCCTTCACTGTTTCTCCTGACAGGTTATCCAAAACACTGAAAAGAATTACATAGTCAGAAAAAAAATAGGTGATGATAATTAACTGAACTATAGCTTTTAATTTGATGACTTGTCATGGTCTTAAAGTTGGGAACTGATCCAATTAACAACCTTATTGGAAGTGTTTTAGCTGATTTCTGAAAGAGCTGGATTTTGGCTCAGTACTGTTCTCTGAAAACAAGGGGAGTGAGGCTGACCTCTACATAAGTTAAATAAACTAAATACTCCAGCCAAAGAAATATCACTACGAAATTTTTAACACCCAAATAATCAACCAGCTGTACTTTGCAGAAGTTACGAACTTTACAAAATGATCACAGTTGCTCAGTTTTAGTTTTGTCCTAGCTTTGCAGTGCGGAGATTTTTATTTTTCCCATGGTAAAAATTAATTACAGGAATGTATGTTTTGCTAAACTTGTTAAACTGGTGTAGGAAGCCATGCTTTCAGATTTGCAGCCTTGTTCAAAGCAGGGCAGAATGCATTGAAGTGACTAGAAGGGTTAGCAATTTTCCAGTGCCTTAACTTTTGAAGATTTATGCATCTGCTGTGGATGGAAATCATCCAATATCCTCCAGAGATAATGCCTGTGACCAGGCATATGATTTACCTGCTTCATATTCCCATTCTTCTTTAGCAATAGATTGATCCCTCAAGCTTTTCAATTTGTGAAATTGCCATCCCTTGATATTCAGCGAAGTCACTCCTATTTGTAACATCCAGTTTCTGTACCTGTATAATACCATGCATTGTTAGACACATACAGGAGTAAGAACCTATTCAATCACGCTTGAGAAATGTGACATTCTTCTCACCTGTAAAGCTGCCAAAGCAAGCTAAAGCATTGTTTTTTACCTGTGCCAGCACCATATTGCAGTAATTTGCGAGGCTGAAGTGGTAGTTTCAAATGCTGTGCTAGAGAGAAACAGTTAAAAGTAAAGACAATGTCAGCCTGTGCACCGCTGCGCTGTGTCCCTTCAGTTCCTACACCATAAGCTGCAACTATGCCAGCCATAGCTCTCCTCTCTAGGGTGGGGGGCAAAAACATAAATGACTTCACGTTATGAGAAGTAGTAGGTGATAACACATGTTAAACGTATAAGGGATCACTGGGGGAAACCATCTAAATGACAGCTTTCATTAGTGATTGTGAAAGACCCCTGAAACATGTCCTAGAGTTTCAGGATTAAGCATGTGTAAAGTCGGGTGTTACTCCTTTGTGGAAAATGCTCCCAGAATGGAAGCAGTAGTTGAAGGTACCAGACGTGATGGTTTTTGATGAATATGAGGAAAAGGAATGGAAAGGTGCAAAACCAACCTGAACAAATGCCATGGTACCAAAGAGCAAGGAACTGTAGTAGGACTTCTGGCTAACGAGTACTCTCCACAGAAACACAGGATTATGTCCTGAAAAGGGCACCTTGCTTCCGGTTTTGCCTCACACCTCTCATTCTCTCTCAATCAAATATGCCCTCTTCATTTTTGCTAGCTTTTGTTGAGCTTGAGAAGAGCAACATGTTGGCTGCATGGACACTGTAGTGGGCCAGTAAGAGTAAAATGAAGAGGTGACTAGTGAATTGTATGGAAATGAAGGTCTAGAAAAGAAAAATATTTAAAAGCAGGCTTTTTCTCTCAAAAGGGTGTTACTCTAGACTGAACAAATAAAGCCATGAAACCTAATTTTGCCTTCTAGAAATAGAAGAATAAAGGCTTTCCCTTACCCTCTCCTCCTATTACGTCAAATGATGGTGGCAGCATCAGTGAAGAAGTCTGGACGATTCTTCATGTGCTGCTCAGCTCTGTCTCCCTTCTTGTTCAAGCTGCGCAACAAAGCCCTGCAGAACGGTCTGCTGCTCTTCTGGTCCCCAGGATCCTGTAAGGCTTCAAGCCCCAGCCGAGGGGCTTAATGGGGAAGCAAGTCAGAGCTTAAGCCAAGAGTTAACTAACAACATAAGTATAGGCTTCACTACTCAAGTACACAAATCTTTGTCTATTTTTCAGTAACTTGTATCATGCAAGATGTTGCACAGCAGGTAGTGCTACATGCTGCATTTCCAGCTGGTCTCTGTGTGTGTGTGAGTGGTAAGTCCCATGGACCCCACCGTAACTCCTCTCACTCTTACAAGTGTGCGTGGATACTGTTAGAAACATTCAAATGCAATTTCCTAAAGGCAAAAATGAAGACACCAGAACACTTTCAGTGATAGACTGTCATAATCATGTGATGGTTTATGTATATATAGTAAGCATATAATACTTCTTATTCATGGGAGAGCTACATCATGTGCCCTAGTAGAAAGTAAAATGGAAATAAAACCCTTCAAAAATGATCATTCTAAAAGTCAGTTATAAGTAACAGTAAGCTCAGCATGTCACTGTTAATTATTAAAGAGGCAGCACAGTAAAAGAAGGAATGTGTGCCTTTAATTGGAATTATTTGGTAGACCTAGAAACTGTCATTCAGGTAAAGAAGGTACTACATTTAATAGATGTATTTATGAAGGCACTGATGTCAATACATTTATAGGCAAATGAGGTCAAGATACTCACATCTTGCTAAGAAATTAAGGATTAGTGTGAAAATAATTTTTAAGGTAAAAAGATTTGATGTGCTAAATACCTACAGAGACTGGCAACAGATGCAAGACCTTTCACCTTGTAGCCTCAGTTAATTTCCAAAATGTATCCAGCTCCACTGAAATCCGAGATGTGTTTGAATTTTGACAGGAGTTGGACTTTGTTGTGATGGGTGCTTAAGAGCATCAAAAAGGTGTTTGTGTTCTCACTGCTACTCATAGCATGTATCTGTGCTTTAGAAGACGATTGCTACACCACACGTTAGCTGACATCTCTGTTGGTAGTATCAACAACTTGTTAACAGCAGAATTATTCATCAGTGCTGGAAGGGAGTAATTGAAAAATGTGGAACTAGAGCTACTGATGGCTGCAGTGAGAAGCGAAGGATTTGAATTAAGGAAGGAATGTTTGGGTGTTTAACTGTGGCGGTATCAAAAGTGAAACTTGGATTACACCGGGTTTTTTGCATGATATGTTTCTCTTTTCTACCTGTCCCTGTCTTAGAATGTAGGATCTTTATTTGGAAAGCACTGAGTATGTTTTGGATGCTGTCAGAACATGACAAAGCTGATGAGACAGCACACGCTGAAATTCAAGTCCTGGTTTACCCCAGATGCGAATGCAGTAACGCCTTTGCTGCAATTAAAGGTACGCCAGTGGGAAAGCACAAAGAGTTCTGCAACGGCATCTGTCCGTAACATTCAATTTGCTTTCTGAATGTATGACTTCAGACCTCGGAGCTGCCAAAATAGCACCTCTGACAAACGTTGAAAAACGACCCACCTTAAGTGTGAAAAGCAAAAGCACAAGGTAAGTTTCATTCCAAATAAAACAGTATCGTTAAATACAAAAATCTGTTCGACCCCTTTTTTTTTCAAGTTAGGAAGTGAATAAAGTAGAAAGAATGAAAGAGTATTCTTATGAATATGCAAACTACACTCCCTTCATAAAGACACTGGGGAAGGTCCATCATCACGCACCCCTCTAAAAGCCACTTCAATTAGCTGTTTAACAAATATGTGCTAAAAGTGACGGGAACATGAGAAAAGGATCGTGTGCTTTGGAGACCAACCTAGAAGAGCTGTGTACCTGACACGTCACCTCCGACTGCTTTGTGCGGAGCATTTAGAAAGCCAGGCTCACGGCATTAGGTGAAGCTGCTTAACAACTTGAAAGTTGAGTTTATTGGAGTCCTTGTGGTTGTGTATTTTCTATTAACTACATATTTTCAAAAGAACTTGAAGAGAGATCTGCCAAACAGCATTCCTGTAACTTAAATAACAACACAAAAAACCCGTAAGAGGCAGAAAAGCAGTTTATTTTATAAAGATCTTAAAAATAAATTCTAAACAGTCTTGCAAAACTGCAGTGGCAAGTCATGGTATTAAAAAATTCACTCATTTTAGCGAATAAAAGGTGCATGGAAAAATGTGGGTTTTTTTTTTTAAATATACAACAAGATTTATCATGAAGGAGAACATCAAAATAAGCCAGCCTTTCAGAATTATAATGTTTTCCAATGATCAGTGGGAGTAGGTAACTGCACTGGTATTTAATGGGCAGATGTTACAAACTCACATTTTAAAAGGAATGTGCAACAAATCCATTTTTTTTCTGCTGTACCTATAAACGTGTGGCAAATAACTGTCATTGTATTGCTAGTAAAGGACTGTTATTATTTTCCCGACAAAAAATCAAACTGTAAATAAGCAAACTAATACAGCATTATGAAAGCTTAGACTGTAATGGCTAAGGCAAAGGATTAGAGATCAAGTTTCTTAAATTGTATTTCTGCCTGGGCTGACATAGTTTATGAACTGTGCCAACATTTTCAAGCTTCTCTGAGCTGCAGCTTTCTACAGGAAATATTTCTTTCACAAGTATTTGGAAAAGCCAATTACCAAGGAAAGGGAAAAATACTGGCATGCAAAATAAAACTGAAACTCGGTATACGGTCTTACATTAGAAACAGTCAGGAGTCGATCACGCCAAAGCTCTTTATTCTGTGGCCTCAGCAGCAGAAACTTCAGCTCCTTTTTAAACCTGTCTGACAATGTTTTGGACTGTGCATAATCTGTTATGGCATATATTATCGTTGTCCCAGGGAAATTTTGCAGAGACAACCTTCTCCAGCAATTATTCCTGCCACCAAAGTACGCAGGGCTTTCATCCAGATTTCTGGTAGACTGTAAGAGAACAATACACCTACATGAAAGCTAATATATTTATATTGTTCTTCTCTTTTCCCATTCTTTGTAATCAGTCATATCAGTCAGTTTAAAGATGAACTTCCACATTAAAGAAAAAATGCACTGAAGATGCTGGAGCTGAGAAAATCGTTTGGTTTAAAAAATGTTATAAAACAACAACCTGTTCTTCAGATATTTCTCTCTGTGTTACATAATTGTGTCAATAATTGTTGTGTAGTCACTAAATATAAATTGTTCACAAAAATATGTATTTGTAACATATACACCATTGTATGTCCAGAAATTGGAATTTGCTTTACTTTCCATGTACCAAACTTGAAAAGAGAATGCACTTGAAATGTTCTTATGTCTGTCCTCTGTAAAATTGGGAAACAGCCAGTCCCAACCACAGCCTGGAACTTAGCTTTGGTTGAGAACTCACCAGAGCAGGCACCATTATTCACCTCAATGCCATCACTCGTCTTGTGGGCTCTCCTGTCATTCTGAGCTTTGAACATTTTCTTTCTCTAACTCCTTGAGGATGAATAAAATGCATCAAGAAATGTGACTGCTTTGCAAACTACCCGGTCACTCTCCATGCTCTCACAAAACTGCCATAAAATACTGCAAAATCGGTTTTCCACAAAGGTTTGCCACACCCTGCCTGCTCATTTTCCACAGATGTAACTGCCTGTGCAAAGCATAACGCAATGGAGAAAGAGGCCCATTAGTGTTCTTCACCCATTGGTCACTTACGTACATTTTTGGTATAACTCTTCCTTGCTAACGAGGGAATCTTCATAACCAAATCCATAATAAAATATCATTATGATCTGTTATCCTGTGGTTTGGGTACTGAAGCTCATCTTGTACCTTTTGTTCATGGTATTTCTGATATCCCATCAACTTGCAAGCATTAGGTGCTGCCTGTGAAATGCAGCAGAAAAATACAATAAAGCTTCAAAAAGAAAAGGCATAAACCTGAAGTCTTCTTATTTCACCTCAAATTGCTCCTGAAAATAATCCAATGTGCCAACAAACAAGAAGGACTGTCTGCTGATTTTATAAACAGTTCGTTGAGAAGCATTGCCCAATTCTGCAATGCGATGGTTAAACATCTCCATTAGTCTGGAAAATAGTTGTTCCTGCTATAGCTGGTTCTATCAGGTCTATGAAGAGACTGCAGTAAAGAAATGTAGGAATTTTCTTTAAGAGGGAACAACAAAAATTATCATCACAAAGAAAATTTAAGATTATAAGAGGGTGCATACCTCATTTGTCTTTCCACAATTCCCTTCCTGACTATGTGCTACCGTGTTTTTCAGGTGCTTTACCTTTTACATAAAAATTCCTTTTTATAACATTTTCCAGGACTAATAGGGTGCTATTCTTTGTATTCTCAAATCAATATTAACTGTTTTAAATTACTGTAATACTTTTTTGGGACCTGAAAAAAATCATAAAGAGAGGATCCACATTATTTTCTTTGTGTTCTTACGTGTCTAAATTAGAAGCGTAGGCTTCGCTGCCAGTGCCTGGGAAAGGGAGGAGGTGACAGAGTGCACTTCCAAGCAGAGTTCAGGTTCCATGAACCCTCTGGAGGAGTCCACGTCCAGTCCGTAGCGAGGCAGCAGAGGCTCCTGTGAGGTTTCAAAAGTGAGGCAGCTTGGCCCCAAGTCCTGGCAGAGTAGCCTCCCAACAGAACTGTGACGGCAACTGTATGCTGCAGCCTATGGAACCTGCATTTTGCATACGTAACAGTTAATCTGAACAAAGAATACAGAAGAATGCTTTCAAGTATCTTTGCATCTTAAGCTTCAAGGTAATTTTTCACTGCTACCTAAAAATTAACAGTATTCAGTAAAAGCAAGGCACTTGTTGGCGTTTGAAATCTCTTGTTATGTGACCAAGATTAAGTACGAGGATAAGTATCTTACAAAATGTTAAAAATAACAAGCACCAAGATCCTAGTAACTGATCAGAAAATCATGAGACATGAACATGAAGTAAGTCACCTCATTTGATGGACTTATTCTTTTTCTGCTAATATATTTGCTGCCTTGGCCTTGAGAAAGATCTTAAACACAACAAAAGGTGGAAACTCTTGACCAGCAAATCTGAAGAAACAAAGCAGCAGTTTATTAACTGACAACATGAGAACAGATTTCCCATGATTTAAATCAGAATGGAGTATTGCTTTGGTTTATCTTATCTGACAGGGATGTAGCACGCTTTATTTCTGATACTCTTCTACCACTGAGTAGCAAGTCAGACATCGTAGGGTGCGTATGAGTCCCTCCCTCTCAGCAGGTTGAGCAGAAAAAACTTGCTCCTCTCCAACTCGCTCAAGTGAGCTGGAGACGCCACATCCTGGGCTGTGTTAAGGTACTGAGAAAGGCGTAGTTTTATTGGTTTTAATTTAATGTTTTGAGACTAGAAAGGCATGGAAGCCTATCTTCATCTCCGTACTCTAGCCCCATCCAAATTATAACGGCATTGAGATATCTCTGAATATCTTTTATAAAGGCTGCAAGGTAATACACTGAACCATGCTTGCAGGTGTAAAGAATAGTGTGTATGCACTAATGGCACTCTGGCACTTCTGGTTTTTAATAAATAAATTCTAAAGAGAAGTTCCTGCCTTGTAGCTACTGAAATTTAGAATCTTTTCTATTACCAAGCTTCTTCCAGCACACAGTAAGCACTGATTCAAAACAAGATCCAAGTCCAAGCTTAAAAAAGAATTCAAAATGTGCCTGACGTATTCCCCTTACGTATATACGTGCTTGTATTGCTTTTAATATCACCACCTATAGAAATCACGTCCTCACTTAGCCTAAACAAGCCATTGTGCCTCTTTTCCCTGAATCTGACCGTACACGGCTATTGCCCTTTCTGCTTTTATCTCCTCCTCTTTTTTCTCCCCTTTTCGCTCCCCTCAGCCCTGGCTGCCGCCGCGGGAGCGGCGGCGGCAGCAGGTGGCTGATGGGCGGGACCACATGTGGCAGGAAGCCCCGCCCCCTCGGCGTTGCCAGGTTACCGCGGCGCTGGTGGGCGGGGTCACGCCGGCGGCGGGGGCTGATTCAAGCTGCCCCGCCTCCCCGGCGGGCGGGTTTTCGTGACGTCACGGCGCCAGCGACGCGGCCGGCGCTTACCGCTCGCTCGGCACCGCCATGTTCAAGGTGAGGAAACCGTTGCCCCCGCCCGCGGCCGTTGCTGTTCCCCGCCCGCCCCTCCGCAGCCCCGCTCCGTTGACCAGGGCTGCCCGCCGCCCGTCCTCGCCCCGGGGGAGCCGGCGGAGGCAAGGCGGCGACCCCTCCCCTCAGGCCTCACCACCGCCTCTGCCCGGGGCCTTGCAGCGGGACGCGCCGGTTCCCGCGGAGGCGGCAGGGTGGCCGTCGGGCCGTCGCTCTGGGGGCGCCCGTGTCCGGCGAGGCCGGCAGGGGGCGGCCGGGGAGCGCGGCTGGAGGGGCCCCGCGCTGAGGCGGCCTGCAGGCGGGTGCTCTGGCCCGGGAGGGCCCCCGTTTCTCCCGCTTCCCGTTTTAAAAGCAGGTTCTTGTCACTCGGTTGACGAGACGCGGTAGCGAAGACCCTGGGGTTGTTACCAGCGACTGTTTTTTTCACGTTCTAGCTAAAACTGTTCTAAAATCTGTATTGTCTGGTGGCAGTTGTACCCCGGGTATTTCGTCGGTAGCTCTCAAGCTGTTTGTTTCACTCTTGTTGCAGCTGCATAATCTCTCTTTTTAATATTTCGAAATTGCATTCGTGTTGCACAAAAAGAAACACATGAACACCACATTCGTTATTTAAAATTACTTGAATACAGCAGCATGGAGCTGTGAGTTAGTGTTCTGACAGAGTTTGGATTCGTACAGTTGTAAAAGTCCTCGTCTTGAAAGTCTCCCTTTATTGCATGTAGGTTGTCAGCGAAATTTGTGAAAAGGAGTGAACATGCATGATCTGTGCTTAAATCAGATAATTGGCTCAAAGGTCTTTGCCTGTGATAAGAAGAGAGCCCCAGATCCCTTCAGGCCAAAAGCAAGTTTCAATCAAATTGTTGTCATGACTACTGGAGAAGCAAGAGTTTTTTTAAAAACTGGTGACACTTGATTTTTGAAATTCGTTCTCTTTTGTACCTTTTTTGTTTTCAAGTATTGATAATATATACCAATATATCGATATGCTGAGCAGCCTATGCTTGCTCATGTTGCAACTTCATTTTTTTGGTACTTTAATATTGGGGCAATTTTTTAAATTCTGATGTAAGGATTTTATCTCAGGATCGTTGAGAATTCCGTAAGTGATACTGAATTGTCATTAAAGGGGTTATATGTGAACCTGTGGGTTGACATATACTACTACTACGTTACTACTTTTATACAACCATTGAGGTTAGGCAGATTCCAATGCTTCAGGCCAACCTAATTTTTTGCCTCTAAGAGCAAAAGGGGGAGGTGGCTTGTTGTGCTTGATATCTGTGCTTCAGGGAACAAGAGTGCTCAAGAGTTTGTTTTTCAGGTTTTTGTTTTTTTTTTTAGTTGGGGTTGAAAGATAGGGGGAAGAATGGAAAAAGAAGAGAAAAACGAAGCAGCTTCATACATTAGGGCAAATATCAGCCTTCACAAAAGTATGATTAAGGATTTTTTTCCTTTTATTCTTCCTTTCCCCAGTTTTGACAGGCTGACAATAACAGTAACAAGTGAACTGAGAAACCACAGATGAGGAAAAAAACCACAAAACTTCTACTTAATCTTTAGGTCTTTTCCCCCCGTTTGTACTGAGAACTAATAGGGGATTTATTCTTCCCAGAGGCATTTTTTAGTTAAGAATTAAGAACTTTGAGAAAGACAATAAAGCAAGACAATGGAAGATGGAGTGTGATAGTCTTTTTCCCTCCAACTTTCAGATGGAATTTGCTAATGTGTTATCTGGTGTCTACAGATAAAGTTGAGTTCTTCAGCTTGAGAAAGGAATAAACTTAATATCTTTTTTTACTTAAAGTAAATGCAGAGCATTGCCTAGAGAGAAGAATGTCAGCTCTATTTTTTTGGTATCAACTGAATAGCTGTAAGACAGGCAGACTGAAGGCACAACTCAATCAAAATGTTTTACTAAGACCAATTGGTTTAGTAATATGTGGTTAATACGAAATTAAGAAATGAGATCCTAAAGTGAATTTTGGAAACTGAAAGTAGAACGGTTAATCTTTAATACTACCGACTAAACCTTTTAGTGTGCGTATATACGGTACTTTAGTAGTGGTTGTATCTGTCCCGTAAACTTAACTGATGTAGAAGACCATTGCAGTATAGCTTGAACAGTGCGTTCAAGGAGAGATTCTTCTTGCACTTTTAGTGGTTAATTTTGTTTTGTTTAAAATGTAGATATGAAACCTTTGGAAAATGTCTGCACTTCAGTATTTTGATAATATGGTGTTTTCAGTATGAGTAGTTCTGTCATCACTGATATTTGTTTGTGAAACCATTCTTACGCTCTGCTGTTTCCGTGTGTTTATATACAAATCTCAAATTTAAAGCATTTGGATTTACTGTTTTGGCTGGTGACATTTAGATAATTTTCAAACAATATAAATGGTGTTGAATAGCAGTAAAAAACACACCTGTTGTTTAACACAGCAGACTGGATTTATTTTTCTTAAACAGAGGTTATCAATAATGAATTATACTTTAATTAAAGTATTATTTTTTGATATTGCTGTTGGATTTTTTCTTTTTCTTTTTTTTTTCCTACTGCAAGGGACGTTTGTAGAAATGTTAAATAGAAGATGTAAAGACTCTGCATGTGTATTCATGTAACAAACTTTTGCTATATTCAGGAATTAAGTTTTAGTCACTTGTCTCTGAGTGGCTCTCTCTGAAGGTGTGTTTTTCAAGGCTTATTTCAAAAGCCTCCTCTACTGCCAACCTCTTTTGAGTGTAGTATATGCCATTGATTTAGTACTTGCTCTACCAAAGCTATCTGTAGTTTTAGACTTATTGAAATTTAGGCTCACATGAAATATTTGCACTGAATATGGCTGTTCAGCTAACTGGTAGCTGTAGTTTAAATAAATTTGAAATTCCTTTGAGGAAAGTGAATGGAGTCATAAATGTCTTGATGTCTTTTCTAGCTGTGTGTTTCATTCTTAAATGTTCCAAAAATCACAGGAAGTAATATTTTACTGAAAGCATGTTTTTAGAATGAAAGTGCATTTCAGATTTTTGCCTTTTCAGTGACAGAACAGTTTTGCAGTGAAAAAAGGAAAGAATGAGGAAATATATTCTACAGTTATTAATGGTTAGTGACGTTCACGTTTTTATCTTGGCTAATGAAAGTATGTGAAACGTCTTTGTTTAAGCAAACATTATTAAAGATTGTTCATGTCTTTCCTTGGCTGTGAAACAGCTGATCCAGTCATTGTAGTGTTTCATTATAGTGCTGTAATAACGAGTCCATAAATACAAATAAGGAAAAACTTCCATTTAAGCAAGTTTTTCCATACCTTTTGATCCATCAGATCCCTTATGTCTTTCTGAAAAGAAATCCTATGACCTAGTTCTTGTGTGCTGTTTCTCTACACGCAAATGAACATTTTCAGGAAGTTTGACAACTGTATAGTCTAGTTTTGACTTTGAGGAGTCTCTTGGTTACACTTAATAAATATTCCATCTGTAAAGCAGTGGAAGAAATTTAAGCTGCAAATACTGATCTGTATGCAATAAGCATGTAGTCTGGATAATTTTAAAGCTATTTTCTAACAGTTCTGCAATGGGCAGAAACAAAGTTTCAGAGTAATTGTCCTGACTCTAGGTCAGTTATCATCATAACAGCATGAACGTTGTATTGGTTTGACCAAGGCTTCAGTTTCACAAGCAGCTAGGTCAATGTAATGTACCCTTACTATTTCTGAAAAGGAAGAGGGCTTGCTGCCTTCTCCTTTTTCATCCCCTCTTCCCTGGCCACACGGTTCCTCTGGTGCTTGTCAGGGTGTTTCGTGGATGGGTTCAACTTACTGACCCCGCACAAAGCTCTCCACTTCTTTTTCAGGATTAATCTTGTGCCAGATTGGCGAGGTGAATTGCCTCGCGGTGGAAGCGTCCGGCCACCAAAGCTAGGGCCAGGTGAGCAGCAGGACTTCTGGGGATGGATGCCGCTAGCAGAGCCAGACCTCTCCAGTTTGGTGGCTGCAGGCTGTTAGATTCACTCATGCTGTAACTTCATACAACAAACCACAGGCTGTTGTAACTCTGCACATGTTTATCTGACCAATAACATGAATATGAGACATTAAAAGGTTTCCCACTGGAACTGTTGTTTCTTGAGTTAAATGTTGCTGTTAATAAGGATGTCGATTTGTTGGAAGACGCTTTCTGTGCATTCTTGATTTGCTACACAGCTAAGATTTTTATCTTCTGTTTTTTAAGTTAAAGCAGTCTTTCCTGTTAAGAAATACTATTTAGTGTAGGTCCTGAATGTAGGAAGAGTTATATTCACCTTACTCATGGTGGTTGTGTTGTGTGACTGGATTGAATCTAAAGTATTCAAAAAACAGTCAAGTAGCTGTCACGATGCACTGTAATTCATGTTTCTCACAGAAAAGTAGGAGACATTCCTAAAATTCTAAGAAAGCAGTGATTATGTTCTGATACTTTCAACTGCAGGTCTCATTTTTTTCCTAAATCTAGATACAGAAATAAAATGCTGAACTTCTTGGTACTAACTACGGAAAAATGGAGCTGTTAAGGAGTTGCTTAAAATATGAATATAATGTTGTTAATATCTATCTAAGAAAATTGACAAAAGTTATATTTCAAGTGAGAGAAAACAGAGGATCTTTTTGTGACATGAAAACTGATGAGATTAGCATTTATATCTACTGTCTCCTTTAGCCTTAGGTTTTTCTAAATACCATCTAAATAATTTAGGTGTTATCGTTTGAGTGCCTGAGAGCATTAGATTGTCTACCACTGACTCCCCTTTCTCCTACCTTCTAAGCATCTTAATATATCACTTATTAACATATACAAGGACATAAACATTGTCTACATGGATGTGTTCAAACATGTTGCTGTTTTGTTTGAACTTGCTGATTTACATCTCTTCTTATAATGTTCCTAGGTAATTCGGCTGGGGGCCACCCCTGTTAGCCTGAGCTTGCTGTCTATCCAGGTTTATGCTTCTTCTTCAGAGAAAGAGACTTCTAAAAAGGAGTTGCTGAAAATTGAGGAGGTAAGTATGGTTAGAGCCCTAGTGCTCTTCTATCTATATGGAAATATCTGTGGAATTCTGAAAGACATTATATTTTAATGCGTGAAAGCATTTAGGTACATCTCTCCACCCTTTGTATTCTTGCCTTTAAACTTGCTTCTCCATTTTCAGTAATGGAGATGTCGATATGCTTTTGCTTCTTTTACCTGAGGGTTGCATTTGATGCCCTCTGCTTGACAGTGTCAGGCTTGCTTGTGTGCAAGATCTTTTTCCTACATTAAAGCCTTCTGTTCTTCATTCAGAAATTACCTTTTCATGTGTATAGATTCACTTGTGGTCATGTTTCAAATCCCCAGGAATATTTTCTTTGCTTCTTATCCAGGTAACACCATGTATTTTTCATTACAAGTACTGTTGGAAATTCTAATAAAATTTCTTTTATATTCTCCAGTAAAACAGCAAATGAAAAGGTTTTTTTTCTAAAAATATTCTCTTCTACAGGCAAAATTCTTGTCTGGCAATGCTTTGAATCCGATATAGTAGCCTACCGAATTTTATCAGTTTTTCTTTCTTTACAGCATTCAGACCTAAGGAACAGCAAATGCAATAAGTAGTGATAATTAAAACCTGTTACTTTATTGTTTCTCTATGATGTTACAAATGTCTTGGTTATATCACAAGTAGAGCTTTAAAACACCCTGTCAAACTTTAGACAGCAGTATTGCATAGGCTTTTAACAATCTCCAACGATCTCCAACATTAAAAAAAACCCTGTAATTCATAACTAAATACAGCTTTATATCCATGAGAGTTTGTAGATGTTTAAAAATTTAGCTTCAACCCAAGCTAAAGTGAGCAGTGAAACTAAATGAAACTTATTTTTGTGTGTACTTAGGTCTTTTGGATGTGTCTGCATGGGCAGTTCACTTGTGTAATACGAGAGGATCAATAGTTGATGCAGTCTCCTGGCTTCACGCCAGTGAAAGAACCTTAGCTTGGGCCGTCACGTGCCCAACACCACCGCTGGCATGAGTCAGTAATGAGGCAGCAGTTTGAAGTTACCTATGTGCTGAATAATTGGCTTGCCCATCAGCTTCAGCAAAGCAGAATGTGCAAGCCGTGGAGTTTTGGCTGCCTTTCTTACCATTCACAGTGTACGTTAGTTTGCATCTCTACTGTCAGCTGTCTAGTTTCATAAAATGTATGGGAATTTTCTGATCTCTGAGACTTCTGTCCTGGTGCCAGACATGGCTGTTAGGTTGTCTAACAGGATCAAATTTAAACTGATTGTGACTATGATTGCCAGACTTGACAGGATTTCCTAGGGAAATGAGACTTAAAATGCTTGTCTTTCAAAGTATTATGGGAAATCCAGCTGCATGAGTTATCAAATTATTTGCCAAATTCTATGTCGTTATATGTTTTGTTATGGTTAGCAGCTTTTTTTATTATTATAGAGGTACAGTTGTTTTCCAACTTATCTTGAAAAGAGGACTAGCTACACTTTGATGCAAGAATACATGTAAACATCAGATTATAATAAATTAGTAAATGTAGTATAAATGTGGTATAAAATATAAGCTCTTTATATTAAACATCAGTGTAGTATATAAATTGCTAGGAATTTTAACAGGTTTTGTTTTGATCTAAGCTTTGCTGTTCATATTCAACAATATAGAATTTGGTCTTTTTTTTTTAATGGAATACGATTTTAAACACCCTAAATATAGTGTTTTAGTATTTATTATGTGAAGATGCCCATTGCTCTTCAGGTGGATGTTACAGTTCCTATTTGCTCAGCCCTGTGGTGCTATTAATGCTGTCAGTTGCTGATGTGGTTAATGACTGCAACTTGGGGATGTCATACCATTTTCCTGCTCAGTAACAAACAGACAAATTTGTATCGGATGTTACCTTTGTTAGAAGCTACTTAGACTCTTTAATGATGGCTTGTGCAAATATAGAAAATGATTGATTGTGATTTTAGAGTTCTAGTACATTTAGTGTGTTAACTGGGAACCAGAAGTGCTGATTAAGACCAGAAACATTTTTCACAATTATGTTTTGTGTTCTTATTAAACTAGTTTAATATTAATTTATAACCTGTGACTTGGATCATATAGCAGCTATGGATGAATTGCGTAGCAATTTGAAGTCATCTTCATCATAGTATATAATTAAACTTTGCTCATAATGCTTGTCTCACAGCTGTGCCTGAATTTTTATTATGCATTGTTTATGTAGTAAGCACTCTGTTAGGCGTTCTCTGGTTAGACTGTTCATGCCCTGAAGACCTACTTACACAATTACACCTTTGTTTTTAACCTCTTGTTTGCTAATATTCACAGCTGTCACTCTACTCCTCTCCAGCTCGTGAGACTAAATATGTGGAGAATCCACAAACCCAATTGGAAGAGGGGGTTTCGCGTTTACGGCATGTTATGGAACCATATACAGCCTCGTGTCAGGTATGATGGTTTTATATCACATCTGGTAGTGGTTCAGTGATAAGGGTTGAACTGGGATTTTATTTTTTTAGGAACAGAATTAATAGATACCAGCAAAGTAAAAGTTGACAGCTGTACAAGCATTTTTCCAAAATGCTGTGTTACTTAAAGTTTTCCACAGTTTGGGTCATAATATTTACCCCCTCCTCACACAAAACCAGTTGTTTTTTTCTACTAATTTGCTGAACTAAACCTCTGCTTTTTCGCATTTTTATTTGTCCAAAAGAATTAAAAGAAAATTAACTAAAGCTTAGAATTGTTATCTGAAATAAACTTTAAGCTTAAAGATATCTAGGGATATCTGGATTTGGTACTGTCCTGTGACTGAGGAAGACAGGACAGTGATTAAATTTACTTTTTCCATGTTCAAGGAGAAGACCTTAAATTATCAAGCAGTATGTTTTGGAGCAGCAATACCGAGCTGTCCTCGCTGCAACTGTGACAAAACACAACTTTGCAGAAAATAAATCAGTATTAGCTGAACTGGAATGTTGAGGGAAGGAATGCGACTTTCTGGACTAGAGAAAATGCCAGGCCACTAATAGTGGCAAACCTAGCTCCTAGACCTTACCCCAAAACTTTTTTATATATTTTATTAGGTAGCATGTTTATACTAGACAGTCATTAAATACAAAAATAGTCTTTGGAGCATAGACCAAAACAAAGATCTTTGTAATCAAGGCTTAAATTATTGATATTAGATTGCAGAGTCATATGATGGATTTCTTGCTCTTTCCTGACCCAGCACATGTTGAGGCTTACTTTTGAAGCGAGGGCATCCTTGTCATCTGGCTGCTTCTTGGCAACTTTAGGTGACTTTGCACTCTGGCTGTTGTGAATCCCCTTCTTAAACTGCAAGTTGTTTTTCCAGTTCTCTATAGAAAGCCAAGCTGTTCAGATCAGGATGTCCATTCTGCCCAGAAGTTCTGTGTTGTGGTACTAACCTTTAACAGTATTGAAACATCTTTTCAGAAATATTCAGGGTTACTCAGTCTAGCGATGTGTTTCTAAAGTGCCACCAGCAGGAGTACTGACTTCAGTTTTGAAGAAGGGGGATTTTCCACAGGATAGTTAGAGCTCTGACCTCCTAAAGGCATGGGTTCTGTTTGGTTGCCTGTGGTAACCGTAACTGGGAATGAAATTTGAGACGAGGTTAGTTGCCCAGTTGGACTGACTGCAGGTAAGCCTTGAACAGTGCTTTATGTCTCACTGGCCTGTTGTCTTCCAATTTGCTTTATTTTTTTGTCTGCGTGGTGATCATTTACATAAGATGTGCTCTTCTGCTCACACAAAACAAGCCATTTCCTGGCAGTGGTTTACTGACTCATGTTATGAAGCGGGCATGTAAACTTTATGTATTTGGGGTCATGTTGCTTGCTTAACTGTAGCCAGAGATAGTTCTGGTTTTACACCACCCCCACCCCCTGCTGTGTTAAAGAAAAGAACATCTTAGGTGTGTCTCAGTTGTCTTTAAAATTAAAAGCATAACCCAGGATAATGAGAATAAAATTGGTTATGTTTGTATATCCGTTTTACTTTCACAAAATTGCTTGCTTAACTATAGTGGAAAGTCAGTTCAAAACACAGATGTACAAATGAGCCAGTTATGTGAGAGCTGTGACAGAAGATCAGACTTAGTCTCTGGGGTCTTTAGAGCAAGTTCTTTTTTCCATTGGCTTTTAATAAGACCAACATCCATTTAGAGTTATATTGTGTGTCACATGCTAACACTTTTTTTTCATGACAAGTTTTTTTTTTTTCAAGTCATTCTTGCCAGTGAGGAAACGAAAGTTCTAAAGATATTATCCCCCATGCAGTATCCTGAACAAATGCTTTCACTTCTGCGCAGATACAGCTCAAGTGGTATTGCGAGATCATTCTCTGCTTTAGCTTTGGGCATACATGTGTATGAATTTGTTCCCTAATTGATAGACAGTCTTGCATTGTCTCTCCAAAGGATTATTAGCATAATAATTAGCAGGGTTGCTTTTATTGAGATTTTTTTTTTTGTCTACTTTGATAAAAGGCAGTGTGAGTTCTTTTACGTTCTGCATATTTTCAGTCTGAGAAAAAAATCTAGAACTAATTTGTGGGGTTGATGCAGTGCTCTTTGATTTACTTTGGACATTGTACGGGCGTTGATGCAGTGCTCTTTGATGATTTACTTTGGACATTATGTGGACATTTCATTTTCCAAGTCACTTAAAAAATGCAATTTTGTTAGCCTAAGATAGTCTCTTGGAAAGTGGAATTTATCACGTTGCAGAATGAGTCATGTACCCCTGTGAAGTGCTAGGAAGGAGTTTATTACAGTGTTGTACTTCCTTTCTTTGCATCAACTCAAGTATTTTTGCAATACCTACGTACACTGAGAAACCTGAGATAATCCTGAGTTTCAGCTGCCTGATCAGGAACTCAATGAAATATTGAAGTTGACTTCTGTGTTTTGAGGTATTGTATTTCATCTGTGTCCAAAGGCAACTTTGAGAAAAAGCCGTATGTTATGCCAAATGCAATGTTAAGCAAGCATAGCCCTGTAAGTGAAGGGTGGAAGTGGGAATAAAAAGAAGTTATTTTAGGGACCCGACACTAATTTTTTTCTTCTTCTTCTTTTTTTTTTTTTTCTTTTCTTTTCTTTGTCAGGTCAGTTAGAATCTGTAGTTAATGTTTTACTTACTTGGTATCTATTTACTGTGGTTTTGTTTTCTTTTCTTTTTTTTTAGGATCTTTATGCCAAAGCTATGCCCAAATTAGAAAAAGCTGTTGAGCATGGTAGAGGTAAATCAGTTTAGTTTTCTTAACTAGCAATTTAAAATGCAGGACTGTACTATATTTTATGTTAAAAGGGAATTCCATTAAGCATCATTATATATATAATTTCTAATGCATTTAAGACTACTTTATTTGCACTGTATATCTCTTTAAATTTCCTTTGTAGGTCATTATAACACTACATTTCTAAACAATTAAAATCTGAGACCTGCATCTATGTTGACAACTATCATTTTTAGTGACATTGATGCAGGAAAAGAAGGAAAAAAAGCCTCACAATTTATTCCCAGTCGGTAGTATTTGCTTGACCCAGCCTAATAACTGAAACTTCCTGCAATGTCTTTTACTTGTCACAAGTGTTAGGTCTTTTGTTTGTAATTTTTAGCCTTTTCATTTTGGTTTACTTCCTTGGATCTCCTAAGAATTTTGAATTAATTGAAAATAATTTGTATTTATTTTTGGTTTTTGGAAGCATCCTTTCATACATCACGACTGAGCATGGATGCTGTCTAGAGCTCATCTCGGATACTGCGCCTCTTTTGCTTAAACTTAACAGTCTCAGTCTTTTAAACTCCTTTGTATGGAAGGTTTTTCATAGTTTTCCATTCCCCCATCGGACTCACATCTTGGAGTGAGCTTTGTTATGCTGTGTCTTTCCTTTGTTCTGTGATTTGTTTTTTGTACAGTGTTTTACTGAAACTAATTCTTGTTAACATGTAATAAATGTAAGAATCCATTTTGCAAAGGTTTTTATCACTAATTTGAAAAAGATATAACCGAGATGCAAAAGAGCAAAACAAAACAGATGGCCCAGGAGCAAAGGCAAAAGCTTCTATGAAAATTGGTGAATACAATACGATGTTCAGTTTCATTCATGTGTCACTAGAGAAGATCTCAAAGGCTTTGAATTTTATGCCAGCAGATCTAAAATGTGCATGATAGTTAAATGTGTTTTGATAACTCTTTATGTTTTGTAACAATTGCCAGCATGTATTGATGATTCCTTATCACAAAAACACTTTCACATTACATTAAAGCACTTTGTTCTGACTTCTTTTCAGAGGGCTATGAATTTCTCCAAAACCCCCCTGCTGGATTTTATCCAAGGCTTGGTGTGATTGGTTTTGCTGGAATTGTTGGATTGTTTCTTGCTAGAGGTAAGTGGGAACCTTTTGAAGTGCTTATATTATGATTCGGGATAAATAACTTATTTGTGGTTTTTTGGATACTAATTTTTAATTGTGACGCATGAGATCTGACTTAACTGTAAAAGCATGTTTCTACAATGTTCCTCCAATTATAAAGAAACTTAATGTAACAGGTGTGTAATAACCATCAATTATTGTTTATGAATACTGTATTTGTTACTGGAATCCAGTCTTTGATCTTTTCTGGTTCTAGCTTATTATAGCAAAAGTAGAAGAGGATTTGTTTTTTTTTTTTTTAGCCTAAAAATCTTTTTAATTACTTAAGTTCTTGATCACATATGTCACTGTAGAAAACTAGAGAGGAATAAATTATGGTAAAATAGAGAGATTCCTGAACTGTGATACATGTACAATTAGTTGTATATTCAAGTTCCTTCAAAATATTGTGTGTCCAAACACAGATGGTGTATTCAGCAAAAATACTTGTGAACTCTGGCTGTACTATAAATACATGCACGTTTTATGCTATAGAAATGTGATACAGTTAATTTCATCACACTAGTTGAAGAAACTAATATGTTTATGCTTTCATAGAAATAAATGTTATTTTAAGAAATGTTAATTGTGAAAAAGTATTTTGTGTTTGTATTGAGATATTCTTAATACAGTGAAATGAAGTAACACAACAAGAAAACTTGTAGATAACGGAACTGTAAAGTTCTAGAATTTAAAAACTAGTGAGGACTAACTTTGGATAAAAATACACCTTTGTGGAGCCTGATGTGTTGAACAAACTGGAACTGTCTGCTTGGCTATGTAAAAATGGAAAGCATTCTGTGAATATATGCACTTATAATGAAAATCAAGGTCTCCAACTTTACCCATTTGAAGGTCTTTCTCTTCAAACTCCTGCTTCTTGAGTTATGTGATTATGAATGAGATCAGCTTCCAGCCTTCATGACTGTAGCAAAATTGCGGGGGGGAAGTATGGTCTTGGGGCTGGATCTGAAAGATTAGAGAGTCCTAAGTTTAATAAAAATAAAAATCCCTTATAATACAAATGGCTGATTTGTTAATCTTTTAGGATGGGAGCCATAATTTTAAAACTTTTTGTTTGGTTATAATTTACAATACTGACCATTATTTCCAGAAAGTATTCAAACTGTAGAAGGAGGTGCCCCTTAATTCTGATGCTACAGAAAGTTAGAACCAAATGTCCTCTTTTTTTATCCCTTTCCCCCCTTGGTCTCACTGGAAAAATTGCCCTCTTGGAAGATACAGATAAAATCTTGCAGGTGTAACCATAACACTTGAAGATACAGCTGCTCACTAAGTAGAAAGTACAGCGTTCAGAGTTCAATTATGTGAATATTGTGCAGTCATCCAGCTTGGTTTAAAATGCTGTTGAAGATAATTTGTTCTAACCTTGTTGAGAAGTACTGTAATGGACATGGGAGTATTCCTAAACTTCCTTCTAATGGGAATCTCCAGCAGGTCGCAGCCTGCTGGAAGGCATTCATATCTTCAACGGTTATATTTATTCCTAAAGTGATATTGTAGGCACACTGATAAGCTATCACTAAGGAAGATTTCCCCATTCCCAGAAATTACAACAAAAGTGTAATTTTTCTGATTGTAAAGATGCAATGAAGCTTGCCTTTTCTGTGCTTTCTTATAGCTAATTGGTACCAAGTTGCCCCTTCACAAGACTAGCAACATCACTTTATAGATGTCTCTTGTTTACTGCTAAGTTTCTCATCTCATCATGAGCATATGTTAGCGGAAACACTAAACACTTCTAACATGCATTTCCTCTTCAAAATTCATTATTCCTTTATTAGAAGCACGTGTGGCTTCGCATATAGAGCAGGCTGTTCTATGAGGAGCAGAACTACTGCATCCTGACTCCTGTACGGCTGTTCTATGACCTTTTTTCTCTTGTAGTGCTTGCTTTTCTCCTTTACCTGCTCCCTTCTATGTTCCTTTCTGACTGGATAAACTGCAGCATGCCCTGTCACTGATTCAGTGATGCGTATTGTCACTGGCCAGCCAGGATACACAACCTGTGGCCAGCTGTGATAAGAGGATGATCTTTTCAGACAGTTAAATTATTTTAGACTTGTATAATTGAATAGAGAGTTCAAATTGATTAAAATGTTCAAAATTTAGTTGGGGACTGAGCAATAGGTACATAGCATAATTGTAAGTACTTTAGTTTAAAAATACTTTCAAATGCTTTGCAAATTGCTACAGTGAATCAAGAAAAATTATTCATAAGAGTAGTTGTGGAAGAATCAATATTTGTGAGTCAAGGTAACTTAGAAAGTTTGTATTGGAACGTCTCTTATTCTGCTTGATGTATTGAAAGAATGCTATCCTAACTTTTCTTTGCCTGAGTTTTTATTTTTAGTTTAGAAAAGAGTATCAGTTGGTATAATTCTCTTAAGTACCTCTTAACTGTGACTTTTAATTCATTATTCAGTACCAAAATAAATTATGTATTACCACAATAAGTATAGTTGTAAGGTAATTTTCACTATGGAAAGATGTTAATAAAAATATTCTCTTAAAAAGGTTAAAAGAATAATTACTGATCAGAGTAATCATGTTTCTTAACAAACCAGTAGGACTGAACAGAAAATATGTTAAACTGCATTTAATAAAATTGTTTTGATTGCAAATAAAAGGGTAGGGCCATTCAGCTGTCTTGGTTAACATCTCTAACAATGTTTTGGGTTTTCTTTGCTTTTTTTTGTTATGAAACAGGCTCAAGAATAAAGAAGTTAGTGTATCCTGCAGGTCTCATGGGTATTGGTGCCTCCATGTATTACCCTCAGCAAGCAGTTTCTATTGCAAAGGTCAGTGATGATACCTTTCTTTGGAGAAGTGTCTTTTACTTTGATTATTGCCTCCTACCTTCAAATTAACTGGTAATCCATTTTAAAAGCCATGTCAGTGTGCTTGGCACTTAACAAAATGATAGTTATTTTGTCAAAGAACATGCAGTCTACGCTAAAAGACGGTCAGATACTCTGTTTCTTTTAGTGACTATTTTTTTCTAACATCTGCAGTAGTGTCTTCAGTTTGAGGAACATAATTTCCTTTCTGAATCTCTAACCTCAAATAATTATAAATTAATGTAAATACGCTTATTAAGTGCAGTTTGCATGTTACTTACAATAGTAAGAAAGCCTGAAATATTTTGAGAGCAAATGAAAACAGGATTTGAAAGAAAGAAAGGACAAAAAAAAGGAGAGTCTATAGAGAAATCATAGGAACAACATTTTGAGATAAACATTGTTATTGAAGTTTTCTGCTTTTTATTGGATAGAGTTTTAAGAAAGATGGCATGCACATTCTGGAATGGGGTAAGAATTCTGCTGCTTATTGGATGCCTTTCTTGTTTATGCATTTGTTGTTTCAGGCACATAGGAAACATGTTAACTTACAGTTGCTTAAGTGGGTTTCCTGTGAAAGAAAGAACTGAAGAGACCAGACTTACCAGCTTACAGCTGCTACTGATGTCAGTTTATATGTCTTGCTGTCCACACTTAATTGTACTGGCAGATTTCTCAGTTCTCCACCACGATCTTTTTCAAATTTAGCTTTTAACCGCTTACAGTGCACATATTTTAGTGTGTCAGAAATACTTTATATTTCAGGATTTGGTAAATTGGCTATCCAGTTATTGGTGACTTGTGAATGACACTGAGATGTCAGGATGAAAATAGGATATTCTCAAGAACACATGATGTTCTTTGAAAACTGAAAGGTCATTGACTTAGGGAAAGTAACAAATGGTGTGTTTGAACTCTGCCAGCATGGCGAAACCCTGATCTTGGATGGAATCTTTTTTTAGTGCTTCCAGGATTCAGGTGCTCTAAATCCAGATGGTTCTGTTGACTTATTCCCAGGGAGTGAAAATGGTGCAAGTGGCAGGAAAAAGAACATCAAAATTTAAGAAACTTAGACGTTTCTGTTGGAAACTGTGTACTGAAATTTTACTTGCCTTTTGAACAGAGAAGTGGGAAGTGATTGAATGGTGTTCAAACTGATGTTACTGTTTTTAAAGAAGCTCAGTTCAGTCTTAACTATGGATTTGCTACTAACAGCTTCACAATACCGTGTTTATTTTACGAAAACTTTGAAGTGCATGATTGCCCTTTGATAAATTCACAGTTCTTAGTTTGATTGTAACAAAATATCTGATACGAGACCATGAGCCTGAAACTTGGTTGGAGTAGGTTTAGCTTTGTCGACTTGGTCAGGACACTAGACGTATGAGTTTGAAAACTTTTGTGGAGAGTGTGATATCCTAGATACTGTTTTGGTTCCTCTAATCTCTCTCGCACTTTTCTTTTCTTAAAGAAGCAAAGTTTTAAGCATATCAGATCTTACTGTCCATAATTTTTATGCTTTAATCTGAAATTGGAAGCACTTTAATCTCTAGTAATTATTTTGAAATGTTTCATAGGCCTTTCAAAAAAATTCTGTGAGCCTGGAAAGGGATGCCAGCAGTACAAAGCTCACTTGCCAAGTTAATAGAACAGTACAGGAAATATTCTGGAACATAAATTTTAAATTTTTTATTTATTCTTTATATTATGTTCTTTTTATTTTTCTTCCACATTTGAGTACTTCATCACTGCTTTTTCATTTACAGGTTGGTACAGTTTCCTTCATTTGGTAAACTTTCAGATTTGACCATACTTTAAAAGACTAAAAAAGTTTTCGGTGTTTTTTCTTTTTTTCCCTTCTCACCTTTATTAAAGACTTTCCATTGGAGAGCTGGAAATAAACACAGCAAAATGTATTTGCAGTTGAGGTACAACACTTGATGCATCTGTCTGGAAGAAAACTTTTTTCTTTAATTAAAATGTATGAGTTGCTAAGTGAAGTTATAGCACAGAATTCATCATTGGTAATAGGTAGTTTTCAGACACTATTCATCTAACTGGAGATGGAAGAAATGCACAGACTGATTTTTTTTCCCTGCTTTAGTAATCATTCTAATAAATCACAAATTTGTAAGGGATTTATTTCCTCACTGCTAGTATTACTTTAATTTGTATAGCTTTGAACAAATGGTCAGACTGTATATGTGGTAAGGGAACTGAATTTAATACTAAAGTTTATTTTGTTCTGTGGAACTTTAACTAGTGTTTTGGAACTGTATTGCTTTCCAGCTAATCATAATACATTCAAAATATTTTGTATTTACTGTGGCTTATCTTCCATCTGGAAGAAACTTTCCGTTATGAAGTTACTTAAATCAATCTTTTTATCATGAGAATTAATTTTTGTTCCTTGTTATAACTTCTCAAATTTTCTAAAGTAGTGTGTGTTATGCTTACCTTCTTCTTGAAAGTAAGAAAAGCTTCCTAATATGTGTTTATTTCTTTGACAACAAACTAAATTATTTCTATGTCTTTTGAACCTATACTACGTCCCTTGCTCAGTTCAGTCCAGAAGGTATAAACAGTTGTGCGGGCACAACTGAGAGCATGACATATACAGGAACTGTGGGTTGAAAAGAAGGAGCTGGGGTCACTTGATCCATGTTTGCTGCAGAATGAAATGCTTGTGAAATTGCACTATGACTACTTTGTTAATATAAATGTAGAAAAGCCAGCAAATTCTTGGTTTAGTTTCTCAGCATGCAATGTAGATAAATAATTGCTAACCATAATTCTGCTCTATAATCTTGACATAAAACATACGGTACAGTCAATATTGTATGCTTATGGTCCTATGTAGAATTAAAATATGGGAGCTTGTGTACATGCACATTAGGCCTTAGAGACTGCTGATGCTACCCCAGTAGCGCCTAGTACGGGTGTTTGTGGCCCAAGGTCACTTTAAAACTATTTCAGAGTCCCTGTTGAGAACCACTCAATCTGACTTTTGATATTGTTTGTTCAAATTTTAGCATACAAACTTACTTACAGTGTTGCATTGAACAGAGGTGATATTTTAGCGTGTTGTAATTTAACACAAACAAGCTGGAAATTGTTACCTTCCAGAAATTAAGAATTCCAGATGACTGAATGGAAAAACTTGTCTGTCTTTGAAAGGAACTCTTTGTATGAATGTTGGAATGAGCACTTTGAACAATTGAATGAACTGTTTGTATTGTGATTGTTCCTTTCACTTTTCCTGGTTGGAACTGCCACTCCCAAGAATAGCGGTGGCAACTGCAGTACCCACCTGCTTTCTCTTCAACTGCTTCATGAGGAGGAGAGGTATAAAACACAAGCCTAATGCATGACTCTAGTGGTGTGTTCGTGAGAGGATGCCCTGGGTGGTTATAAAAATTTCTTGTCTATGTTCCTGTTGACCCTGTAACTTGCAGCTTACAATCTATCTAGAACTGTATTTTTCAACCCATGCAAGCTGTGAAGATCTGCATGTTGGGAGGTGTGTACAGTGTTGAAACATTGATTGAATGTGTCAGACAAAGCTGTCTGGGTTGCTGTATCTTGTGATGTGCTACTTTACTCTAGCAACATGAATGACCAGTTTCTCATTTAGTGCAATTCATAATTCATTTGATCATATGACTCCTATAATAAGAATATTTTTAAGTTTCTACTGTTAGGTATTTAGAGTGTTTTTAAGTATTTTAATGGGGTATTTTTAAGCAGGACAAGAAATGGCTTATGGATAGTTGTTGTTTTTTCTCATTTTATGTTGATAGCTTAGTAACATTGCAGACAAAACACCCCTCTGTTTGTTTGTTTATTGTAGTTGTTTTTCAGTCCTGGTAGATTTGTACTGCTTGCACAACTGATCACACTATCTTTCCAGATGAGCCATAGGCTCCTCTGAGTTTCAGAACTAGTTTGCTGAAGTACTTGAGAATGAACAGTCCTGATACTGAAGAAGATGATGACTGTCTATACCTGTAATGTTTGAATTGAGGGATTTTGGAGATTTAACATATTCATCCCTGGAACAGTTGGTGTGCTTTTTTCTGATGACCTTTATCACCTCCAAATATAGAGAAGACTCAGTGCATCATACCAACTTGTTTAAAACCAAACTACAACTGTGATTGTCAAATGTGGTGAGAAATATGCTAGTTCTTTGTGTTTAAAACAGTCAATGTTTTGGATTTAGTTGTGACTCAGAAATGTAGTTGCTGATTTGGGTTTGTTTTCTTTTAATTTTAATTATGAAGTAGCCTCTTGTGTAAGGTAGTAACATGATCTCTGCCCAGAAGCACATCCCTTACCATTATGGTACATAACTGGTGTACTTAATTTTGTTCAGACAAACAAAGGGAAGTGGTTCTTTGTACCATGTGTGCCCAGCGGTAGAACTCCTTGGCGCAGGATGTTGTGGATGCTAAAAATTTGCATGGGGTTCAAGGGGAAGTGCAACAAGTTCATAGGAGGGGAAATTCCTTGGGCATTGTTATACACACAGAAATCACCTCTGGCTCAGGAAATCTCTGAGCAGTGAATTGTTGGAGATTGGAAGAAACTTAAAGATTTCATTCAGAAACTGTTTCAGAAACATCATTTATGCTTGCCCTGTTCTCATAGTTTTGGTTTTCCAGCTTTGCCTGCTGTGGGAGATAGTGATACCTTCTTATTTCTTGATTTCATAAGTTTTTCAGTTTAACAGCTGTCTAGTTGGGCAAATTGTCCACTTTTGCTATTCTTTATTTGTCAGAAAACTGGAAGTGAGTACTGAGCTGAGCCTGGAGCTGTGAAAACCCAACACTCTTGAGTTTTAAAAGATGCTATGACTATTACAGTTCCATATCATGTAAGGGGCAGGAGATACTCTTTTATTAGACTTGGGGATTTTTCCTGTCGTAAAATTACCTGTTGGTGTAATATAGCAAATGCCATCTTTCCTAGCTGTCTTCTGTTTTGAGAGTTGACAGCTGGTTATTCATTATAGCCATCCATCAGCAAATTAGCTCTTTCTTCTAAATAGCAAATAAAAAGAAACAAAGGGGTACTCTTACTGTTCTGTAAAAGCAGTGAAAGTGTAAAATTGTAAAATAGTGACGAACTAAGTAGGGGATTTTTTTTTTTTGTCTTTAAAATGAGTATGGTCAAATTAAGAAATAATGTGCATATGTTAAATCTGAACGTCGAATACTAAGAAACCCAAAATTGTTTCCGTGCAGCATCATTCCACCCTTTCTTATACAGATGTATTTTCAGGTAGTCTTCAAACAGTTTTTTGGCAAGTTGGCTTTTCCTCATTTTTTTTTCAAGATGTTAATGCTGTACACTCTGAACTTGAACAGGAAAATGTTAAAGATCTTGTGTTTTGAGACTTCTTCCACTTAAACAAGAACCAAAATAATATTTCCCAGATTATTAAGTTCATGCTTTCTAATATCTTTTGTGTCAAAGGTTGCTGGTACACAGCTGTATGACTGGAGTCTTCAGGGATATATTGCTGTAGAATCTCTTTGGAAGGATAATCCTAAGAAGAAGAAATCTGGGAAAAAAAGTGATAAGGTAAGAAGTCTGAGGAACTTGATTTCTCAATCTACCACTGCATTTTCAGACAAAGAATATATGATGTCTTACCTTAGAGATGCCTGCCTCTGATGACAGAGCAAATGCTAACATAATGGCTTTGTTTTCCAGAGTTTGGCAAGCACTGAGGTTTCTTTAAAACAGCATTTTTGAATTAACATTGCTAATACAACTAAGTGAATGTCTGCATGCTTATTTTCAGTTTTAGAATGGACCAGATTTCCTTATTTCCCCTACAGAGCAGTTTTCCCTAATCCCCCTACTGAGCATCAGTGATACAGTACAATTTCCTTGCATACTTCACCAGAGAAGGGAAGCCTTTTTTTCCAGCACTCCTCTGGTCCATGCTTATACAATACCACCATTTTAAGGCATGTGTGCCTTTAGTTACTTTAAATCTCAGTATCTCGGCAAGTGTGCTCTTCCATAGTTGATTTGTAGTCATTAAAGTAGTTGCACTCTATTTAAGTCGTATTATTCAGTGTACATGAATGAATTTCTCCTGGTTTTGAGTTAGTGTTTGTATTGGTATCTAACTATTTGCTTATATGTTTATGTGTGTTAAAGCAGTGTATATTAAGACTTTATATTTATATTAGTTTTTTTTTAAATATATAATGTATATTATATTTCTGTATAAAACCACAGAACGGTTGAGGTTGGTAGGGACTTCTGGAGGTCATCTGGTCCAACCCCCTGTTCAAGCAGGGCCAACTAGAGCCAGTTGTCCAGGACTGTGTCCAGGCAGCTTTTGAATATCTCTAAAGATGGAGACTTCCACAACCTCCTTGGGCAACCTGTGCCAGGGCTCAGTCACTCTCACAGTAAAAAAAGTGTTTCCTGATGTTCAGAGGGAACCTCATGTGTTTCAGTTTGTGCCCATTGCCTCTGGTCCTGTCACTGGGCACCACGGAAAAGAGCCTGGCTCTGTCCTCTGTGCGCCCTCCCTTCGGGTATTCGTACACACTGATGAGATTGCCCTGAGTCTTCTCTTCTCCAGACTGAACAGTCCCCGCTCTCTCAGCCTTTCCTCGTAAGAAAGGATGTTTCAGTCCCTTAATCACCTTTGTGGCCCTTTGCTGGACTCTAGCCAGTATATTCATGTCTCTCTTACACTGGGGAACCTGGAACGGGACACAGTACTTAAACTTCATCTGTAGATTTGGTCAAACATGGTACACAAATGTAGTGAATTGTAGGGTTTTAGTTTTGTATATCTATAATTGTTTGCTTCTACAAATTGCTAGATGTTATGACTGGATAGTGATGTCCGATAGAGCAGTACACAGCGACATCGTTATGTCAGAGTAAATATTCATAAATACTCCCCAAAAAAAAATCTGAAATAAGATTCTATTTTGCTACTTAAATGCATTTGCATTCTACAAAATGCTACCAAGTTTCAAAATAAGTGCAGTGTGATTGATTAATGATACTAGTAGATTAGCACTGACTTGTGAAGAAATGGGAACTTGTTTTAATGAATCATTATGTTATGTAATGTCTTGATCATAATTTATAACCTGCCTGAAGCTTCTGGTGTTAAGTATCTCAATGATGTTTTTTGGTTTTTTTTCTACTAGACCTTTCTGTTACCCCACAGGAGCAAGGTGTCTTTGTAGTTGTAGTTCTCTGACACAGATAAGCAAACTGACTTCTAGGAAATATATGTAGATGGCATAGTGAAGCATTGTGTAAGAGAGCAGAGAACTGTGCGTGTTGATTAAATGTGTGCCAGGGAGAGCCTGTAAGGTTTTTAGGGTATTTTTTAAACTGCTACTTAAAGAAATAAAAGTTCAGGTGTGTAACGTAAAACTTCTGTGGTTTTAAATTCACTTCTAAACTCGCTGCATCTTTAATTCCTGATTTCCAAGCAACTATGCTTGTTCTGTTGATACAAACTGCTGCCCTAGCTGCAGACTGCTTCCCATCTCTTATTTTAGTTGTTTAATGTAGCCTAGCAAAACTAACAGGTGATTTAAAAACAACTTTGAACCAGCAGAAAGTCTTGGTCTTTTACTGTGGACCTCCTGATGGAGCCATAGCTCACAACTGGTAGCAGTTCATACTAGGTTGACAACGATGTATGGTTTCTGGGTAGTTGTAAACCAGAGTCCTATCTGACCAGAACATGGTATTTTTAACCCAGAGACCTAAGACGTAAGGGGGATAGCCACTGAGGGAGATGTTTTGGAGAGGCAATTGCACTTGAATAGACTGCAGGTATGGGACAGAGTTCCCTAGGTAGGTCTAAGTGCAGAACTAGTTCCAAACAAGCTGGGTTGGAGAAATGCTCGTGTCCTGTCAGTTGCTGAGTCTTATGAGAGTGGAGACTTTCATCAGTGCATACTCATCCTGTATTGGCCCTACCTGCTTCAGTAAATGCAGTTGTATAGCTCTTTGAATAAACAAAGGTTAGTTAATCATACTGTACCTTTTGTAAAACCTAGGCTGTCAAAAAGTATCTCAAAAAAAAAAAAGGCAACATTAAAATATTTCAGAAAGACAAACTGACAGCATCAGTAAAAATTAGCTGAGCTTTTTATTTTATTGTGTCCCAGGCTTTCAAAAGGAAACATGTGGTTGTTATTGGAAGGCAAAAACTTTTGAAGCTTTCATCTTACTATAAGGCTTATTCAAGCACTTGCTACCTCAGCAGAAAAACAAATGACATGCAAAATTGCAGAGACCACTAAGTAAACACACTTCTTTCTCTTCCTCCTTGCAGAATCTTTAAATCACACCCCTTAGTTGCCAAAATACGTTATTTGCACAAAGGAGTGAAATGCCATTGAATGGTTTCCTCCTAAAGTTCATCTAATTGATCAGATATTGTTAGTGTTGCCATTTAACTTCATGGATTAGGCAAGATACAAAAATCCTGTGACTCAAATGAAGAAGCACTAGGCACTTGATGAAATTGCCTGCATTTCAGATGTTCAGTGATCTCTTACCCCTGGAGTAGTATACAGCCTCGTTGCTTCTTTGTCCTCTGAAATTGTTGAAGAGAGGCTATTGCTTCCCTGGTGTCTAGAGGAGCTGAACAGCAGTTGTAAAAAGTCACATGCTTTTGAAGTCACTAGAATGTGGACTGAAAAGTATTTCTAATGGAAGAAGTATGCTCTGAAACTTCCTTTTGGTGAAGCAGCATAAAATACATAGTTGAGAATTTGGTGGGGTAGGGGTGGGTTTGGTTTTTTTTTGTTTGGTGTGTTTTTTTTTTTTTTAAGATAACGTTATGGTGCTCTATCAGGATGAGGTCAGTCATAATTAATAATGAAAACCTCTACCTTTTTTATACATATAAGCACTGGTGTATCCCTAACATGAGATGAGAGGTGAAGTTTACCCTAGAAAAACTTTTTCAGTCTGTCTCTAATGCTGTGTGGTTATACTAGTGCAAAAAAGTACTTTTTGTTCACACAGATTATTGGATCCACCAAATCAGTATCAACTTGTCCAGCAAAAGAATTTCTGTTATAAATATAAGTTGTATTTTTATTGGAGCTTTTACTCTGATACACAAGTGTCATGGAAGAAAATAAGTACTTCTAACTATCATCTAATAAAATTGGCAAATCATTCTAGGATAGATTCTGGGACATCTGTCTTAATTTGACAGCCCTGTGAAAGAATTGTGTTGTTTTTATATATTTATTTCTTATTGTCATACTAGGCAGCTAGATTCCTGAACTAGTGAAGGCAAACATAAATGTTACTCTTGAGTTGTTGTAATAGCAGATGTAACCCATTTCATAAAACCATGCCAGAGCAAAAGATGTTATTTTTTGTTTTTGTGACATTCACTTTAGCATTTTCCCTGTTGCTACACAACGGATTCTTGCAAACAGTCAAGCAATATATGGGTGGCTCTTCTTGGCTTGTGTTAATTTGTTATGTTGCTCATAATTTGTTTGATAGTCATAGGTACTACAGCTGTGCATAACTTCATGTTTGTGCAGCAATATGTCATTAAAATAGATGTGGTAGGTTAATTTTCTGAAGGTTTTATGAAACAAAAACCTGTGCCAAATTGAGCTCATATCAACTGAAATCGAAGTTCTGCCAAGAAAGATTAATTCCGTGACCTTCTGCTGCTGTGTTTCGAAACACTGTGGCTGGAGCCCCTCCATAGAGCAAGTCTGTCTGATAAGGTTCTGAATACGCTGTTAACAGTATAGCATTCTGGTATCCTGAAGCTGGCTTGTTGAAGGAGCCAGCTCTTCAGGATGCCAGAATGAAAGCCTTCTGCTAAAACTACACAAGTACCATAAGTAAAAATCAGTGTTCACATTTTTTATTTGCAGAAGGATGAAACATTTTCCTAATCAAGGACAGCAGGAGTAGTTATTCAGCTTCTGTGTACTTTATCTCGATAGAAAGTGGGCGACTTTTCTACTTCTTCCCCCAGGTAGAGGAGATGGTAGAAGAAATGTAACAATCTTGTTGGGGGGCCAGGAATATTTTAAGGATTTTATCTTCTGAAAATCTTTTGCTTACTTGAGTAATCTTTACTCACAAGTAATTCCACAAAAATCAGTGGAATTACTGTTAACATTTATATTATCAGGTTGTAAATCCTTAGGGGAAGCGATAACGAAATGGAAGATGTGTCCCTCAAACCTTTTTTATCTTAAACTTAGTTTGCAAAATTTGTAGAGAATCATACCACCTTATGCCTTTATGCAGTTTTTTAGAATGAAACCCTTTTGCGTAGTCTTAGGCGGCATCAAACTTTCATTACTAGGGTTTTGCAATTATGAAGGCTAATATCCTGAATTGCCTTCAGCTAGTCTTTGTGAGTAACTGGTCCCTCTGCTCTGCCCAATAACATCATAGTTTGTGCAAGATCACCTTTTTCTACATTTCTTTTCTTCTACACTTTTTTGCCTTCCAGTGCCTTCAAAACTGTTGAACTAGCTGAACTGTTAAGCCAGTGAATTGCAGCTTCTTTTTTTTTTCCCCCAACGGCGATCTCTAATACTGGCTGAGTTTATCAGCTTTAATACCTGTCCTTAAGTCAGAGGGATGGACGAACCATAGCAACTTGAGGATTTTGTGCAACAGCATAAACTTAAGGACTGTGGTTTTCTATACAAGGGATTATAAATTCTTTACAGAAAACTGCTGTAAGAGCCACAGTTCGATATATGCCACCTGCAAATTTCTAGCAATCGGGTCCTGTTTGTCAGTCAGCTTATCTTATGTTTATTTTCATGAAATGCATCCTTTTTGCCCTTCCTCTTCTGCCTCTGGTTTCAATACTTTCGTAATTTGTACTGTTGTATTGTGCTGTAGGGTTGTTAGCTCTCATACTATCATGACTTTGTCTTCAAGTGACAATGGCATGTGTTATGGCACCAAGTCACTTAAACCCAGTTTTTTTCCAGCCAGTGAGCTAGTATGTACTGAAACACATAGAAAAACAGTTTTCTTCAGTTAGTTCTCATTTTGTCTTGTCTTTATACCACTCAAAGACTTTTGCTGTATTTTCAGCTGTTCTGGATTCATTCTCCAACACTCTCTTCTTTTCCAACACTAAATTGGGCACCCGTTGGTTTTACTGAAGTGGCCGAAATGTGAAAAACCAGAACAGCACTAGAACTCTAAAACCACACTCCTTTTCAGGTCTTGTTCCTTTCGTCATATGTGTACTCTTTCCCACTTTGCTACAATCAGTAATAAGATCTTACAGAAAATTGATTTTTTTTTTTCTTTTTTCTTGCTGTCTGTCATTTGCTTGTTTAAACAGTTTCAGAGATTGAGAGAAACTCTTGTAGCTTATTGTTAGGTTTTCATTCCTGCCTGGTCTGTTGATAGAAACCATCTGTGACTTACCAATACTAATATATATTATTAACCTAGATATATATTTATTACACATACAAAATATATAAATATTAAAAATATAGCTGTATCTATATAGCTATCTCTGGGTATTTTATTAATTGTTAGCTGGTGACAGAGTGCTTCCAAGTGCAAAGACCGCTCGGCTTTGGGTACTTGTTTCCTGCGCTTGCTCAGAACAAGCATCAAGGAAATTGTGGACCTGGATTTTCCTCACCTGAAAGCTCTGGTGGAAGTTGCAATGTCAGTGTGTGGACACTTGTGAGCTTTACTTTAAGCATCATAGATTGTGACTGTAGAAAACCTTAAACTGTGTTTTAAGAGGAGAGTTTTTAAGTCACTTGTGTTTTGAGCATCTTTTAAAAACCAACATAAGTAGCTGAGAGAGCATCTTTCTACAGTAAATGCTTGTAAGACTTGTCTTGGTAGCTTCTGAACAGACAAGCAAAAGTTTGGTCATCTGAACTAAAAGATAAACATCTACTTCTGACAGAAAATGCTGTTCCCTGTCATATGCTCTCCTCTTATTGTTTGGTAGTAAGAACAACAGCAGAGTAAACCTTGTAAAAATTATTACTCCTTTTGGATTGGATTCACCACAGTTTGGGCTGTGGTGAATTTAAATGTGTTAGAGGTGGGAAAGACAGAATCCACTCCACAGAAAGTTGAGCTTTTTAGGGCAACTTAAGAGTAATATTTTTTTGAAGTGCTTCATATTTCTGAGAGACTTAAGTTCAAGCTCAGCTAAAATTAAAAGATGGAGAATAAGTTATTGATTGACTGGGGGAGGATGAATAAGGTAAACCAGTGACCTCTTTATTCTAAGCAATACATTGCAAACAAAAGAGGACAGAAGAAAAGGTAAATTATTTATTTGTGAGTCCAGATGAGCCTTTGTTTTACTTTTGCAGCTGTTGTTTTTTTCTGGTGGCCAGACTCTACTTTTCAAGAGTTTTCCATAAGCATAAGAGATGTATACTTACCTTTGGAGTTATAATTTCTAAGGTTAGGTGCCAGTGTAAAAGGGCCTGGCCATCTGCAAGACTTTCTCAGAAGGAGCAACAGAAACTAACTTCTGCGTCAGGCTAGGCTGTAATGTGAGAAAAAAGCCAACTCACATTTGTTTTTTTGACATTAGGCTAGGTTGCTTTTGGGCATTTTTCTCTGTAAGAAAGGAAAATTTTCACAGAAATCATTGCAATTTTTTTTTGTTTGTCATTTCAAACTGAGGTCTCAATGTATCTCTGTTAGAGACTGTGAGCTAAATTGGGGTGTCTTTTAATCACTCATGTACTGAAACCTTACAAAAAGCATTGTGCACAGTCCCCTTAGTTCCAATATTATTTTCAATTTCAAATAATGATTTTTTAAACTTTTTTTTAATCCCATGGAATCCCAGTGTATTGAACACTTAACTAATGAATGTGTTATGGAGGTTTCTGATCAGTCACCTTTCAGTTGAAACTGTCAGATGTGTAAGAATGCTGCAAAATATTTCCCCTTCTGCTATGGGATGGAGCTCTGGTGCGTGAACTCCTCTGGCCACCCAAATATATTGTGGAGTGGTTGTATTGAGCCAGAAAGTAGAAAGACTGTCTTGAATATGTGCCTGCTTCTAATTATGAGAGGGCATCATGGCACAGAGGCGGACAGTCTTCTGGGTCATTGATCTAAACACGTTTTTTGCTTCTGATCTGGTTTTGAGTGTGACTAGAGGACCTTGACACTTTGTTGTAAAATTAGATGTGTTTATGTCCAGTGCTAGCTCAAAGAACGTCCTTTTCTGGCTACCCATATTACTGCTTGATCAGTCTCACTCAGGCTCACTATTTACGTAGTGGGCACATACAGTGGATGGAGTTAAAAGAAATTCTTAATTGCTAATTCAGCAAATGAGTTTGTGTGAGGAATGGTAGTTTAGCAGTGGATTGGCTTGAATTAAATAGCTCGGGCTTAATAGATTTAGTGAAGACAAGCTCTGTGATAAGATCTACTGAGCTCACAGAAACAAAGGAACTGAGCAAGACCCCTATTTTCCTGTACCTTTGTGTGTCTGTGTGTGTTGCTTTGGGTTTTTTTCCTCTTTCAGGACACACACACAAAAAAAAAGCTTATCTAGATGGTATTTGCTTTTTACAAGTTAAAACAAGCAAGTGGAAAAAACATAGAACTCTCTGTGAACAACTTATTTTTAGTTCATTTGTTCAGGATTGAGTAATCCCTGAGATGAGGCATCGTGAGTCAGATTATTCATTATAAATTGAAGTAAAATATCGTAATTTACAAGTTCCTGTACAGGAAAATTATGGAGTAGATCATTATTTTGAAATGGGTGTGGTTTGTGGATGTGATTTCCTATACTATGAAATACCTGGGGTAGTGATGAAAACAAAATGGGTTTTTGAAAGAAAGAATTACCTTTTAAAGGTCTTGCTAGGCATATTTTGAATACGAAATTTAAGAATTATCTTCATAATTGAATCTTGATGTATTGAGTCCATATCTTCAGTGCAGCATATGCAGGATCTCATAGACTCGGTGCCTTATCCATAGTGTTTAATTTCTGTTGGGACATAAATTTGACCCATCCTATGAAGTGTTTGTTTTCCAGTCTCTTCTGGCTTCTTTTGTTACATTTTCCATCACATTTAAGTCATATTGGTAAAAATACCTTTTTAGAACAAAAAGAAAATGCCATTTAATTTTCATATGTAGAATTTAAGAATAATTGAGGCTGGGTGCGACCTCTGATCATTTCATCCAATCCCCTGTTCAAAGCAGAGACAGATTTGAAGTTAGATTTGGTGGCTCAGGCCTTATGCAGTCAAGTGCTGAATATTTCCAAGGATGGAGATTCAAAAAGTTCTCAGGAAAACCTGCTCCAGTGCTTGATCAGTGGTGTGATACATTCCCTCTCCCCACCACCCTCCTCAGATCTAATAGAAATTTGCCATGTTCCTGTGTCCTTTGTGCCGTGTCCTTTGCGCCGTGTCCTTTTGGTGTGAACCTCTGAGAAGAGCCTAGCCCTTCCAAATGTGTAAATGCCCATTAAGGAACTGTGGAGAGCAATGAGGTTCCCCCTTTGTCTGGTCTTCTCAGGCTGAACAGACTCACATCTCTCAGCCTGTCCTTGTATGTGCTTCAATCCGCTAGCCATGTGTGTGGCCCTTTAAGTATTTTTTTTAATTTATATCTATTTAAAACTGTAATCAAATGTCTGCTCATTATAGCATACTTGGCAAATAGATAGACCAGATGCTCTAACAAGCCTCTCTTCCTTCTCTGACTTCTATCATTTATTTTGGGGAAAGTGTGAGAACACTCTCTCAAAGGATACGTACTAAAAGAGACCTATTGTATAAATCCACACAGAATTCAGAGAATGCAAAATAGCAACTACTCTGTGGGAATTCATCCTCTGTTATTAGTGCAGGCAAAATGAGTCCATTAAAACATTTCTGTTGAACTACTTGTTCTTTCAAATCCTTTAATTGCTCAACTAACTACAGGAAGACTAAAATCTAGAAACCGTTTGGGAGAAGATCATGTTTGAGTATATTATTCTGAATTAGTATCATCAATCACTTGATTTTGCAAGAAGTTTTTGTTTCAGCTTTTGAAGAGGATTTCTGTTCTAGCAAAAACATCAATCATGGATTGCCTCAGTTGAAGTTTTGTGTATATTTTTCCCTCCTCAAGGGTGATGCAGATGGTGACAAGCCCCTGGAAACCCATGCTGCTTCAGATGAAGAGCAAGCCCAGAAGTAGAACACCAGATCACTTGGCATCAAACAGGTAAAGGATAAAGACTGATAACAGTGTGTAGCTACAGCAGCAAAATAACCTGGAAAAGCTGAACACTTGCAAGTTTGACTTGTAGGTATCTTCTTCATATTGATGAAGAAAGAGGGGAAGAGAGGTAATAATTTTATTCATCTTAATGTTTCTCAAGAATATGCGTGCTCCTTAACACTGTTTAACTTATCTAAATTCTTCATCTTTAGAGCATAGCAAGTAAACGTATGTCTCCTCCAAGGGTTCTGAGTTAATTTAGCAAAGCCTTGTTAATGTATTGTGGTTTTTTTCCTTCTTCCCTTCCCATCTCTGCCCCCGTACCAAAAACCTCTTTGCCGTCTTTGTCACATCTGTGCAGGTATGAAGGAGGGGAAAGAAACCTCTTTCCTACTGACACATTTTCTCTAAAGATTTGTCAATGCCAGGGTACAGCATTATCTTACAGCCTATAACAGTCCACAATGTGCCTGACCTTTCATGTTGATGCACCTCCCTAATGAGATGTGCTTCATTAGTTGGGAACGAATGATGGAGGAAACGGAGGCAGCGTTTCCGAGTTCTCCGAGCCAGAAACTCGAGTTGAGATGCCAGTTTTGTTTCCGACTTGGCCACTGACCAGCTTTCTAAACTTAAGCAAGTCCTGCGATTGTTACAGTTTCTAGAAAAGCAAAACAAAACCACCTTCTTAACTTTCTTAAGATGGTTCAATTTCATAGGACAAAAATTGCTTTGTATTTGAGGCTTATTATTACTAATGATAATGTAATACATTATGTTAATGTATTAATGACATAGTTTAATACAAAATCAATAATGTCTACCCTGCTATCAGTTGATAAAGGATGTCTTTCCTGAATGTGTTTTCTAGTTGCTTGTCTTTGCCCTATATTATTTTCACATTATGTTAAAGACTTATTTTTCATCAGAAAGTAATCCTAGCATTGTAGGGACTCCTCATTATTTTTGTATGCGTGTTCCATTTACCAGTAAAATTCTTTTCCTAACTGCCAACTGTGTAAATAGAGTTCAGATTTAGAAAACTGCACCAATTTTTTCTTCCATGCATCATCACCATGCATCATCATACACACGTTTGCAGATGTGATGGAATGCACACATCTGCTAAGCAACAGCGTTCCACTGTTATATGGTCAGCTTTAAAAGCTAACTAGTTTCTAATGTTGTGTTTCCCTTAATGTGTTTTTAATTTCTATAGCTAATTCTCACAAGGGCAGAAAGGTATGTTGGCTGGCTGATTTACTGAGTACATTAGTTTTTCCTACAGACATATGGATATAAAGTCTTTAAGAATATGTGTTTTCCAAGTAATTTATAAAAAAGAGCCATGTAAAATAAAAATTTTTTAAGAAATAGGAAGAACAGCTTTGTTTTGAGTAAAGATACCCAGGAGAACCAAGAGGAAGAAAAGCTTCTCTAAAATTCACTAAAATATTGTGCTTGTTGTGAACTAGGACAGAGCTACTAAATGATAAAAAGCCAGGAGAATTGAAATTTTGTTTATGTATGTGGGACACTGTACAAATATCAAGGTTCATTAGAAACAGAAACCTGTAAATAGCTTTTATTTTCTTTTAGCATTTCATAGAATCATAGAATAGTTTGGGTTGGAAAGGACATTCAAAGGTCATCTAGTCCTGCCATGGACAGGGACGTCTTCAACTAGATCAGGTTGCCCAGAGCCCCATCCAACCTGACCTTGAAGGTTCCCAGGGATGGGGCATCTACCACCTCCCTGGGCAACCTGTGCCAGTGTTTCACCACCCTCACTGTGAAAAATTTCTTCCTTATATCTGGTCTAAACCTACCCTCTTTTAGTTTAAAAACATTCCCCCTTGTCCTGTCACAATAGGCCCTGCTAAAAAGTTTGCCGTTGTCTTTCTTATAAGCCCCCTTTAAGTACTGAAAGGCTGCAGTAAGATCTCCCCAAAGCCTTCTCTTCTCCAGGCTGAATAACCCCAACTCTCTCAGCCTTTCTTCATAGGAGAGGCGTTCCATCGCCCTGATCATTTTTGTGGCCCTCCTCTGGACCTGCTCCAACAGGTCCCTGTCTTTCTTGTGCTGAGGGCTCCAGAGCTGGACGCAGGACTGCAGGTGGGGTCTCACCAGAGCAGAGCAGAGGGGCAGAATCACCTCCCTCGACCTGCTGGCCACGCTTCTTTTGATGCAGCCCAGGATACGGTTGGCCTTCTGGGCTGCGAGTGCACATTGTTGGCTCGTGTCCAGCTTTTCACCCACGAGTCCTTCTCGGCAGGGCTGCTCTCAATCCCTTCATCCCCCAGCTTGTATTGGTACTGGGGGTTGCCCCAACCCAGGTGCAGGACCTTGCACTTGGCCTTGTTGAACTTCATGAGGTTCACGTGGGCCCACTTCTTGAGCTTGTCCAGGTCCCTCTGGATGGTATCCTGTCTCTCAAGCATGTCAGCTGCCCCACTCAGCTTGGTGTCATCTGCAAACTTGCTGAGGGTTCACTCGATCCCACTGTCTGTCATTGATGAAGATATTAAACAGTACTGGTCCCAATACAGACCCCTGAGGGACACCACTTGTCACCAGTCTCCATCTGGACATTGAGCCGTTGACCACTACTCTCTGGATGCATCCATCCAACCAATTCCTCACTCACCAGACAGTCCACCCATCAAATCCATTCCTCTCCAGTTTAGAGAGAAGGATGTTGTGGGGGACCGTGTCAAAGGCCTCACAGAGGTCCAGATAGACGACATCTGTAGCCCTACCCATGTCCACTGATGTAGTCACTCCATCACAGAAGGCCACTAGGTTGGTCAGGCAGGACTTGCCCTTGATGAAGCCATGCTGGCTGTCTCGAATCACCTCCCTGTCCTCCATGTGCCTCAGCATAGCTTCCAGGAGGATCTGTTCCATCATCTTCCCAGGCACAGAGGTGAGACTGACTGGCCTGTAGTTCCCCAGGTCTTCCTTTTTTCCCTTTTTAGAAATGGGGGTTATGTTTCCCCTTTTCCAGTCAGTGGGAACTTCACCAAACTGCCACGACTTCTCAAATACGATGGATAGTGGCTTAGCAACTTCATCCGCCAGTTCCTTCAGGACCTGCGGATGGATCTCATCTGGGTCCCATGGACTTGTGCACCTTCAGGTTCCTTAGATGGTCTTGAATTTGATCTTCTCCTACAGTGAGCAGCTCTTCATTCTCCCAGTCCCTGCCTTTGCCTTCTGTGGTTTGGGTGGTGAGTCTCGAGCACTTGCCGGTGAAGACTGAGGCAAAAAAGTTGTTGAGTACCTCTGCCTTCTCCACATGTCGGGTAACCAGGTCTCCCATTTCCCTTCCGGAGAGGGCCCACATTTTCCCTGGTCTTCCTTTTATCCCTGACGTACCTATAGAAGCTTTTCTTGTTGCCCTTGACGTCCCTGGCCAGATTTGATTCTATCAGGGCATTAGCTTTCCTAACCTGATCCGTGGCTGCTGGGACAATTTCTCTATGTGAATATAATTTCTGGTAAGTCATTATTCACTTTTTGAAATGCTAGTGCTTTTTGCTTAAGGCACATTTTCTTTTTAAGGGTGAGGTGGGTGGAAGGACAGGGACAAAGCTCTCGGGAAGACTTTTACTAAAGTTGGTATCCATTCTCTTTGTCCTCAGGATTTTAATCATAAATATACTCATGCTATATAAGTAAGTTTTGAGCAGAACCTCACTAACAGCTGCCGTCTCAGATGTTCTACTGTCTTTCTTTTTAAAGAGTTAAGATAATTGCTCAGTGCCTGGGTGCTGCTGGTTTTGAAATCTACTTGTTTTGCCACATGTGTCTGGAGGAGATACATAAATGGAACTGCTAGATTCTTGACCTAGAGCAACCAGATGGTGAAAGTTCAATTCAGTATCAATTTTCAACTGTTTTGCGGGGGTGGTGATTTGTTACTTCTGCTTGAAATCAAATGTAGTTATACCCAAGTCCAGATGTTTTGTTGGATTTGAGTGATCCCAAAGGTTGGAGAACGCTGCTGTGATCTTTGAAAAGACACATTTGTTTATTCTGAATGAGATCAGTCCTGAAAGTCTCACTGTATTTTCAACGGTTGGCAATATTCCTATTGAATCTGGTTACTAAAATAAATACAATCTCATTTTCCTCGTAAAGATTTGCCACAGCATGGATCTCTGAATTGTGAATGGTCAGCCAAGGACAAAATCACTTCGGGTTGGAGACAGTAACATATTTCTCCATTCCAAAAAACAGCAGCATTGCACCTCCTTTATTATAGTATGTTTGTCATCAATAATTATATGCAAACTACAGCTCAAACCACATCCCACTGTGGGAGAAGCAAGCTTTAATTTTATCCAGCTGTTGTGCTGAAGAGTTGCACGGAAGTGACAACTTTGTGTTTTTCCATGAAGACTTCGTATCTCATTTTCACTCTATTCAGGTTCTATATTTATGTAATTCCATTTCTTTGAATTAAATTACCCTAAGTGAGATTAGGAAAAAAATGCAATTGATGGGAGTTAAAAAGAATTCTATTTGAGAAAGCTGGTTTATTACACAAGATTCCAGTTGGTGTTTTGTTGCTATGAAGTGTTCTTTCTCTTTTATATTTGCATACAGTGCAACTACAGGAATTGAGTTCTGTAGAGCAGACATAACCATTAGTGCTCTAATGTCAGTGATATGAAGAATTAAATCTCTTTACTAGAAGTAAATTGGTATTGAGAATTTTCTTTGTGGCAAGTTGATCAAAATCTATTTGAGGAATAAAGTTTAATTGCTCTTGGACAATGGAAAGAAAAGGCCTATGATATATAATTCTGCTTTCTCCCTCCCTCCCTTATCCTTTGTCCCCTTTCCTTGGTTATAGGTGAACAAAAAATACAGATATGAGCAACTATTTCCCAAGAAAAAAAGGAAAACCGTCTGAATCCATTTTGATTTTGTATGTGACTAATCTGCCTTCTGCCTCAGGAAAGAGTGACAGTGTGCTGCTTGGGCTTCTAGTATGGAATCTGTGAAAGGACACTACGTATTTTGGGTCAGTCTTGAGACCTTGTCCTCAATTCTGCAGTGGGACTCAAGTCTGCCCATGCTTGTCCCATTGCAGGATCAGCATTGCAAGTAGCAAGTCCCGAAATTCCTCAGTCTCTTGTTATTATTTATATATAAAATAAAATTCCAGTTACACTAAACGGTCCTGGGTTTTTTCTCTCCTCTTATGTTCTTTAAACTCATGTATGTGACATTTGCACAATCCGTGAAAGGTTCTCAAGATGCTGTTGACAATGCCTCTATTTTTTAACAGTGAGGAAAAGCTTAAAGTAGCATGATGTTTTGGCTAACATTAGCTAATAGAATTACGAAGGAGAACAATTACAATGACTCTTATGTTTTGTCTGAGTCTCCCCCTCCGTTCTGTACAAATCTTCTGCCTCATCAGTGCCAGCGGGAGGTATATAATGAAGCATCTGTGAGTTCCTGTGTAGTAGATGGATGGGAATGGAGCTGTTAATGTTTGTTCTTGTTTTTGCTTGAATGCACAGCTCAATGGGAACCAGAACGTTACGGTGGTGGGAACCAGCTATAGAATAACTTGGCTGTTTCCTTATTCCCAGCTAGGGGAGGGGAGGAAAAAGTGAAGCAAAGGGAAATACAGAAGGATTTCCAGCATTTTGAAGTCTTTGCACAATAAAACCCTTTCATCATTTGTTGCTATTTCTATGAGTCTCTTTTGGGGTATGATGCTTCACAAGTTACTGTAATCCAAGTAGCTCAGAGCATTTAAAGCTCTATCAGTGAGTCTTAAATGTTCTTAAATTAATCAGTGAATATGAGGACTGGGGGAAGGGTGGAATTAAATGTGTGCTTGTGTGATATGTTAACTTCAAAATGCTTTTAAACATCTTTGTTACTACTTGGTTAGGTATTCTGGCTGAGTGTATTCCACAAACTTTTAGAAAAAAACAAACAGACCTTGGCAATGCAAATACCAGTCTGTGTGGGCATTATAAAGCAGGCCAACTCTTTTTTAATACAGGCATAAGGCATGTGGTTGCCTCAGGCGGAAAAACAGTATCTCCCAACATGTTCACTGCATGTTTTTATGATTGTTTTAGGCTGGTAAAGATGGGTGTTGATTTAGCAAAGGGAGCAGAGTTCTTTCGTGGGGTTTGCGGGGTGTGTGTGTTTTGTTTTTTACTTTAAATTCGCCAACATAGTTCAAACAGGCTTGGGAGGATCAAAGTAGTGTTTTTGTCAATAGTGGAAAGGAAAATTGGGAAATACCGGTCATAGCTGTAACTGCTCTCTTACACCACTCTTGCAATAGAAGCATAGATTTGTTTCTTCCCTTAAAGGTAGTCCTTCACTTATGCATTCTCATATCCTAGAGAAAATGATTACCATTGAGTTAGGAATACCGATTTAGATGCCTGTATTTTTTTCAGTAATATTTGGCATATGCCACATTAGCATTTAAGAACATAATTACTTGATAATTTGGGTATTTTCACCCTTAGACTCCACCAAGATGTGCTTTCCTTATTCTCCTTTTTGAAGTAGTTGTTGTCTGGTCTGTTTCTTTTTACTGCCTATGAGAGGAAAGTGAAACTTTTCGTGTCTAGTCTGTTTCATTAGCTAATCCTCATACAAACACAACAGCTTCTAATCTTTATTTGTTTACATGTGTGTGTGTGTGTGTTTAAAAAATCTTGGGTTAAATAAGTATCACTTGACTTAAATGCTTTTTACTTGATCAAATCTTCATACTGCACATTTGCACTGCTGCTTAAAAATGTCCCAAATGATAGACATCAAAACAGAATGCTTTTATCTAGCAGGAAATGACTGCCTTGGAGCACCTGCATACACACATGATGAGGAGATGGTTCCAAAATGTGAGCAAGATAGCCCTAACTGAAATTCTTTCCTTACGTCTTCTGGTTTTTTTCATGTACAGGAAATTAAAAAAAAAGTTTCATGCTAGCAAGAGATCATAAACATAAACTCACTTGGCATAGGCTTTCCTAATGAGGAACAGGAGAGCAGTTGACCACTGTTCATATATATGTACACATACACAGATGCATAGAGCTAATTTGTGCATGCATGTGTTGTCTTTTGCCAGACTTTGCCTGTGGGTATTACAACATAAGCTAAAAACGGTGTATTCCCCACCCAATTTCACATCAACAGTTTGGTCATTCTTCCCCTCGAAGCTTGGTAACTGGAGTCTGTGCAACTGAGGAAACAGTGTTCTCATCTCAGTGTCCTCGGCCATAGTGGCTGTTAGCAGATGTTGGGGCCACGTTGCAGTGCTCTCTCTTAAAAATACGATCTTTAATCTCTACAGCATGTGAAAATCATAGAACTGGAGATCATCAGGTTGGCCTATGCAGCCCTTAGGGCTGGGATGACAATTCCTGTAGGTAGTGCGTTAGTTGTCTGAGTAAAAGTGGCCAGCGTAGCCTCTCCTTTTGCTAGAAGGAGCATCACCAACCTGGAATAATCCTGTTAGCCCAGGATTGTGAGCACAATCTTGCAGCCTGGAATAAAAGCACAGTATTTTGTCACAAGTGTTCATTGTAAAAATCTGGGTTAGACTTGGTGCTCTAACTGTAGAAGGCCCCAGACACAGACTTATTAGCAGAGGTTGTAACTGAAATGTTTTGGAGCATTCTTCATTGCATCTGTCGCCTTCGAAGAGAGCTCTAACTGCAATGCAATAAAGAGCAAGATTGATATGGAGGAAATTGAATTTTAGACCTAGAGAAAAGAATGCCCTAGGAGTTGAAGGGGCTTGCTACTGCTCTGTTCATTAGCCCTGGCAGAAAAATCTCAGTGTGAGCGCATTTGCTTCAGAACAAATATGAGCTCCTGCTGCATGTGTTTCTTTTTCCCTTTTTTTGTTTTGGTAAAGGTTATTTCCGTACCTTCCCATAAATCTCAAGCTCCTTGTAAAGCCGGTTTTATCATAATAAACTGCTATTGACAAGGAGCATTTTGGCTTTTCAGGCATGGTGGGGAGGTTTGCATAACTTCCCGCTGGACCTTCCTGGATGTAGCATCTCAAAGCAGGGTCAGCTATTGCACCTGGATGGCCTAGCAGCTGGCTAGGTCAACCCCACTGTGGAGTGCTTTTGACAGGTACAAAAGCTTCTTGTTTACAAGGAAAACCTTTGATAACTATCTTAACTACAAAGCAGAAGATGTTTTAGCAGAAAAAAGATGATTCTAATTGTGTAACAACCCCCTGTCCTCTTAAGTCTGGGCTATTAGCTGATTCTGGTATTTTTTGACTGTGTATGGTTCTTAAATTGACTGGAGCTGACAGCTTTCTCAGGGTCTCTCTGGAAGCAACATTGGCATAGTGATGCAATTGTGTTTTCTCCAGTTTCATGTCAGTGAAGTTCATTACTGGCCATCTCTGATTGAAGACCAAAGTCTGATCTTCCGTCTTGTCTTGAAGTTCATGGATTCCACCAGAATGCTGCTCTCATGGCTACGTTTTCAAGCTGGTGTTACTGGTAGCCGTTGCGTTGATGTTGAAAGGTGGAGAAATCAAAGGTGGGCTCAGGATGTCTCACAGCTAGTTACTGATCTTCTTCCTCTAAAAATACCTTTCTGCATGGGAAATAGAGCTACAATGCCTGCACCAGACTAAGCTGTCAGGCTCTCTTGACTCCTCCTGGCATTTTTTTTTTTTTGGGTGCATTTAGAGGTCTAAATCTATCAACTAACACATAAAGCCAGTCAGTCATGTGGGCCACATCCAGCTGTGGCAGGTAAGCTGGGTGAGATCCTCCATCACCAAGCCCAGTTACAATGGGACAGCTTGGTCAGGGAACTTCTCTTTTTGTTTATAGTGTGAATGTAAACCTGCACAAGACTCAATAATTTAATTTTATAGAGACTAAAGCTAAAGGATGTGCTTTAGTGTAGTCTGAGTGTCCAGGTCTTGGTCAGCAACACTAACTTAAAGTTCGTAAGACAGTCCCGTGAAGTAACAAGATGGGTCACTTGCTACGTGCTTTTTGGCAGAGAGGGCAGATGCTGTGTCGGGAAGGCTGTTGCTGCTGTCCTTTACCTCTTGGGTTCATCAGTCCTGCTACCCAAGGAAGGTGGCCTGCAGCCCTGACACCGCTGTGCAGATGAGTGCTGGAGGGCTGCCTGTGAGCACCTTGTCTTGCGTCAGGGGCTTGCTCAGCCTGTGTTTTAAGGTAGTAGTGAGATCAGCAAGGGCATGCCTGAGTATAAGAATAACCTCAAGAGGAGAACCTCATTTCTTTCTTCTTTGGCCGTTACAGCATGAAGGCCACAGAACCATACCGCCTTCCGTACCGAAATCTTTCAAACCCTGGTGTTATGTGTCCCACTGCATCCGAATCTCCCAAGACCGAGTCTTAACCTGAAGTACCTTCACTCAACTCCAGGGCGCAGCACCCGTGCCTTTGAAGAAGGAAACTGTTTCTTCGAACTGAAAATGAGCCACATCCAGCACTTGGCCAGGAGTGCTGAGGTGCCCTGCGAGCCCACTGTGCCCCCGCGCCGCGGGCAGCCAGATCAAGAGGCAGAGGAGGAAGGAAGGATGCCCCGAGCAGAGGTGTGTGGTGATGCTCCCTCTGTGCCAACTCATAGCTTTACCTGAGGGGCATAGAAAAGCTCTCTCATTTTCCCAGCAACGGAGGCGATGCTGAAGCACGAAGCCAGAAGAGTCTTCGTGGCTGTATGCACGCACCAGCTAAGAGTCGTAGGCAGGCAGCTGTGGAGGCAGCCCTCACCGCCAGTTTTAGCCGCTTTACTTTCTTTTTTTGTTGTTAAAAATTGTGTACAGAAACATGCAGAATTAGTGTATCAACCCACAGTGAAAGAAAAGGGATTCTTCCCTTCCCCCCATCCCCTGCCCTAGATTAAGTTCACGAACGTCCTCTCTGTAAATTTAGCAAGCTTCAGACTCACTTCCTTTTGTAAGGAGACCTGAAAGAGCCATTTCCTGATTCGTACAGCGCTCTTGTATGCGCCCACTAAGTGCTCATTCATGCCGTGAATCATAAAGGTAACCTCCGTTCAAAGCACTGTGCCGATACTTTGGCTTGTACAAAAAAAAGAGTTTTGTTATTCAACACAGCACACTGAAGTCATCTTTGCGTTTACTGAGGAGCCGCCCCAGGGGGTTTTTGATCTTCTGTCTTAAAACCATCGTTTACAAACTGCCCGAACTGAAACGGGCTGGTAAAAGCACCAAAGCCAGCCCAAAGGAATATGTTTACTATCGTCTGCCAGGCTTGACACATTTTCCATATCCTGCCAGAGATGAGGAATGGCATCAGGAGCTGCGAGTGAGTCAGCCGCGGCCCCCGGCGTGGTGCCATGCACGGTGCTTATGTAGCAGCCTCGCCGGCAAGCCCGGGCAGGCTGGGGGCTCGGCGCAACCCTTCGTACGCTAAACTGAATGAAGATGCTGGAGAAGACTCAGCTGCTACCAGCAGCAAAGGACTTATTTTCCTGTCTGTGGTTCGGTGGGAGATCAATGAGGCACAGTCTGTTGTGTTTATCTCTTCTGTGCTCATCCCCACATTCATCTGACAATAAAAAAGATGAGCTGTTACTGGCTGGTGGAAGAAGGAAATGTGCATCTGCTCGGCTCTCCCCCCTCTCTGCCAGAAGAGAGAGTGAGCCAATTCATACATAATATTGGAGTCCTCTGCCGTTTAGCAGCTTTTGCACAGCATCCAACTGTACAAGGACGTGTCCCTGGGGCCAAACAACCTTTGGCTGTACTTTTGCCTTGATGGAGTAAGATCAGTACAATCTATACTTGTACAAGAGAGCAAAATACACAGATGCTAAAATCAGCAACCATGAAGAAGAAAACAGTAAAAGGGAAGAAGTCTTAGCTTGTGGAAAAAAGAGGTGACTCAATGTAAATGTGAGCACATCCTCTTTTGCTACCACGACCCTTCTCAAACTCTTTAAAAAGCCAGATATTTACTAGTTGCTTTTTAGCATTATTGTTTTTACACTATTTTCCTATTTGTAGATTATGTTAGCCTGCTAAGGAGACTCTCTTGTTTGAGGAATGTTAGACGAGTGGTGGTGTAAAAACACCCTCAGCCCTGGGCTAGCCAGTGACTCACACCCAAAAGTAACAGAACCATGGGAGCAAAACACCCAAGTGATTTTAGGTTCCCGGTGGGTAAGCTAAGGTGCAACATAGATGGGCAGAACTTGTTACATACCTCAGGCCACAAGTCTCTGAGCTAAGAACATGCTGTGCTGTGCGCAGAGCCTGATTTTTGTCCTGGAAGGCTACAGGGTTAACTACCATGAATAAACTCATAGCCATCAATCATAAGTAAACTACCAGAAATAAACTCATAACCATTAAGGAGGTCTGAAGTGGTAATTTTAATTGGTAATCCTGCGGAATTTTCTGTATGTTTGTATTTTCCTTGCGGAGTGAAAGGCATGAGGGGAACAGTTTTATTTGCACACGAGTTCTCCTCTCTTCCCCCGCAGCTGAAAAACTGCTCTGCCTGTGGGAAGGCTGAGGAGCACCGTGTGAACCACCCATCTCGCCTGCCAGCCCCGGAGGGGTGCTTCTGGGGCACAGGAGAGCTCAACACCATCCCTCCCAACTGGAAAGGAGGGACCCTTTCTGCCCATGTCTGTGGGAACTCAACCCTGGGCTCCCTAGGCAGAAGATCCTGTAACGTTTCCATACTTGATCGTTGACTTAATTCTCTGTGTCAACTTGTTTTCTCTTGCCTTTCTCCTCTTGTTGCGTTTGTGACCTCTCTCTCTGGTGGACTTTCCCGGCTTTGCCTGAGGTGCCTCCCTGGCCTGGGGTCCCTGCTGAGGTCTTCCCACCATTTTTCTCTTGCCTTGGTAATTTTCTTGAGGAATTCTGACACCTCATCGCCCCTGCTTTCAAGGTTTGTCATTTATGGATTCCTCTAGCTCCTTCTCATGTATGGTTACTGCTAGCAGCTTTTATTACTGATTTTGAGACAGTGTTTCCTTAAAACCTGGTCAATTATTATTTTGAGAGCTGGAGAACAATAAGTTCACTCTTTTTTTTAATACAATTTATTTTAAACATCAAGGTTTTGAGCCAGGTTAATTTTTAGTGGTGACAGCTGTGCTGGCCCCATGGCCTCATCTGACCCAGTACGGGGGGCCTCGGCTCCGCGCCGGCATGTCTGGAGGACTCCTGGTCCCCTCCCCGAGCCGTTATTTCCTAAACACGTGGTGCACAGGGCCATGGCGTGTCGTCCAGTGCCGATGTGGGTGCGTGCAGGTTGTCTCCCCATGCTGGCACAGCCGCAGCCTCTCCTCCGATATAGGACACGCTGCAGATCCAGGCGGCTGTCCCTAAAAGCCTGGCAACGGCAGCTTTGCAGCGCTTTTGGCACCCTGCAGCCAAAACCATCTGAAAGGGCGTTACAGCATGCCTTGCATAAAAGGGATGTGTTTGAAGGATATGAGTATTTATTTATGAAGACATTGGGGTTGCATTTGTTTCTCTAATGCTCAGTTTCCTGCTCGTGTGAAGGCAGTTAGGGGGGACAGCCAGCCTGACGGGGGGGACATGGTGGTACCTGTGGGCAGGTGAGCTCCTCAGACCTGACCTTCCCTCCGTGCTGAGTGCGGGTGATGACAAACCAGAGAAAAAAGAAACAACAGAGTAAGGGAGAGCAAAAGTGTGTGATGTGATCAGAAAGGACGCAGTGAAAGCATGCAAAGAAACTATGGTAGATTTTTTGTATGTGTGCTCTCCATCATTGATTTTCTACCCCCGCTAGTAAAGACTGCTTTCCTACCTCTCCTTTCTCCCATTTCGTCTTCCCAGCTCAGCAGTACAGTTGGAGGGGGTCCACACTCCTCTTCCCCAGGTTAAAGCTTAAGGGGTATTTTTGTGGGCGATTTCCAGCCGTGTAAGAAGAAAACTTTATTTCCCCAGGTTGCGCAGGGCTGGCGACGGGCAGGCGCCCAGCGACACAGCCCTCCCAGCCCTGATTTCACTCCAGGTGCTACAGTAGTCCCTTAAGTCTTGCTATAATCACTTTTGCTAAAGGACCCTTGTAGTTGCAACGGGTCTTTATATTATTTGTTTTGTGGTAGGGCATAGTGAAGGCTGAGTGCTACTTTGTGTGCAGAGGAGAAACCCCGCCTGCTAATAAATCTAGGAGAGTTTTTCTCCCCTTCTTAGGTGGGATTTATTTTTTACTAGAAATAGCAATTCTTCAGCAGTATGTTGGTAACAAGAATGAGAATTAGGTCAAGTTTTAACTGTTGAAAGGGAATGCTCAAAGACATATTTCATGCTGACTTTTCTTTTGATTGTTCTAGGTAATATAGTCTGTAAACATTTTGGCATTTAAACATTTTGACTTCAGGAGAAGGAAATTAATATGAGATCTTTAAAAAATTCATAGAGAACAACTTACTTGTATTAGGGTACACAGAAGAGCTGCTTGCTTCTCCTGGGATGGAGGTTTAGCCATTGATTTATTCATCTGATCTATTTAATTTATTCTAAAGGAAAAAAAAAAGGAAGAAATAAGCAAAATTGTGCTTACAACAAAGAAGAAACTATCTGGGCCTCTCCAAGCATGCCTGTGCAATTACAGTACCCTATAGATTAACAAGCTTGAGCCATTGATTATCTTACTGAAAAAAAGAGCAGACACCCTGAAGTAATATATCATATGACAATCCCAGTCCGGTGGTGGTTTTGGATTAATAAATGTTATTAAATGCTTTGCTGAAAAGTGGGCCAGATGTTTTTCCTGGTGCATGCCTGAAGGTTACAGCTGCGTCTCGTAACCTTTTAGCAGCCCCAGCAGAGGCGAGGATTTCCTGCTGAGCGCCGAGTTGCCTGAACATTGTTCATGTTCAGATGAGTCAGTGACATGAGGGGTTGTCGAAGGGCAGGAAAGGACAGATAAAACCGAGTGTCTCTAAGCCTCTGACTAAAAAGAAACTGGCAGGTTTCGGATGCCCGACTGGTATTTTTAGGACTCACTTGTAGGAAGCTGGTATTGCAGGCAGCTCTGGCACGAACCTGCAGCATCAGGCTGCGCCGAGGCCTCTCGTGAGGTGATGGCCCAAGGAAGGTGATCCTGTGCTCTGCACATCAGGGCAACATGGGCGGCCCAGGGGCTCGCCGCAGGGCCCCCTGCCCTTTTTCCAAAATGAAAGGCAAGGAAAAAAGCCCAAATGACACCCAGCCACCCCCTGCCTTCCAGGAAAAGAGGGGAGATGGGCTTGCTGTAAGCAAACAGAAGACGTGGCTCAGCCATTAGTCATCCCTGCCGCGGGGCTCAGCGGGATGTGGGCTCTCCTCCCATGCCAAAAAGGCCCGTAACACCTCCAGGGAGGAAGCCGGCAGGTACCAGTAGGGCTGGGGCGCTCTGGGGCTGCTGGTCCTCGCTGCGGGGGCCAGCACCTCGCCCCACTGGGACGTGGCCGGGGACACACTGGGGCTGCTGGTGGAGTGTGCCTTTCTCAGCTGGGCGAAGGATACACAAAATACAGCACTTGGTTGCAATGGGCAGCAATTCCCAAAACAGAGAGCAGAATACGCACTTGTTACTGGTGGTTGTAAAAGTCTCTTATTTGGTGATCTAATAGTACAGTTGCTCATCTCAAGAATAAACCACTTAGAATAAATTACTTTATACATAAATGCAGCATTTAGTGTCTTCAGCACACTTTCTGTAGGCTTCCTTGCGATATGGTCATTAGAAGTTCACCATTACTCCTTTAATGGAAATAACACAAAAATGCATCATGATCAGGTGCAACTTATGCATTATTTATGCATATTATCACTCAGGTACTGTATTTGCTGGGAATTAAGTAAAATTCTACTATATTTCTGTGGGAAAAGTCTTCTAACTATAGCTTTAACAGCGCAAAAGAAGAGGAACTCACGTACATGCGCTCACTCATACATGATACAAGTCACGCATAACTATGTGGCTCTGTGATTTAATAAACGACACTGAAGAAAAGGGTATTTAGGTAATGGCGGCAGGCCTGCTGGATGTCCCTGGAGGTCGTTGGCAGGTGTCACAGTGAGGTCTGATTCAAGGGCAGCCCTGGACATCCTCCTGGCCGTACTCGCCTGGCCCCGGGGACACCCCGATGCTCTCCCGAAACGCGGGTGTGCAGGCCCCAACCGCCGGCAGCTGCCTGGCCGAGGCGGTGGCTGAGTTTGCAGGGATTTGGTAAAAGAGGCCCTCTGGAAAAAATATTTATGTTTCATGCCAGCTGTGTTGCAGAAACCTGTTTTTGGGAACACCTGCTGTTTCCCTGCAGGGGGCTGTGGTTCTTCGCTTATAAAACTCAGTGTATGTTTTACCAAGTGTGCCGGGCAGCAGCCTGTGAGGCACGTACCCAAGTGTGCGTCCATGGCCCTGTAACACGCCCTTTGTGTAACACATTCAAGTCCAAAAATCTCTTCAGAAAAGACACTTCCTTGCCTGAAAGAGGAGAAGTGTGAGCTTCCTCTCCTCCACGATGTAAAATGGCTGCCCAGGGGGCCCGGCAGTGGAGTGGACCCGCTGCTGGCCCTCCCCAGCTGGCGCACCCGGGCCTCCCCGCCGGCTGGTCAAGTGCCCAAACGCCCGGGGAGGAATGAACCCACCTCTGCTCCCCGCGTCTTCCCGCTTTTATCTCAGCAGGTTTCTCCTCCACAGACCACGGTGAGCCCACGGCCATGGCTCCAGCTTTCACATCCCAGCAGGCGCTAAATCTCAGCTGCCGCAGCTCAGCCCCACTGCAGAGAAGCTGGCTGGGATGTATCTGGGCTCTTCCCAAATATTGTTTGCCATGTCATGACATTGCTCGGGCTCAGCCTCACTGGAAAGGGACGTTGTTTTGGCTTTGAGCAGCGCTCGTGTGGTGTGTCAGCAGGCGCTGAGCCTGCAGAAGATATTCCCCACACTGCAGCCGGGCAGGTTTTGCTGGCTGCAGTAGCACCAGGGACGACGCTATGAGACTTTGACACTTGGAGTTGTATGTGATCATTTCCCCAGGCAGCCAGCCGTCCCGTGGAGTACTTGGTGGGACCTTCAGCGCAAGGCAAGTGCTTGCGCACCAAGGGGTTGAGGGCTTCCAGCTGCTCATGGCCACCTCCGTGCCCCTCCATCCTGCGCCAGCTCCCACAGAAGCTCCTCTGAAACACGTACCGCAGCGCCTGTGATGGGTTTGGGGGGGATGCAGGTGCTATTTGGAGCTGTGTAAAGTAAGACCACCATGGCTGAACTTAGAAAAGATCATGAAACAGAAGGACCAGCTGCAAGTGCCACCATCCCCATAACGCTGGGGCTATGAAGCGCGCGGGGCAGCCCAGCCAGCTGAGGAGCTGGGGCTGCACCCCAGCAAGCAGTGAGAGCTGGCCTGGCACAGCCCATGGCATACTTGTGTTTCTAACCCTTTTGTTGCAAGCTGCATGTGGCTTTAGGTGGATACGTTCTTTACGTTCTTTACGCCTGCAAACAGGAGCACCTGATGCTTTACATTTTTAATGAAAGGACCATCATTTCTTGGATCCCAAAGGCTCAACAGTTTCTCTAAGAAAGAACAGGAGATAGTGTCACGTCCTCCTCTACACCTCATGAGCCCTTCTTGCTTTTAGACCTGTGTTAAGAGGACCTTTGGCTTTTGCAGTCTTGTGCTTATTCCAGAAAATACCCTAGTTGAGAAACCAGATGTAAGCATGTGTAAGGGAAGCCATAGCTGCCTGAACTGTGCTGGAGAGGCACGTGGCAATGGGTGCGTAGAGGCAAACCTGATCCTGCCTGGGAGTGAAGCAGGGATATCTGAGTACATTGAACTGCAGGGGTGAAAAAGTGCTTTTAACAGCAGAAAATAATAGCTTGCTGATGCCAAGCCCAAACAGCAAGAAAAGGAGCTCTGGGGTTCTGGCCATTGCACAGCTTCCTCACACATGCAAGGTTTCCCCTGGGCATGACTCCCTGCAGGACTTCTGTAATCCAATTTCAGCCAAATCTCAGTGACGGCAAACTCAGCATGGAAATGCAGGATCATTTTATTACTTCCCTGTGCGGAGAAGGTAGTCAACCGATGCCTATAAATCCTGAGTATTTGCTTATGAAAAGTTTCTTTTTCCTCTGGGATTCTTTAGCCTTGCCCTCACTTCACCGTCATTTGGACCAGCTGTACTTTGTAATGCAGTGGACTTTGTTTTATCAGTCTTATTTACAGTCTGCCAGCTTTCAGAGATATGTAGTTACATAAAATGGGTGTGCTTCCTTGCCTGGCTAAGGAACAGCATACACTGACTGCCATTATCCCTTGAATTTTCAGCTAGTTTTGTTTAAAACTGGATTAATATAGTGTTATTTCTTTGACGCTAGTGCTTTTTGCTGCCTCTATCTGCCAGTTCTGCCTGTTGCTTTTCAGCAGCAAATAATTCCTGCTCCTGCAGCACTAAATCCAATGCTTGCTAATCCATGCCTAATGAGATCTATGGGAGGTAAAAATAATCCAGAAAGTATTAATGTATCCCAGGAATTTACCTCTGAGACTTCTGGTTTTGCGAAATAAGAGTCTTCTAGTTTCTTCTGATTACATTTACTTGGAAAGAATAAAGCCTAAACCATTTCCCTTGATGCCACTGCCTCTGTGGGGCGCGTGGCTCCCCGTGGCAGCCTACGTGGTCAGCCCCTGCACCTGGCATCCCTTCACTGCTGCAGACCTTTCCTCCCGCCTCTTTTTTTCTTTACATTTTCTGCCCCAATGGCAAAGCGACAGCTCTGTCCAGAGGTTATTACCTCTAGGAGTGGTGAAGGCAGATTTTGATCCTTCCCTCCACATTGGCTCTGAAAAAATGGGGAAAAAAAAAGACCCACTTGCCTGCAACTGCAGCTAAAGCGTATTCAGGCTGTGTGGTGGGAAATGTTCTTGTACATTCGTGTTAGCCCATGGTAGGAGGTTGGCTGGGGAAAAACCCAGAGTTCTACCGTATGAACTCATTGCAAAAGGCACAAGACTATAGACCAAAACTATGAGTCCTTTGGTTTCCTCCTGTACAAGCTGTGCGGTGGTGTTTCTATGTCGGTGACTGAAACAGGCCAAATGTGAAAGTTCAGTGAGATCAAGAGCCCAGACTGGAGTTTGCTCATGATGAGAGCAATTAGAGGAAGACTGTTCAAAGGTATCTTTGCAGTGGTATCTGGGTGCCTAATTATAGTAACCAGCTTTGAAAAATCTCATCCTGCACTTTTACCAGTGTATTTTGAAAACACTGCAATATCCAGGTTGCTTGGAAACACTGATGGGCTTTCTTGTGGAAAGCTACCATCTCTCTCATGCTTTTTTCCCAGGTAGAGGAAGGTTTCTAGTAGGAATTTCAGGGGTTCATGTCCCTTCCCTGCACGGTGGGCTCCTGGGAGGTGATTTGGAAGACGTGAAGCCGCCTCATCATGCTGTACAGCAAACTTTCAGGAGAGGACGGGCACCTGGTTTCATCTTACCAAAGCACTTTCTTTTTAACCTGTTTTGGTGGAGAAGGGAAACAGAGCTCAAGAAAATGGAGATGCCTTTTCCCTTTGAGTGAACGTGACCAGCTCACACCTGCTGTGTGAACAATACGCAAAGGTCCAAATGCAAATAAACAAAACTATTTAACTTAGAGGAGTTTCTGCAACCAGTGTTTGTTTTTCATCCTCGTGAGCTAATTATCCCCTGGGGCTTTTTATCTCTTGCTTTGGCCTCCACTAAATCTGTGAAATGAAACCGAAACTGGTTTGAAGCTGGATTTCTTTTTTCCCCCTCCTTATTTTCGGTAGAGGTGTGTACCTGTGCTTTATTCTGTTATCAACCACAGTGAGCGTTTCTGATGGCAAAAAAGCTAGAGTGCAGTAGGGTGCGGCCCGGGGAACAGGAGACGTGCACCTGGCAGTGCTGTGCTGGTGTCGGACTGTGCTCCTACCCCTACCCCTACTCACGTCCACCATCTTCAGCCTTACACCCTCTCCTCCACGAGCTCCCTACGGGGACTAGTCTGAGCTCCTGATGGGCTCTAAAGCCCTCCATCAAGCTTGCACTTACCAAAAACCTGCTCGGCAGCAAAAAAAGTTACCCAGGTCTTGGGGGAAGAAAGAGTCCTGGGAAGGAGTCGCTCCCGGATGGTGAAGTTACAGCCTGCTTTGAGTTTGTACTGAGATAAAACATTAGCGGCAGGCACGCTAGTCATGTGTGGTTTTGTTTCCGATAGCAGCTAATTGCGGCCACTTCTCTGAAACCTAAGTTTCAAAAAAAAAAAGCATTTAGGCAATCCTGCCCAGGCAAGCAAAACAACTGGGCAAAGCTGAGTCTGTTATGTGAGGTGAATTATTTAAACCAAGGCAAACAGCTGCGCGCTGCAGGTTTCATCGGCGCTGCCTCAGTCGGCGCGTGCCTGCGTGCGCGTGCATGGCTGTGTGCGGGCTCCTTCAGCTCAGCTTTTGCTCCCCCAAGGCACGTGGGGGGAGAGCCCAGGGGAGCGAGCGCTGCGAGGAGGAAACTTGTGCAAGCTGAAGGAAATAAACCTGGTCAACTCAAAGAAAGGGAGGCATGAAGCACATCTCTGGGCCAGCCTCCAGCCCGAGGTAATGCTGTGCAGCGGTGAATTACGTGATGGTTTCCCGAGTCCCTGCTCCATACGTAGCTGGTGTTTTCCCTGCAGCTGCGTCAGCAAGACCTCCGCATTCAGCTGGCCAGGCTCCAGGATGGCAAGTCTCCCAAGACAAAACGCCGTGTGCAGGAACGCATTAAAAAACCTACATGTTCTTTGGGGAAAAAGTTTCCATTGGCTTTGTGAATTACGTTGAGAGCAAAGGCTCTTTAAAAGAAGAGGGGAGGGGAAAGGGTTGTTTTTTTCACATATATTATGTTTTAACTCAAATTATGTAGACTAAAAAAGCCTCCTTCCATGCCGTCGCTATGGCTACGGCTCAGATCATTGTGCGGGAGCCTGCGAGCAGGAAAACTCCAAGCAGAGAGGGGGCGGCGAGCCGGGCGCTCCTTCTTCTTGCAGCTGGGTCCTCTGGCTGCAAGTTTGTCCGATGCCACTTTTCTGTCCCCACCCAACGGGAACGTGGAAACGCTGCAATTGCAAAGTCTTCTGCTGGTTGGCTCGGCGTGAGGAGGACTTCCCGGGTCATGAGCTTGAGAGCGGGAGCAAGGAGGATCTTTGCACCTCACCTCCCCCGAGATGTTATCATCAGCTCTGTCATAACACCCGCCCTCTAACTGTTCCCCAGAGGCAGGCACCCTGCAGCGAGGAAATAGGGTAACACAGAAGGCTGACATACCTGCAGGCCCCACGCAATCCCTGTGGCTGTGCTGTGATGGATTCCCACTGGTGTGATACCAGTGACCAGCGCAAAGCCTGCTGGTATTGCTTAGCCCCGATCATACACTCGCACTGCAGCTTGGTGGGTGGTGTGATCATGATCCTGGAAATGAAGAAAGTCAAGCCGGGTGAGGTTTCTCCTGTGTATAAACCCGTAGAAAATGCTTAGCTGTATGTGTCGATTGTAGTTACAGAGTCACTTTGGTCCCCTGGTAGCTTGAGAAAAAGTTATTGAGGGAATTTAAAATTGGTCTTTTCTTGAGCCATGGCATTAGCACATCACTCTGTTGGAGACTTTGTAAAGTAACTGTGATAATATTTCTGCTGGTTTTAAAAACCCTGCCTCCGAGTAGAATCTCAGTGAAAGTAACATCTGAAAGGTTAGTCCTGGTCTTTACTTTCACACGTGAATGTTTAAAATTATCACAGTTGGCTAGAAAAGGTCTTCTCATTTAGCACTGCCTCGCTTGTTTTCTGTGACTCCCTGAGAATCTATTTCAGCAAAATTTGTTTAGAAAATGCAATGGTAAATTGCATGGGCAGAAGAAGATGAACAAGATATGATAAACACTTTTAAATTAATTGAAAATTTGACTAAGCTGCTTACTTTCCTAATTATAATGCCTAATTAGTTAGCTTGTTCCATTCAGTCATGCAGCTTTGATAGCCTTATCGTGCTCCAGAAGTCTGGGGCCTGAGGTTTAAGTAGGTCTGTCCTAGATATCTAATGAACTGTTAATGTGAAAATAAAAACATTCTTAAACTGCTCTACTAGTAATTACCTTCTGGACTCATATGCGGAGCCAAAAGGACCAGCTTAAAACAACTTCAAACTCAATTCCACTAGGACCGAGTTGCATGAGTAGGGTACTGTAGCTCACTGGGTTACCAGTGAAGTTACTGCAGCTTCACCGATGAGAAGATACAACACCCTGAGGCTCAGCGAGAGCTGCTGGAGACCACCTCGTCCTTCCCATACTGCCTCCAGCGCTGGTTCCTGGGCCGGTTCATTGGGCAGGCTTACTCTCATGTTCTTTGGCCTACTGAATTGCAGAACAGAACAGGCTCAACAAGAGCAAGTATCAAACACCTCTGCAAGTGCAGGGCGGTTCGTAGCCTAGCAGTTAATCTGCTGTCAAGCAAGAAACCCAGATTTCTGTTCCACTCGGGCAGGAGTGGGATTTGAGCCCCAGGCTCCTGCCCGTGGTATGAACGCTCTCACAGCTGAGGTGCTGCGCAGACACGGGGAGTGTCTGGAAATGACTGTTTCTCATGCAGAACCTGATCTGCTAAACCAGGGTAATTTACGTGACAGATTCTGGGCTCAGTCCAGCCTGTGTTTGTCCGGACAACCATTTGGACATATGTTACCTCCTGCTCTCTTCCAAGAGCTCCTGTATTTCTTACTGGTTTTCTCATTCCTGAGGCAACAGCTGACAGCCATATCTCACACCTGGGCAGAGCTGGCACACTGCTGCCTACACCTTAGTTAAAAACAAAAACAAAACAGAAAACAAGAATAGTTTCATGCTAAATGCCCTGCACAACCTGCTGCTGGTGCTAGGCAGAGGGACATCTTGTTCTTAAACTTAGGTTAGGGTTACCCATGGTTGAAGCAGTCACTGCCCACTCCTCTCTAGGATGAGGAGACATCTTCCAGATGACACATTACTTATGCAGTAATCAAAATCAGTTTAAAACCTTGTTTTATTTAAACCAGTGTGTGTTATAATGCAGGTAAGTCTCTTCCCCTCCTTTGAAGTGAAAGCAGTGCTGGCCAAAAGAAGCCTTTTATTGTGGGGTTACTACAGAGCAAGAGGAGAGCCACATAAAACTTGCATGCATCCACTTTCACCATGAACTTAGGAGAAAGGCAGACACAGTATTGCAGAGATGATAAGTTTGTTTCCAAGCTGATTAAAAAGTTGATGAGCAGCATTATTTTCATTTACTGCTGTACAAAGGTTTAAACACACAGGATCAGTTTTTCACTGCTTAACACAGCACTTATTTCAGGCAGCTCACCACTGCCACTGACTACACAGCACTGAAGAACGTGAAAACTCTGTACAGTATCTGAAATCACATACATAAACCCAGATTCCCAGAAGCATTCAAGTTCAATGCATTAAGACTCACACAAGAGAGTTTTGTGGTTTGTAAAAATACTTTCTCCTACTACTCCTGACCCATCAAACCTATTTTTGTGATTTAGGCTTTGAAACTACAGCTAGATGCATCTTCCCGTGCAAGGCTATACCCTCCTGACTGAGGTGCTTTGCAGTTAACTGAAAGTCCCAAGGAGGGACTTTCCCATTGGAGCCACAAGCTCCAATTTTTCTGTAGGTTTTTTCTAGAGGGCCAAGACCAGCAGCCTAATTGAAGGACTCCGAATGAACCAACAGTAACTCAAACTTAATTCACTTGCACAGAGTGCTCACTGGACAGGACTCAGGAAGCAGAGACCGATCTCAAACCCCTCCAAGTGCTCAGCTTCAGCGCAGTTCCTCACCACCGGGCCCTGCAGGCAGACAAGTGCACCTTTTGTCTCTCTGGGACTGTGGTAAATTGTGCTTCACTCGTGAAAGTGTTTGGGTGGATTAGTCTTATTAATCGCATGTTATCTAACGGAAAACTGTATGTGAGAATTAAAGTCAAAACTACTGCCATGAAGTGAAAACACCATTTATTTTTATAAAAGGCATTAATTAAAACAAACCCTACCAGTGTGTACATTGTACACATTTGAATGACACTTACAAGAATGAAGTTTCCATATACAGAGATTACAAGCCCACACTGGTAAAGGATGCACATAAGCACATACTCAACTTCACAGATGCCTCAATTCCAGATCACAGTACCAATTACTCTATGGCCACACCTGCATAGCATTTTCATTATTAGCATCCACACTACTTTATTCCACTACAAACAGTACACAGAAAGCAAGAAGGCGTTTATTCAGAGAGCACAGATACTCGCAGAAAGAATTTATTTGCTGGAATAATCTCTCACTCTTCTGTTGCCATCTTCAAGAGATACTCTTTGTCAATTTTGAAGAGCCTCCACCCCTCCTCAGTGGACAGATCAGAGGCACCCCTTCTCTTATAGAACCTGATGGACGGTTCGTTCCACTCTGCAACGAGGAAGTGCATACTGCTGCAGCGGCACTTCACAGCAACCTGCGGAAGTGTGCAACAAGACATATTTCAGACAACAACCCCAGATGATAAGCCTAGTAAGAACTGGAGAGACTACTCAGCAACTAACTGTGTATCACCAGAAGTCACCGAGTTCATTCGGCCAGTCACTTCAGCACTTGTCACTGTTTAACAGACTCCAGACAATGTTTTAAGGCATCTAGTGTCCTGTCACCTCCTTTAATTTAATTCTGAGTAGTGCTGAAGGAGAAGCTCTCATGCAGTTAGCAGAAGAGCAAGAATACTGCCTTGCCCTGTGTCCTCAGTTCTGCTATAGACTGATCACTTAGACATACCTGACTCAAGTTCTTCAGAATTTCTGACCCAATGCCAAGTCCTAAAAAAAAAAACCAAAACAAACAACAAGAAACTAAGTTTTAATTTTATAGAAGCCCTATAGAAAGCAACTCATCTAATTCTGTAATACATACCTCTATACTCAGCCATCACATAAAAATCTTCAAGATACAGCAGTTTTCCAATCCATGGATCATAAGTGAAGTAATACATGGCAAAGCCCACAATGCAGTGTTCTGAAACAAAGAGTGTAACTTCAGCTAGTCTGAATTTAAAAGGCAAAAATACTAAGTCTTACATGCATGTTTAAACATACAGATTCTCAATCTGTGACATGCAGACATTTGCTATTAGGTTAGAATTAAGAATGAAGTTGCAAGTAAGCACACAGCTGAAAATACGAGTTCTGACAAACTTGTATCAACCTAACAGAATGAAGATTGCCCTTGTCATACCCTGAAATCCTCAAAAGTACTACCATAGTAAGTGCTGAACACAAGGGTTTTTTCTACAAACAAATGCACACCCTACTGATTTTTCAGTGTTTCCATTCTGGAATACAAGTAAAAACTTTACACAGCAGTTCACAACCTAGATGATTGCCCCAACTCTGCTTTCTTGGCAACCAAAACAGTCTATCAAACTCTAAAGAACACTTATCTTCCAATGTATATTCCTCAGTAACTACACTGCAAGAAGGCATGCTCACAGGCCACCTTTACAGCAGCATTTCCAGCACCTCAACTTACACTTCCACTGAGAGCACCATGCTGTTTTCTTTACCTTCAGCACCATGAAGTCAAGGTAAGTAATAAAACTGCAGCTTCAATTGTAATTCTGTGGCTCAACAGGGAAGAGACACCAACTCTGCCAGCAGCAGCCCAAACCTAAACCTTGAGTATTTTAACTGCATCTGCCATAACACTCTGCACATATTGTAAGAGAAGCGTGCAAACAGATTTCTGATCTACTGTGTCTTTGGTAAAGGTTTGGGAATAGCACTTGTCCCTGTAGACCTTACCTCATATTATGATCATCTACTTTATTGTGTAACGGATCTTTTAGTTACCTCCCCGCCCATCCATGTACACGGAAGGGCCATGTACATGGCGAAGCTAGAGACTGTAACCTGAAGATTGGGGACAAATTAAAGAAAAAAATGTGATTCAACAGGATTACATAAAGGTAAGTCAGGGTCAAACAAGAAAAGCCATTTAATTAATCGGAGTCAAGTACATTATGTTATACCTGATCTTCCCACGCCTCCAGGATTAGCAACAACTTCAGCAGAGTATCACTATATGTTACTGCATTTAACAGTTAACCTATTCCTCCTACCCCAATTCATTGGTGGAACCTTATGTATAATCGGTAACATTAAGTATAAGATGCTTCTTGTGTATTTAGCGTCTAAAAATAAGTATCAGGAAGTCTCACCTTCAGACGACCACTGTTCTTTTGGCACTTCTGCAACCAGACAGTGGTAGAAAGGGTGCTCGCCAAAACCATCCTCAAGCAGTTCTAGAAAAGCAGAATAAATCGGCTCCTGAGCTACAGATACTGCCACTGGGCTACCAACCCGGAGAGCGGATGCCGCTTTTATACCTTTCTCAGTCAGCACCACTTGATCCTCCATGTCCTCGTACTTGGCTAGTTCCTGGAAGAGAAGGACGCGTAAGCGGACTCTCCCCGCAGCCGCCTCCCTATTGGCCGCTCCCCCCCCGCAGCCTTGCGCAAGAGCTTGTTTTTGCTCAGACGGAAGGACAACGGCCCCCTCGCCCCCGCCCCGGGCTGCGGATCTGCCCCCAGTCCGGCCGCCCGCGGCGGGGAGACCGGCGCCTGACTAAACCCCCGGCCCCCGCCGCGCCCCTCCCCCGGCAGGCCACAGCGAGGGCGGCAGGCAGCGGCCGGTCTCGCCTGCCGCCGGAGCGACTCTGCCGCCCTCCGCCCCGCACCTTGATCAGTCGCAGCAGGTCGGGGCAGTCCTCAGGACGCGCGGCGCGGATGCTGAACGAGGCCATTTTCGACGGCGCTTCCCCCTGCGGCCCCCTCGGCTGACGAGTCCCCGATGTGTGAACAGGAGGAGCAACTGCTTCTTCATTCGTGTCCCGGGCGCGGCGGCCACCTGCGGTCAGTCAGGCTGCGAGCATGTCCCGACGGCGCTGAGCAGACAAGTGACCCTCCTCCGTCTACCGCTGCGTCCCCGACGCGAACTCTGCCGGATGAGCGCCCCGGCTTCCTTACTTATAGACGCCCACGCTCCGCCTCTCCCCGCACGCAAGCCAATGGGAGCGCCTGTGTTGTTCGCCTTCAGCCAATGATAGCGCTCCTCCCCGGAATCTTGCCTCAGCCTGCCAGCAACAGCTGGTGCGGGGGGGTGTCTCGTGACCTCCCCCTTCCCTCCCCCCCCTCCCCGCGCGGTGGCGCCCCCTAGCAGAGCCGGGCGGCGCTGCAGGGCGCCCGGGCTAGACCCCGCCCCTTCTCCCTCAGCGGCGCGGGGGGAGGGTGGCGGGCCCGGGGCTGAGGGGCCCCCAGCACCGCCGGGGGAACCCGCCCTGGCGCCCCTCGGGGCTGCGGCCTTCTCCTGGCAGCGGCTTCCCTTCCAGCGGTGCCGAGGGTTGTTCCCCAAAGTGAGCCCGTCGGTGCCCCAGCGGGTGCGACTCCGCCTGACTCGGGGCTCTCCCTGCGGGGGTGCTGGGCGCCGCGGCACCATCTTAGGGGCCGTGGCGCCGCCTTGGCCGCCCGCGCTGCGCTCAGGGGTCCCGGCGGCTTTCAGCACGGTGTTTTTCACCGGTGTGTGTGTGTGGGGGGGAAAAGCCTCTGTACTTGCTTAAAATACTAAGTAGTGATCCGTACCAAACCCTGCGGGGGGATGCCTGGTACCAGGGTACACCCCTGGGCAGGAGCGTCCTGATGGAACAGGTTCAAAACATTGACGTTTCACTCAAGACTTGGGACGTTTTCCAGGCTGGCACCGTAACCAAGCTGGTTTACCAGCCTGACTGGAGAGGAAGGGGTAGTGCTGGGAGAAGCACAAAGGACAGGCGTGTTTTCAAAACGGGAGGGATCTGCCAGTAGTCTGCTGTAAGGGAGGGCGAGACTCCATCCCGATGGAGGTATGGATGTCCCCGAGGCGAGAGGTGGGTGCGATGAAATTCAATCTGGATAAACTCCCAAAAATGGCTTTGGAGTATGAAAGGATGGAGGAATTATGGCCAGCCCAGCTCCTCCTCTGAACATTACCTACAGATGTAGATCTATGGCGCAGAATGAGAGCAGGACCCTGATCTAGATGACCATGCGTGCCTATAGACCTACCAGCTAGGCCACCCAGAGAAGTATAGTTCTTTGGCATACGCATGGTTTTCTTTTCACCCTCTTCTATAAACTTTACAACTATCATGTCCATTCTTAGATACTGTAAAGGAGCTCTTTCTTTTACATTTAGCTTAATCTGACTTGTTTTAAGAGTGATTTGGGATATGGGAAGGCATTAAGTCATGCTACTGCTGCAGAGTAACAATCCTGAAAACCTGGATTCCCAAACACTCTCACAACACATGCACCCTATTTTTCAGTGTATCCAACAACCTACAAGGTTCACCTTCATTTAGACAGAGGCGCCAGCATGGAACATGATACTACAAGAGAATTGTATAAAGAAGTGTGTATTCTGGTGGCTGGTGTTAGCCAAAAAAGTCCTTTGGCATGCAGTGGAAAGTGCCTAGAGTCCTGGAAGAGTAATTTAGGATTTATGCAAATACCCTAACTGGCTCAGTTTACCCTCTATTGGAGCAAAAATGGAGATGCCCAAAGAGCAGAAGCATTTCCAAAATACAAAGCAACAGCCAATGGCTAGTAGTAGAAAAGTTAAGATTTGTTTCATGAGTTATGGATCTGGAAATGCCTCAGGACAGGGCTTTTGGTTGGGAGGCTGAATCTGAATAAACTAGCAAAGAATAGACTCAGCCTAACTATATACATTTAATGAATGTATACATTTTTTCAACCCCTAGAAATGATCTGCCTGGGATCAGAAATGGGGAATAGTATCCGTGAAAGACTTAACAGTGTCTGTGTTGCGTCAACTCTTTTTGTTTTGCATTTCACAATGCAAGTCATGCTGTCAGGAAACCTACTGTTGTGTAAGAGCAGAAAGTGCCTGGTTTCTTTCATTCTCAAGTCAGAAGAGTCATATGATTTTAGAAGTTGAAGTTTCAGCAAAGAAAAAAGCATTTTCCACCTTGTCTGTTTTTGAAGGTCCTGCTTTAACTTGCTCAGAAATACACTGATATTGTGTTATGCCAGTGAATACAGTTCATTGGAGTTAGCTTTCAAATTCACAAGGCAGAAGAAAAAGCTATTAAAAAATTTCCCAAAGTATCAAAAATAGTTTCATGAAACAATAGGAAATGCAGAGAATAAAAAAAAAGGCAAAAGGAAAATGAAAAAGATATAATTAAGATACCTAGATCTCAGAGGCTCTGCTGCAATTGTTTAGTTATATATTACTAGAGATATTTTTTCAGAATAAGATTAATAAGAATGGTAAGAATATTTTACAAAGAAGTTCTAAAAGAACTCAGTTTTGTGAGTAAATCAGACAGATGGGCCTTGTACTTTACAGCTTCTTTCTTTTGTCTCAGGTCTGTTCGTCTTCATGTCATCCTGATGTAGCTGAGGTCAGTGATGAAATCTCTAATGACTTGCACAGGGCTCGGATTTTATCCTTGACGGTCAGCCTGTTAATTTGCAGTTCTCCCCAAGGGAATGAGTAGTGGTAAGTCCTCTGAAAAGTATCAAGTTTTTCTCAAATTATGCAAATATGCATGCTGGAAGTGGTTAGCAAACGTGTTTAAGGAAAACTGATGTTGAAATAAACTGTTACAATGAAATATGCACTGAAGTCTGGATTAGCTCGCTTTTCTGTTCCCAGCTAGCAGCTTCTTCCATGCAGAGTCTGCTGACTGTGAATCCATCTGCATTTCCACCAGGAGGGCTGGTACTTTGGTGTTTGAGGGGTAGAATGGTTAGAATTATCTAAAAAGATCATGTGCATTGTTCCTCTTACTCTCATTTTATCTCCTCCCTAAATCTTACTTGTAAGTGGGGAGATAAAAAATTTCGTGCAAAATAGCTAGCAGCACTTTCTTTTTTAGCATGCAACACAGAGTGCCACGTATCTGAACGAGGCAAGTTTTCCCCACATCCTCTCCACTGGATGTGGGGAAAGAGATGGAGGTCTTGTCTAGTCTCAAGTACAGGAAATAGCCATACTAGTTCCTAAGATCCTTTCATGGCAATGCAAATGAACAATTTATTCAGAGAGTTATGGGACCTCAGCTGGACACTTGTACTGTTATTTTATTTTTATTTGCATCTAAATTTCTGAATATCCTCTTATTTTGGAGGCTGGAGGGAAAGGCTGAAAGTGGGCACCAGCTTGCTTTCTTTACTGTTCAATTAATTAAACTCTCCTTTACTTCTGATATTTTAATTTTTTATTTCCTCCTTCGCTAGGAAGATTCCTTGAATTCCTATATGAATGCCTCTCTCATGCCTCAAAGGTTCTCTGTTTATAATAAATAAAGGCGGGAAGGAGAAGAACTGCTTATTCCACATTAAAATGCAGTGAGGTAATAATTTTTGATTACAGTATTAAATGTTCTCAAGTATTTCAATCTGAATTATATCTCCAAATTATCTCTCTTGTCAAATCTCTGGAGCAAAATACAGAAAATGCAGTTAATATTCAGTGTTGACCTGTTATTTTTCCAGACTAGTCTTTGGGCAACATTCAGGATTCTCAGCATTTTCAACTGAATGATTTGTTTTTAATACTCGGAACTTGCATTGCTATTTATGAGTTCACAGTTGCTTCCAGACATTTTTTTCAAACAACTTACAATTACAGTTTATCAACACTAGGCTGTATGTAGAAAAAAAAAATTCATCTCTATCAGAATAGCACAGAATGGTAAATAAATACGGCAGTAGCACTGCTCAAAATTTGGGGCAAATGCAAAATCAACAGTTCCACATAGTAAAACTACATGAATTTCCATTTACTGGAAAGAAAAGGACCATGATTTTCCATTATCATCTTTGAAGACATATTTTAGGTCATTAGAACCCTATTCCTGTAAGCTGATATATCTCATCTTGTCATTTGTAATTATGCAATTTGATGAATTTGGGATTCAGACATAACTAATTATCTGCCTGCATCCACAAATCATCTACATCATGCATGCAAATAATTTGGGGTATAAAAGTTACAGAGTTGGGAAAAAGGTCAAACCAGGCCTCAATTTTATAACTTTATGTTTTGGATACAGTAGAAGTGCCTTTGGCTCTGATCCTGCGATACACTTAAATCAGTGCCCTTGGGTGCAGTATCTCAGGCTGTAAAGAGAAACACAGGGTATCTACATTTTCCCTTAAAACTTATGGGGGTTCGTACGATGTTGGGTGTTTTTCTTATTTTTCACAATCACAAATCTGTCTTTTGGCACAGTCTTTTGCATGGTCCAGAGGCGACTCTTTCCATGGCGTCTTGGTTTTTGAACCTTCAGCACGCACCCCTACCCGGTTTCCACATTTTTTCCCACGGCCAGATAGCGAGCAGCTTTGCAATAGCGCGCTCGACTCTCCCCTCTGTAGACACGCAGAGCTGGTCTACGCGTGGTCACGTAGCAAGAGGCGTGTGACTGTATGGGCTGGCGCAGACAAAGGCTGTAGCTGGGGACGGTACTTGTGAGTAAGACGTTTGGGGGTGCGGGCCAGCTGAGAGGAGCCTTTCCCCTATCGTGCCCTGCCTGCTGCTCTGCCCGCCCTCTGCCTCCTGCACGAACGAGGCGTGCCTGCCGGGCCCCTCGCTTCTGCCTGGTTATGCAGTCATGAAACAGGAGGGAAGTGCTCGCACCACATCCATGGCAGAAAAACCGTGCTAGCAGCGGTTTCGGGAGGGTTTTGCTCGGTGTGCAAGGCATGCAACTTCAGTCTCTGTCTTTCAAAAGGGAAAAAACTGCATCACAAGTCTCAAAGAGACACAAATCCCATTTTTCAATTCACATAGCCTTAGTTTGGTTTGTTTGGAAGCAATTTATCAAAAAGGTGGTCATAGAGAAAAAAGACTGATCAGGTGTTACTTTTGCAAATAATGAATAATCTGGTTAATGTGCTTTCACTGTTTGCTAGAACATCTGTTTTCTCATACCCTTGTACAATCTGGGTGCCATCTTTGGCAAGTCTTTAGCAAGGTATGTTTAAAACCTCATTGCTAACTCGTACCTCCTGCAAGCACCATTTTGCTTGCAAGCTGAAATGACCAGTGAGAACCACATAAATTCTGGTCGGTGTGAAAGCCACGGGCCGCACCTGGCCACCTACGTACAGGTCACTCGGAGGTGCCGACACAGTTAGAGGCCAGTTCTCTGAAAATCGCATCCTTACCGGCTCGGTGGCGTCTCTGTGCAGAGCAGGAGCTGCCTCTCTGCCCTCAGACCCCGCCGCAGGCCGATTGTCCTCTCTGCTCTACGGTTCTTTAGTTCCCAGTAATAATTCTAATGAATTACATTTGTGGCTTATTCGCGGGTGGAAAACGCACACCTTATTTAAGCCGGCAGCCTCTTCCTAAACCTTTTCTTCCTAGAAAACACCAACGCTCTCAACTACCTTCCCTAACAGTGCCACCAAGTGACCGGCCAGGGGAGGAGGCCCCGTCCCCCCGTGCCCCGGCTGCACACACCCGCCTGGCGACTGGGCCGGTCGCGGCGGCCCCGTCGGCTTGGGGGGCGCCTCCGGGGGCTGCTGAAGGCCCGCCTCGGGGGTAGGTCGGCGGGACTTGGGCCTGGTGCCAGGGCAGCGCCCAGTTGCGCGCCCACCAGCTGCTCCTCTTCAGGGCACGGTGGAACTAACACGGAGTATTAACAAAAAAATAATGGTACCACGGTATTTATTAAAAGCAGCTCCCACGCAGAGCCCGACGGGCGGAGCCCGCCCAACGCCTCACGGTCGCCGGCGGGCCCAACCTCCGCCCCCGAGAGCGGCCGCGCCGCACGGGGGAGAGAAAGACGGAGGGAGCGGCGGCCCGCCCCTGTGTGGAAGAAGCGGTCGCTGGCAGGCGGCTGGGGCCGAGCGGTACCGCCCAGCGGGCCCGGAGCCGCCCGGGGGCGGGAACGGCGAGGGGAGCGCGTAGAGCGTCGCGGTGGAAGGGCGGTGCCCGGAGCACGTTCTGTGCCAGGCGAGCCGCGAGTCTATGGTGCTGGAGGACCGCGTGCCTGGGGCAGGCGTGGCCCCGCAGGCGCGGGGCGAGCGGCGGCACCGCTGACGGCCCCGGCCCCAGCGCGGCGAGCACCATGCTGGCCACCCGGTAAGGCTGCCCCCGTGCCGCTTAGCCCCTGCCCGCGGCGGCGGGGCCGGGGCGGGGGGCGGCCGGCGGAGAGGCCGCTCCCTGAGGGGAGGAGGCGGCGGTTCCCCCCAGCAGGGCCCTGGGCCGCCGCCCTGGCCGGGGGGGAGGCCGTGCCCCGACCCCCGCCCCGCGGCTGCCGTGCCTTCTCCCGTGCGGGGGGCTCGGTGCGTGGGTTGGCGGGGCGATGTCAGGGCGCGGCAGCCTAAAACTTGCAGCAGCGTTGCCGGCTGCGCGGCTTCGGGTGATGGCGCCTGGCCTCGTCAGTGCTGGCCCCTCTGCGTGGGGAGCGGCTGTCGCCTCGCTGGGAGCGTCCGGATGGCACCAAGCTTGATCAGATCCTGCGGGGGTGCGGGCTGGGTTGAGCGGGAAGTCATTTGCGGTGAGGCACGAGCTATGTCAGTTACCGAGAGCTTTCACCATCGCCATTAATGGCATCTCGTGCAAACGAGACTCTGCTGGCTTCTGAGCGGGTTTTGGTGTGTCCCCTTTTACTCTCTTAACTAATTCTGGTATACCTGCAGGCAAAGGAAGCTTGTGTGTACATGATATGTATGTGTAGATAGGTACATGAGGGGTATGTACATAGAGATGTGTACATGGCCCTGCTTTTCGGCTGGAGCCTCTTTGTCTTTTTTGAGGTGAAACCCCCGCCTCAGCTGAAGAAAATTAAGGGACAGGTAACCCATGTTGCTTGTCAGGATAAGGCTGTGAACTGTCATGAGGGGTTTTACTGCTGCTGACCCTCTGTATATTTTTGTGTTACCACACAGTTGCTTGCCTGGAGGAGTCACACTGGCTGCTACCTGTTTGAACACTTGCTGAATTGCTGGCGGATTACATTCTCTGAAGGGTTTCATGGTTGTCCCTTCTTGCTGAACAGCTAAGAGGATTATATCCTGCACTTTAGGCTTGTTCTGAGTTGCAGCAGTACATGGAGGAGAAGACCAGGCTTAGCTGAATGGGACTGTGTGGGAGGCCTTGTGATACCCTTGGGATATTCCACCTTCCACTGGTGTGCACACCAGCCAAGTGCAGGAGAAGTGTATGATTAGGGTCATGGATGATTTCCTAGATGCACACGGACCCCGTCTCTGTTAGGATGTCTACAGGGTAGAAGCTGGTGTTCAGTCTAAGTGGGTTGTCCCAAGGCATCTGAATAGTCAGTGAGGAGAACAGTTACCACCAGTGAATCATTCTTCCTTCCTGTTTTCAGGTAAGGACAGGTATCAGTTGGAATTTCAGCTGGCTTGCACTGTTGTGCTGGTTGTATCTGGTTCTAAAAATCAGGCTAGAAATAAGGAGTGGGGTTTCTGAAGTAATGAGCGCCATTCCAAAAATAACTCCAAATTATTTTCATGGCGTTAGTTTTAATGACACTAAATTCTTCCTCTCTACCTATAGGTTGTGCACCATGAGGAAACTTCCTTCTATTCTGGCTAGGACACTCACTTCTGGGACCAGTGGCTCCTCAGTGCTTCCTGACATGTCTGAAGGTAAAAAAATTGGCTGTACTTAGGAAGATTTAGAAATGTTTGGAGATTAATGGCAACAAATACGCATAATGATTGAAGTTGCAGTTTTAGGGGCTCGTCTGGTTCTTTAGTCTTGGAAGAGCGTGTGATTCTTTTCTGGAGGGACAACTGCTTCTCAAGTTGGCTCTAGATAGAAAGTCAACGTAGTACAGACAGGTACTATGGTGACTGGAGAGAATGGCCAAGAAATTGAGGGACTGAGTGGAAATAATGTCTTAGAGAACTTTTAATGTGTCAATACCATTCATTTTGTAAACTTAGAGAAATCTTTTAATCAGATCAGCAGCATTGCCTCATGAAAATGCTCTTGTCAATAGAGCTTTGTGTTGAAAGATTTTTTTAGCACTCTAATAGTAATAAACCATAATGTTCCTGTTTTAGAAGCTTTTAAAAAAGTTTTCTTGCGTTCTAATCCCGTGTACTGAGAAAAGGGGAGGAGGAAAAGGGCTGGAGCCAGGTACAAATAATTCCTTCATGGAGTTCTGCTTGTTTCTGAGATCTTCTTTTCCCCTTTGTTGTCTAAATAGAAACCACAGGTTATCCAGTAAAAGAGAAAATGAGGGTTATTCATTGTTACAGACCCTTTTTTCATTATTGTTAATAAGTAGTCATTTGGGAGGTTAAAGGAGAGAAGCAAGGATACAGAATATTGCATGCTTGCAAATATTACCTTGCTCTTTTATTTGGATATTTACTAATGATACCACCCAGAAGGCCAGTAAAAATAGTGAAGCAGTGAGGCCATCCTGGCCTTGCCTCTGATTTGTTTCCAAGGAATACTAATACTTTTGGACTACAATAACTGTAAATATTTGAGATTCTGTTCCAAAATTGTAACATTTAAATAATGTTATACAAACTTTTGCTGATATGTAAACTAGTTTCCTTTAATTTGGTATCCATGCTTTCACAAAACACCAAATACTTATTCTTACTAGCTTTTCACAGGCTTCCTCCCAACTTTGGGTCCCAGTTGTGAATGCCCTCATTTCTTCCATGGCTCTCCCAAAGGCTACACCAAGCAGGACTTTGGAAGTTTCCTCTGAGAAACTCTCATCCTGCTTCCTGAAAAGTGCCCCAGATATTCTTTCCAAAGTTAATAGTGTTTGTCACCAGTACACGGTAGCACCAAGTTTGAAAAGCTGATTGGAATTGCACTGCAAGCAGATGCTGCACAGAGCCAGTAGTCAAAGGAACCGAAAAGGTGGCTTTGAAGGAAAGGACGAACTCACTTGAAAACACAAAGATACTGACTGTAAATCAGGGAAGGACAGGTTGCCTACAGTTGCTTACTAAAATTAAGGAACACGTGCATAAATGGTACTCAAGCAGGTAGAATAATCAGGTAACCCCTTAATAGGTGTAATTTGCATTTTGTTTTTAATTGTTAATCTAACCTGTGTTTTCCGCTCCACAGGACACTTACCCATTGATGTGAATAATGGTGTGTTGTGGTAATCTGTACATATTTTAATATTTGCTATAATGCTAAATTTACTCAGCTACTGTTTTTCCTTACTTCAGCATTCATGAAAAATAAAATGCTATTCTTCTTCTCTGTCGACTTGCTTAAAGCCTCTTTGCCTTCAGTGAATGGCTCTGATCTTATTTGTGGCAATATTGTTATACTAGATCTCTGTCAGCACCCTGTATTTCTGGTGGCGTGCTGGATAACACATTTCTAAGAGGCTTGTGGGATACAAAATCTCTTACATAGCAACTCCTGCAGTACCTAGCTTCATTTTAGACATTTGTATCTGCATCTTTCACTGAAGTCCAGACCAAGCTCTATACCCGAACTGGTGGTAGAATACATCCTAGCGGTCTACCTGAACCTGGATACAGCCTGGGGAGCACCAGCACAAGGGGAGATGGACCTCATTGGCAGAGATGAATGCAGTGACCTTGTCCAGCTGCCCTTGTGTCCTTCGTCACAGCACAGTGCAAATAAACGCGGGCCCTGCTGCTCTGGCATTAATGATCCACTGACCACAGTTTAGGAGATACCGTGAAATATGCAACGTGGTAATGATGGATAAAACCCATTTGCTGTAATTGTTTTGCACATCTAAGACATTTGCCAAATGAGAAAAGAGAAAGAGTTTATGGATTTTCATGCTTAATTACTTACTTAAATTTCTGTGGTAAAATAATTAATATCTAGAAGAGCAATATAGTTTTCCCAGTGAAAAAAGAGAAGAATTATGTACTTGGGAGCCTGTAAAATGGACTAGATTTAGTTTGGCAAAATTTTAGGAACACTTTTATACTTTGTCCTTTTATTGTTAAAATAAAAATTATGTGGTCTCAGCCTGACAAATGTTTACTTGTATGTCTAAAATGGAAATCGGAAGTATTAAATGGGACTAACGGTGTACATACATGTTTGCAGGTTTGGACCCAAGATTTTTTTCAGAGCTTTTTACCTCTTTAGAGTTGAAAGGGAAGATGAACCTGGTTTAAACAAAGAGAAAGTACTGTTTATTCCCCCTCCATCCCAGCACAGTCTGCATACTGTTGGAAAATCGAGGTTTTGTGTTCTAGAAGCTATAACAGTGTTTCTGCTAACACTGTGTTGCTCGAATGCATGCTATGGCAGCTTCACAGGTGGAGTGTGAGTAACAGGAAAGTAGTACCTATTCTGTAAACAAGCCTGCTGCTTCTTAAGAAAAAAAGAATCAGACCCTCCGCCCTTCCAAAAAAAAATCAACTCTAAGATTTTCAATCAGTTTCTTTCCTTGAAAATTTTTCTGTTCTTAGAATTGGTAGTGGAACTCTTCTAATTTCAAAACATGTTTTTAGCCTAATTTCCTAAAGAAATGAGGCCTAAGCAATCTATTTTGTCTTTGTCTGCCTATCTTCTCATCTCCCTCTTCTTCCAGAACCTTTTATTGCTTGATGTTAGCCAAAATAGATGAGCACAAATCTCGAGGAGAAACACGTTTCCACGTGCTTTGTGAGAATTGGCTTGCGAATCAGAGGTCCGTTAGGGTGCCAGAGCTAGCGTTGGGGTCAGCCACGGACCATGGTGTTTGCTGGCAGTTGGCAAGTGACTGGGATCTATGTGCTGGCTGGCAGCCAGCCTTGAGTAGCTCCAGGCTAGCTCATGCCGGTGCTTATCTAGAGGGCAGGCAAAACAGAAGCGGGCTGGGGGTGTAGGGACGGGAGCTGAAGGTCTTGCAGGGGAAGGAACAAGAAGGGGTAGGTTGGGGGTATTGCAGTGGTGGAGGTGTGGGGACTTGAGCAGGAAAGCAGCAGAAACTGAAGTGGCTGTATGGGGAGGAGGTGGACAGAGCTGGGTGGATCGGGCTGAGGGAGGGGTATGTGATTTAAATACCTAGGAAATCGGGCTCTGCTTGCTCCGGGGTTCACAGGACAGCTTGCTGATCACTGTGAATACTCTGACTGGGCATTTAGTTTGGAATGTGCCAAGTCTGATCATGTCTAATAACCTAGAAGTATAAAGGATCAGCTTGTGAGTCACCAGCAGCCCTTCTTCTGTTTCACTGTAAAATTTGTTTTTTTTTGGTAGCCCTTCCTTGGTCTGTCCCTAGCTATTTAGTCCTAATATTTGAACTTCCTTGTATAGAAAACTTCATAAATAAGTAAGGAATCCCTACTATCCAGTTCTCAACTTTCTTCTGTTCTGAGCCTGGGAATTGTTGCTGCTTGTTTTCAGGTGTTTCCAAATAGCATACATTCACTTGCCTGATAGTGATGGAGTAGTTTGATAGATTTGATGGGACCTTAGCACACTTAATAGCCTCATCCGAGGAAGGAGTAGAAAAACTGCGTGTGCAGATTATTCTTGAAATTTAGGAAAAACTTGTGCAGAGCTAGCATTAACTCTGATAGTGCAAACAGTGCCAGAAGCAATTTTATAGGCCTGTTTTCAGTGTCTGAAAAGACACTCTGTTCTTTGAGGCTGCTAAAAAATTAGGCTATGAGACCCTGCTGGCAACAGGCAATCATCTGACATTACCTGCTCTTCGTGGGTGGGATTATTTAAAAGGTACTCTCCTCATTCCCTGTCTCCCAGCTGCACCGTTCCTTTCTATGTTCTTTTATGACTTTCTGATTTTTATTATTTCCACAGTTTGTTTGTGTTGAGGCTGAAATATTTTCACATCAAAATTTCTCAATCTGATCTTGATCCGCTGTCTCTTTCAATTTTTAATTAGCATTGCAGGTGTTTGATTGCATTAACAAACACTCGTTGGCTGTACACAGTAAGCCTCGGAATCATGTTACTCAACCCATTATTGTGATATGCCTACTAACAGCATCAGTGAATTTGGCCAAACTTTTGTTTCTGGGCTGCTATTTGCATGAATTTGCTTAATTTTTCTGTTCTGGGATGAGGATTGTGCCTTTTAGCACCAGGCAACCTCACGTTCATCACCTGCAGAACTAAGCTTGATTTGCTTTGTTTTTTTTTTTTTTTTTTTCAGTGCGGAGCAGATTGAGGGATATAGTGGGAGCATCTACCAACTGGAGGTACAGTGTACATTAAATGTATTTTACTTCATTTTTGAAACCCAGGAAGAGCTCAGGGTTGTGGTAGTGGAAGTTAACGATGTTAGCTTGCTGACTGAGGAAGAAAAAAGATCCAAGCCAAAAAGTGATGTAAACAAGGTTTCTGAATTGTTACTTTGTGGATCACAGACTTCTGAGATTTCTCTTGCAGAAGATCTGTAGCACCAAAGAAGCAAAATACTTGATCTTGATGCTTACAAGATTCTCCCATTAGCTTTGAATGGGATGGAAGTTTAAGAGCTGTGGAATCTGACTGGAAATGTTATGTTGTTGTTAACTCTTGACTTATCTGTTGGTGCATTACCCACATGGTGGATTTGTCCTGCACTGGATTCAGAGGCAACTGAGCTGGTTCAGCGTGAAGCAGGCTGCATTATGAATGGTCTGGCAGCACCCATGTCACTTTAGAAAATTGTCAGCTTGAGGTCTGTGTCTCCTTAGTCAGGAGCGTCTTGGGCATTTCTTTTCTCTGCTGTAACTTAATTTTAGGTTAATTTACATACAATTTAAATCATTGATGTTTTGGCTTTATGCAGGTTACCTTCCTCCCCCTCCATTATGTTGAATAAGCCGGAGTTGACTGTAATCTTCTACTGTTAACAATTCTGAATAAGTCAGTATAGCAGTCTGGGGAAATGACGTATTGCGGTTTGGTTGGTCCCATACTTATTGCATTGATTGTTGATTTTCTTATGGCTGTGTTTGCTGAGCTCTTGTTTCACACTTTGTGCACTGATGGGGAAATGGAGAGGCCTGTCTGGATGGAGTGTCTGATGTCCAGGCCTTCTGACTAGGTTTGTCTAAACAGGATTATAGGCACACTAAAGAAAATGCCTGAATCTGGGAAACTAATTTTTACCTATTAATACTAGTATCTAAGCATGAGGGGGCTTGAAATTTTTGGTAGGTCAGCTGCAAAGGGCTCTAGAAGTTGATTTTTAAAACAGCCTTTCCTGCAGCCCAGAATGGCTGGGGAGAAACTACGCCGTATGGAAATACCATCCGAGGATCGAGATCTGAGAGGGCTCTGGTCAAATCTGATCTTCCATCCATTTCTTTTCCCTCACTGCCCCCACCCTGGAAGGAGAGCAGACTGAAGCCAGAATCACCACAGCAGTGTTTTTCTTAGATAGGTACGTCTTTTGTGCTGTATAAAATACAGCAGAAATGGTTTGCAGAGTGCTGTATACTTCTACTACCTTGAAGAAGTAAAGCTGGGGAGCCCATAGCTGACAGTGCTTGAGAATGACGGGTTTAATCTAGGGAGGTTTGGAGGACATGGATCACGTAGCCTTTGAGATCCCACTTTTAAAATGGAGTGACAAGGAGTTGATGTACGTGGAGACTGAACAGCCAGTGCTTTAATCGAGTTAGACCACAGAATCACTAAAGAGGACAAACCTAAGAGAATACCTTGATAGGGGTCCCGAAATGGGCACTAGGGAAGGACTGATGCACATATATCTGGATTGCTGGGAGAGGGGAGAGATGCATGTTGGAGGAATGCCTTCAGCCGTTAATTTTGCTAAAAGGAAACTTCGGTTCGTGATTTCTCTTGTAAATGCCGGTGTATTTTGTATTAGAAATAAATATCTTGCTTATATATTTATTCTGGTTTTGTACTTAAATTGTAATTAAAACTATTAATCTGTTCATTGCTAATTATCGTCTAGATAGAGTCGTGGCCATTTCAGAAATAAATAATGTAATTTCTCAGAATGTTTAGGGCAGGTATTAGTTAATACTTAGATGAAGTATTATTACTGTATGACTGGTACTGCGGTGTGTAACGGTATTTATCTGTTGCAAAATGTTACTGCCTTGAGCCTAATACTTCCGTATATTGAAGAGTACATTCTGAAGCTGAAGTCAAGAAGAGTTCTGCTGCTGACCTCAGAGGAGCCAGGATGGGACTGGTGAAAACAGAATATAGTTAAATTTTTATTGTTTGGTTTCTCTGTGTTTGTAGACAAGTTTCTGATTTACTCTCTGATTAATTTCTCCTAAACCTTTCACTGAAAGACCTTGGAAACAAATCTTTCAAAAAGCATAAAGGTGCATCATCTTGAACGTTGCATCTTTCCTTAGTCATCTAGTATATTCTATTTCTATGCAGTGGCAAAACTTCAAACATTAACCTTCTGGAGGAGGTTGTTATCTTTCTGTTTTCTCCGAACTCTCCAGTAGTCATGTTGCCCAGATGAGGTAAACCATATTTCGTATTTAAAACAAACAAACAAAGAAACAAAAGTAACTGAAATTTTCTGCTAGACTTGTACTCTCTTTGATCATGGATTATTCATATTTCCGAAAAAATTATTAAACAGAAAAGAGGGAATATAAATATGTTGAAGCTTGACTGCTTTTAGCCTCTCCTCTTCCAAAAATAAAACTCAAGCCAAAAAAGTCTTCATCGTAAATGGCTAATACCCAGAATTCATCCAAAGTCAAAACTTAAGACAAATTTTCTTTTTGGTGAAAAGGTTCTTTCTGTTGTTTTCGTTCAGTTTTTTTTAAAATTGGTTTTGTTAAACACATTGGCACTCAGATCTCAGCAATGCAGCATGCACAACTGAATGAATGGCACATACCCACAAGTTTAAAATTAACCTTAGTTACTTAGTGTTTTATGCCTTCTCTTGCTCTATGAAATGGATTCATAGTTTTGCATATTCCTGGGCTTTATACCAGAACTATTGCATGTTTAACCCTCAGGTTTTTAATGCTTTGTTGTTGATTTTAGGGATGTTATGAAATACTTGCTTTGTTCAGTCAGGTTGCACTTTTAAGGGGAGGGAACTTTGGAGGAACAGGTAAGAGAGAATGTTGGGTAAGGTTGTTATATCTCGTAGATACCTGTGCAAGGAACCAACGTGGTAGATTGGAAAGAAGTGATAATAAGTTGGCTCTTACTCCCTTGTGAGAGTTGCAAGCCCTCTGACTTGGTGGTGCTGGAAAAGCAGCTCTGAAGGGTAGTGCTCTCTTTTCTGTATTGTTTCTTTCTATAACTTTCCCGTATAGTCGTAAGATGACTGGGTAGGAAGAGAGAAATAGATTAATTTTCTCTTTTCTTTAGGTTGCTGATCAAGTGTATGCTGTATGAACTCATGCTGTAAAGGGAGAAGTGACCTGTGGATGATAGCAAGTCTTAGCAGATTAGTTCTCTTTGTTGTTAGCACTAAACAACATTATACATCTGCTTTACCTCTTGGGAGAGGTTGTAAGTTGATAATCAGTCCTTTAAAATTGGCACTGTAGGAAGAGTTGTGAAACAGTAGCTATGGAAGACATGAATATGCACAAAACCTCATAGGTTAAATTATGTCTGATTTGTTCTTTTCAAGGGGAACCATTTTGGTACCATTCAGAATTAGATAAATTTTGTTCATCTCTTTAGTGCAAAGCATGGGCTTGCCAGTTCTACACAAAACTATTTAAAAGTTTTCTGCAGTAGTCTTACTTAGCATATCTCGTTATGTGCATTTCACTTTCTTTTCAAGGCACACTTACTGTGTCTTGCTATTTTTACTACTTTTTTGTTTTCATTTTGATAATCTTCAATGTGACATCTTTTATCTAGGGTTGCAGTTCTGTTATACTTCAGATGGAGTGTTTTTTTCTTACCAGGGATCATGTGCAAGCAATGCAAGAAAGAAAAGCTCTTCATACTTTACTGGCAAAACAGCAGGAAGATCTCCCTCCTAGGAGAATGAAGGATAGCTACTTGGAAGTTATTCTGCCTCTAGGAAGTCAACCTGAAATAAGAGAAAAGTACCTGAACGTACACAACAGTGTAAGGTAACAAAGCAACGACGTTACACATACAGAAAGTGTTAACTTTCATTTACTATGGATGTAGGTATTTAATTGTCAAAAAAATGTATCTTACAGATTTGGAAGGATACTTGAAGATCTTGACAGTTTAGGAGGTATGTATCTATGCCCTTGTAAAGAATGCACAAGTAATGCAGACAAAATGATTGAGTACTGTTGAGCACTGTTTGGTATGATATAGTATGATCTCAGGGAAGGAATCACATCAATGTGCTATCTCAAAGGGGAAGGAAAAAAAGAAAGAGAAGGAAGGATGATAAAGAACAGACAGAAGCAAATTTGCTCAGCTTCAGCTTCTTGCCTCTGCCAATTTTGTAAGGGACCAGCTACAAGAATAATTTACTGGGAAATGATCCTGTATTATGACTCTGTATTCAGTGTTAAATCAGAAAAAATTTGCAGTGTGTGCTATTTCTAATTAAAACATATGATTTTTCTCTTAAAAAAAAAAACCACCACAAAACCCAACAGATAGTGAGGTGCAAATATTTTAATCTTCCTTTGGGGAGAAGGGAGTATAATCTGGAAAGAACAGAATGTATCCATAGAGAACAAATGAAAAACACTTGTTGTAGATTCTTGGATTCTGTCTCCAAATCGATGTTAAGGGTAAAAATAACTCAGTTGTTTCATGAGTTAGCTTTCTTAATTTTTTTCTCCTTTTCATTTATTCATGGTCTTTAAAAGTTCAATATTTTTGACTTTTGTTTTGCAGCTAAAATAAGTGCTAGGTTGTTAATATAACTTGGAGATACTTTTCTCTTAGAATGTCACCAGGTGACTTCCTCCTTCATCAAAGTTCTGTAGCTGGTTGGGAGCATTTTGATGGAGGTTTTTGACAAAGAAGAAGTGCTTATTAAGGGAAAGTTCTGAACAGAACAGTTTTTTTGGCAGGAAAGACACAGACCTTCTATGGGTCCAGATGGGCAAAATTGAAGAAGGCAGGGAAACAAGTGAATGCATGTCACCTATCTGTCAAGGATAGACAAAATAGCTAGATGATTTATATTTCTTTCTGGGATGTGGAAGATAGTGGCTTCAGTACCTGTCCTGAATTAGAAAAGGAGACTTGAAACTATTGGCTACCATCCATTGGTAGATGAGATGAGGCTGGTTTTCATTCTGTGCCTTGTTTATTTTCCCTGGAAATCTGTGAAGATCTTAGGTTTTTCCTGTTGCAGCACAGAGTGCCTTTGCCTTGTTTGTAGTCATTCTGGGCTTCAGTCAGTTCCACTGGGGATGTATTGTTTTGGGTTAATCAAAATTCTGTCCCAATTACACAATATTCAGGATGGTGGTCAGCAGTTTTCACAGGAAAATGCACCATTTCATCCCCCCCCTCCCCACCAGTATATTCTGTGATCTCGGCAGATGTACTGCATAAAGGTCTGATCGACTTCTAGATTTTGTCTTTGGCAATAGGATTCAGATAAATCCCATTCAGACTCTTACTAATCATACTGATGGCATGAGTTGATAGGCATAACAGTTTTTAGTATTGTGACTTCAGTAATTTTAGGGAAAAAAAAATCTTAGATTACCTGGAAGGACAGAGATCTTCCTTCTCTCTTATCTCATTAAGTACAAACAGGTACTTTTGATTATGGAAATTCGTGTTGAGTGAAAAATCACATGAGTAGTAGAAAAAAATGCAGCCTTGTATTACTCTAAGGAGTCTGTTTACTTGGATGTGCTCTTACGAGTAGAGCTAATTGATTTAAATAGTGGTTTGGCTAGTAGTAGTTACAGTGTGATAAATACCTCTGACTATGCTTTCATGCCTGTAAGGCACAGTTTATCTGATTTGCACCTCTTTAAAGGAATCAGTATTTGAAAATAAGTCTTCAGATAGCATGTATCCTTGGACAACCTGCATGAAATCAAAACAGAAAGTAGGAAGGATCTGAGACAGTGGGCTGCAGGGGTAGAGGGAAGAGATTACGTTGGATTGGACGTGGAGCGATGGGTTGATTTAAAGTGCTCAGCTAAATTTCTCTTTATAGTGAGTAAATATGCATATAACTGAGACAGCTGCTGAATCACTGTTTTCTTTGTAGCAAACCTGTGAGTTACATACATGAAAATGTGGAAGTCATGTGCACTCCTACTGATGTGCAATGTGTGTATGATACTTTAGTTTGTGTTTTGCAGGTACTTCTCGTGCTTCACAAAGATGTCTTTGATCTGCTCCACTGAAGTTTTTGTTAAAGAGCTGACTCTGGTTTTGGTCTCTCCACAGTTCTTATTTGCTACACTCACACAAAGCAGGAAATGCAGCCAAGGTCTCCCTTATCAATAGTTACAGCTCTGGTGGATAAAATCAGTAAGTGGCAATTTGGTCACTAGAAATGGTTTCGTCTGTTTGTCTTACTCTTTCAGCAGCTACTGCCTTCCCATGGTTGTTACTGAGGATACCTTCTTCCCTCTCCTGTTTAGTTCACTTCATCTTGTTTTGGCTTTGAACTCTGAGTACTGTGGCTTTTGTTGAAGGGAGGAGAGAAGAGGGTTTTGTAGATGCTTTTCAGCGTTCCATATTTCTCTTCCCTTCAAAATACAACCTTTATGCTTCCTGTGCTTTTGTGTTTGGTTTTATTTTGGCACGTAAGTTTCTTAGCTTCATTATTGAACAGTGTTTGTTATGTTGGAGTTGGACCTTGCTTGTGTCACATGTTTTGCTGACCACCTCCATGGGCCTGCCATCCCTCTGCCACCTGTATGCCTACTTCCTCCTTCTGTTCTGGCTTTACAAGTCTGATAAGGCAGAAGCTGCAGGCTAGCAGTGTGGTCCCTTGCAACAACTGTCTTTTCTGGGTTGTCTTAGCGTGTGTTGCCACTTGCAGAACACAAAAAGGTCTTAGAGAATCCAGTCTTTCTAATATTAGATACGAGTGATCTGTCTCCAGTAACGTCTACTGTTTGTCTGTAGATTTGTGCAAGAAGATCATATATCCAGACTGTGACATCAAATTCACAGGCAATGTTTCTTGGGTTGGGAAGACCTCAATGGAAGTGAAGATGCACATGCTGCAGGTTAGTTCCTGTGACTTCTCTCCATCTTATGACAGGCGTGAGGTGCTTCAGGGAGAATTCTGGATGATGACATTAGCAATCTAAATTACATTTTCTCAAATAACTGTTTTTGAAGGGCTTGAGACAGCCCTACTCTTTCAAGATCAAGACAACTTCCAATAGTCTAGGTGCACTAAGATACTCTGTTGCTAACCTTTCTTTCAAGACATGCATTTTTCTTAACCAGCATTTTGTAATTAAACTGCAGCACAGTACTCCTACAGAAAAAAATAGGTGGCTGTGTTCTGCATATTCTTAAATAAGTTTCTGCCTGCTTTTGAAAAACTTTATTTTCCTTATACCTTTGCATTTTATGGATTTATAAATTTTAATATCAGTATTCAGATTCAGTATTAAATTGTATCTCTTGTGTTCATCTTATCTACTGTGTAGTATAATTTTTGTAATAAGTTATTAAATACTAAATAACAGAAAATAAAGGGTGTAACTAGGATACACTGTGCAGTAAGCAAAAGGAAAGTTAATAATTCAATTAAAAATCCTTAACATTTCTATTAAATATTTATTGTCAATTCATTAGTTAACTGAAACATTAATTCAGTTATTTAATTATTTAGAGTATACAAAGATATGCTATAAACACTTAAGTGATATTAGTGGCTATAATTCAGATAAACAGGTAAATATTTTTTTATTCAGTTGGTCTCCTTAAGTAACGTCTCTGATGTAGAAGATAATGTTACACCTTTTTTGTCTGAACTCCTCACAGGGCAATGCATTAGTGGCAATTTGGTATTGACAAAAAATGTTGTTTTGGCATTTCTCAGAATAAAGGGTAAGTGGGTCCTTTTAGAATGCCTGTGTTGATTTCCTCCCCTCCCAGCTGAAAGTAGTAGTTAATAAGAATTCCCTGCTCAATGTTTACATTGCAGAATTCCAAAAACTAGAGTTTTAATTTGTGTTACTTCTTTCTCTTCGACCTATTGTGAGAGATCTTGGAAGGGATGACAGAATGTAAAAGTAAACAACATTAACAGTGTGATGGCATAGTTGATGTCAACTGAATAGCTTGCTAAGCACGTTTACAATTTTAGAGTTTAAAAATATAATTGTTTCCTGTCTCTCTTAGCTACATGATGGTGATTACAGCCCTGTGTTAGATGCAACCTTTGTCATGGTGGCCCGGGATCCAGAGAATAAACGGTAATTTCTAGAACAGGAAAACAGTTTTCAGACTCCTGCTGTGGTGAAAATAGCAAACATGGCAGCTTGCTATGTATGTGTAGAAGCCGTATAGTGTAGGTGATAAATAAATCACATAGTTGATGTTTTCTGCTGATGTTTTATTTTCCTGCGGCAAGCTTCAGAGCATCGATTTCAGCAGTCAGATGATACCAGGAATTGCTGTTAGTCTTGGGATCTGACCCTTTTCTTTAACAGATTTTCCCTGTGTTTGAATGACTGGCCTGATGAACACAGACGTGAATGAGTCTGCTAGAAACCCATCTGCATTGTAGTAGTTGTTGCAATTATTTGCTTTCTTGCTATAAAAATGGAAAAGATTGAGTTTCGATGGTTAAATAGTCCTTGAATGAATAATGCCATTAATTCCCTAATAGACACATGATAGGTGTCATCAGAATAACTCAGCCTAAAACTTGCCTATGTAAGTAACATGGAACTGATAAGTATTCCACAGAACTTAAAAAAAACCCCAAACTTTCTTATTTTCCTAGTTTTACGCTCTCTCTAATCCTTAGTCATTAAACTAACAGGCTGCTCAGTTTCTGTTTTGGTTTATGACTCCAGCACCAGAAAAATCAGTTGTATTTCTTACCTCTTTCTGGTATAGCCTGCAAAAGTAATAAACAATTTTCTGTTTCTAACTAGTTTAAATAATTGCCTGTATTTAATGAAGGGGTTTTGCTTGACATAATTATTTAGTCCTGATAATGTTAGACGTAGTTATTAGGTTGGTTTCCTTCAGATTTATGAGATTTTTTTTAGAACCCATTAACATACTATACATTTTAAAAAAATACTTATATTTATGGTTCCCATTTTAAGAACTTATTTTGCAAAAGAATTACATCAAATCTGATGTAATTATGCACTAGCAGATTGACTGAGGACAAGCCTATGGGGACTTGTGCAGATAGATACAAACTTCAGTGTCTGTTCTTCAAGCCAGCTGTCACAAGCCAGCTGTGTTTTGGAAGCATTCTGTCTGTATAAGGAAGGTATTTATTCTATGTGAGGTGGAAACCTTTAAGAGAGGTACAGGGTATGTTAGGTTGGTTGTGGTGCTACAGAAACATGGTTGTGTGGCTTTTGGACCATAGCAAACTTGCATCTCAGCAGCTTGGGGCTTGGACAGGAGAGCTGATGTAGATGTGTCCTGAGCTGAGGAGAGGGAGAATGAGCTCTGCGATGGAGAAGGAGCTGGTATGTCTCCAAAACCCAGAGCTTTAGCAAACCAGGAAAGAGCAGTTTATTCCAAGCAAAAAGGTCCTCTCTGCATGCCTCTTGTCACCAGCCCGAGTAAAGGCTTGGGGTAGAGGTGAACTGTTTGGCAAAAATAATAATTGGAAAAACAGTAATTGGAAATTATGGGGAAGAATGGCTCTTGAAAATAAGCATTTGCCTTGCCTTGTGAAAAGAAATATTTAACGTTATATAATTACGTTAGAGTAAACTTCTTTGTGCAGTAAAATAAACATACAAAGTTGTACTCAAGGCAGCCTCATATCATCTTCTTTGATAAGTAGTACATGTGGTAAACAACTTTTGGCTGTTGATAAGGCTGTCATGGGAATGTGTAGATTATAAGAACAGTTGCTAGCTACGGCACTATGCTCTTTCTATTCCAGCAATAATGATACCATTCAAGTTTTGTGTAAGTCTTTTAGACTATCCTAGATCATCACATCTTCATTTGCTGAGTTTCTAAGCAGCTTGCTGCTTGAATAATCTTCATTATAATCTGTGGGAACAGTTTTAGCTCTTTAAGAAGCATAGATGCATCGCTTATTCTTTCTCAATTATACTAGATAGTGGTTGGATCACTTAACTGCTTCTTTGGAGTTAAAACTAATATGATATTCTCTTGGCAGCTGCCACATTACCTGAAGTGTATGTCTTTTCATCTTGTGTGTGTGTGTAAGCAAACATGAAAGACTGTTATAATGTATTCACAAGACAAATTCTTACAATGTTTGTAACTTAAAAAAAATTCCTGTCCGTAGGCCAGCATTTGTTAATCCACTCGTTCCTGAGACCCCTGAGGAAGAAGAAATCTTCAAGCAAGGGGAATGTATGTCATACTTCCTGGTAGTATGCACATCTGCCTCAGGTTCAACTTAGTAGCTGGAAGGAAGTAGACTTCAGAAATTCTGCTACTTAGAAATGCTCCTAATTTGTTTAAAATCAGATTTTCGTTCTGTCTCGTGTGTCAGTAGTGTAAGAGACTTTAAAAGCCTGCTGTCACATTCTTGGAAACGCTTTGGCTAAACTGACAGACAAGGGCACTCCTGATGTGCTCTGCTCGCCCCCCTAGACTTCTCTGTTTCCAGAACGCTCGCTCCACTTGAGACCTGAGTGCATCACAGGCTTTCCTAATGCTCTGGCTGATTGATTGCCCCCGTGGTGGGTCTGCTGGCTGCATCACAGCTCCTTACCTGCCTGGGTGCCCATGTTCCTTTTGGAAAGAAACTCAGAAAAAGAAAGGGGGAGAGCAGGGGAAGGAGTGTGTAGCTCCATCTTCTTTTGTTTCAAGCTGGAATTTTAAGCAGAGTTAGAGAAGCATTAAAGACTGAATAAACTGAACAGAAGAACTTTTAAGCTAAAATTTCTAATCATTGTGGTTGATTGAATGGTAATGAGTTCTATCATCAATTTGCATTCTTGTATCATTGGTAAAACCTGAAGAAGATTGTTTGTTCTGCAGGCGTTCTTGTTTGATATGTTTTTCTGTACTTTGATGGGAGTACTGAAGTTTTCTGTAGGAGCGGTGGGTGAGTATCATAGTATGTGTATAAAAGGTCTTCATCACATTGATGAGGTAACAGTGAACTTCTGCCTTATCTTTTCTTTGATGCAGTCAATTCTAAAAGCCAAATTTCTGTTTGAATCTATGGGACTGTGAAGTTACAGCTTTTAACTTACAGGGGGAAAAAGAAAAAAGGAAAGAGACAGCTGATTCCAAGTTAAAATCTTCAGAGCAAAGCCAAATTTTTTTTCCTTTGAACTCTAATACAATTTTTTTTTTTCTGTTTAGTGAACAAGCTGAAGAGGATTGATTTCAGCACTGCTTCGTTACTGAAAATGGCTCCCACTGCAGAAGAAAGAAACATTGTTCATGACATATTCCTTAATACGTTGGACACAAGGCAAGAAGGGGAGGGGTGGAGGAGAACTGAAGTCTTATGAAAGAGAAAAGTGATGTGCCTTTTGAGTGGGTGCTCGTAAGAGGGTAGTCTGGAACAAATGCATGCATTTTGTTTTCCCATTTCACCATTTAAATTCTGTGGCATTTTATTTGAAACACAGCTACAAACTTTAATGTGATACCTGCATTTCTTAAAAGAGTCTTCTGTCATTAAAGAGTGTTAGCTGTGCCAAGACGGTGAAAGTGACAGTGTAAACACAAAGAGCCTCTGAGCAAGCTGTTAGGTATAATCTTGAGGAAGAAGGTTAATGATGTTTAACCAAATAAGGGAATGGAATGGTTTTGCAGCCACGTGACTTGCACAATCTAAGAGTTTTCTGCTGTGATATCTAGAAAAAAAACTGTGAGGGCAGGAATTGGCCATATTTTGACCAGGTAACCTTGCAATGTGTTTGAAATATAATACCTGACAACATTATTTGAGGGAGACTGTTGTTGACGTACTTCTCTTATACTTGAGATTTGTGTGAAATCGTCCAGTGCCAGTGGTGATAGAAGCCTCATGACATTAGTGCAATGTTGTATTTGTGGATAATTCGTAATTTCTTTAACTTACTAAAATTATACAATTGTTATCAAAGCTGTTTACCAAAGTGAGAAATGGTTTCCCTTAAAATTAGCAGATGTATTTTGTACACATTCTGTCTGGATTTGAAAACCTCAAACCGTCTGCATGTTTGATGTTGAATGACTCTGTTAGCTCATTGTGTGCTTTTAATTCATGTTATGACTTAAAAAACAAAGTAAGGCGTAAGGCTTTTCTGACAAAGTGTGTTCTTTGTGGTTGTGATTCATCTTTTCTTTCATGTACCTTTCTCAAGCTTGTTCATTCACATAAGCTTGAACGTTAGCAGAAGTTTTTGAAAGATCAGGAGTGTGGGCTTATTGCAGTAACAAATCAAAGTATCACTTTAGATATGGCTTCAAGGTCAGTTGGAACAGCTTTTAGTGATAGTATTTCTGGGGTTTTTTTTGTTTGTTTGTTTTTGTTGTTGGTTTTTCTGTGGTTGCTTGGGGGGGTTTTTTTTTGTTTGGTTTTTTTAAGTGTTTGTCTGCATTTGCTATTTGTGCATTTTTGACTTGCTGAATTTTGCTAATGTGGGCTGTAAAGTTTATTGTCTCTTCCAAAGGACAGTAAGTTTCCGGAGTCGTAAATTACCACCCAATTCAGTGTGGATGGAAGATGCAAAGCTAAAAGGCCTACAGATTTGCCATCCTCAGGTATTTTGAAAAATATTGGTGAATTACAGAAACAGTTTTGTAAGACTAGTCAATCCATTATTTTGTTTCAGTTCTGCAGTCCTTGCAATGTATTTAGATCTTAGTTTCTTTTGCCATTTTTCTGTTATCTGTATGGATTGCCACTTCAAAATAGAAGATTTTTAATTACTATGTTTTCTTACCAGACTATTCATTTTGTGTAAAGAAATTCCTTTGCAAAGTGTTTTAAGTTGGGTTTCTGGTTGCTGACAAAATTTTGAGTTTTTCTCTTACGTTGTCAAATGAGTCAGATGAGCTCCTATTTAGTAAAGTTGCCTCAGCCATTTGGACTTTTGCATATATATTTCAGTAGTGCTTTTTATACATTCAGATGCTGGAAGTTCTGTTAAATAATGTGAACTGAAGTGCAGACTTCAACACAATGCTTTGAAAAGAATATATGTAATATAGCAGTTTGATTTTTGTTTCTACATACAGGAACGGAACATCTTCAATAGGATCTTTGGGGGTTTTCTCATGAGAAAGGCATTTGAACTGGGATGGGCAACTGCTTGCAGCTATGGGTGAGTTGTAGACCTGCGATATTTGCATAATCCAGAGCACTGTGCGTATATATATAAGTCGGGAAGCCAAGCTAACCAACCTAATGACAATCTGAGTAGAAAACGCCTAGGTGTCTAGTAGAATCTTGCACTATTAGTGCAAAGCACTATTTTACTTAGACCATCTGTTATATTTGCATAAATAGATTTGAATCTTGTTCCGTGGAGCGTGGTTTTTAAGCATTACATGTCAGGATAGAACATACATCCTTTTTCTGTTTTCTTTTATCTTACCAAGCTATTGAGATTGACTTTTGAAGATAAGTTTTCTTTCTAACCATGTAAAATAGGCATTCTATCAAATAAATGCTACATCTTTTCATTCTGTACACAAGAGGAACTTCTTCTAGTAACTGCTTGTGCTTAGAAAATGTGACTGAGGTCATCACCCAGCAAAGATCTATGCATAAGTTTAATGGAGCCTGCACAGCCTGATAGAAAGTGAAATGTTTTTGTGTCAGTGCTTGGAAAACTGAGGCCTAAGCAATGATGGCATGAAGATTGCCTAGCAAGTGTAAGTCATGAGATACAATAATGATGCAATAATGTATCCTTAGAGAGTGTGTATTTTTATGCGTGTGAGAGGTTTTCTCCAGTTATTTTTGTCTTGGGTGATGACATAATTCTCTAGCACTTCCTGTGGGCTGTGTTTAAGAGAGATCTATTTTCTGGTAACCCTTCATTAAAATGCTCTCAATGAAATATTCTAAATTTCTCCAAACACCCTTGTTGTTCTTGAGAAGAAATTTCTCTTTTTCTTGCTCAGGGGTTCCAGACCTTTTATCGTATCCGTTGACGATATCATGTTTCAGAGGCCAGTCGAGGTTGGATCCTTATTACTGCTTTCTGGACAGGTGGGAGTTGATTTCTTTTTGAAAAGGAGAAAAACTTATCTTTGCGGTAGTCACTGTTAATCACTGATAATGAACAGTGCATTATGAGAGTGTGTGGCTTTTCTTGTTAAACAGTGCAATGAAGTCTGTTACAGTTTTTCAGCACCAGTGATAAATTACAAACTATAACTCTTATCTTAACTGTGTAGGTCTGTTACACGGAAAAAAACTACATCCAGGTTCGAGTGCACAGTGAGGTTTATGATGCAGATACCAGGGAGCACCAGACAACCAATATCTTCCATTTTACATTCATATCAGAAAATGAGGTCCCACGGGTTGTCCCCAAAACTTACGGAGGCAAGTATCCAATTAATGCATTGTCATCCTAACTCTGTAGACAAGACAGCTTGCTTTCTGTTGGAATGTTGGTCATTTTAGCAGGTGAACTATTGGCATTTGAAGAATTTAACAGGATTTCATGGCAAACCACATTTATTTTATGCTTTGATGACAGTGTGGATTGCTTCTTAATCTTACCATTCTGTGTAGTTGCCCAGTATTGATACTAAGTTACTAATATGGTTCTCTCTTTTCTCCACTTTATTTCAGAGTCCATGTTGTATTTAGATGGGAAGCGACACTTTGCTGCAATCATGAAAGAAACCTGACACATACTGAATGCTGCATCAGCAGTGTAGCAGCATGCTGTCTTGGAAAGTTGTCACCAGAGATGGCTAACAGACAGGTGCTTGCAATACTAAAAAAACCCCAGCCCAAAACTAAACAAAACCCCAAACCCTACAACAAAAAATACCTTCTTAGTGCTATTTATGTATTTGCATATATTTGGATTTTTTATTCTCTGCTGCTAGGATTTATTGGAATCTACTTTTACATGCCAATGCCAGGAAAGAAAGCTGAAAAAATACAATCTTAAGCTTTAGATAGCTTCTGTTTGTCTTCTTTGAGAGATCTCATTATGACTTTTGCTGTCTTGTCACCATCTGCCTTCTTTCCCTTAGTAGCTTTCCTTTGTGTTTCCCTGATAAGGGATAGAAGTTCTATCAGAAAAATGTGTGCAATAAGTAGATACACACAGATGAAGCCGTTTGACCTATATTCTTGTTCTTGTGTAAATTAGGTTTAGGGTCTTATTTTTTTTTTAACAAGGACACATGCATCTGGGCAGCAGCGTAAGCTCAGAAGTTACTAGTGTGTGCACAGTGTAAAGCAGGTGTTTCCCATCAGCGGGGATTTTACAAGGTTGTCGCAGCTTCTGTTTTGGATGGTTTCATGTTCCCTTGGGAGGAAACTGATTTTTGCAATGAAATGAGGTGGCCAGATGGTCTCTTCTGGCATTGTGTTTGCGTACAACCACTCCTTGCCAACCTCTTCTTTTTTTTTTTCTTTTATGGATATAACTGTAAGTGAGTTCCTTAATGAATTGTTTCTCATGGCCTGTAGAGTAGAGATCTGACTGGGGAGGTTTGGTGGGACTGGGAAATGGCATTGTAGAGCAGAACGTTTTGGTTTGTTAGGGATTGGGAGCAGGAAAGGTTAAATGCTGCCAAAATGGTAATGGTTGTGTTTGGTGCTGGAGTTAGGGGTCCAGAGAATCTGTGTTGAGCAGCTCCCAAGTCAGCTGCTGAATGGTGGGAGGATTTTTATCCTGCTGAGGGGGGGTACAGCTAGAGGACAGCCTCCTCAGCTGGATTATTTGTCTGGTTCCTTGGTAGACAGTAATGAAATACGAGTATTGCACAGCTTTAAAGGTTGTCAAGTTTACTTGTGAAGGACAGAGTCCCACCACAGAGGGGACACCACGATGGACATAACTATGGCATATAAGTAACAGTTAAGAAAGTACTTGATACTGAAGTGCTTCTGATGTAGTAGAGAAAGTTTTAATAATCTCCAGTATCGGGCAGATAAAGCTCAGCATCCTGAAATGAGGATGAGTGGATGGGAAGCATCAACTTTTAGCAGTAAGGATGATTAGTCACAAGCACAAAACTGGACCTCTGATACCTCAAATCACGACTGATATCCTGTCTGATCAAGACACCCAAAGAGGAGTAGTTGGGCTCAATGGTAGGTGAAATGGATGAAATATGATGTCTTACATAAAACACGAGAATAGACTCTGGCTTCCCTGCTAGGTTTAAAATCTTTTGAAATCAGGAAGCAGCAAGTAGAAATGATGTGAATCGGCACAGATGCATGAAACAGGTTGATAAAAAAAAGCAACGTGTTGAAATTTTACTTCTGAGTAAGAAAGTTTGAGAAATTCACAGTTAGGCCCAGCTTCGTTTGGTGCTAGGATAGCATGAAGTTCATGGCTCTGAACAGCTGATTGCTGTTCATGTGAGGAGAGTGAGCATTCTAATAACCACCATGTTATACATCAGCCTTTCCTTTCTAGGATTTCGCTGCCTGAATGTCTAAGTTAGATAGCTTTCCAGTGGAGGCACAGGGGTGCTGCCTGATCCGGATCAGATTCATGAATTGCAGTGATAGTAAGCTCTTGGTTCCCTACATAGAGTTTCTCTCTTCAGCCACACTCCAGCGCTGATTCAGCTGTATGATATTATAATCTTTTTCTTTAATGGTTATGACACTGTGGATATGTATTGTATTTTCTGTTTTTCTCCTTTTTAAAACTCTTTGGAAGCTGAATATACCGACTGACCTACAAATAAAGAACTGAAATTCTATCCTAGCTTCTTCCCCCCTTGCTGCATAGATCGCTGTTGGCTATTAAAAATAAGTAGGAAGGTAGCAAGTGGAGGGATCTACTTCAGAACTATGTATTACTCCTGACTATCTGCATGTTTTTATCATTCACCCAGTGGTCCTACCTGGATCACTTTTGTATAACATTTGTAAGTTAAGGGGGTACCAAGTTCTTTCTCTACTGCTTTTTCAGCTGTATTTAAATACGAATTTATCATAATTTCTAAATTCAGCCTTTGGGAAGGGATTGGAGAGGAGAAAAAGAGGTAATAGAGTAGGGAGCAAGGTGTGACATCAAAACCTCTGGACACAATGAAGAAAATGAATCCCACAAATGAAGATGCTTAGAACAATTAGTGTGTTTTCAAAATTCATGATAACTTAATCACGTACCACAATCACAGTAGTTATAGAAATGTATGTACAGTCATACAGAATGTGTGTGTGTATATATATATACGTATGTAAAAGATATAAAATATATATAGTAATAAACAGAAAGACATAGAATATGTGCTCACGTATTTTTTACTCGGAGAAGGTAGCTCCAAGTTGTCACCCTCTCTGATAATAGGCCAAATGTATCTTTGTTCAAGGGCATTATTTACACACGTCGCTGTATACCTTTGTGTGTGAGATAAAATTGTTCTCAGATCTCACATTCAGAATTAAAATATTCTAACATAGTAATTAATGTTGAGTTTATATTGCAACTTAACGACCAGCCCGTCACTGCTGGAAGTGACTAACCATTACCACACAAGCCTAAAGGTATTGGTAGAATATCTTTTTATTTATAGTGAATATTATATCTGTGTAATTGGCTGTGGCTCTGTAGTGGGAAGGAAGTTTCTGTGCCCATCACATCTTGGAATACAGTGAGGAGGAGGAAGTCTGTGGTAGCTGGATTGCCTCCCTTAACCCTCTTAGTAGTTAATGGTGGTATAAAAGGAGATTTCTGTGGGACTGGCTGAGCTCAGTGCCCCAAAAAGCGCTTTGTTTTAAATGTGTTTATTTTTCTGTGTTTAAAAAAAAAAAAAATGTAAAATTACTTACTCAAACTTACTGTAACAGCTTCTGGTAGCCCTGCTTCAAATACAATTCCTTTGCAGCCACGTCATGGTGTACAGCATTCTGGGAAGAAGCTTGCTGGAGCTGGTACAGCATGGGCCACTGAGTGAGGGTATAGTTCAGAAACTTGCTCTAAACTTTCTGCATGCTTAGTTGGTTTTACTGCACGTTCAGTCCAGCCTTTATCTGGTGGCAGATTTGTTTGATTGCTGGTCCTCCTCTGAAAGCATTTTTAACTAGGTGTGGGAGAGATTATTTCTTCATGGGTTAGGCACCAGCTAACAGGAAAATAAAAGGGTAAATATTCAGCTTTCATGAAAGAGAAACTGGGGGCTCCTGTTGTGGAAGGTGCAGTTGGGTGACAATACCTGCATAGAAAATATACTGGAGCACTTTCCCCGACAGCAGGGGATTCTCGTCCCTGCAGGCCTCCTATCCACGAGGCTGGAGGCACTTCTGGGCATTGGCTGCTCCTTACTCTTTTATCTTCCGTTACGTAGCAGAAATGGGAGATTTCTGGAGGAGGGGAGCATGGCTCTGGGGACTGGTGCTTGGGGCACTCAGAAAGGACAGTGGTAGGGGTTCTGGTCCCCGCTCACAACGTCGCTTCTTTACTTTATCTGGTAACTGTTCAGCAGAAAATTCAGGTGCAGTCCTGCAGCAGGGACCAGTCCCCTGGGCCCTCTGTGTCCGCCAGGCTGGTGGGAAGCCTATGAGGGGGTCATCTCCAGAATTAAACGCTGCTAAAAGTGAGTTTCTTCTTACGGGCGTTGCAAGTAGGCTAGCACCAGGGCTCTGCACCGCAGGAGAGGCAGGGCTGGCTGCCTGGGGAGGCAGAACTTTCTCAGAGCACCCGGCGGCGGTGGGGCAGCATCTGCGAGCGTTGTTCAGTGAGGTAGGCTTGCTGGAGTACCCGTCCCAAAGGCGGTGGTGGTGGGGTTGTCACAAAAGTTCCTACCCCAGCTAGATTCGTTAAGCTTGGAGAGGTGGCTTTCACCTGCAGACCTCACCGCTGGATAAAGTTTCTCTTTAACTGCTGAGATAGCATTTGAGGCATGTGAGAGGCTTGCCCGAAACAGCAGTGGAAGTTGAAGGCAGAGTGTCTCATTACTAGTTATTACTTGCTTTGCAGGAGCTCTTTGCTTTTTCTGTTGAAAAGATGAGTTCACAATGGCAGCTCCATGCATCTGTGTTTCATGCACTTCCAAGAGAGGCCCATGAATACATCCCAGGGTTTGGGAAGCAGAGTTGTGTGAGATTTAATTCTTCCACTATTTCAAACCTCAGGTGATGAGTACTGGAAGAACAGACCACTGTGTCATTTGTTCAGTTACTGTTTTGTGAGAGACCATCGCAGGTGGCACTGCCCAGTCTATCGGAATTCATTTGAGGTTGCCGTGATGTGGATCACCATTTTCAAACCGGTGGCTGGAAATCAGGTTCTTAGACTCAACTCTCTGCACCAACATTTGGAAGGGTCATATCTCAAGCAGTGCTAAGGATGTCCATCGCAATGTGGACTTCAGTGAAGTTGGCTGGTGGATCTTCTTTCTTTCAGAAGATGATGTCACTTTTATTTGTTGCCTAAAAAATAATTAGGATTTTAATTTTTGTCCCGCTTGTGCTTATCTGAAGATTTTGCTCCTATATCTGTGCATAAGACATTTCCAGGTATGCCAGCAAGGCCATGGCAATCCCTAATCCAAGCACTAGGCAAGAATTGGCGATGTGCGTGTGGAAGAGGAGTGGGTTTCTGTACTGCCTCAGCATTTCATTATCAGTAAGGAGACAGAATCAACTTCAGCTGTTTAATTGAAACTACCTATATTTTATCTTTGTCAACTGCAGACCGTGTGTGATACTAAAGTACTCAAGCGTTGCTTAGTCTCCCAGTAACTGTCCTTCAGCTCAGACATATTTTATAAGGGCTTAATACAAGAGGCAGACTTTGAGACCAGAACTAGAAGGATGATTGCAGCAGTCTGTTAATCGAAACACGGAAGGGCAAAGCAAACCTTTAAACTCTTTGCCTGCTGGATGATAATCCTATCCAAGATACTGGTACTACTAGACTCTGATTTTGAAATTAATTTTTTCTTGATGTTTTTTCTGGAAGATCTCAAACCCTGCACATGCTGATTATATAATACAAAGAATTAAACAGCCACATGAGCCTCTGAAATAGCCATCACAGCATCATCCTTAAAGTTGCATTATCAATTCATTACTATTTCACTACGTTTATCAGGTGTATATATAGTATGTGTGTGAAAGTCAAAGAGCATGATTCTTCCAGCAAATGTCAGTTCAGAACAGGGCCTCATACTTTCAAGAGCTTTATTTGCTCTGTTCGTGTATTGTTCATTTCTAGTCCTGCTTTCTGTCACTCCTTCCTTGACTTCTCCCTGCAGCTGGGGGAACAACCATCCAAGGAAGCTCTGTACTGCTCAGAGCTGCTCATCAGGCTGTTACACGATGGAGGGTAGTACAAAAATCAGCTGGTGCCTTTAAATGGTACATGTTATCCCAAGGTACACTGAAACGAAGTTCTCAATAATAGAGCAAGAGGAAGGCAGTAGCTTTAGTAGGTAGTGATAAGCCAGATCCTCAGCTTGCCATTTGTCTTGCCCATCTGCAAATGCTTATGAACCCAAACCCACAAACTTCAGAGTTTCTCCCTCCCCGCCGAGTTTCCAGTATTATTCTTCCGTTCAGGGATCTCATCTTCGGTCCTTTGGTTTCCCTTTTTCTTGGAGGCAGTGTGTAACTGAGGATGTGCCTTTGCTGCCCCCTCCGCCCCAACCTCGCACTTCTCATCCTCAAACGCCAGCACTTTTGCATTTTTTTGCCCAGTCTTCTCCTTCCTAAACCTCCCTACCAGCATATCCAAATCTCTGTAAAACCCCATTCTCTCTTTCCATAGAAATAATCTTTCATTTCAAATATGTAACGTGACATAGTGACTCAGGTCTTTGCTTAAGGACTATTTCCCTAGGACTTTTTATTCCTATTGAACTGCTTTTTAAAAAAAATATTCCTTAGCCCATTCCTTACCACATGCGTTTAGAGGGCTGGGGCCTTCAAATTTGGCCCAGCTACGCTGCTGTTGACCTAAATCTGCGATGTTCAATGTGTGCGGATGGCCTCTGTTTTCTTCAGTCAGTGTTCTCAGTCCTGTTTTCTTTTCTCGGCTCAGGGTGCAGCTTTCAACACCTGCTTTTGTTTGATGCTCTTGCTGCTGTATGTGCTACAGCGATACAACCTGTGGTTCTGTTGCTGTAACTTGCTACTCGCCTGGCGCCGCATGGAGCCGTGGGCTGGATGGAGCGTGTTCAACGGGTGGGTGGTAACGCATCTCTGTCTTTATAATGTCTCTCCTGGTGTCGGCTGGGATAGAGTTAAATTTCTTCCTAGTGCTGTGTTTTGGATTTAGTGTGAGAAGAATGTTGATAACACACTGATGTTTTCAGTTGTTGCTAAGTACCCTGTAGTCAAGGACTTTTCGGGTTCCCATGCTCTGCCAAGTGCACAAGAGGCCGGGAGGGAGCATAGCTGGGACAGCTGGCCCAGCTGGCCAACGTGGTATTCCATACCATGTGACGTCATGCTCAGTATATGAATGGTAGGCATGTCCAGGAAGTAGCAATTGCAGTTTTTTTGGGCATTGCTCGGCAGGTGGTGAGCAATTGCATTGTGCATCACTCATTTTGCATATTCTATCATCATTTTTTTTTCCCCCTTCCTTTTCTGTTTTGTTAAACTGTCTTTATCTCAACCCACGAGTTTTCTGACTCTTACCCTTCCGATTCTCTCCCTGTCCCGTTGGGCTGGGGAGTGAGCGAGCAGCTGGGTGGTGTTTGGCTGCCTGCCAGGTTAAACCACGACAATGTCTCCTTTGCTGGCTTAGTGCCACAGAGGTTTTTGCTGCTGGGAGAGCGTTAGGTGTGAATGAGAGCGACCTGGCTGGAGAGGCAGGCAAAGCCGCGGAAGAGGGCACAAGCGCTATTTCTAAGGCAGACACAAGTGTTAGGTTTGTTTTGTGCCTTGGGCTGCTTATGAATATCCATGTAATAGCTGGGCCTGCATTTGTCATGCTACGGTTGCTTGGAGTTAACTTGAACATTCTCTGTGTTGATGACGATTTTGGTGTTGCAGCGTTGATAAAAAGGCTGTAAACAAAATCCTGAGTAAAATTCAAGAGGCTGATTTACAGCCCAGTAATGTGCGAAACCACCTCTCTCACGTGCTGCCCTCTGGTCTTTGAGATCCCATGGGCTGGAGCAGCGCATTACAGCCTTTGGTGTTGGTCCCGCTGTGCCTCTGTTACCCTATGGGTATGGGGTGTGGTATGGGATGGGATCAGGAGCCCCTCCTTTCCCCAGACCTTGCAGGGGTGGGGGGCTGGGGCTTGGTGGAGTTCGGCTTGCTCTGGCCGTGGTTCCCTTTGCCCTAGGCATGCGCTTAGGTGTTACTTGTATCATCGCCGAAGGAAAAGTCAAGCAGCCGCTTCTGCTCTCCGTCTGCAGTGACTAATCCAGAGGGCTGCTGAATACGCACCAAAGTCTACAAAATCAGGTGCCTTTACAGTGAGAATGCCACTGCTGGTTGCTGGTCTAGTTCGGCAGAACTGTACTGAAGTGTCTGTGTATAGGGGAGGGAATTGTATGGTCTGGTGGGGGAAGGGGAAGCAAGTTCTCACCAATGTGGGATCCAACCAAAAGTAATAATGTAGCGGTGCTGGATTGGCGCAGGGAGGAAGCCTTCTCTGTGGCCTTTTCAAGGATGACCCTGGTGAAGGGCTGACACTGACTTCAGGTGCTGTTTTTCCAGTTGCACAGGTACTAGAACGCCATGTTAAAAAGAGGGAGAGGTGGGAAGAAGCAAGAGAATACATTTCTTATGAAAGAGATCTCCAGTGCACACAAGTGTGAAGCATGTCTTCCATGGAGATGTTCTTTTTTCCTTTGAAAGAAGAAATTCATGTACGTGAGCCACAAGAGTTTCTGATGGTTACTGGACGTGTCAATACTAATCTTGGGAAAGACTAAAATTACTCCCTTAAGACTAGGAGCCACGGTTAAAGAGTGGATCAGCACAGGACACTAACCACTATGTACATCTGTGAACATTGTAGGGCCAGGGAAAAAATTCAGACCGTGTGAAATGGAATTGATCTTATCAGCGTATACACTACAAATACAAGCATGGAAAAAATCACTGGTTCAGCTTTTGAACCTCATGAACTGGCACAACTGTATTTCTTTCAGTGCAGTTGTACTGATTTATGTGGCGTAGGATATGTTCTTAGTAGTTTAAAAATGTTTTCCAGCTTTAAACAGACTGGAAATTCAATTCAGCAACTGTAACTTATTTCTGGCTTTTGGGTTAGCTGCTGTTGCCTCTGGACTACAGACTAATGTACTGTAACCAAGTGGCTCTTTTCTAGCCATAGCTCCTACAATGTGATCAAGCAGACAACATTTTTGCAGAAATTTAAGTAATCTATCAACAGCAAAAGTCATGAATCTAAGCCTGAGATGCTAAGAGAAGTAAATTTTGGGAAAACCAAGCATCTAAACAAGACTTCCAGGGAAAACAGGTATTTCACAAGAATATTCTCCGGTAACTAATGAGGTATCTGTGCTTCACACAGGTTAGACTCCTGTTTAAGCAACAAGACCTTTAATGGTCTATTGCAGTTACATATATTAGTCAAACTCATGAAAGTAACAAAACTAATGAAATTTTATTGGCAAAAATCAAGTCGAATGTGTGACCTATGTAATTCAACAGAAGCGAGCGTCAGTTTAGTTTATCAAAATACTTCAGTTTTCCAGCTGGATCTGGAATTATCTGTGCAAGAAAGAAAATAAAAATGTTAGTCTAAAACCAAAACCACGCAAACACAACAAACTATAAAACCAGAACAGCATAGTATTTCATAATATGACGTTAAGGCCAACCCACAAGCAACACTGAAGAGTAATTTATCAGTTGATTTGGTACTAGATTACTGTTTATCTCTAAAGGTACCTAACCGCAGTAAGCAGAAAGATTTAACTAATTGGGGGAAGAGAGAGTGCAGCCTACCAAAGGAAGAATTTTGACAGCTGGGAGCACGTACACCTATGTTGTTTGCCCCAAAAGCAAGATATTTTAATAAATTAACGTCTGAAATCCAGAGTCTTAGAATTTACTTACAGTTCTTCCCTTGGCCACCACACTCTCATGGCTTCCTCTGGTTTGATCTAATTAAATCAAACACATTTAGAAGGCATGGCTACATCTTCGAAGAAGTCTTTTTGAACTGCTCTGCTATTTAAATTATCTGCATCTTTTGCACAGAGGAGAAAGAGAATGCTTATGTATTGTTTTAGATCTTTACATTGATAGTATTGGAGCTGTTAATCTCAGCATTGTCAGACTGTTTTATAGAAAATATGTTAATGTCGTATTATTTAGGTAGTCCATGGTTATGGAGGGCAGAACTTTTCAGTGCCAAAATACGTCTGTTAGGCCAGCCAGCCCTCTTTCATTTTACAGTCTTAATATCCAGCCTCCCCCACCAAGACACTCTTCTGCTAGCTTGAAGGAGGTGACGCCTAGTCTCAAGTCATCCTGGTAAGTTTTTACATCCAGTAAAGAAACAGGGTTTCACGTTCCACTGTTTTTATTATCAATTACAATGCTCACTATTCTGCTTAGGGGCTGGTACTCTGCTACTCTGCTGGGACCTGCTTTTTGTTGAGTCGGCTCTTAAACAACAACGCTCTGTCATCACCAGATGGTTCAGAAGAAAGCCACATGCTCGAATGACAGTGATCTCATCTGAATTAGGTGGCTCAGACCTCTGGTGAAAGTTTCATTATTCTGCTGAGGCTTGATCCAAGCCCAGAGAACACGAACAAGTTCAATGGGTGTTTGTCTGAACCCTAGCTCTTCTGCTTGTAGTCACGTGTAGGCGAGTAGTAGCAAAGGAGGAAGAGCTATTGCGCAGCAAGGCAGTGCTCTCTGCTGGAGTTCTGATAGTGGCACACTGGCTCTGTCAGATACTACAGCAGCCTGGGAACTTGTCTGTCTTTTTTGGGCTAGTGCCTAGGCTCCACAGTAAGACTTGACAGAGCCAAGAATTCACATGGACAAATAACTGAGAAGATAGGACAGATTCAAGAGTTTCCAACTTCCTCTCAGCAGGTGTTAACAGGGAAAAAAGTTCTTGATCATGAACTCATTTCTGCTCAAGAGAGTTTTGTTCGTACACAGGGAATTTGAAATTGGAATTGAATTGGAATATTTCTAGTGTGAGGGAAACGAGCTCCTAATGAAATCAGTAGTAATCCACAAGCTGTAACTATAATAATGTGAATTTACTGATATCATCTCATTGAAAGTTGCAAAGACTTTGGATTTGGCTTTAGTGCAAATACCTGAGTGTTTTCTAGTAGTACATGCATTTAAATATAAACAGTAACTTACTGTTTCACTGCCAGGTTTCCAACCAGCAGGGCAAACTGGAAAAAAAAAAAAGGACAAAGTTAGTAAAAGCATTTTTACACACACTTGCTTTTGTGGACTTAATATTCTCTTTCTGAACTTGAAGTAAAACAGCACACAAGTGTCACATGTAAATATCTGCAACTATTAAATACGCAGTTTTCTTTACACATGGGATGGTGTCATAACAGTTTATACCTGATACCACCTACCACTTCTGTTAACTGGAAACTGCGTATTTCTGGATGGATGTCTATGCCTTGGTTTAATTCTTGTGCCTTTCTAGACAAAGTACTGGCAAAGCAGTATCTGAGAGTGAACACCAATTCTCATAGAAACAAAAGTTCCATGATAAAATTCAGGTGACTACAGAGAGACCTACCTTCCTTTCTTTAAACCAATGCTAGGGGAAATTTTTTAGCAAAGAAATCAGTGAAAAGATTCCACAAGAGACTGAGTGATTTTATTTGAAGCCTTGCTCAGGAGTAAAGGGATTACAGCATGCGGTTAGCATGCAGTGTGGCCGAGAGCCCTGTGACTACCTGTACAGTTGGACATTCTAGAGTGAAGCTCTTATCTTATCTGTTCAGAGCTCTCCCTCTGAGGCTTTAGCCCAATGACTTATGCCATATTACACTGCTTTAAGGCATGCTGTCAGACAAAATACCACAAATGCAATCAGGAATTGTGGAGAACTTCTTTTCCTCTTCTGTGCAAAGAATCCAATAAGGCCCCTAGGGAGGCTTTCCTCAGCATTCATGCAAAAGCTGGTGAGATTCCATGTACAGCTGGGAAAAAATGTGGTACTCTGGAAACACACTGCAGATCAGTATTTTGCAAGACAGCTTTGTAACTAAATGAGAGAGGTTAAATTTCCTTAGTCAAATGTGCGTAGCCTAAGTATCAGCGTTTATGTTTTAAAATCTGTACAGCAAAGCATAATAATGATTTGTACCTTCAGATAAAGGTACTTTCAAATGCCAGGTGAAATTGAGTTGAAATAGAAGTTAAGCTGCTGAACATGTGTATTAATATTTAAGCAAATCTTTAAAAAAATGAATGTGTTTATTGAAACACATTAGTTAAAGAAATGTAAAAAGTTCATCCTATGCTTGAACTGGGGGGATATGAATTCTTGAGACAAAGTAATGATCTGAAGCCAGTGAAAGCTTCTTTCTCAGGGGAAGATGATCACATAGCGCTTGTAAAGAAAACACAAGTAATGGCGCTCTAACTTTCACAGTATCACCATGTGTCTTGACATGAAGCACTCTCAATTACTTGTCACAGATCCCCAATGAATGACACAGGACAGGGATGGCCTGCGTCTCAATTATTTTAGTATGCCAAAAGGTACGGAAATATTGGGCCTGACTCTTCATGGCCTCATATTTTGTACAGGTTTATGCTTGTGACAGATGGTACATAATGCCTTAATTCAGACTAAGGAATGCTTTATGCTCTGCATTCTCATGGATGTGAAGCAAAATGTGAATTACTACACTAGAAACAACCTATGGAGGTACCAGGACCACAGAATCTTGTAGCAGGGCAATCAAACCACTTCATTCACTGCATGAGGCTAGTCTCTAATGCTACCGAGTACCTTTCTTCCAAAAGCTACAAATACAGCTTCCAGTCTAAGTAAAACAGTCTTCAACATGAAAGTATTTAAAAGAGCACCTTCTCCATGTTTGTCTGTGTATTGGAATGCTTGTACTAAGCGAAGCGTTTCATCCACTGATCTCCCAACAGGAAGGTCATTCATCGTGATCTGTCGAAGTATTCTCTTATCATCAATAATGAAAAGGCCTCTGTGAAAACATTTTTGTGTGTGTGTTAGGAAACAGAACTAATTGCAGTGTTGTGTTTACACACTATTTTATGTCTGTTGGATGGGAAGAATTTGACCTCTGCAAACACCATACAATACCCACCACCTTAGAATACTACTAGCCTACTATTCTTTACCTGGGGTATCAGATGACATGAGCTGATGGCAAGTTAAAACCAAAAAAGGGTAGTTCTTTGCAGAACATAAAACTAAACTTTGGCAGGCCCTGCCAGGGGATGTTGCAGATGTTATGACATTATAGGGATCTCAAAAGCAATTAATCAAGTTTATGAAAGATTTATCTCTTGAGGCCATTAGTTTCCCTTAATCTTGACTCCACTTGGCCTTGGGAGGTCCATGAGTAACTGCAATTCTGGGGTATTCTGCATGTTTGCCCTGCCCTAGGTATCTGCTGATGACTGCTGTTAAGCAGGGTATTAACCTCCACCCGTTCTGACTCATTATGGCTTTTTTTTTGTGTTCTTCAATATATATTTTGTCTCTCAGCATGAATCCTCAAGAAAAATTTCAAATGCTTCTTTAGATACAAAGTAGTAAGTACTGCTCCAGCAGAACAAAATGAACTGTAACCAAGTGAAATACCTCAGTGTATGCCCTTGATCTTCCAGATATACACCATAATCCTTTGAAATTTGGTGTGTCAAATCTGAAAGAAGTGGAATCTTCATAGGTCCAAGTCCCCCTTGTTTTCGAGGAGTATTAATCCTATGAAAGAAATGAGATACAGATGTATTTCTCATAAAGATTTTTATTCCTTACACAAAGTTAAAAGTCACAAACCAGAACAGTACAGACAGAAAGATTTAGTGCAAGTGACATTTTTCTTGTTCTGCACACAAAGGAGATGAATACTATTTATGGTTCAAGCAAAATGTTCAGTAGATCTTTTGCAGTTTTTGGCCAAATCTATTAATAGTGACCTCTTTCTTACCAGTCATGTTAGCTTTATACCAGTGTGCTCATGAATTGGGATAGTGTAACGCGTTTACAGATACCTGCATCCTTATCTCTTTTTTTCTTTTGTATTTGAAATAGGTTTTTTTGACTGAGACATAATATATTCCAAGCAGTACATACTAAACAAGCTTTACACACCAGGGTTAAAAATTGTTACCACTGAAAAATATTTTAAACATTTGTATCAATAGTATCATGCTTTTACACATTATGATATACCTATATAGGCTACAAATCTGGGGATACAGTTCTTCAGCTAAGATGCACCCATGAATAATTTTTAGTAAAAGACAAGGATACGATACATACCATGCTAAGTGAGTGAACTTTGAGTCCACAGAACATGCTACTACTTCGGTATTTATTGCTCTGAATTCTTCAATTCTGTCACTGAAGGCGATTATCTCAGTTGGACATACAAATGTACTAGATGATTTAAAACAAGATAAAGTCAAAATTTCATGAGACATCCAGTAAATTCTCCATTTAACTTAAAATGGTGGATTTATCATAAATGACTTCAGCTTTTACTTATTTTTATAGCTTCTTCAAGTATTTAACCAAAACACTGCCTGACAAATCTTCCAGCCTCAGACTCTACTTCAGTTATAAACGGTTTACTACTGAAGAAGATTATAAACCTACATTTAGTTTACAATCTGGATACAAGTATTTTTACAGCTACTTTCTTTTTGACTTTATGAATATTGAGTGGCTGAATTTATGCACAACATGCCAAGTTTTTTCAGAGGAACATACTATAATTTCTTGTTACCGTGCATGTCTGCAAATTTTAACTATTTTGACTTAAACTTTTTCCACTACAGAAGAAATAAAGTGATAAAGATCACAATTTCTGGGGCCTTGAAGCTAAGGGCCAAGAGCCATGTTCTTTCTTTTATAACGTTAAGGTAGTTATGCATCTCTGTCCTCTTTTCTTCATTTTGTGGAAAAGAATGGGTAGAAAGCTGAGGTATTTTCACTCAACCAGTGAAGTTACAGCATTCCAAATAAAGGAGGATAATGTTAGATGTTCTTAGGATGTTATGGGAAGAACTTAAAGGGAAAACGCCATCTCTTACTGCCCTACATGCCTTTGGGAAAATAGAGATGGGATGCTGTCTTCTGTTTGCAGCAGTGCTTTACAGCATCATACAGAACATAAAGGTTGCCTGACCGGGTACTACATTCTGAAAGTTATTTTTTTGTGTGGAGACACAAATCAGTGGACATGCTTATTAGGACAAAGATTGTGTTACAATTTTACTAATGCATGATGAAAACACAAACACAAAGAATATATTTTCTTCTGTCGCTCCTTTCTCCTCCCCCAAACCCTTACCAAACAAAAAACCAAGACCTCAAAAAAAGAGAAAAAGTAATGAATTACGAGTCTAGTGTAGCTGCACTCAGTCTTGGTATGTAAACAGTGGTCTTACTTACAAGTCAAGAGGATAGAAGAAGAAGACAAGATATTTTCCTTCATAATCTGTTAATTTCAGCTCTTTAAACTCTCCATTAATGACTGCTGTTCCTTCCCAGTAAGGTGCTGGCTTGGAGACTGAAATACAAAGAACGTTCAATTAGAAGTCAGAACATGAAGCACGTGTTCAAACAAAGCTGTTCATTAGCTAGCTTGTGTGCAAGGTCAACTGTTCTTCCTTTTGCTTGAAAAACAACCTACTGCATAGTTACAAAATGAAACTTTCTTACCACTTTAAAAAGTTCACAGCTGGCAGAGGTTACAGGATGATGAAGAAATGTAGGTTTCAGTAAAGTAAATGAGGAAAGTAAATAATTTGACCAACTTGTGCTTACACATGACCCCTCTGAATCACTGATAATCAAGGCCACACAAACCTTATCTGCGCATATTGAACAAACCACGTGTGCACTAACAGCTCACAGCAGAACATCTGTTAGACTGAAGGAGAAGCTGCTTAAGATTTCAGGAACTCTCACTATTTTGTTATGAGTAGCTGTTGTGAATCAGAAGCGTAAGATGGTTCAAATTCGTATCGTTACTTTTTAGCCATAAAAAACTACTTGGCATTCAAGTCCACAAAAAAATACACGCTACAACATGTTTAGAGACAAATGCCTAAAAATGTGTGTATATGTATTAAATTACAACTCCTAACCAAATTGTTATTTGAAGATAGTTGTGTTTTTAAAAAAATATCCAATTAAAATGCATGAAATGTGTTTACTATTCCTATCAAAAGGGATTAACCTTGAATTTAAAATACTAAAAATGATTCTGCCAGGTACTATTTTCATAGTAATGTGAATTCTGAGACAAAGGGTAGGGTATGCTGAAGGTACAAGGTGATCTGAATACACTTGTGATGTCAAGGACATTGACATACAGCCCCAGGAAATTGGGGAAATGCTGCTGAGATAAATATACAGAATCTTAGTTATTATCTGGATGATGACTGCGTTAGTGGTCTCTCCTTTTCTTAGGACAATCCCCAGCTGTAGAATATAGTTGGTGAGGATCTACAACAAGGATTGCAAAAACCGCCCCAAATCACCAGACACATCGTGCCCCTGAGTGGGAAGGCAGTCTGCTTTGGTATAACCCACGAGGGACACAGCAATACAAGTACAGAGAGTCAGCAGGTGTGACTGATAATTTCGGTTTACATTTTTTGAAGAAATGCTCTTCTTCCTCTCAAGTTGTCTGCAGAATTCTTTCTGACCAGATTTCAAGCTCCAGACTTCTTTTTTATTGAGTCTTTGTAGGTATGGGACTGTTTTCAAGTGAGAGCAAGGATTAATCTTCAAGTCATTTTGAGCTGTCTACAATGTTTCAAATGTTGCTCTTTACAAAACAGTGACACCTCTAATCTAATCTCTTTGCAGCAAAACATTCTCTTCAACTGACCTTCAGATTACTAGGGAGAAGGAAAAGAAATTAAATATGTTGTATCTTGACCCATTTTTAAATGAAAGTGATATTTTTTGTTTAAAAATACTTGTCTAAATGCTGTAGTAACTTACATTACAAAGGGAGGAAAAACCAAACAAAATCGGTTACACGTATCTTGACTGGTTTTCCATTTTTCTCACAGCACCTGTTTGCAAACGTTTGTAATGGAAGTTATGCCCTGGCTTGGTAGAGGAAAAGGATTTAAAGCTGTAAATTCTCACAGCAAAGATCGTTTCTACGTGACTTCTCTCCATTCTCTGTTCTGCAGATCGGGACTTTTGGAGAGCATCTGACCACCTGAACATCTCACTGCGACTCAATTAAAGATGTTTGCAACTAGCTCTGCCATAAAGCATTTAAATCACAAGTGAGGGTCGGCACACAGGCAAGCGACAAACCAAGCCCAGTCATAACTGGTAAACATCACAGGAGGCGACTGTTCAGCATTTCTAATCACAGCGTGAGCACGAAACACTTCTGTACGTTCTTCAAAGCCTTTCCCTTTACTCGTTTGCTGCTTCTAGAACCACAGACATGGCTCAATGTCTGTGAAACGTCGAAACTCGCTTTACCACGATAAAAACGTAGGTCTGGAAGGGACGGTGGGCCCTGCCTCCGCCCTCCCCGAGGCCTCCCCGCAGGCGTGTGCACGCCGCTACGGCCACAAGCCCGTGCGGGCAAGGGAAGTCATTCGGCAGCCTCGGCGCCCCGCCGGGGAAGAGCCGCGCCGCGGCGGCACCCCGGGGAATCCCAGGAGGGAGGGCGCGCCGCCGTCCCGCCCCGCCGTGCGGCCCCTGCTGCGGCGGGCACTGGGCGCCCCGCGACCGCCGCCCCCGCCCGGCGCGGAGGGCCAAGGCGCTCCGCCTGACGTGGCGCCACCCGCCGCCCGCTGCGCCCGGGGAGGCCGCCGCCCCCCACCCACCCCGCGGCCGGTAACGGCCGGCCCCGCGCGCCGCCGCACCCTCCCTCACCCCGCGGCGCGAGTGGAGGCGCGCGGCGGGCACCTCCCCTGGGCCTGGCCCCGGCGCCGGGCCGCCCCTCAGCGGCAGCGCGGGAAGGGGCGGCCGTGCGGCATCCGCCGCCCGGGGGCCTCTCCTCTCCTCCCCGCCCGCCGCCCGTGCGCTCCCCGCTCCCTCGGCCGCTCCAGCCCCGCCCGGCACCTACTCTTGGCCTGGCTGAGGTGCAGCGAGTGGTCGGAGACGGGCACACGAGCCGCCTCCCCGGGGTAGACCTGCCCCCCCGCGTAGTAATGGCACTGCTCGTCCCCCCGCTGCCGCGCCGGGCGCGGTTCATCCGCCTCCGCCGCCTCGCCTCCCAGCGCCGCCGCCAGCGACAGCAGCAGCAGCAGCGCGGACCGCCGGGCCCGCTCCCCGCCGCCCGCCCGCAGCCGCCGCCGCGCCGCCTCCATGGCCCGTCGACCGAGTGCACGTCCCCGCGGCGCGGCGGCGGAGGGGCGGTGGCGGGGCGGAGCTTGGCCGGTCCTCCCGCACACGGTCCCAGCCGCACAGCCAGGCCCCCCCGTCGCCGCTCCCCGCCCCGCGGCGGCGGCGTGAGGAGAGGCGGAGGCCCGAGGCCCGCCGCGCTGCCCCCCGGCCGGGACGGCCACCCCCAGAGCCCGCCTTTCGGTGGGGCCGGGCGCGGCCTGCCGCCTGGGCCCCGGGGCCCGGGCCGTGCCGGCGGGGCTGTGGCCTCATGTGCCAGCCGCCTCCGGCCTGTCCCCTTCTTAAGCCCCGGAGGAAATGGTAAATTCTGTACATATCTAGAGAAAAAGAGAAAAGAAGAATGTACACGCATGTGGAGAGAGAGCGTGCCTGTAGTCTGGTGTGTGTGATTGCAGAAGGAAACTCTCTGCCAATAGGTGAGATGTCCCGTCTGGTGTATCTCTTACCTGTGGCAGCCTGGGCTCTGTGGGCATTTCATCACTCACGGTTGTACCAGCCTGGGCCAACTGGAGCTTGTATATTCTGGCCTAATGAATACATGAAATGTAAAAAAGCATGCTGCCTTAGGCCTGAAATCCTGAATTGCTGCCAGCTGGGCAGCGATTCGTGAATGAGCTCCACGTAGCGCACGTGGTGCCTGTGTTAAGTGTGGTTAAACAGAAATGAGGCTACTGAATGCCTTTTGATTCCAGGTGTCTTGGTCCCAAGTTTGCCTCGTGAGAGGTCATTGTGCTCAGTGTTGAGCGGATTGTGGTTCGTATCTCAAAATACTTACGTACTTGTCACATGTAAGCACAGCTAGGAGGTAACTCAGCGGTGCATTCAGTAGCAAGCAAGATTTTGAAGGCAGTAAGTAAGCTGTGACAAGCAGTAGGTAAGGCTTTGCAGCACAATGTCTGGTCAAACTAGGTTATGCTATATCTGTTTGACTGGGACAGTTCAGGTCGTCTTGTCAAGCGTAGCAGTTAAATTGTAACCAGGATCCTTAAAAATTAAGATGTGAGAGAGCTGGAGCTACCCCTTGTCAAAAGTGGGGACATCGTTGACCTTTTGTGCTTGGAGCACTGTGGATGCCATCCTCTGGGAAAACTGGTAGTTCAGTAAAAAGAGTAGCCCAGACTGACAAAGTCAGGCTCTTACGGAGGAACGTCTGCATCGCATCCTGTCTCTGCAGATTATTTGTGATAAATGTACCTTCAGGATGGTACAGAACCCACCCCAGAATGGACAGTACAGTTTCTCTCTTTTAAAAGTGATACAGAACAGGCATGTAAAGAGCAGAGCAAAACGAAAATCCAGAGAGCTGTTTTCAAAGAATACAGGCTCTGTAAAAGAAGGAAGGGATTAGCAAGGCACCTATCATTATATACTGTGTCTTGAACAAATCTTACTATTTTTCTGGCCTTCCTACAACAGAATCCACCCTTTAAAAGGATATTTCGTAAAACTAAATTCATGGAAGTGGGCGAAACACAACCTCGCAGGCATGCTTGCACTTCTTAACCTGTGATTTTAGTTTCCTTTCTCCCGAAGCTCTGACACCTCTCCAGAAGGAGCTCTTTTCCTTTCCCATCTCTTGTCATGTTTGCCTTTAAGTTCCAGTCTAAGTTCTACAAGTTAGGGATCACGCTTGTAAAATGCCATTCATACTGTTACTGTCACAGTAATAATCTTACTTAGGCACTTTTGCCCACCTGAAGGGATTGAAGATTGCTAAGGATCAGAAGGGTAAGGCTCTGGAACAGCCCTCTGATGGGTATGGAAGCAAAATACCTGCATAGCTGTTGGGCTTGATCAGCGTGTGTGAAATTATAAAAAATTGTATTAAATGTCTGCCCCCAGGGGAAATGGACTTGATGGCACATGAGATCCCCTTGTCCTGTTTTTTCACAGTGAGGTGATGGTGGCCAGTCTTTTCTTATACCTCCTAAAATGTCGGAAGCAGGATAAAATCTGATCTTTTCATCGCTGCTGTTTAAGTTTGACTTTCCTCCTCTACCAAGGGCATGTCATTAAAGGGAGGATGAACAAAACCCGTTTGCTCATGTTAAGCACTCGGGCCCTGGTGGAAAAAAGCACTTCAACAATCTTTCTACTCCCACTGTTTTCAGATTCAGGCACGCCTTACATTTAAGCTTGCTAAAATGTATGTATGGATTACTGTCTTACATGATCCAGCTCTAGTATTAATAGTGACTTAATATCAGGCTTTCCTAAATTGCACTGCTTGTAAGGAAGGTGACAGTCATGGCATCCGTGAGTGCACAGAGAAAGTTATTTTGGTTGTCCCTGCTCTTCTCTTTTTACTGGTGTTTTGAACAATAGGAAATGGTAGTGATTTGAAAAGTAGTCATAGAGTAAAGTTGAAAAAAATGAAAAGTTGAGAGGTATGCACTTTGCATAATGTTAACATCTCCCAATTGAAAAGTTTTCCCAAATGCCTATAAATGAGAGAGACAATCAGTAAAATCAATGCAGTAAAAATAGAAAGGAATCAGACCTCTTGTGAATGGAGAAGATGCTGAAGGACAAAACCAGGTTTTATCTGCAGAATACAATGCTAGTTAAATAGCACTAATTTGAGGTTCATATGTGATTAAGTATATATAGACATGGAATAGAGTTCAAAAAAGCAACAAGAAACGCTTTCTGGCTGCTGCTGTACTATCAAGACTTCACAAATGATTAAAAAATGAGAAATTTTGTAAATGAAATCCAAAATGAGATCCAAATATATATCACTCTTCAGCGTCCAAACGGATAACATGGGCAGCTTTCTTTCTTCGTCCAGTGGTGAAATACTTGAACATAATACTGATTTTTGTGTTTGAATTAATGAAATTAAGTTATGCTGTTAATATGTAATAAGAGAAACACTGTGCTACGTTCATTTAGTTGTACAGCTCTTTTGAAGTTGGTAGGGTTTACCACGTGCAAAGGGAAAGCTCTTAAATCCTTCCTTTCCTCCACTGCATTACCGGCAGTAATGTGTTCCTGCATGTCATGCCATATCCAGGCCCGCAAGGATGGTTCAGTTGTGGCAAAGGGCTTGATTGTGGCAGGGTGTTATTGCCACGGTGGCACTAAAGTGACGGAAGCAGGGAGTGATTTAGGCTGCTAAAGCAGTTTAGAAATGGTTATGGAGGTTCTGTCTGTGCTTGCTTGTAGTAATAAAATACCTCACTATCATTTAAATGACCTAATATAAAAACATCTCGGAAAAATTAGCGTAGTATATTGTAGCAAGATGCCTGTCGCCATTTCCTGGAACAGATGGAGCAGATGTTCAATATTGCGCTGCTGAAACTAGTGGTTGGGTTTATCCTCCTCATGGCTTACAGGGACATTTTAACAAATATATTGCATTGCTTGTCACGCATGACAGAAAATCTATAGTGTAGAAAACTTTGCTGAAGAAAGGAGGGTATAAAACATCTGTTTTGTAAGCGGTATTGGATCGGAATGACCATAATTAAAATTACCAATTAGAGAAGTCTTCTCCTTTTTGGCTCTTGGTAAGGCTAGACTGGTGTGTGTGCGCTGACTGCAAAGGGTCCGTGAAGAAAAAGTGTATCAGGCTGATAAGTGCTGGGTGGTGCCATTTGCTTTGACGGGAACTTCATCCTGACTTCTAACTGCTGCTAATATAGCTGAAGCAGTATGGTTGGTTAAAACAGAAACTTCTTAAAATCTGCCACTCAGTCGTGTAGAGGTATAGTAGGTATATTTATTCCTGTAACCTACCTTTGGGGAATACGCTAGTGTTTGGAGATGAATTTCTGTGTTTTTCCTCTGCAAACACACCCGCCATAGAAAAGTTCTGCTTCATTTCTTTCCCTTTCTCCTCCAGCCGGCTCCGCTTCTTGCGGCATCAGTGTCAGAAACCCTGTGGGGCCTGTGTGACAGGAACAGGACCAAGCATGTTATTAGTGTGTTTGACTGAGCATGGCAAAACAGGGCGATCAGTACTACTAGTCACTGGACGATGGGGGAGTACGATTCCTAAAGCACCACCCGTTCCAAGCGTTCTTTTGCCTGTAAGTGCTGACAGAATCTACAAGGTTGTGAATATAAACAAATATTGTGAAACCACCTTCTTGACCTAATAAATAATGTAGTCCTTGCAGGGCCCTGTCAGTTTTCTTTTTGCTGTCACCCAGGGGGTAGGTTACAAGTGTGTTTATGCTCTATCCCATTTTGTCTTCTATTGACAAGACAACTTTCAAAGTGCCCAAATTGTCTCTCAACATTAGCACAATTTTTGGACAGTCGAACTGACAGGTGAAGGCAGAGGAAGCCAGCGCTGAACAACGCCTGTTAGACATATGCTGTCCTCTAGAAGTCAGTGGACTATGAAGGATAGTTGAGGTACCGCACCTGAAAACCAACGCTGGATGTCTGGACCTGCCCTTGGCAGTGTGCTGCTGACGTGCCCTGAGACCGTCACAGCTAGGAGCTTGCTAGCCAAAGTAACCCAGCTAGCTTTGTCTGGAGTTGCTGACCGAGAGAGGCCCTTGCCCACAGAGCAGTAACCCCACCGTGTCAAGTGTAGTGGTCTCCGTCAGTGTCGTTCAGAGGGGTTCGCAGGCTCCTGCCCTGGGGGTCCCACCCTTGGTTCTGCCTTCTCGGGTCTGAACTGAGGCTAGCGCACTCTGGTCTAAGTCTCTAGCTCAGTCAGCCTTTGGGAAAAGGTGGAAAGTTTGTCACCTCAGCTCAGACAAAAAAGCAAAGCTGCATCCTGCTTTCGCGGGTGCCTGCCACCGCAGCCTCATGGGTGGAAAGAGACCCTGCAGCAACCCAAATTCATATCCTCTCAGACCAGAATAGAGGCAGATGTTGCTGATGGTTGTTGATGATGGCTGGGTATGCCTCTTCTGTGGGTAGTCACTAAAGCCTTGCTTAAGCTTATGGGTGTGCTAGCTGCCTTGCATTTGTGTTAAGTGGAGGAAAATGAAATGTGTAGCTGTCGTCAAAAAAGTAGATGCTACTGCCCCTAGAAGCATGGGTGATCACATCACGATCTGTGGAGGAGAGGAGGCTGCATTCCCATGATACCGGGATAATGTGGTCTTAAAAAATTCCCAGCTCCTCTCGTTATGCCTGCCTGCCTGCTCCTTTCCTGTCTTCTCTTGAAAAGCTTTTCATATTATCTATTTGCTAGCACTGTTCCATTTCTAAATTTGCCTTTCTCTTCTATTTGGACCTGTGAAAGAGAAAAATGGCTTTTGACCAGAAATATTCATGTGCCTGAATGTGTTAGACGCTTTTACATCGCTCACTAGATGGCAGCAAGATGCTGTTATACCGATTAAAAAAATTTAAGTTATGTATTCTCCAAGTGCCTGAAATTTCCTAAAATCTGAGGATCTGGTATCAGAAGAGCTTTTTTTTTAAAATTTTTTAAAAGAATTTTTTTTCCCTGAAATACGAAGTCCACAGGTGTAGGAAATGCAAGATGAAATCTATATTCAATACTCATAAACAACCCCAGTTCCTGTGAACTTGTTACAACAATAAAGGTAATCGACCTTGTATAATTTTTCAGTAAGAAGTTTTCTCGATTATGCCTCTGAGAGGGAAGATGCTGGGGATACTAAAGTAGTTTCTTAAAAAGGGGGACAAAATAAGAAAAAAACAACCATAAAACTCATGGTGAAAGAGGTGGAAATTTGTAACAGAAGATAAGTTTTGACCTGGTCACTCTGGAGTACTGAAATCAATATTGGATTTTTGTTTCTGCCTCCTTTTTTGCTAGCTACACAGATTTTTCTGGGAGTTTAAATAGCAGTCCAGAAAGCTATCATCTCTACTTGAACTAAGCTGAGTGGAGTGCACAGCCCCTCGTTCTTCTTTGCTGCTCAGAAATCTCTGTGCTCCATTTAGAATTGCTGTAAATAAATGAAGGCTTTACCATTTTTTATGGTAACATCCTCATCTGTTCCAATTCAGTTTTGCATATATTTCAGAGATTCAACTATTTCAGCTTGTCCGCTTGGTCTAATGCAAGGACTTAGAGGTTTCCTTGCAAAGCAAAATTTCGTAGTCATTGGAAGTGAAATAGATCTAATATTTGTGTTCCCCAGACCATAGGTATGTGTCCTGAATCTCCTTCAGTTAGCTCATATTTTCTCCACAATCCAATTTAGCATTTAAGTTGTGTTGGTAGTGAACTGTACATTGATTTAGGTCAATACTAACGTAACACCTGCTTGTGTCAAAACTCCTTATCTGCTTTGGATCGTCAACTTCCCAAGGGGCCTTGGGAAGCCATGCCTCTGTGCAAGAGCCAGTATTTGATCTACCACATCTAAACTTGAAATCGAGTGCTGTTATTTTCCCATAATTAAAGGAAAAAAAGCCTATAGTTTCCAGCTAGGAGTGTTATTTATTATTGCTTGCTTACTTTTTCTTCAGAAAGGCATTATTCTTACAAGTTTGGAAAAGTTTGTAAGTTTACAAACTCCTAAGTGAAAGCATAGGGATTTCAAGATACAAGATGTATTCAAGATACTACACTTAAAGTATATTACCTATGTGCAAAGCATGTATATGTTTATACCCTACAATCTCATTCATCATTACAGAATCAAAAAAATGGAGGAAAATGTTTAGAAGATACTGATACTTGCTACAGTTGCGTGCAGCTGATTTTCTTGTATCTGTTGCTCTTGAGGCCTAAAATAAAGCATGGTATGCAACTTATGCCCTTAAATTACAAGAAAGGAGTAAAACCCAAAGTACTAGGACATTTTTCTTCAGTGTGGAGTCTGAAGGGGTAAAAAAGACGATGGGTTGGTTCATGCTATCGTGTAATTTCAAAATAAAATAGCCGTTCTGCATCTGTTCTTGCTGAGGGCGGCTCCCTCTGCAGCTCGAGGCAGCCAGGCCTGTCCCGGACACAGGGACGGGGAGGTCTGAGCTGCGCCAGAGCTGCAGCCATCTTGTCAAAATTTGTGTCATCTCTGCCGTTTACTGGGTGGGAGGCACTGCTAAATAATTCCCCCAATTTTTAAAAAGATTTTAAAACTTTCCAGGATTTTGAAGATGGTAAGTATTGCTGAGATAAATAAAATAATGTGTTGACCTGCTGCACAGCTAGCTGTTACATGGAATTATTCCTCAGGCCTATGCTTTGAAATAGTTGTCATGAAAAGTTGGCTGAGTGAGCTGAAGTTCCCAGTTAAGAAAGCTGATAACACAAAATAGTTTGTGGGGCAGAGTTCCTTTCTTAGACCTGGGTGTTGATTTCTGAGATGAGATTTCTGCCAGATGGTATTTTTAATGGAAATGAAACAAGCAGCACTTTAAAAAAAAAGGAAAAGTCAGGTTCCGTATCTCCTGATCATCCTGTAGGAAAACAGTCTTCAAGGTCATTTGCAACATTTGCTGCCATTTTGCAGAGGGCTGACACGATGCTTTTCGTCCTGGTGAGTCTGCAGCCACGTTACCAACAGACTGGAGCCTCTTACTGTTTAGCAAGGAATAATTCATTTTAAAAATGCCTCATTAAAAATGCCTGACATCATGTCTTCGGTGATTTCATTTTTATTACCCGTAAGGTCAGTTTACTTACTGGAAAACCATGGATACACCCAAAACCAGCTGTGGTAGGTTGGCATCGATACTGAACGCGCTTGGCTGTGCCATGGGCTTTGTGCTCTGTTCCTCCCCAGGCAGTACGCCTTGCAAATCACCCACTCGCTGCGCCTGGCGCCTGGGCACGTTTGAATAGTTCACTGTAGGCAACCGCTGTTTATATTTACCAAATTATTTGTTAAGGGTCGGTAGCTCGTTATAATCCCACGCTGCTTCATGCTTCAGTGCCTCCACGCTCCCATCTCGGTGCTCCTGGGCGCTTCTGATAACGGCAGGAGAGCCGCTGCGGGGTTGTTATTGCGGGAGGGAGGGAAAAGACTGTCACCAGCAACCCAGGGTATGTCCTTCCTCACCAAGGTTTGGTTTTTTTTAAATTAGAAATAAAGAGCAAGCAGAAGGGTCCAGATGACAGAACGTATAGCCTGGTCAGTAAATGTGCTAAATCCCACTCAAAGAAAACATGAGTCTGCCCTGTCTGTAGCTACAGGAGCTGGCTGTTTTTTGGGAGCTGTAAAGATTTTGTTTTTAGCCTGAGCGTCTCTGGTGCAAAGCCTGCTGTCGGTGATGGTGGGACTCCCACGACTGAAGAACGCGAGCTTCACGGGGCAGCAGTGATCTGCTTCTCGGCAGACCAACGGGGGAAGTCACTGGACCGAAACTGCCCCCTTTCCTCACTCCCAGTGGCACATAACAGGCCCAAGCCTGGAAGAAAGGAAATGATGAACCCCATGCCTTGAGCTTTTGTGCAGTGTTGCCAAATCCAGATGCTAAAAGGTTGGGAGATGGGAAGCAGTAACAGTAATAGTCTTGGAGACCTTTGGACCTGTCTGGTTCCTTGTGTGTATGTAGGCTTCACACGTCTGGGCTTCCTTGGAGGCCCAAAACTGTTGTTTGTTTTAAATGAAAGATGAGATTTCAAGTAATTGTGAGACTTTCGAAGGAGGAACTTTGGGAAAATAAGCAAATGTTGTGATGCTTCTGAAGAATTGTGCCCAGCCTTTGGGCAGCTGAAGGCAGAAGAGCCTGGAGGAGCCGCCTCCTTTCGCCCTGGGTCAGACTTGGTCTTGGCTCTTAGGCGAGGCGGCTGTAGGGGCAGAGTGCGTGGGGGTCCGTGCAGCCGCTTAGCCTCTGCTGTGCCTGCAGGCTTCTCCTGCCGAGGGTCGCCTGAGGGAGCGGCCACCAGCTCCTTCCACCCTCCCTTCCCCAGCAGGCAACTGCTGCTGGGAGGTGGAGCAGGGTCAGGGCCATTTTCAGAGGCCGGTCGGAGAAAAGGGGATTACAGGCATCACCGGGAGGAGTCTGGCGTCACTCTGCTTCCACTCTGCCCAGTGGACCCTGCTGCCCTGGTTAAATACTTCAGAACAGCTGGGCCAGGCCTGGGTTTGGAGGAACGTCATCTCTGAAAGGTTGACTCAGGCGCCCAAGGGAATTAGCGTGGAATAAAGACTTGAGGAAGCTGAACTGAGTCTGGGCATCAGCAATGTATCAAGAGACACAAATATTGCTAAAATATTATATGAAATTAACGTCAATGGAAAAAATGAAACATTAGTGAAGCATGCAGAACTGGAAACATTGCTATGGTTGTTAGGTTTTAATTAGTTGGAAACTGTTCATTCAAGCTAAAGCTGCTGGATTTTCCTTTCTTTACGAGTGCTAAGTACTGAAATATTCATTATACATGTGTCCTCCTGGCTTCTGGAGTGCTGCAGAGGGAGATTTTTTTGCATGCTAAATTTTGCAGTAAATGATACCAGTTACTGCCTAGTGGTACTTACTGTAGCCCCAGTGACATAAACGGTCCTGTCCAAAAGACATTTCACCTGAAATGAAACATTTGAGGGTGTTTTGCAACAGGAAAGTAGTGCCACCTTACCTGTTTCTCTTTTCAATTTTAAAAATACCGCGAAGCTCAAAGCATGTGTTTCCACAGTGCTCCATGAGCTCATGTGGCTGTCTTTATGTACATGTGCACACACAGACACATACATGTATCAGTGACAAAACTCAAATTTATTATTTTTCTTCCACTGGAAGGTTTTACCTCGTAGGTGGAGAATATTCCATTAATATTAACATACTTCATTATATCTGTTTTCAGAGACAGGAACATTTTTAATCCCCAGTCTTGCTTCACATGAGTGGATACAGATCTACCTGTTAACTAGAGCATTGGTATCTTGAAATATAATGGCATATTTTTGGGCATCACTGTGTGGTCTGTTTGCCGATTTCTTATCTGGAAGTCTTTATCTTTGCTATCTTATCTGTCTGATGCCTTCTGGAAAGAATTTTCCCTTTACACCACTTCATAAACTTCTGCATACACTAGACTCGAGGTTCTGGGCCATTTCTCACATTTTGTAATGAGTTTTCTGATTGAATTATTTTACAGATAGCACCTCATACATGCAAAGCAGTGCCTGAGATCCTGGTGGATTTTTTACTGATCGTATGTATAAAGCTCTAAGAACTTGTGACGTATTCTGAAAAGCTAAGTGGCCACTGAAACTTGCACATTTATATTTTACATGACATTGAATGAAAAATCTGAAAAGGATAAGAGTAAGATAAGTCTGTTAACATAAGAATAAGTAAAATTAGAAAGAACCAAGTATGTTGACATAGTTAAATTTTATTTGGAATAATCACAACAATTTGGAATAACTACCAGATCTATTGACAAATAGCTGGATGTTATTGGAGGAACTCTGTCACGGGCATTAATTTAATGAATGTCTCAGGCTTTAGATGAGTAGCCGTAATACTAAGATGGTTAACCTAGAATCATAAAGGGAAGGGCCAGTATGCTTGTGTGGGTTCAAAATTTTCATCACTGGGCAACCCATATGAATTGTAAATTGGACTTTTGTTAGCCCTTCTTAAAAGACAGCTCTATCGTGTAATGTTCATCAGGGGTGGCTGACCGTGGGGGAGAAAGGCAGGGGCCTCACCCCTACGAAAGCAGGTCCCTGTCCCTCCAGGTGAGCTCCAGAAGGGCCTGGGTTGGCGAGGGGCGTGCAGCCCGGCTGCAGGAGAGGTCTGGCTGCCGAGGGGAAGGTTACTCTGCAGGGGCAGTTTAGGGCATTAAAGGAGTGGAAGCAAACCACAGAACCGAGCAGCTGAAGAAAAAAAGTAGGAGCGTTAGTGGGGAAAGCGTCGTGATGGGGACGTTGTAAGCGGCACGAGTGACTGCTTGTTGAAGCCACTAAACAGGGAATCCTAGGGAGAAGAAAAGGTGCTTGGCGTCATTCAGAAGAGCAAGCGGGGCCTGGTTTGCGCGGTTGGGGCTGAAGGGACTTTTGGTCATTGCAACCGCGGCATGCTCTGATTCAGCCAACTTTCAGTAGCGGAGCGGGAGCACCCACACCCCCAGACCCCCTCCCCCCAAATCCACTGTGCTAAAGGACCGCAGAAAGGGAAAATGGCAATTTGACACCAATCTTCTTTAAAAAGGACTTTGGAAAGATGTCAATGTGGCTTTTGTCGAGAGAAACCGTGTCTGAGAGAAAACCGCTGCTGTTCGTCTGAAGCACTGACATGCGTGTGGATTGGGGTGATTTGGTTGGTCGGTGTGCTCAGATTTTCCAAAAGCTTTTGATAAGCTCCTCAGTCGGAAGACCCTAAAGAAGCAAAACTGCAGCAGGATGAAAGGAAAGATCCCCTCTGGAACCGATGTGAGGGGTAGGAATAGACAGTCAGGTATTTCGGCGAGAGATAACAAGTGGAATCCCGCAGGGATCTGCACTAAGATCTGTGATGTCTCGCATATTCATGAGTGGTCTGGAAAATGTGCTAAATAGTGCTGGATGTTTCTTTAACCGAGCTATTCAGGGTAGGAAAAATAAAAATCTACTTTTAAAAACATGGAAGAATCTCACGATACTGAGTGACATTGCAGTAAAATGGCAGCCTGCATTCGGTGCCAATAAGCACAAAATAATGCACATGGGAAAAAATAAGCCCGACTGTATGATGCTGAAGATGGGCTTTAAACTACCTCTTACTGCTGAGGGAAGAGAGTTCAGAGTGGCTGTCAGTAATTCTAAGAAATGTTGGCTGAGGGCAGAGCAATGCTCAAAAAAGCAAATAGATTGCCAGAAATTGCTAGGGAAGACACAGAAAACAAAATAATCATTTTGCTGTGCATTCACCTCTTGATTACTGCGCGCCGTTCTGGTCTCCCCGTCTAAGAAAAGGTATAGCAGAGCCCGAAAGGGACAGAGAAACCTGACAAGTGTTTTCAGAAATAGAGAACGGCTTCTGAATTGAGATTGATTAAATAGACTCTTTAGACGGGAAAAGAGAAGGTAGAAAGGCATGTGATAGCGGTGTTTAAAATCATGAGTGGCATGGAGAAAATAAGTAGCAAATGATTATTTGCGTTTCTCCCAGAACAAGAACAAGGGACATCAGGTGGAATTACGGGGTAATGGCTTAAGCAAACAACAGCAAACAACTTGGTCCTTGTGGTGTGTGATTAAACTGGAACCAGTCTCGCAGTATCTGCCAGGTGTCAAGAGGTTAGACGGGCTCAAAACCGATCAGACGAATTAATGGGAAAAAAAATCCATCAGGGGCTATTAGGCAGCAAGATGACATTCCTGCCTGAGGAACTGCCTGCGTGGCAGGCTGCTGGATGCGGGGAGGAGAGAGTGGAGAAAATGCCTGCATGGTTACCCCTTTTTAAAATTGTTTCCCTTGGTATCGGTTGCTGGCTCCTGTCGGGGGTGGGACACTGGACTAAATGGAACTTTGATCTGATCCGGTATAATTCTTCTGCATAATGTTTTTATGAGGAATTAGTCTGGGAGAAAGGCCCATAAAATACCCCAGAGAGCCACAGGGTCCCGAGGCTTGATCTCTACTTAAAGAATTTAGACCTAGCCTGGATGTCCGCTCGGAGTCTCGGAAGAGAAAGTATCCAGAAGGTCGCGTTGATCCACCCGCCTGGGGAGGGGAGAGCCCTGAGGACTACTGTGATGAACCAGAGAGACACCCATGCTTTTGGGTATTGAATTCCATTCCTTGTGGGATGAGGAAGTAAAGTGAATACTGGTGCTGCACCTTGCACATTATCCCGTGGTGCATCTTGGTGGGATGAAAGGAGTCACTTGGGAAAGGTAAAATGCGTTGAGCAATGCATGATACATGGCTTTCTCATCCTATAATTCAATGTTTTGTAGTTCTCTGAAGAGTTACTGCTCTACCTTTTGCATTGTCCAGTTTATTGTTCTGCTTTCTGAGCTTGTGTATAACACAGGTGTGCGGGAGCAAGCCAATATATTGTCATTGGTTAGAAAATGCCACTTTAAAACAGTGACAAAATTACTCTATAGCTAAAAGTGCAACCATGAGAACTGTATTTTGGTACGAGGATGATGTTGAGCTGGAATTAAATTGAATGTCTGTTTCTTCAGGGAGGGTAAATTTAATCAGGTGCTCAAAATCAAATTAAGCTGAAAATCAGTTTGGAAAAACACAAGAATTACAATCCAGCTAATGACCTGAGGTAATACCGGCAAGAAATTTGGTTTCACATTGTAACATGAAAAATCGTTTCTCTAAGAGGGAGCTGCTTGTAGCTCGTGATTGCCCAGGGTAGTTCAGAGCCCGGTGTTTCCTTGAGAGAACAATTACAATGTGCCGCCCTTGCACCGCTTACTTCCCCTCCATTATAGCGATACCAACAGTTATTACACTGTGATCAAGCCTGTCAGTGCTTCTATCATAGCGTTATTTTCTAACTTGGCCGTTAAGCTGCAAATGTTTTCCCAGCCCAGCCTGAAACAGCCTCTGCGGCCGGTGGCCCATGAGTGATCCTGAAGTGTCGTATCTTCTGCAGAAACACAGGCTCTCCTATGGCATGAGTCCTTGTAAGAAACATCTCTACATCTGGGAACAGAAAATGGATCCTGCATTTGGCTGCAACCTTGCTGCAGAGAGGGATTTGGGTTTTAATGTACACGTTATTCTGATTACCATAGGTGAGTAGAGGGTCTTTATTCAGTGTGGTTGGAAGGGGCAAGGTCTTCCCCTGCCGATTTCTTTCCTGTACAAAGGGAAGACTTTGAAGGAGCTGTGACTCAGAGGTACTGCTGCCGTTCTCACCCCCGAGGGTGTTCCCTTCTGGCATAAACTTGTCTTTCTTATTGATGGAGAATTTGGAGATGGTGCCAGAAGCTGCAGCCATGATTCAGTAGGGAGGGGAAAAGTGCTTCTCTGATATAACCTGGAATTGCATTTAACTTAAACCAGCATGGTGCCTTGATCTTCTGTGACCTTTACTCATCAGGAGTTATTAGCTAATTGAATTCAGAAGGTAACTCCCTAACTGTTTTCAAACTAAATTAACTTGCTTCAAGGGACCAAGTTATGTTTGTATTTCCACAGAGATAATGAGTTTAGGCTTCAACTGAAACCTTGCCAGATAATGAGGAAAAAATAAATCAATGACCTCACTCTTATCTGGTCTTAACAGGCAGGCTTTCCTTTGCTAAAAGTGACCCTGAAATGGTCTGGATTGATTCACACAAATACCGAGCCCCGCGCCCTGCTAAGCAAAGCCGACCCGGGGAACGCTTTGCTCCGTGAGGAGATCTAATCCGAACATCAGCAAAGGTGCAAGTATTTGAAATGCAGCTTTTCTTAGAGTCAAAACAAATGCTTCTGAGAAATTCAAATGAGCAGTAAGATAAAGAGTTAAGGAGCAAATTAGCTTCAATACTAATTAGAGGAAAAGAAACCCATTCTCACACTTGTGCCTGGGACTGAACAATCTCCATAGGCATATACTTCTCTGATTCTCCGTAGACATATGCTTCTCTGATTATTTAATTATCTGGCATTGTTAAATAAGAAATGCTTTTCAGATGTTAAAGGGAGATCGTTGCCTGGTGAGAACTGGTGTGGCTGTGTTTGTGGAGATCTTTCCTTTGGTGCCTTGATTAACGGAAGAGGTAGACAGCTCAGCCCCTCCAACAGTGTGTACCTCCTTACTCTCTATATGGTTCTCTCAAATGAAGGCTTAAATCTTCAGGTAATAAATGTGATTAATAATAATTTAACAGAGTATATGAGGCAATCTATTCAAGTACACAGAGGTAAGAGGCAGGGGCTTTTAACTACTGGTAAAGAATCCGTAAAATCTACTCTTAAAGCCCAAATAAGAAGATTGAAATTTTGTAGTAATTTTGCAATAGCAGTAGTACTCGCAGCAACCGTTTTGGTCTAATAAAAGATGTGACATTTTAGGGAGAGATGGCATCTTTTATTAAATCAGTTGATGCAGGTTTTATACTAGCATTGCTTCTTTTAATGTTGAACTTTATAAGAAAAAGTGCCCCTAGGCAAAACTCATGCCCTTCTGCCAAAAGACAGGTAAATACTGATATTCTACCCAGAGAGAGATTTTTTCAGTGCTTTCAGGTGATTGACTAATAAAATTGGAACTGCTTCAAGAAGGGGGCATCTATATCCAAGTGTAGCCAGTTTGCAGACACTACAAAATTGGGAGCAGCGGTTGATAGACCAGATGGTTGTGCTGCCATTTAGAGGGACCTCAACAGGTTGGAGAAATGAGCTGACAGGAACCTCATGAAATTCAGTAAAGGGAAAGGCCAAGTCCTGCCCCTGGGGAGGAATAATCTCAGGCACCAGTACACACTGGCTGGAAAGAAGGTTTGCAGTAAAGGACCTAGGAGTGTTGGTGGACACCAAGTTGAATATGAGCCAGCAATGTGCCCTTGCGGCACAAAAGGCCAATGGTGTCCTGGATTGCATTAGACCAAGTATTGCCAGTAAGTTGAGGGAGGTGATCCTTTTCCTCTGCTCAGCGCTGGTGAGACACACCTGGAGTGCTGGGTCCAGCTCTGGGCTCCCCAGTACAAGAGAGACATGGACATGCTGGAGAGAGTCCAGCGAAAGGCCATGAAGATGATTAAGGGGCTGGAGCATCTGACATACATGAAGAGAGGCTGAGAGAGCTGGGTATACTCAGCCTAGAGAAGAGAAGGCTCAGGGTGGACCTCATCACCTGATGGGGGATGTAAAAAAGATGGAGCCAGACTCTTCTCATTGGTGCCCAGTGACAGGATGAGAAGCACAAAATGAAATACCGGAAATTCCATTTAAACATGAGAATAATTTTTTTTTTTTTTTTTTTTACTGTGAGGGTGATCCAACACTGGCACAGGTGTCCCAGAGAGGTTGTGGAATCTCTATCCTTGGAGATATGCAAAACCTGACTGGACATAGCCCTGAGCAACTGTCTCTTGCTGACACTGCTCTGAGCACAGGGTTGGACTGGATAATCTGCCTTCCAACCTCAACCAATCTATGATTTTGTGAACCCAGAATACATTTTTACTCAGTGGTTAGGACCTTCTCATGGGAACAGAAGCAGAGAACAGAGCCCAGGTGTCCTGTAGGGATAGTCGAAGAAGACTCCAAAAAGGGTTTCTCTCTATTTAACCAAACTGGGCTCCTCAAGATCCTTAGCTTTTTGCCCTTTTCCTGAAAAAGTCCCATGCAGCTTTCAGACAACTTTCCTTCTGGGGACTGGCCGTGATTCCAGATTTATCAACCGGCCACCCACGCAAACTGTGAAAAATTAGCCTTGGCCATAAGTGACTTGCACTCGGCAATCTTCATTTGTGACAGAGTTTTGTAAATACTAATGCCAGCTTTCCATATCTTTTAAGATCATAGAATCATAGAATCATTTAGGTTGGAAAAGACCTTTAAGATCATCCAGTCCAACTGTAAACCTAACACTGCCAAGTCCACCACTAAACCATGTTCCTAAGTGCCATATCTACAGGTCTTTTAAATGCCTTCAGGGATGGTGACTCAACCACTTCCCTGGGCAGCCTGTTCCAATGCTTGACAACCCTTTTGGTGAAGAAATTTTTCCTCATATCCCATCTAAACCTCCCCTGGTGCAGCTTGAGGCCATTTCCTTTTGTCCTATCGCTGGTTACTTGGGAGAAGAGACAGACACCCACCTCGCTACAACCTCCTTCCAGGTAGTTGTAGAGAGTGATGAGGTCTCCCCTCAGCCTCCTCTTCTCCAGGCTAAACAGTACCAGTTCCCTCAGCCGCTCCTCATAAGACTTGTGCTCTAAATGTCACAAGGGAGGCAGCAAAACCTCTCCAGCCTCTCTTAATCAGTGCTCATTAGGAAAATTCCTTCTTGGCCAACGTGAAATCCAGTGACTCTCTCTCGGTGGTGCACCACCCGAATGTCACTGACCACTTGGTGCAGGGGGAAGAAGCTCGGGCTAATCTGTCCTGTCCTGGACTTAAAGCAGGATGGTGGCTTCCCACCGGAGTGCCTGTGCGATCACCCTTTGCCCTGGGCGTACTCAGCTCTGTTGTGTCCCTAAGCCCCGTGGGCTGATTCATCCTCAAGTGGCAGCGCCGCCTGCAAATGGCAGAAGCAGTGAGGCATGCGAACGGACAAATGCCGAGGTTTGTAAATCCTGGTGGGAGCCCAGGTTTGAGGTAGTCCCTGTCTGCTCAGCACTGTGCGGGCATGCTCAAGGACTGAACTTTAAGCACCAGAGGAGCTTTAAGGCTGACCATGCAGGTGCCTATAGACAGGCATGTAGCACTGGACAGTGAGTGTGTGAGTGAGACCCTCACTCTTTAGTTTTTGTGGCTCTCAGTATTGGACTGAAGTGCCAACACGGGTCAGTAGATAGCTTATTTCCGTCTAATCCCACCACGGGTAGTTTTGTGTTGTTTTTTTTTTTTCTTAAGGGAAATACCTGCCTGTTCTGTTCTGCAAGCGCAGAAATGCCCGAGCCAGTGGTTGTCACATTTGCCGCAGACAGGGAGCTGTTACAGTAGCGTGAGCACCATGTTTCACCTCACCTGGCTCAGGTGCAGTGCTGTACTGCTGTGGCTGCATCGTTTTTTGGGAGCTGATAGGTGTTGCACTGGCTTGGATGTGCTGACTCAGCAGTTTTGGTACCGTGCTCTGGAGCACCAACAGCATGGCCAAAAGGGTAAATGAACCTATTAGGGGGTGGTTTGATCTAAGCATAAAATTAATGCATTCTAACAACATCATGGGATAAACTAAAATGGACAGAACACTCCCATAAAATAAATCAGATACGGAAATTAAATCTCATGACTCTAAGACAGAAGCTGAAAACATTCTATGTCAGACATTCTATTTTCCAAGCATTTGCAGTGGAAATTTTTCTTTTGAAAGGGACACATTTTTGAAAATCTTGTGGTTAAAGAAATTAAATTAAAATATCATCTGCCCCACTTCAGATCTTTTTATCTTTTTATATTTTGTTTCTGTAGAAATTAAGATTAAAAGAAATGTAAGATTAAAAAAGTAGATGCTTGAAAAGCTGCTTTGGGTCATTGTCTTCAAGCAGTTGCCATAGCTCCTAAGTGACAACTTGAAGACCTTTTTATACTCAGAGTGCTGTAGGAGTGTGAGAATTGAGGCTTGAACTTAGGGGAACTGTAGGAGATTTTCTGCCAAGAAAAAGTGAAGGCCCAAGTCCCTGCACCTGGTGGAGATCCAGTCAGAGACCACACAGAATGCAACATGCTAACATACAAAATAAAAAAACCAAAACCATATTAACGGTGAAGAATTTCGTAAGAAATTGGCTGCTATTTGATTCTAAATTTGATTAAATAGATAATTTTATCAGAGTCAAAGCTGATCTATTCAGCTGGGTAACATCTCCACACAGAAGCAGAATATTTATCATCTAATATGTGAACCACAACCACAACTCTGATTATAAAGCTTTCATCTTAGGTTTAATTTGTTTTGTGGTAACCAAATGCTTCCTTTCCTTTCCTGTAAGCTGTTGCCCTGTCTGTATAATAAAGTCCACTCAACAACCACAGCTCCATCAATTTTGTCAATGGGCATCAACTATCAGCAATTACCGGTGGCAATTCCCCCGTCTCAGGACAGTCAAAAATACATGAGTAATTTCGTGTATTATTTGAGGTGTGTTTCCTTCCCGCATGAGGCTTGTGTGAGCTCACAGATGTGCACACTTAGACCCCAAACACAAACATATCTGGTCCCCTTCTCATTTCAGGTCCTGAAACTAAAAAAGATTGTATTATCCCAAATGGCAAGACCGAATGTCAAAACGTATAAAAAAGGAAAGTCCGGATTCCTGTGGCTCTGGGCTTTGTGTCTGGGTCCTCTGCAGCCTGCTAAGGTGTGAGTGCTCAGTGTAGCTTTTCCCACACTTGAGATATTCATAACCGCCTGCTTTCTCTCTCTGGCGTGCAATCTGGTTTCTAAAGAGGTGGGAGTTTGTTCGACAGCCTTTCCCTCACAGGCAGTATTAATGAGGTCTTTCTCCTCCACCCACACCCTGTTTTCTGGAAACATGTGGGAACTTAATGACTTTAAGACTTCTTTGTGCTTGTCTTATTAGGGCAAAATTGGCCAACGGGCTCACAAAAGGTTAGGGAAGAGACACCCAAACAAAAGACAAACAGGCACGGATGCAGACACCAAGATCCTTGTTTCCTTAAGAAATGTTAGCATTTTAGCTTTCACTCTTAAAATGAGAACCAAAGCTGACTGAAGGAACGTCTAAAAAAGAAAGTGCTTTTCTGCTCATGTGGTTCTTCAGACTTGGGGACCTTCAGGACAGGTCAGTGGCTGAAGAAGTCTGGCTGCTGGTGTCAAGGTCTCCTCTCCCATGCTTGATCAGCCCAGGCAACTCTGAACATCAGCCTGTCCCTGCTGACCCATGGCAGGGCTTCACAGGTTTCCTCTCACATTTGCAATCTTTGCTGACTCTCCCTTGCTCTAGATCTCCTGGTGGTCTTCCGTTTAATGTCTGCCAGGCTATCCACTCTGAGCTGAAGGAGGACATCATTAATGTGTGTCAATGTGGAAAAATGTTCTTCTAATTTAGTCCTTTAACAGAATATTCAGAGTTTTGCTTTCCTCAGCAGCTTGCTTGCAACCATCCTTCTTTCTCTCCCTTCCTGCTCCCCAGTGTCAAAAGCTGAATAGATGAAACCACTTGTGAAAGACCTGGTATCCAAATAGTTAGGTGAAAAAGACTTCCATAATTGCTGCTGGTATCAAACTTCTTCCCTTGGAGGCTTTAAACTGGGCCATCCTTTATTCTTCCTCTTCCAGCTACTCAGTTTCCAAGTGCAGGTGTTCTGTGCTGGGAATAACTCACCGCTTACAATCACACGCCAGAGCTAGAATCACTTGCCGCTTGTCTAGACGAGTTCTGGACACTCTTTCAGCCACAGCACTGTCTTATCGCTGGTGCCTGATCAGTCTTTTGCAGGTACCTTCAACACTGTCCCCTAAAATACTTGCCAGCAAACCTCGGCTCCCTCTTGTCCCTGCCCCAGAGCCTTGCCCAGCTACTGGGGCTGGCAGGAAGAAGAAGTCCAGTATGGCTCCCAGCAAACCGAAGTGGCAGCCCCAAAGTCGGAGCAGTCTTGTGTCCCAACAGGGGTTCTCCTCATATGTAACCGCACGCTTAAAATAGCAGTAGCTTAAAATTTTATCGGGAGATATAGAGGTTGCTGCTGTGGTGTGGGAAGTCTCAGAGCTTGGGCTCCAAGGTTTCATTTTCTTAAAAATAATTGAAATGAAATTAAATAATAGTGCTTAAAATATTTGCTCTAGACTTTTTCCTTTTTGTGGGGGAAATTAAAAAATATATTTTAAATACTAAAACAGAAAGAATGTTTCTTTTCAGAATTACCTGAAGATGTGATTTTGGACCCGTTTAGTCCCAAAGTCAAGTTTTCTTGCCTGCTAATTCCAACCAGCTCATTGTGCTACGTAAAGCAGGGACTGTTAGCTTGAACGCAGCAGATGATTACAGATGCTGTAATATTTAACTTTCAGCGATACCGTTGAAAGAAAAGCAGAGATAGTCTTAGATAGCAGAGAAGCAGAAAGTCTGTTAGACTTTAGTTGATTTAGTGTACCATCAAAATGACATCACAGCAGCTTCCAACTTCAAGTTACTGAAGTTGGAAAACACCAATTTAATGTGGAGTCATTACTCATAATTTTGTTTAAATTCTGCTTTAATAATGTTGTCCATATTTGCAATACTGTAAATGTGAAAATGAATTTGGCTGAAAGAGTGCCAGTGTGAAGCAGCGTGTAATTTTGTTTTTGTTTGTGCTGTACTCTGCATAATTACTGTAATTATGCATATTAGGCTGTTCTGTGTAATGGCACCATAAGGTAGATAATTTTGTCAATAACTGGATGTAGCAGCTTATATACATTTTGCACCATTCACAGAAGTGCTTTGAAGATCATTTAATACTGCTGATTTGCCCATAATAGGTCAGAAATTATTGCTGTGCTTTTCAGAATGTCTATATGGAAGAGATGTTTTCCAGAAAAAATCAGAACTACTAAAAAAATCAGAACTTTGTGTCTGAGAAAACAGAGCAAAAAAAAAGGGCTCCCATTTTCAGAGAGGGTAAAATTAATTATCTGATAGGGCTACTATCAGTGTAATATAACAAGGAGCTGCAGCAGCTTTGAAATCCTTAGAGGTGTATTTCAGAAATTGCAAATATGCTCAATGCCCTTTACTTCTTTTTCAACAGAACAAGTTTAGATCAAGATACCTTAATGAACTGAGATGAAAACTTAATTTTAAAATGCGACTCAACAGAAGCACATTGATAATAGAGAAAACAAATGGGGGAGGGAATGCAGGTGGGAAAACTGGAGTCAGGCAGGGTGAGGTGGGCATGGGGTGAGATGCTGCCTGGGTAAACTCAGAGGTTCAAAGGAAAGGTGGTATTTAGGAGATGGTTCCTTCGAATGTTCAGGAAAAATACTTAAAAGTTGCCTTTTCCGATGTACAAGATAATTGTTAGTAGTGGTATGGTGTTAACTGGAACCCCCAGCCGTCTTCTGAGAGCATTTTGTGCACAGCAATGGGGGCTGCGGCGCGGAGGGCAGCTCTCCTGCAGCTCTGGCTCCACGTGGCCACCCAGTTGCAACGGGTGAGCCTTTCTCAGCACCGAAAAACCTGACACGGTGGGTCCTGGGGAGCCAGCCCTCTCCCTCTATTTGAGGAGGGGGTTTCTGGGTGGTGCTCTGCAGCCGCTGTGATTTGGGGAGCCTGGTGCCTGGATCTGTACGCTGGTCCCATGCTCTTGGTGAGCAGCGACCCGCTGGCAGTAGCCATTTTCACAGCTGCGTTGCTATCCCTCGGCGTGATGGAATTTGCACAAGGCTTTTTTTCTGCTGAAAGAAACATGGGTGGATGGGTAGCGACTCATTTGTCAGAAAAGTTTGGAAACTAGTCACTGAAAGCAGACGTGGAGTTGTCTGGGGAGGTGAGCAGGGCACAGGGTATAAAGCTGTTGTGATTCGCTTCTGTATGTTATGCTCCGAGCACTCGTCAGATTAGGACTCAGTTCTGTGGGAAGGGACGCCTGAGTGACACTGCTGGTTAGATGCATTAAAAATGCCCCCAGCCCTGGCGAAGCAGGAATGCTGCTGCTAGATAAGAGCAGTTTCTCTGAGAGGATCCGCTCCTGCTTTATGTTTCCTCGGGTTGAATGGATTCACTCTGAAGTACAAGCCGCATGAAAAATTTCAATGTCATTTTTAGCCCTGCTTCAACAGGCATAGTTTGGCAGGGCTGATTTGAGATACACGGTCTGTGTGGGACACACTGTTATTTATCATGTATTGATCTGGCAATAATAACCTGTGCTTTCCTGAGATGTAACGCTTGTGACTCCATTCTTGTTTGGTAAAACTGACCTGCCGCTTGCAATTCATTCAAAATGCAGCAGCACACCTTACCGTGGATTTGAGCTAGCACATTCATCCTGCTCTGCTTTCTTTTTTTTCCCAAATCAGAGTAGTTATAAATTTATATAGCTCCGAAAGGGACTAGCATTGGTTGTATACAAGATCCTTTCCTTGATCTCTGTTTGATGGGACCCTGCGCTCACACGCTGTCTTGTTTTGATGCATGGGGCTTTAGTGGCACTGCTTGTCTAAACTAAGTTCTCCAGCATAAAATCAATCAGATATTCAAATTGTATAGTGGAAAGTCTAAATGTCATTCATTTAGTTGCAGGGACATGACAGTCTTTATTGACTTCTTAAAAATAGTGAGTTGTTTGCACTCCTTGGAATATCAAAAAAAAGAAGGAAATAAGGGATCTAGGGAAACTGATGTCGCCTCATTCTTCTTCTGAATTCTGGATATCAAATTGTAGCCAGTACTCCTACCTAACGTAAGCAAAGACATACCGTGTCAGACCAGGGACCACCTAAAGAGGTACCCTGCCTTTTGCCCAGGAGCAGATACTCAAGCGAGAGAGGAAGATCAGAGAAAGTACCCAGTGATACTTCCCTGAATGCTCCCCCAAATGCTGGGGAGTTGTGGCTTAGGGTCTTCCTCACTGCAAGCCTGCCGAAGTCTGTGGGCAGGTTTGGTACCCTCAAGCCACAAGTCTCTCCAGACCTGCTGCAGAAGGAGCACTTGAAGAAGCCGAGAGGAGCACTTGAGCCTCTTGCGTATCGCAGGCCGTCCCGGAGACCTCTCCTGCCCACGGGAGGGAAGGTCGCCTCCAGCTATGTGAGAAATGCTGATCTCGGCCGGGTTGGAGGAGCAATGGGAGCTGCAAGGCAGAGAAGGCCAGACGTTAAAGGTGATAAGGCACACCGCAGCTGGGCGAATGGTCTGCTCGCCACCCCCGCAGTGAAGCGCGTCGTCTGGGCTGGCACGGACCTGACCCAGCTCAACAGTGTCACCGCAGGTGGCAGCCCTTACCGCGTCTGCTCCAGCGTGCATGGGCCTTCTCTCCTCGTTTCATGCACAGTTGTTTATTACTGAAACTATAACAATTGTTGTAGAATTGCCTGTATAAATAAATCAGTGCCAATTTTTAAACCTGAATAGTTCCTTCACGTTAATAATGCTAAATGATTATAGCAAAGTTGTCCTTTCTATAAGAAGTACAGGACAGACTTGCACAAGTTTTTAAAAACACTTGTGACTCTCAAACTAAATTAGGATTTTTTGGCTACAAGCCCAATAGAGCTCAGTAAGTAAAGACTTGATTATTGGCAATGCTTAAATTGATTTACTTCAAGTAAATATTAATAGGTGAAATAAGCCATATGCTGAGTAGATCATGGACAAATAAGTTTCTTAGTTAAATTTCCCAGCGTGTTCCCAAAGAAGGACATTTTAGTTTTTGATAGAAAAGCAGTTTGGTCTGTTTTTGAATGAGTCAGTTAATTTTTTGCTTACTGCAGCTTTGCTTGGAGTGGATGATAATCAGTTGAAAAATGGACGAAGTACCACAAATTATTTTGTTGTCAGTCTTATGGATTATAGCTCTGACTTAATGAAGAAAATCAATGTCCCCACATTATCAATATGTGAGAAACATTGGCCTTAAAACCCACTGTGCTCCCAAATAAGATTTACAGGGAGAAGTTTAGACAATTTTTCAGGAAAAGCACTAGGTCTCCTCCATGTGTTCTTCTTGCTAATGTGATTTCTTTTTCTTGTATGTTGTATATATCTATAGCAGTAATGTATTATGACTTGCTTAATTATTTTCTTCACCTTACTTCTTTTGTCTTCAGCTATTACGTCAGCATGTCCTGGGTGACATCTAAGTGATTTCAAATGTAAGTTCAGTGACTGAATTCTGCTACTTATTTGTGGTCATAGTGGTAGAACCTAAAAGCTAAGAAGTTACTACTTTTTCCCTTTGCCTTTAATTAGTTGTTTCCATTTGCAATGTTTATGAAAACTCAAGTTAATTTTGGACTGACAGAGATCTCCAGATAGACGTAATAGAACGCTGCCATGCATACATGACTACACCAAGCACCTTCTGAACCAGTTCAATTACCACACAGTTATACTTCATTAAAATATTTAATATTTTCATAAAATTTTTTCAGATGCTTTAGTGCTGTGAGTCTTCTCATTATTTGAAGGCTTTACCTATGTTTTCATGTAAAAAGCTGGTGCAGCTATAGGTAGAAATCTGCCATGGAAACCTACCAAGGGCTATATTGTCAATAAATCTCCATACGAAGAGCAAGTTGTCCATAGCAATCGTCCACTCCACTTGTCCAATTCCACTGCAATGACACCATCTCTTGGGAGATTTCTTAAATCATTTACCACCAGAATAGGCAGCAGTATTTTAGCTGTAAGTCATTAATAATATTTTTATATTATTATATTTATATATAAATATAAACACACACACACACATATATACAAACACACATGTATAAAAAATTGAAATTGTCATATGCAATTATGCACAAGGGATAATTTTCTATGTCTGTGCACACAGTTATAAACAGTATTTCCTCACTTCTATTTAATGAGTGTCCGAGGTACAAACTGGATGTTCTTTCAGAAAGGGCACTCAGGGAACAGCCTGATGTCCAAATGAGAAGGCATGTAACTTTACTCATGCTGAGACACACAGGGCATTTTGAGGGAATAGGCCTTTGGAGGCATAAATCTTCTTCCATAATTTGTTAAGCTTTTGTCATTTTTAAGAGAAATCATTGCTGTCCCTTCATAGCTTCTGCCAGATAAAAATGGAAATTATATTTAGGAACAATATACAAGAGTACATACAGTACAGGAATATTTGACTTTCTTGACCTCTTTTTTTTCTTTAGATGGTTACATTCAAGGTTGAAAATGGCAACATGTACTGATGTAAATGATTTATCAGTTCCCTAACAGATTATGTTGAGAAGAAAACAACAAATCCAACAAGGAGAAAAAGCAGGAAGGGAATAGATGCAAATGTTTATAGGCTCATGTGTGAATACAGATACAGATAATTCATGTTGCGCTGTTGCAAGAATTCATATCAGAAAAGTTCAAGCAATATGGCAACACAAGTGCTTTTGAACACTGTAAATGAGCTCTCTCTTTTGAGGCCCTGTTGAAAGGAAATTAAGCCTAATATAAAAGTATCATATCATCATTAAAATAACTTCATAAAATAACATCACTTACATAGCAGAGGGCAAAAGTTGTGGGGAGGGGCCTGCAGATTTACCGAGGTCCATTCAGTTGTGTACGGTGGAGATACTGGCAACTTGAGTTCCTGTTTTTAAAGCAGCACAGATGGTCAGGTAAAGGAACAGAGAAAGAAATAAAAAGTCTAGACTTTTTAAACAGATGTTAACAACACTTACTTGATTTTTGATTCTTATTTAATTTTTAAATTTCTAGAATCAATGTGTGCCACTAACAGGGCAAGGCCAGTGAGCCCAAATGCCAGTGCCATTCACACTGGTGATGATCCTGATCTTTATGACTGCTTCTTGAGGTGAGGCATGTGATCCTTTATGGGTTTTGGTTTTCTTTACTATGCACCTGGAGTTCACTGTAGCTTGCTGGAGTGCTTCGTGGCCTGTAGTGACTGGAAGGGAGCAGTGGTCCTCCACGGTAACTGTGATTGCTGGGGACTGGACTTGAAGTGATCCATAGCTAGAGTATGTCTCTCCTTGAAGTTACCATCTCCATTTTCCTGTCCTATGTCATCTAAATTACTCAGTGGCTTTTCTGTCTACTAGCTAGAAAAGTGTCTTAAGGTCTTAAAGTTCAGGAACATCATCAGGGCTGGTTTTAAAGATGAGACCCAGACCCAGGAGGGAGCAAGACAGCAGTAAGCAAAGGCTTGTCTCAACTGTTGTGTGTGTGTCAACTGCAGCTTTGGCTCTGCTAAGAGGTTCGATACTCTTCTGGTCCTGTCCTGTTGTGGCTCTGGATGGAAGAAGAGTGTCTGTCCCTGAAAACCTGCTCCTTCAGTCCCTCACTGCAGCCTCTAGCGGGACTCAAATGCCATGGAGAGTGCTTGTACATCTTCCTTGCAAGTTTTATGTGACCTACTGTCAGGTGAAGAGAAGTCTGAAGTCTTGACCTGATCAGGGGCATGAGTTACAAATGTCCCACTCGGAGTCAAACCTCCGACTCCAAGGCGTGCATGAGATGCATGGAAATCAAAGCAAAATTTTAGCTCTCAGACTGTGTCTTCTTCAGGCTTGAAAAGTAGGGCAACATTTTTGACTTTGATAACTTTTTTCTGTGAAGAACATGGGATGAAACACACTGAAATTATGGATGAGCTGGGGCTTGCATGAGGCGGTGCCAGTACAATCATCACTGGTGCCAGCGCAGGCTCCGAGCTGACAAATGCTGACTTCTAAGAGGAACTCTGAAGACTGCAGAGAGAATTGAAGTTATACACAACCATAAATATTTAATTCCTATTATTGCATGCTGAGAATTGCAGCACTGTCTGCAAAACACTATAAAACATAGCAGCGTAAAACATATCAGCAATGCAAATATGCTGTAAATATTATAGGGAAAACACAAGCATAAAATTAACTCTTAAGCTTATTTATAACTATAGACCTCAGGATTCTCTTGTGCATTGTGGTGATATGTCGTAATTATACCAGCAGTTCAAAATGACCAATTTTCTCCTGGCATAAAATATGTTGCGATTTAATTAAAGCAGAAAGCTAATTTAAGTGGAATTGAGAAAGACTAAATCAATTATGAAGAATGCTATTAGTAGATTTTAAAGTCTAGCAAAATTAGTCAAGTTGTATAGCACCACATTTTCTCCTTTTTAATGTAAGAAGAAAGATTAGTTCATCATTGTTTCCTCTGGTTCAAGGAGGGTAATTCACAAAATTTGAGGAGGTAACATTTTCAATCATTAAGATGTAATAAAATAATCACTCAGACTTCAGTGGCATTTTGGCAGAAACAGATACTTCTTTTCATTGAAAACAGAGGTAGTCCAGCCAAAACCTGTGCCTTTGGTTTTGGAAGTGCTGTGCCAAATCCTTAGGAAAGCTGTCATTTATTTTCCTCATGCCCCCATTCTGCCCTGTAAGCCAGGTTTCCCAAAAGCAATGATTTTCACGAATGAGGAGGAATGATGTCTTCAGGCATGACGGGACATGCAGTTGGACCACAGAGCTTGGCCTACAGCAGGGGCAACGCAAGTCAGCAATGACAGTTACTAGTTCTGCTTTGCCAGTGTTTTTGATGAAGGTAGATTCCTTTTTATTTGAGATTTTGCTTTTCTGTAGCAGAAGTCAGGAATAGTAACCTGCTTTTCAACTCTTTCTGTTTTCAATCAAATTTCTTACCAAGTAATTTTAAAGAATTCTCCTCCATTGCCCTTGTCCTGACCTACACAAGTTGTGCATCTGGATTGGTGGTTACTTTATAAATATATCAGTATGTTAAACCTATTGAAAGCTAGTGAAAGTGCTAGAGGTGCATTTATTATTCCTGAATGTTATGATGTGACAGTCCTTCCGCATTGCCAGAGAAGAACATTGTGTCTTCTCAGTACACATCCTTTCTTCTGCTCTTCCCTGCCCACTCAGTGGCTTGCTTATAGAAAGCTAATGAATGCTCAACTGAAATAAGGACGTTATCAACTTTCCTAGGTGAGGAAAACTCCACAGGGGATAGTTTAAGAGGCTGGAGCTGCTAACAGAAGTCATACCAGTGTGGCTTCGAAGAAGTCCTGCGGGCTATGGAGCTGAGGTCTGGTAGGGTCAGAGGGGCAGGACCAAATCTTTGCTGATCTGTGGTTTAGGGGCTGAGATTTCTGCCTGTTTGTAACAGGGATGGAGAAGTGATCATAAATCCTCAAAAGCCCTAGGATGTATCTTCTCGGGTCATGGCCATAGGCTACTCTAGAAGACACGTAGTGTAGTGGAATAGCTTTACTGCCCAGCCCTCTTATCATCAGACATCATCAGACAAATGCAAAATCCTGAGTTGAAGTGGTTCAAAAGGTTTTCAGTGACTGCTTAACTTGCTCTCAGACAGAAAGTTGTTTGCTGAAGCTGTTCAGGGTGTGGGGGTGGTGATTTCTACCTCAACGTCAGTGCTATCTCAAACTAACTGAGTTGGAATAATCCAAGCCACTGCACTTTGTACTAAACTGGACTGAGAATATGTGCAAACCCGTTGACTACATCTCAGATGACCTCTAGTTGGGCAGTAGTAATTTCACTGCTTACAGTCGTGTAATATAGCTGGAGTCTTTATAAGCTTCTAACAGCAAAAAGTTACATTTGGCATTGTTATTTATACCAGGTATATGAATAAAACAAATGATGTTAGCTAAAGTGATTTTCCAACAGAAATACATCTATGCTGTCAAGTCTAAAAATGTTGTATGATCTCATTTCTTCTCTCCCTTGTTTCCTCCCTCTCCCCCCTCTTCCCTCCCTCCTTCCCCATATATATAGAGAGATGATTATACTTGGAATATTACTATATTATTGCCTTAGATGAGGTGACAATAAAACCCCACTACAGGGAAAGAAAACTCCAATAGGTATTCCCACTAAGCAATTTAACTCAAATGTCTGCATGCTTTCACTTTTTGTAGTAAATCTGTGTCAGTCAGACTGAACGCTTTAACACTAATTCTGAATGTTCCTGGTTCTGATGGACGGTCTCACCTACAAACACCATTCTCTGGCTTCATCATTCAAGAGTTTCTTTCTCCTATAATAACAAAAAATGCTCCTAGAAGTTTTTAAAATGCTATCTAATGATCGGTCATATGAATTCATAAGTTAATTTAAAAAAACTGTGCTTGGAAGCTGGTAGAACTTCAATGACCATTTAATGGTCCAAGCTTAAGAGGGTGTAAGTTCTCGGGATCTTTTATCAGCAAAGAACTTTTCAGTATTCAGAAAAACTGCTTTGCAGCACTCAAGCAAAAAGCCAGCCATGCTAAAGTAAAGTCTTACAATGCTTCAGAAATGAATTTTGGAAATAATAGTGGTAATAATAAATCTTCTCAGAAGAAACAAAAACCTTGCTCATGACTTTATATATCTTGCTGAGAAGATGCTTTTTCAAGGCTTGCATGAAATCAGCTAATGGTATGCTGTCAAGGCTCTGATTTCATTCAGCAATGGTTTATATTAATTTTTAAAAAATTTACTATGCACTGGCTTAATCTAAACTGAGAGAAAATACTCTTCATTTAAATAACACTGTCTACAGATGATTATGCAATAGTGCGATATTGGCTATGAAGTTGGTTTAATTTAATTGGTACAGCCAGTCCTTTGGGGCCCTCGTTTTAGGAGACAGCGATACGCATTTCTTTTGCACAGCACCCTCGACTTCCGTTCCCCAGGACTCATTTGCTACATTTATTTGGCAGGAGGAGCAAGTTTCTCTGTTCAACTCCTGCTCTCCAGCCGCTAATCCTTCTGGATTTGTCTGCAATTTTGACTGCAAAATGCCGTCAGGGTACCCAAGCCAAACGAGCCGACTCGGCACAGGAGACAGCTTTGCCCTAGCAGCGAGCAGCTTTAGGTAGGGGTGTTCACCCCGCTGAGGAGCGACTCTAGCGTGACGGAGGGCAGCACACCTATGTCGTGTGTACCGGCTACGGTACTTTGGTATGCAGGTGCATTACAAAAACGTCCCATTACAAGTAGGTGTATGAACACATAATTAAACCTTAGCTGGTATTTAGACTCTTTTATTTACTGTAAAAAAGCCTGTAGTGTGCAGCATACTGCTAATGTCCTGAGATTCCTGTTAAATATTAATTTACCAGCAGGTTCTGAATTTACACTCCAGGTAAAAACTTGTACGTTTGACATTACAGTTTAAACTGGTGCTTGTTGCAAGTCACTCAGAGATGGTAGATTTTTCTCTTTCTTCAGTTTACTTTCCCACAGGAAAAACGGTGAAGTTTTGGCCAGTGATAAAGACAGGGGATATTTTTACGTGATTCTAAAAGTCCCCCCCAGGGTCTCCAAGGTTGCCTGTTGGGAGAGTCCTTGTTGCTGGTGATGAGAAAATGATATTACATAGTTAGTCTTAAAAATTAGGGGAGTATATCTACCGTCTGCTCAGAGCTGGCCCTGCTTCAGGCTCTGCCAGGCTAAGAGCTATGGAAGACCCTTTCGAACTGATGTGAAATCATTACTAACAAAATTTATAAGGATGAAAATGAACTATTGTGATTTTCTGCGGTTGGTCCATTTGTTAATGCCAAGGACTGTTCAGGCTGTGGCTGGTTCACGGTCTACCTGCCAGAATGCTGCCGTGTGCTGGTGCCAGTTAGCCAAACTGGTGTTAGCCCAGCTGCTGGTTTGTGCATTCAGCTTAGGACACAGTATACGCTCCTGCTTGTCCTTCACCCTGTGGTAGATGGGGAGGCACCTTTTTCTGCTTGTGTTCTGCTGGGTCCTTCCTCTCCCTGGGAATGTGGGTCTGGGTTTCAGGACCTTATAAGCTGGGATGTACCTGAGGTGCACAGCTGGAGCTGAGGAAGAGGGTGGTGTTCCTGGCTTGCAGAAGAGTTGTTACTACTCAGATCTTCTAGTCTTCACTCCTTTTACCCTTTTAGCCTTTTGCTTCCTTGAACCCTCTTCCTGCTGGTAGCAACTCTCCTGCCAGCCTTAGATGGTCCTGTTTTTCCGTACACACTCAGGGTTGTCATCCGTTAGCTCCTGTGCCAACATCCTGCCAGCCCGTTATTATTTGCAAAACTTAGAGGTGAAAGTCCACAGTAAAATATCAAAGTAGCTAATGTTAAGTTTCCTCCCTGAAAAGCGTTTCCTCCTCTTTTGTTTTGAAATATAATGGCCATGCAGCTCCTAAGTGTTTTCAGGACTGAGTGGTTTCAGGATTGCTCTTGTTCCAGGAGAGGATCCAGTACCCAAATCCTTATTTGAGGGCTGAGGTCTAAATTAGGAATGCTGGCGTCTCTCAATTCACTGACATTAATGAGATGTTTTCAGAGAGCTCCCCGGCAGCACCCAGTCTTTTTCCAGCAACAAGACGTGTGGATGTATATTCAAGACACTTCCTTTTGGGGCTTATTCTGCCGCTGCCTTTGATTGCTCTTGTTTCTCTAACTTTTTTCCTATTTCTTTTCCCTGCTTGTTTCTCTTCTGTTTTCCACCAGCTTCTTTTAAAATTTCCCCTTCTCAGAGGGTTTCACTGACCACTCGCATTCCTTTCTCCCACAGCGTTCAACTCCCAGATCGCTGGTGCTGACACTACAGTGCTATAACTAAACCTAGTTTTGCTAAAACCGAACGAGCAAAATTAAATGCACGTTAGCTCGGCATTTCAGGCTGCCTGTGGACTGCAGCTAACAGCTCCAAATCCATTAGTGCTCAGCCAGCAGTAAAACACTTTTCATCATATCTGTGAGAGTTAGAAATGCATATCAAAAACCATGCGGTTAAGGCTCCTGATGATCCGAATGCCTCCTCCAAGCCTCGTAAATATGTAAAGTTGTCACATATTTCATGCTCATAATTTGCCGTGGACATGAACTACCAGTTTCTGCTTATGTAAGTTGAAGCAGAAATGAGAACTTCCTTTTTTTTGTTTTAATTTCAAAATGTTTTTCAGGAAAGAGGATGGAAAGAATGGGAAGAACACTAAGTAAAGGATGATTTGTACTTTTGCTTTTCCTTTTTTTTTTTTTTTAAACCTAACTTTCCTTCCCAGCTAACCCAGGTGGCATTTATCGGCTAATAGGCTGACTACTCACTTTTATCAGCTACACTGTCACAGCTGAATACCTCCTCAAGTCAGGGTGGTGACACTCGTTGTGTGATGTCTGCTGTGTTTCGGGGTGCCCTGGGGACCCAGCTGAACAATTTCAGCGCTTACAAGGAATCTGCCATTGCTCGAGGTGGAACATCAAGAGCACGTATAGACACCAGGAGGCAAACTGTAATATAAGCTCACCTGGGGGTTACACTTGACCTAATGTTTCATCCAGTTCTGCATAATGGAATTGAGAGAGAGGTGCTTGATAACACTAATTAGGAACTGGGTATTAAAACTGATATCACTAAGCAACAAATACAGTTGCAAGAGAGAGGATTAGAGGAACAGGCACAGTTCAGAACTGAAATAGTCATCTAATTATTTCCAATTCCAGTTATGCCCAATGCACGCTCTGAACTGAGTGTTTAGCAGCACCTAGTGTGTTACCCTCTGAGCTCCCCCAGCAGCAATAGTTTTCACTCACTTGAGAGATTTTTTTTTTAAACTCTACGGTGAAGCTGCCCGTGCTGTAAAGACCGGGACAGAAGAACAACCCCAAAGAGTCAAGTAATTTCCATGATATCTGTGGCAGGTGGAACCCTAAAATTTCTAGCTTTAACATTAAAAATCACAAACACAAAATTGAAACTTTTGTGGACAGGTGATAACCAATACACAATGTCAGCAAAATAATAATGTTGTCAATAAAGATTCAACTGAAAAATACTAACAGAAAATATTGCATCTTCCTGGAAGCTATACCAATGCAAAAATGGTAAGCAAGTCTTCAGTGTTTTGCATTTCTACTGGGGTTTTATGCAGTTCAACTTTGAAAACCCATATGTACATGAACAATTTTTGAGAGTTTTATGTTTTACACTACTTTATGCAAGTATGTTTTGAATATACATACACTCATACTTTGTGGAATACTCTCCAGAGGTGATGCAGAGGACCCAGTATAGAACGAATAACATTTTTTATCGTGTGAATAACTCAAAAAGTGATGAGCCAGGCATTATATAAATGTTAATCTTAGAAACTTGCGCACGATTAGGCAAGGTTTAAATGTCCTGCAGAAAAGCAGTGGTTTTTTTCATCATAATATTTAAAATGAATTTGTGGTTTTTTCTATCAGGAAAGACAGATTCAGTGTTAACTAATGAAAACACAATTGCTGTAGGCATAATTCGTCCTTACAAGAAGGAGATATGGAGAAGAGAATGGATGTTTTGATCCCTGGAGAACTGAGTAGATGCATGTGCTTATGTTATCCATCTAGTGTGTGCCTCTGCCTTTCATGTAAAGCTGGTGCTGTGTGCTTTGCTGGAGCACCACCTCGTTCCCAGGAAATGAGGGTGAACTGGAAGCTTCACTTTCTAGAGCTCCAAATTCTCTACAGCTTTTGTGATTGCAGAAGTGAAAGGGTTTGTTACAGATATTTTTCCTTTCTGTTTCTGTTATCTTTTTGCTTTGGTATCCCTCAGGCAGCTAATGTGCTGGATACAACATGGATACAAACTCCTCGCTGTTCAAGACAATGTTAGGTTTAAAGATCAGGCTTGCAAAGCCGGTGTCGGGCTGCGGTGTTAGTGATGTGTTTGCCCCCTGTCCTCAATGCGGCTGAAGTGGCAGTCGGTCAGCCGTGCCCTCCTGCAGGGCCTGGAGCAGCAAGGTGGCCTCGTGGCGTGCGTGCTGCGCTCAGGAAGGCATCTTCCAGCCGCCCTGGTCGGCAGACATTGCTCAGCCTGACTCACGTTTTTAAAGATCCTGGGAAATCGGATGATGAACAGCCCAAATGGAGCTGGATTTGGCCAGGAGAGTGGACTATGCCTGAGGGGATTTTCTTTGTTTTGTTTTACTTATTTAGATACAAATGGAAGTGCAACAAATGTCGTAGAAGCCCATGGGAGCAACCTTCATCTCCTCTGGGTTTGCTGTGTGAGACCTGATTAACCATGAAGAGTTACTGCAAGAGTAACCCCTTGCTTCTGGAAACACGATCTCTATTGGCATGCTTCACTCTGCCAGCTTGCGCATTAGAGAAGTGAATGGGGGTGGAGAATATCTAGAGGCAGCGCCTGCCTAATGTTTTTTTTTAATTCAGTCATGGTCCTGGTCCTCACAGCATGCTGTGACAGTGGGTGGCACAACCCATTTATCCATTTTTAATGGTGAAATTCAGTTTAAACAGAGAACACGTTGAAATCCTATGCCTCCCTATGTCAATGAAAGCACTCTCAGTAAGTTCAAATAGCCTAATATTTATTCTCCCCCTCAGGCACCAAAATTTAAAAAGAAATGATCACTTTTTTTCAGTTGTATCTTGCAGAATCATTTCCATATTCTGTAGCTGAGATATAAATGTGATGGATTTGATGATGTACTGAGCTGACCAACAAGAGCACATTAAGTAGCCATAATGAAACTTGGATTAGGTGCTTGGGTGTACTTGTTGTGTCTAATTTTTTTACTTATGTGATCCTGCCTTACCATAATCTGTGTGCTCCACTGTTCTTATTCTCCCATACCTCTATGGAGAACTTCTGTCGCTTCCTTAAAATGGGTGCTCAGTCATACATGCAATTGGATATGTCCTGTAAAGGCTGTTGCTCATACAATGAGCAAAGAAAATGGGAGAAAACAACCTGCAAACCACAAGCGTGTGGAAGACAAAAACAGGAGTTCACATAAATTAAGCTTATTTGAGGAAAATGTCTGTTCTCGGAAATAAAGGTAACCAAGTGGAAGACAAACCTGTGCTGTGTTATTTCAGCCCGTATTCAAAAGATGAACTAACAGCTCATTTTGAGGGCCCGATTCCTATGCTGATGCAGGTTCAACACATTTCTCTAAATGTTGGGCAAACTGCAAGTTGTATGGAAACAGTGGGATGCTGATACCCAAGGCTGCACCCAGAAATAGATGAGTGGTGGTGAACATACAGAAAGGCAGATTTACTATGTGTAATATTTTTGCAATGGTCCAAAATGATGTGATATGAAAATCAATGGATTTAATAATTCTAATGAGAAAAGTGATAAAGATTACTGATTTTAATGAGTTCTTACAGGAAAGGCTGAAGGCTTTGATTCTACTATTTGTTCACATATTTTAGAGAACAGGCTCCTGCTTTGCACACACATGTAGCATACTAATAAGGTATTATTTTCCGCCTCTCAGATCTCTTTTGAATTCAAATATATCTATTAGCACCTTTACAGCACAGCTTATGCATATCCCAAGCCTATATGATTAACTATTTCTACTGTACCATTTGGTGGGTGGCATTGCAAATTACAGAAAAATGCAGAGAGGCAGGGTTTTCTTCTGTGCGTCTTAACACCCTGGATGGAAAACGCGGGGAGGAAAAAAGAGAGATTTAAAGTCATTTGGATCTGCGTTATTGGAGCTGGCAGGGGTCCAGACTTTGTCATTTTAAGGCTGTATGAATATGGGTCAGGACGCTGACTGGTGGAGGGAAGCCTTGATAAGGGTTTTGAAGGCTGTTTCTAGCAGAGGTCAGTACCAGTAAGAGTGGTGCTTGGTCTGGTGGAGGAAATGTGTGTGTGTGGCTGAGAATTGTTACCCAAAGTAAGGTCCAAAGAGAGAGCTGGTTCAGGACAGCCAGGAGGGGAGGCATTGTATTTTCCTGACTCCGGGCTAAGGTCTTTGGCGGTTCCTGCTATGGCAAGATGATGGTTGAAGATGGGCACAGACCTTGCATAGGGAACCGAGGGAGGAAGAACAGGGGAAAGCTAGGAAAAAGGGCTTGTTTTGCTGCCACTGTGAAACGCATCAGAGTGGTGAGGCGCTTACCCCGTACTAGTCATCAGCCTGCATGCCCCGATGCCACTTTCAGGAGCACCCGCCTGCCTGGCTTTTGAGGGCTCTTGATGTGGGTAAAAACAGCAGTGAGCTCACTCTGGTGCTCCTGGTAATTGCTCTTTCTCCACGTGCTTCGTGGAGGCCTGGGGCTGTCCTCACCTGGCCTCTGAGAGTGGCTTTAATATCCAAATGGTTCCGTTGGGTTTTGCGTTTCCAGGCGACTCTGAAGGCTGCACTCCAGTCCTGGGAGGGCATCGGGGGTCTTTCTGTTGAAGACAATGAGAGCTGAATCAGGCCTGCAGGCTGCATCGATCTAGGGTTTTTTCCTATTACATGCAAATTTTTCTAGCAGCTTAAATTGACGTGTTGGCTTTTCTGAAAAATACAGCTGATGTGATGATCCATCTCTGGCAGGAGACCTGGGGTATGGCAATATTGATTATCAACCGCTGCATTTGTTCTCAGGCTGTTTTGTGGTTTGAGGGAGCACTGCGTGGATTGCTTCCTCTCAGAGGCGTCTCTGGATTGAACATCTTTTTCTCCTTGACTGAAATAGGTTAACCAGTTGCAAGTCAGTCATGGGATGTGTCCACACTGGAGCCGGTTGTAAGTCCGTGCTTCAGCAAGCTCAAGTACAGCTGGCAAGGTACGTGGTAAGAAGGAACTCGGCACAGACCGCAAAAGCAAGGCAGGTATTTATGCAAGCTCTCAGAGTCCTGACAACTCTCCTGCTAGCGTTATCTAGGCTAGCTGGCTTAAAACTAAGCTGCCTTGATGTTTTACTACTCTGAAATTTTGGCATTGGGGTCAAAGAGCGGAAGATCAGTCTGCCAGGTGGTGGTGCCTGTTAAGTGATGGGGTATGGGTCTGCACCACTTACTGTGGGGGTATAAAAATGGACTGTTTCCTTACCTCTCTTTGAATTTAGTACTGGGGCTACACTGTCTTCTGGAGTGGTGACCTGCTCCGCCTCTCATTTCTGAAGGCTGGCCTGGGCAAACATCTTTCTGACCCCGATTTTTAAGTGTTGCTGTTCATTGCAGTCCAGATGGGACAAGGACAATGTGCTCTTCTATGCTTTCTTCCAAAGGACTATACAGAAACTTCAGGGAAGTTTGGTTTCTAGCTGCCTGGGTGGGACAGATACTGTAAAACACTTGGATCCTGTCCCCAAATTATGGAGTCTTTTTTGAAGATACTACTTTTTTTTGGTCCTAAAACTCCTTGTTGCTGATGAAGCTGCTTGCCTGGGACCTTTTCTAGAGTAGTGTTGTCTTTTATGTTGTAACATGCTGACTAGCTGTCATCATGAGCCACGGCCGTAGAAAAATGTCTGCCTTAGCATTTACAATAGCGATGCTTAATGGATTTGGCAATTAACTGGAGTTGCAACATGAACAACTCTTGCAAGTTAGATAAGCCTGAGAGACTAATTGTTATCCTAAACTCCATTAGCTGAGTTTAGCTTGGATGCTCTTTAGTCACCCTCTGGTATAAGACTCTGAAGCCAGTGTCAACATTTTAAAGTATATCCAGTTCGTGACTTGTCAGATTACAAGAATAGCCCCATTATGCTAGACCAAAGGCCCATTGAGCTCAGTATCCTGTTTCTGACAGTAGCTGATAATTAAGGAAAGGGTGTAACGGCAGGGAAAGTATTGAGTGATATTTCCCCAATATGCTCTCCCACCCCTCAGCAGTTTATGGCTTAAAGATTTTCTGATCTTTGTGTTTAATAACTTTTTGTGGACTTTTCTTCTGTTAATTTGTCAAATCCTACTATTGCTTTCAGCATCTGCAGCATTTTTGGCAATGAGTTTGGCAATTTAATGATTTGCTCTGTCAGAAAGTCCTCGCTTTTGTTCATTTTAAAGCCCTGACTGAAGATTTCATGTGATGCCCCCCTAGTTCTTGTATTTTGAGAAACAAAACTCCTTTTTCATCATCTCCTTCATGCCACTCATGATTTTATAGAACTCTAATGAGGACCTAAACTGAGTGAGTTTCAGTGTATGATTTAAGGCTCTGTTATGGCTTATGCTTTCTGGCTGTTTATATTCCATTTGCTTTTGCTTTATGTTTATTTCATCTTTATTTCACTAATATAATCAGTCTGAGAAGATTATTTGGTCTAATTAAGGCAGAATTAATCCAGGGACAGTGATAATTTGAGAGCCAGGATTTCAAGGTAGTTTATTTAATCTATGTGTCTTCAAATCCTTTGGATTCAATTTGCCCAGCTTTCATACTGATGGATGCTGTATTAAATTATTTAAATAGATGAATTAAATTTGGAGCAAACAGAGGCTAATGCATTTCACCCTCAAATAACACGCTACTGTAGCCAGAGAGCTTTTCTAGAAGAACTGAGGAGACAGTCGTGAGCTGGAAGCATTGTATGCAAAAGAGGGGGCAAGGGCCACACGCAACCCCCTTTGATTTATCCTCTAGAACTAATTTGCCAATTCCTTGTGGTCAGATTAGCAGAATGGAGCCAAGAAAGAAACCTCACAGAGATCGACCATGAGAGATGGAATAATAAGCAGCTGGTGCTCAGGAGAAAACTCAGACCAGACTTGCAGAAATGTAATTAGCAGTGCACTGGCCGAGCTGTTTGCATGGCCAGAGCTTGCACAATGCCCATCTGGTGGGCAGTGGTAATTTTTAGTGTCTCATTTGGTGAGAGGAAAAAGCCACCAACTTCCTTCTCACTAAGAATCAGGATGGCTGGAAAGAGATATGAGAGATGGAAAAGAGCAGAATATGCTCTTCAGTACTCAGGGACGCTAGATGGGGATATTTGCTCACTTTGCAACTCTTTGTACCCCCCTCAGTTTCGGCGTGGTGGTGATGTTACTGAAACATTTAGGCGAGGAGCACACCGTGAGGTGGTGGTGACTCCAGGTTGAAGTTATCCCAGGGAGGGACGGCGACATTCCAAGGAAGTGATTGATCAGAGGGGGTCGCGTGGGACTTGTGGGGCAACCTACACCTTTTGTTGCCATTTCTCATTCTTCGGTCTCCATCTCAAACAGAGCTGTCCTGTCCAGCTCAGGACATGCTGAGGTCTCTCTTCCGGCTGTGAAACACAGCTCAGCATCGTGGGGGAGGGGATGACCATCGCTCTTCCTCTGCAGCTGGAGGAAAAATGGACAAATCTTGCCTGTGGAAGAGGGAGAACCAAGACCATGGCATGTTACCTTTGTGGACCTGAAGCATTGCTGCTGCAGGTGTCATCGATGTATTTTTTGGGGTAGGGAAGGGACCTAAAGTTACTCTTTGTATTCCTTTCCTTTCCACATGTTTGCCTTGCCAAGGGGACGTCATTCAAAGCAGGGTACTCCTTCCTGACTCTGAGGTCTTGGCTACCCATGACGCATGACCCAGGGTGAAGCCGGGCTGCCGAGAAGGCTGGCTCGCAAGGACAGCACTGCTGCCTTTGCAGGCCCTTGTGGAGCCGCTGGACTAGGGTAGGCTTTGGGAAACCCTGGAGAAGAGCACAGGCACAAGCACAGGGGATCCGCATATCAGTGGTACCCGGGACAGATTTCAAAGGTGACCGTGGGATGCAAGATAGAGCTGACATGTTCTGGCTCTGTGGGATGCTGGTGGCAGTGTTGGTTAATGCTGCTGTGCATGTTTTGTGCATGGTCAGGTTGCAAAAAGGGCTCTAAAGAAATTAAGAAAGCCTTGAATTCTCTGTCAGGCTGATGAGTAGAAAAAGAGTAAAACAGGTGTGGTGTTGCCAGTCTTCAAAATCCATAAAGGATAGACCAGGGCTTTTAGTAACATCTGCGGGACAGATGTAATAGAAATAACTCAGTTGGATCAAATGTCTACATTTAGTGAATTAGGAAGGTCTGTTGATTTTTTTTTGGTTTGCTTGCTTGTTTAAATGCCTGTAGTATGCAATATAGTGGAAATCCTAGAGGAATAGTACCTAATATTTAACTTAATACCTTATGACTTTCCACAGACTTTAGGAGAGTTGTATGAAAAATTAAGTTAGCACAAAAGTTTTCTGCTAATACAGAAAACTGAGATCTTCTCCAAGTTCCTTCTTGTGTTCTAGAACTTTTAGGAAGTTTAGGCTTCGGTGTAGTAAATTGGTTTTCAAAAGCAACAGATATCCTTTTTTTTCCAGGTGGGTGTACTAGCTTCATTCTACTTCTCTTAAAGTTTGTTTATTGCAGATATTGTATACTGCCTAGCAGTTTGGCATTTGAATCCCTTTTGTGTAAAATTAACAGTTGATGTGAAGCCTCTGGCTGAGCCAGTGGAGATTTTGGCATTTCTCTTTTCTCAGGATCAGAAGGCTGCCTGAGCTAGATTATTTTCTTGGTTTAGTTTCTGACTCTTATTTTTTGCTCTTCTGCTTTTGCTTTGACAGTAGATGTTTAGATGAAAAAAAAGGGGTGGTGGAAGTTTGTGAGTAGCTCCTTTGATGAGGATTTGTGATGTGAAACATTAATTGATATCAACATGTGCAGAGTTAAGCAACTGCTATTATTGAAATAGGATCTCTATCCTTTTTGTATAAAGGCTTGTATTTCTGAAATGGATGGATTTCTCAAGCTTATTTGGTTTGGATTTTTTTTACGTGGAAACAGAGTTTTTTCTTCAACAAACTCCAGTCTCCAATCCCTGACTTTGGGCTTGCCTATATTTGGAAATGTCCCAAAATAGCTATTCCAGAATAAGCTCCCAGGAGGATATTTTAGAACTAGATTTAATTAAATTGGAAATAGGAACTCTTATTTTGGAATAAGAGTGCCCGCTTTGGGATTTATATTGAAATAAACCATCTCGGAATAACTGTAGCTATTTTGGTATATTTCCAAGAGCAGACAAGACCTTAGCAATGTTCTGAAATAATTATATTAAAATCTCACGGATGTGATGGATAATGGAGAAAAATGCCAATACTGAGTTAGAAAAAATTGGAGTGAGTCTGTCTGATGGTGTCATACACTTTTCAGTGGGGTTTTTTCAGTTTAAGCAAAAGGTCCCACCCTTTGGGCTATGTATATAATCCATTATTAATATTGTAGTAGCAACCCGACTGTGCTAGGAACAGTCTTACAGACACAGGTCCCACCTCTGCACAACTCGCAGTCCAGAAAGAATCCAATTACTTTGTAATGCTATAGATGTCAGCAAGTCTGTTTTGCAGATAAAATAGAGGTTCTCGACTCTTTATAACACTCCTTGTTTATAACACTCCTTGTTTATAACACTTGTTTATAACACTTCTTGTTCAGGCAAAACTGCTACTTATGACTTTTTGCTTGAAGGACAGCAGAAGACAATAGTTACAAGAAGACAGAAATGAGAGGAAGCACACATTTGTTCCATATCTGTAGTTATTGTGCCACCCCTCCCTGCTTAGTTTACTATAGATAGCACATGAGTCATTATTTACAATGGCAAATGCAATGCGCTTCATTACAACCTGTGGCAAGGAACTGGTGTAGATGTGAAATGAATATGTCACCCGTATTTACATACACATAATATGTATGCAGAGATAGTTTAAAGTAACACTTTCTCATTCGATAAGGAATGCTCACGGCTGAGAAAGTTTTGCTTTTCTGGGTACGTTTTTTTCTCCTCCCTTTAGGCACTTCCATTTGTGCCTTGACTCCCAAGGAGCAGAGGTCGCAGGGGCTTTCTCCGTGCAAAGAAAAGGTCACGCTCTGTATTTACCCGCGCTCTTCCTCACTTTAATCTTCCACGTACTTTCAACGCTATTTTGGTCCCATCCTGTAGATCTAAAAAAAGATGTAGAAATTCAGTGGCACGATTTCAAGGTTATCCCACAGGCTAGCAAATCCATAATGTGATTTTTTTTCCCTTTATGGTACATCATAATAAAAGAAGTTGATATAATATGAAAGGGAAAGGCAGCTTCTACTTATCAAATTATCATATCTAGCATCAAGCTCATGCTTGAAGGTAATTTCAGCTAATCCTTTGTAGCAATAAATATCTATTTCATTTATCACATTGAATTTGTTTCCCCTTCACTTCATCCAATTACCTTTTCTACGACTGGAAAATATATCAGAGCTGTCTCCACACTGTTTTTATGGATGTTACCTCACTATTCTCTTCTTGATTTTTTGTCAGGATGTGCTTTAATTAAAATGTTCATGTAACTTGTGCAAGATTTTCCTTCAGGATCCAGATAATTGTTACGTTTGTTTTGAAAAGTGGAATACAGCAGTGCCAAGAGCTGGGCTAGGACTGAAATTCTGTGGGTGTGGAAACTTCTACGCAGGTTGCAATAATGCCACAGTTCAGGATGTTATAATCAGAGGTCTGTCAGCATTTCTATTATAAATCTCTTCATCTAGTGGTTTGCTGTTTGGCTATTAACGTTTGCATAGGAAGTACGGATGTAAATAGCCTCAAGCAGGCAGCCTTTTTTTAATTAAAAAGACATACAGTTTCATAGTGTAAAAATGCAGTTGGTGCTGCTCACCAGATAGGTAGCTGCCACTCAATAGCTCCATATGGGAGTGACATTATCAGCTGCTCGGAGAACACAGATTTTCCCGCTGTTTTCCTACAGAGCCTGAGCTGTAGGTTCCTCACACGATGGCATCTCAGGGATTCCTGTTTCTGAAGGGAGTGTGTTCGTGTGCACAGTGCGGGGAGGGTGCTGCTTTCTTATCAATTGTATGTTGTGTTTCTTGCAGCTCCTTATCCCCAAACACGTACAAACTGTGGCGTTATAGTGTTGGTTGCTTATATACGTTGTTCATATCCAATACAGGCTTTTTTAGCTGGGGTGGTATGGAGCCAGAAGATGGATTAAGACAGAACGAACTGAGTGATTCAGAAATCTTGATCGGTAAAGAGTTGTCATTAAATGGGGGAGTTTTTATTGGACTCTGCAGCCTTGGCTGCTTTCCTCCAAACTACTCACGAATCCTGACAGTAACAAATAAGGTAAAAATCTTTGTGACAGATATCTTGTAGATATCATGGAGGCTTCCTCATGCGAAGTAGTGATGAAGAGAGCTCTTCACTCTCAGCTGCAGAGCTATCCAAACTGCTTGGCTGTACATGTCGCTTCACCAGGTGTACACAAAGCTATCCTGAAAGCACGTTGGAATAAGGAAAGAAAACATCGGGGGCTATTTCATCCAAGAAATCTTGAAATAAACATCTACAACATCTTACACAGGTGCCAAAAAACTGCTTCTCCTTAAGAGAGGGAAAGGAGTGGATGACCAAAGGCTCAACCATTGGAGGGTTGTCAGCCATCAATGCGAAATTTCTGTCTTCCTTAGGGGCAGCCTGAGAAAGCAAGAAAAGGTATAGGAAAAAAGGCCAATTTGTTTGAACCTCTTTACTGCCTCCTTCTCAGTGTATGTCCTTTAAAGGAGGTGATACAGAAGACTAATTACTGAGGTTAATGTCCTGAAATGCTTCCTTACTGAAAGTTACTATGCGTGGTGGAGGAGACATCAATATCTGCAATCGGTCACAGATTCGTAGGGGAAGATGCTGACCTTTTGGAAACTTTGGGGTTCAGGCCTCTGATGTCAACAGAGTTAGGTGTTGCCTGAAATCCTCTCTTTTTATTTCAACCATCATGGAAATCTGTGAGCAACAAAACATTTGCAGCATGAATGCAAGAGAATGTAAATCCTGAATAAAAAGGGATGCATCTCCCTATCCGTTCTGGTGTTTATTTAGAAACATTCAGGTTTGAGGCAGATGTTGGCAGGTTCTTTCAGCTGGGAGGACTCCAGGTGTTTCCCGCTCCGCCCTGGGTTCACGCAGAGCACCGCATCCTGGAGGAGCTCTGCTGCTCTGGGATCGTCTGCTGCTGGGAAAGAAAAGGCCCTAGGCAGGCTCACAGTGCAACAGCCTAAAAGAAGATCTGGTACGTACCCGAAATGTCTATTCCCTTCTGCTCACCTGATGCTTCATCAATCATATCCCCTGTGTATCGTGATTCTTAGCCTGCAGAAAAATATTTGGAGTATTCCAGTTTCCTCTTGCAGTGGCAGAGTGGTTTGTTACTGGAAAGAAAAGCCCTTCCAGGGATACTAGTTCCTTAACTCAGGAGCACCCACCTGGGAAGAGAAACAGACCCACTATGGTAAAAGTCTGTGAAGCTCTGCAATTTATACTGATAATTTTTACAGGAAGATAAATATGGATATGTTAATCCACATTATCGTGGTTGTATCAGTTAGACAAAAAGGCAAAGCATATTCAGAATAATCTAATTTTCATATATGCAGACACCCAGACCTGCTCTGGGTGCTGGGTGACACTGTGCTCCGCAGCTGTGAAAGCCAGGCTCCTGGAGGGCGGCGGGGCTCTTACGATTACGAACAACTGCCACTCATACAAGAAACAAAACCTGCATTCTTGATACAAAAAGCCAGCAGAACACAAACAAGCCAGACTCCCAACTCTTGAAGCTGTCTTTAACACACCAAGAAGAAGCAAGAAAAGGGCACAAGCACCCTTTTCTTTCCTCTTCACAGGCCATCTTTGAACATTTAGAGGCACCAGTAGAGGAAAAGTGCTTGAAGCAGTCAAGAGCAAGCTAGGGTAATTCAGTCTGCACGTTGTCTTCTTAAACTGCCTTACCTCTAGAGCATCACGCCAATGCAGCCTGAAGTGTCTGAGTCAAATGTGCGGCTACTTCAGCTTCTCCATCCTTCACCTTAAAACTCCTGAACTGAGCACCTTCACATGGGAGTCTATTTTTCTTCCTCTGGGAGGCCTATGCCACACACTTACTTTGACGTTAGGACACTCCACCGTTTTTTCTGTTACATAAATGGACAGATCTTAGTTGGAATATATGGGAAATAGTATTTTCATCTTTTCAAATTTTTCGTGAACGTAATATCAGATAAGCCACCCCTTGGACTGAAGCCAAATGTAGAGCATTAATAATTTTGCAACATTTAAAATATCAGAAATGTGTAAAATGAAAATTGCATTCAAAGCTTTTTTCCACCCTTTTACCCCCGCCAAAGCCTTGAGCAAGGGAGTAAGTGTAGCTTCAAATGGGAACTTTAGTAGAATTCAATTTTAAATTCAACAGTCACTAATGTTATTATATCCTTTCTGTGGTAACGCTCAAATGCCTGGCGCTCTCTCCATGATTCCCTGGCTGTAGGCAGCATTCACCATGTACTTTCCCAGAGATTAGAGATAGAGGCACTTTCATAATACTGACTTGGTGCATCTTCCTTGTTTCTTTCTTCCTTGAGGGCAAAAACCAGATTATCTTGTTCTGAGGATATCTGACAGTGACTATTCCATGTCTGGCAGTCACTACAATCTAATTCTGCTGGACTTAATTACCATAATTTATTCCCTGTAGGTGGTTTCCAAAAATAGAAGTAGGTATGAACCTTGGCCTACAAGGCTCACACAAAAGACAGAGAATTAAAAAGACTGGCAGATAGGGGAGAAAAAATAAAAGCACACAGAGAGAGATAAATTAAATCCAAATTACTCATTTGGTGTGATAGTGAGACTTAATAAGCAAGTTTATTAAAGGGAAAAAATATCATTCAACTCAAAGATAGAGATGCATGAATAGCCCTCAGAATAGCACGCAGAATGGCAGCATCCTAAAGGTATAAACCCTACCTCACAATTGACAAGGCCTTTTCTGCAGTTCAAATCAATTATCTCCGGTGTCGTCCCGTCTGTGTGATCCAGCAAGTAACTCTGTCCTTCCTTAGTCACTCTGTCTCTTTCCTAAGCTGACTTTCAAATGCGTCATTGGCTCCTTTCCTTGTCACATCCCAAATTATCTTTGGAGACTGTCCTGCTCTCCACAAGCGGTGAAGAAGCCCTGAGCACGCGCCCTGGGGCCCAGACCCCTCAGCAGGGCTTGGGTCGCACTTTGCCCTCCAGGCTTGATGCTCGTGTTGCTTGAGGTTTTCCCAATAGTGAGGTAGCCCTTTTGTAAGGCAGGGATGGGGATGCTGCAAACCCCAAACCCTCGGCTTCTCTTAGGATTTTCATATCATTTAGTACCTGCTGCTTCAGGCTCATGTGTGCTCCCACGTATTTGTCTTCACCCCGTCCCTGTGATGTGTGGCCCTGCTGTTGCCCTTCTCTGACAGATGACTGAAAAACTTGCTTGAGGGGAAACCTGTAGTGGAGCAGGCTTGACCCGGGCTCTTTTGTGGTCTCACACAAATACTGCAGCCTACTTCCTCTCCTTTTAGCCTTCCCACAGGGCAGTGGCTAAATAATCCAGCAGTTGTCAATATATAGAGGGTAGCAATGCCCAGAAATACTTGTGATTACGTCCCAAAGCTGGCCAGGTTTAGAAACTGATGTTTACTGGCTCAGTGGCTCCACCAGCCTTTAGCTTGGCATGAATTCCCTGGAGAGGATGACTCTGCTGATGAAGACTCACCAGACTGTACATAGCTGACCCTCTTCCATAACAGCCTCTGGGGACAATACAGCCCCTTGTGTGAGGGGATGGTGAGATGGGGCTGACGGTCCACTGCTGCCATCCCAAGACCATCTCTACCCTGGCGAGCTTTTTTTTCCTGGGGCTGAAGGGATCTCACTTGGAGAGGGAAGCAGGTGCTCTGTTAGGAAAGAGGTTATCAAATTAGAGATGCCCCTCGGTGGCGAGTGCCAGGTTCACCCTGGCAGTGCCGGGACTGGAAGACGTTGTCCGCTGCTGTGACCTCTTGGTGACTGGGCTGGAGGGGAGATCGTGCCTGGCTGAAGTATCCACGTGGAAGAAGGGAGTAGCACAGGCATGAAGGTAATCTGGTGGTCACCTAGTGGTCTTGTCGCCTTCAGCTCTGGGTGCCATCCCCTAGGCTTTAGTAGTTGCTCTTGTGTTTTGCATTACTACATCCTGAGTGTTTTCTGCTATTTAGGGGATTTCGGGCTTTACTCATCTTGTTGCTTCCTGTGAGGCTCTGTGGATGTGCCCTCGGTGGCAGTACAGCCACCTGCCCGCGTCACGCACAGCACTTTTTACCTTGTGGGATGTCTGGTGTCATCGGTGCAAGAAGTCTTGCTGCCTTCCTTGGCCTTTGGAACAGGCTGGTTTTGGGGGAAAAGTTTGTATTGTAAGGAAGTCCCATGGACAGGGAAAAGATATCAATAAAATAATTTATTGCTCCAATTCTGAATTCCCCCTGCATCCTGGACCCTAATATATCACTCTGCTCACAAGTATGTCAGTGGTTGTCTCATCCTATAAAACCATGCAGTTTGCTCCTTGCTTTTGTGCACAGGAATTTCTGGATGTTAGGTTTACGGTTGGACTCAATGATCTTAAAGGTCTTTTCCCACCTAAATGATTCTATGATTCTATGATAATCTGGGGACAGGAAAAGGGACAGTGCTGATTTTGCTCTTACATTGAGTCGCTTGATTTCTTTAGCGCTGTCTTTTTTGTGCTGATTTCAGGAGCAGTCTCCAGGCCTCCATATAAAAATGCTGCTCCCACTGTTTTTGTTCTTTGTTGCTTCAGGTCTTCCAGGACAGTGAAACATCTGGCCCAAAGGTACAAGCTGCTACTCCATAGCGAGCATACCAATGAAGGCAAGATGGAAATGTGCCACCTTGTCGTTTTCCCTGCGTCCCCCTGCACATTTAGGAATGCCACGTGAATTGTGGCTACAGCGCAATTCATACCCCGTAGCAGTGGGACTCGAGCTGCTGTATGTGAGAAGCGAGCTGAGGGCACCGCGTCCTGCGGGCAGCTGCCTCGCCGGCACCGAGCAGCGGGAGATAATGCGTTCAGCAAATGCGTGCTTTCCCTCGCTGTTGACTTAGCGTGTGTGTGGGTGTATACGCTGTAGGTGTCTCGGGCTTATTAATGAAGCTGAGAATATGAATAATACTTAACTGCTATTGCACGATGCTTCTGCCACTGCAGTTCACTTGTAGCAGTAGTTGGGTGAGAGAGGGGAGGCTATGGGTGCACAAAACCTTCATCCTCCTGCCATCTTTACTTTCTACTTCCATTCCGCTGGGAGTCAAACAATTCCAGTGTTTTAATTGGAGGATATTTTGACTAAAGTATTTCTTTAAGAAACAAAGAAATCTTTGTGATTAAGTAGACACAATTAAAGAATTAAAAAATAAAATGGCTTTCTGGGGTATGTTCCATTGATAGTAGTGCAGTTCATTACTCAGTTCAAGATTATGTCTTTCTTAATGTGACACGTATTTTCTTACACCTTTTATATGCAAGAAGAACGTTCTTTCATTTATCTTTTAAATAGATAAATATTTAGATAGACAAAAGAAGAGAATATTTACACTTGCAGTTCCTTACTGTCTGTTTGCCATGACAGAAGACTATAAAACAGCTTTCTGGCGAAGAGAAGGGAGCGGCCGAAAAATAGCTTTCGAGGAAAAGTAAACAGCGAGGAAAAAGGATGCGCTGAGCTAAGACCTCACCAAAAGAAAAAAGCACCAGGGAGATGGATCTGGCTACAAGTACAAAGCAGAAACACAAAGCAGTCTGATTAATCAACTAGTCTGCTTCTTAGGTTTATTAAACATGACAAGAAATTTAATAGAGAACAAAATCAAGGTATTTGTAGAACAGTAAGGGTGAAACTCCTTGCCAGTTATAACCAGTAATTTTTATGTTGGGTTTCATAAGGATTGCCTGTCTCTGTCCAAAGCAGAACCAAAAAATAATAAAATAAATATGAAACGGTGCATTGTGATCACAATCCTAGGCTGTTTATATGTATGCTTCAAATTAAGGGTTTGATGTCATGGAAACAGCTTCTTCATTTGGAAAGCTCTGCGGCAGCGTGAGAAGGAAAAGACTGGCGAGAGCGAGAGGAAGAGGGAGCGAGGGATTGCGTGAGTGTGGCCGCGTAGTCTTCCCAACATCACCGGCTCCCTCCTTTCCCCAGAGAAAATGGGGCTACGAGGAGGGCAGGGCTCCCAGGCTGCTTGCCTTACCTCGCTCTGGAAGAATGCAATTCATTCCCCCTTTGCTGTTTGTCATCTGCAAGAGTGGATGTGGCTTATTTTGTAGTTAATGCAAAGTGCAGTTCTAAATAATTCTTAAGGGGGGTTTCTGTACTGAAGGAATGTGTATATATATATGGACATGTCAGGTACTTTTGTATATGGACTTTACCTAAAAACAGTATTTATCCACTAAAGCAAATGAGTCCAGAATCTATATAAATACTGTTTGTTCTGTTCTGCTTGTGTACATATATGCATAGTATGTTTTGTATAATTTTAGTGCTAAAAAGATGTTTCCTGTTGCTCCGCATCAGAGGAAAGCAGTTATTTGTGTAAAGAGCTTTTAAATTTTACCAGGAGAGAAATCTCTCCGATGAATACAGGATTACAATAGATGGTTGGGAATTAATAACACCGCTTGCATTGTCCTGGCTTCGATGCCAATTTATGCTCATCTTGTGGGCACAGTTTAGATTACTCAGTAATTGATTACATTAAGCAGTAACATGAGAGCTTTACAAAGACTAAATTAAGGGCATGTACTATATTTCTGCTGTGTTGCTATCGTGCATATCACAAAGGAGCAGAAACAGACCAATCCTGTACAACTGCTTTTTTTTTTTAAAGCATAGTAAAGCTGGATCTAAGATCCTGAGGTGGGATGGTGTGAAGCCGGTGGAGATGTTCCCCACTCCTAGGCGATGCTCGTGTTGGCATCATGGAAAGACCTGGTCACAGGGCAGTGCGAATCCTTTGCTTCTTTCATGGTGGGGCCAAACGTGTCCCTTCCTTTGACTTCTAGATGAAAAAGCCGCTCTGCTCTCCACCTAACTTTCTAATCTAGCTAGGCGGAAAAAATTTGGTGATGCAGCCAGGGCATTTTGTGATGGTGCCCAGCCTCCTGGAGACCTGTTACAGAAGCAGCTTGATGTTAAACCCAGAATTGAGCCATTTCCCCAGCCCAGGAGGAAAGAGCTGCCCACACCAAAGCGGGGTTGAAGTTGGGGCCGCAGCATCTTTGGAAGCAAACTGCAATTCCCAAGGGAAGAGCTGGCGGGGAGCCGCTTGCCACCCACGCAAGCGGGCAGCTCCGGGGGGAGCGGGGGTGGCTGCAGGGCGCCTGTAATATGGGCACGGTTTGTAACCAGCTTTCGCTCTGCTTGTTCCCCTCCTGGGAAAAGAGAAATAGTCAGTTTTGTTTTGTTTTGGTTTTTTAATAAATAATTCCCAGTTTAAGAAAGGTGCAAAATGAAGAATTGGAAATAACTGGGCGAAAGATAAGCTGCAATCCTGCCCACCCTTGTTACGGTTCCTGCCCCAGAACACGGCTTCCCCTGTTAGTGCTGCAGGGAGGATGCTTGGGGAGCATTAATTCTGGCGCAGCAAAATCAGTGTGCAACTTTGGCACTGAAGGTCCGTGAAGAAGAGCTCGGTGTTGCTGTGAGAGGTGCTCAGCACTGCAGCAGCAGCATCTACTGGAAAGATGCTTTCTAACAAAAGGCAGCTCATTCTTGTCTGTTGTGCAGAAATAGGCGTGTTAAAGAAACTGGAGGTGGAATGGTTATCTTGAGAAAACTGCTGAATTCTCAGAGAGAAATAAAATGAAAAGTGTCTCATTAATGCAGAGGAAAATAAAAAAAAACACTTTAAAATTATAGAAAATTTTCTGTCTTAGAATAACTCAATAGGTAAAGTAGAAGAGCTTGAAATTTCTTTCTTCAGAACCAGGCAATGGAGTGTAGTTTAGTTGAATAGCTCTGCCTCAGACTTTCGTTCTCTTTGTTATCAAAGCAACATGAAAGGTATAAGAGCTTGTGCAAAAGAGAAATGACTGTGCAACCTTTCTTCTTGAGTTGTGCCTTTGTGCGTGACTTATTTTGGTGTTTTCAAAGGTATTGAGGAACAAGAAGTGTGCATTTGCATTAGTGGTTTTGTTCAGATCAGGAATGCATTTTGAAACAGCTCTTCCAGTTGTCTGCACTAACGTCATTTGGTTTGCATTACAGGGCGATTTGAGAGCTCATGAACTTGGCTCCTCCTGGATGAAAATGAGACAAGCACTCCCACCGCTAATGGCCATTCAGTCCATCAGACCAGACTAGAGCTTGTCTGAAGTAGGCCCCCCTCCCCCCCCCCATTTTTTTAATAATGTGGGCATTAGGTCCTCAGCACCAACTGTTCATCTCCACATGTATCTTCTAATTGCAGCCTTAGGCTATGGAAATGGCTTCAGTTGCTACCCCACAGCTCCCTATCTGCATCTTTGGAAGATCTGTAGCTTTCCCTCGTTCTGAGGATTGATAGTAAGTGCCTGTTAAGTTTTTTGTAGAAGAAAACAGCTGTTTAAATAGCAATTATTATTGGTAAGTGTGCATGGTACAACCTATTGCCGTCTTTCTCCTGAATAAGCAATGCACAAAATTCCCCTCAGAGGCAGAGTCATTAAGGAGCTATCTAGATACATCGGCTTTTGCAAGTCTTTCATCTAACTCAGAGGTGGGAATGCAAATCTGAAACTTGTGGACATCCTGTGGCTTTGTAACACTCTCCGGGAGAGATGTGCTCATTGAGATGAATAGATCTCACTCATTCATATTCCTCGTTTACTCATGTAACATTTATAATATGGATAATGTTCCCCCTTTAATAAGTAATTAATAATAGCTCAGTGTGAGTTACAGACAGAACTTAACATTATACTTCATGGTACTTAACTGTTTCAGATCAGCACAGCCTGGCTTTGCAGGCCTGTGCAAGGGGCAGAGCAAAGCCGCTGGGCTGCGGTGGGAGCCCAGGGGATACTGTGCCGCAGGCGGACGTCAGCACCGGGTTTGCTTCAGCATGCGTACCGGGATAGCAGAGCAGGCGGGGACTTGGACCCACCCGGTCTCCTGTCCCTGACCTCCCCGGATGCTTTGGTTTGCTCTGGGAGCAGAGCTTCTTCGAGGTCCTGCCTCCCATCTCTTTGCTCCCTTGCTGGGGTCCTGTCTTTGGGGTCGGGAGCCAGAAGAAGCTGCTCTGGCGACGCGGGGGGACCACGGCTGAGGAACGTTTGTGCTGTGGGCTTCTTGCTCCTACTTGGCAGGAGTCTGGCTCCATATTATTCTTGACATGTAGGGATACATGATTTGCAAACTTGTGACATGTGAGAGGGTCATTGCTAAAGAACACTTTTCATGCAAGAGGACACAATCAGCTTCCCTGCCGTCATACCTCAAAGGTCGCCTCTCCTGTGCCGTGGAAAGGAGCCCCTGCCGCAGCCTGGTGAGGAGGCTTCTCGAGCAGAGCTGCCCTGGCTGCCTGGGGCCTGGCTCAGGGCCATACTTAAGTCTGTGCTTAAAATAAAGGACTCAGGTGCTGCCCTGTTTCTCTCTCTAAGGTCTGCACTACCAACCTTCGTCTCACCAAAGACGTGCCTTTTTACAGCAATACCCACAACAAGCAGCCTAGTAAATTTTATGCAGTCCTTGGAGCTTCTTCTTTGTTGGGGTGTGAATTCTGCTTCAGGGTAGTGTTTTTTGTATTATATTTTTTCCTTTTTTTTTTTTTGTTGATTTGTCTCAAAGTATTTTTTTTGTCTGTCTGATCAGCACATTTTGGAAGCACACATGGAAGACCATCGCTGCTTCATGGAATCAAAGCCTGTGAAAAGATTTCTTAGCAAATCTTTTTTGGATATAACAATTTTAATAAGCACTTTTCACAGACATTTTGAGACTCTTGCTTGCTTCAATAGCTATAGCACAAAGACTCGAAGAAGATATATCTGAATAGCTGCGGTCATAAAAATAGTTTTTTAAACTATAGAACAAGAGCTTTCTTAAATTACAGTGTGATGTCAGGAGTGAAAACAGTTGGTGCTGGTGCCAGAGACAGGGAGAGAGGAGAGAGAAAGGAAGAAGAAGGCACCAGCGATAAAACCTAGCAAGTTCATTTAAGAACTGCTGCTCAGTCCTTACAGTAGATATCTCAGTTCATCTCTAGGACTGTCAATATTGTGCATGTAAAAATGATTTACAAAAAAACCCCCACTTAGTTCTTCTCAAGACAAAAGGGAACAACTTGGCCAGCTTCATTGCAAGGCCGGTATAAATTGGGCAGTAAATATAATGACAGTAAATAGAAGAAAATGCGGACAAGACTTTGAGCCATTGACTCGGGTCAGGAAGGAGTGAGGAGGAGCTTGGGATGGGACTGGTGTGGTGCTGTGCCTTGGGAAAAGGGCTTTTGGGTTCATCAGTATGCCGCATTACTAAGACATGCATGGGGAATGCTTCTGACATGACTGAATGTAGCGGTTTGACATATTGCTCTGGCCTTTGTCTTAGCAGAAATACAGGAACATTTTCTATTCCGAACCCAGCTCTTAGAGAAATGAAATCAATCTTTCTTTCCATCTACTTGAATAGGAGTTAGATTGGACCCTAAATATTTTAAATAGCTTTGTGTTGAATTTCAGCACGAGCTTGGTCAAAATTAAAACATTTAACTTGGAAACAGAAAAGAGAGCATGGGTGTGGGCATGAATGACAGCTGGGGAAAAAAATACCAGTCAACGAGTTATTATTCTCAGTTTCCCTTTCAGTTTTCATTACACATCACCTGATACCTACAAGGGATCAGTTTGCTGTTGGGAACTGTAGGCACCACCTCAAAACAAAGAACAATAATTATGAAGTGCAAAAACCCCCTAGCACGAGTTCAAGATCTCGCTGTAGCCGCAGTGTTTATTTTGTCTGTAAGTGGCTTGGATGATGGCACTGCTGTCAAATGCAGAATCTCAAGGTCTGTAGACTACAGTAAATAAAGAGAAGGATGATGCAGACAACTGTAGACACTTAGATAATCTGCATTTTACCAACTTAGGTCAAAAAGCATTCAAGGAAGACATTTCAGCAAAAAACCACCAACGTGATGCGACAAAATACATCATTCAAAGAACATAACTCAATATTTTAAAAGATGAGATGTTTTCTAAACTAAAGAGGCACTGATTAGCCTGCTGTACAGGGAAATTACCAGACTTAGTCTGAGTTAGTAAGGATAGCTCACATTGTTCCCCAAAATAATAGAAGCATATTTGGAAAATGTAAAGAATCTGTTGATTTAAGAAAATTAAATGTTTTGCTCAATTCCAATTTCAGTTGCTCCAATTCAAATGCAAAAAGCAACTTAAGTCAATATATGCATATGAAAAAGGAAGGAAGTAGTTCAGAATAATTATGTTGGAAAAACTCAGATTCGGCTTGATTATAGATCTTTAAATGTCTAAAAAAGAGTAACTCCTACCATACGTTGAATGCATTGAGAGAACGGCTCAATGGGATGTGCATTTTTCGGATTAGATTGAAAGGATGAGAAAATAATGAAAGAATTTTACTGTACTATGGTGGATTTTTCCACCATAGTACAGTAAAAAATTGGCATTGTGTGGTGTTTTTTTTTTTAAATCTGTATTTTAATTTTGGGGGTGCTTTGTCAGACTCTGTGTGTGCATACAAATGACAGAGAGAAAGAACTTCCAGTGCCTAGAATTGGCAAGGTCTCTTAAAACTATCAGTGCTGGTGGCGATGGCAGTACTTCCCTTTCTGTGTACTCTTTCTAACATTTGTTTGTGGTTAAAATTTTAAAAAGCCCCTTCAGGCATCCTGTGAGGATTTTCTGCAAATCTCTGTGTTTGTGTCAATGGACCCATATGCAATTTTAGCTCAAAAAATACTTTTGTAAATCTGGCTTCTGGCGCCTAACATGTTAATAAAAGACGAGGTCATGGCCAAAATTTGCCTCTTCTATCATTGCTGCTGTAAATGGGAGGCCAGCTTGTACTTTCAAAGCAGAATTTGGCCTTTAATTGGTGTTGGCTCGTCCTGTGTGATCATGAAACATTATGGTAACACATGGGGTTTTATTGTAATGCCTTTGCAATGGACATGCTTGCTTTTTTTGCTTCCCTGTAGACTGCTGTTTACCAACGCTGCCCAAAGGAGAATACCGTCTATTCTATAATGATAACTCTTTCTCTAGTCTGAGCAGTGGACACATGAAGATTTGCTAGTTCACGTTTACCTCAGCTAAACATTATTTGGTGAAACACTGGAAACACTTTTGCTAAACCCAGTCTCTCTATCCATTTTTTTCGTTGGCTTTCTCTCCATAGGGCAATCTGAGATTTTTCCTATGTATTATAAAGGTTTTCATTAAATCTTTTCCTTATAGCACTTCTAATCCAAATCTGTCACTTCTCAGCCAAACCAACCACTTATATTCATGACCTTGCTCTTCTGAAGGATGTGGAGATCTGAAGAGGTGACTTTAGTCAGCTGCTTTTTTGCCTACAGGTTCTTTGTGGGACTCTACAGAGAGTTTTTTCGGTATGTATTTCACACTACTGGGAAGGTTAAAAAGGGGCTGGTGTATTTGCAGTATGCAGGAGGATTAATTGATCTTTCAGGGGGGCTGAAGGGAAGGCTGGGAAGTCAAGGGTGATAAGCAGATAGTTTGATAGAAACTCTGTCTGCTTCTCATCTGTGGTTATGTGGTCTATTTTGTACTTAATTTCGCATCTGGTTCTGTTTTTGGAGTCTGAGGTAAAAAGGCTGTTTTAGAGTGGAAGTGTTTAAGAATGAATTCCTTTCATTTTTTATTTTATTTTTTCATTGTACAATGGTTGTGTGTGTTGATTTAGGATGAAGATTGTGCTAGCATGACTATGCTGAATTTTCTCAAGGGTAAACTGCTGCATATACTCCACCTGAAGCCACAATGAAAATCAACGTGGAAATCAAAATCAGGACAAGGCAATTTCCTTTATGAGTGGGGTGATTCACCGGGAGCAAATGAAAGATCCAGGGGAATCACTCTGATGTCACCAGAAGATTAGTAACACATGAGGATTTCTCATAAAAATCCAGTTCTGACTAAATATTTTTGTTGTAAACAACTGCTGCTGAAATGATACATGAGAAGACATACCCTACTTCATTACAATGTTTGGATTCTTTCTCTTTTCACAATATAAATGCACCAATTTTCTTTGGCTTTTATAGCTCTAGCAGATAAAGTGTAGAGGGTAGCTTGAAGGGTCATCTAGTTTAACCTTTATTAGCACATGAATGCGTGAAACAGTATTAAATAGAAAATAGAAACACCTCAACATCAGATCAAGTGCTCAGTTTGTATTTACAGGTCGGACTGTAATTTGTGAAGATACTGGATGACAGGTCTTTGTCTCCCTGACTGTTAAGTAGAAGAGGTGGGAATTCTAGAGGTAATAAAGCAAAAAAATTCCTCTATTTCTTTTTTTTTATTTCTTTACTTTTTTCTTAACTGTATTTAACAGTTTCTCTCTCTCCTGGAATAAAAATTTGTAAATTCTACATGTGTCATTTGGCTTTCATGACATTTTATTCAGTGACAGAATGTGACAATGCTCATTTGTTTTTACCCATCGACATGATAAATATGAAGCTATGTAGTTTATAAATCTTTTTCCGGAGATGCTGTTGAATGAAAACCCTATTCTAATTTTCCTTAAAACAAAAAGTTTAGTTGGGAGCAAGTTGAACACTGTGACAACATGCAGCAAATATAGGTATTTTTTCCATTCATATCTTGTATACTTCTGGGCTTTTGAAAACCTGTTGGTTTGCGTACGTATTCTTTATACTGAGATTTGACTGGTGTGAGCAGGTTCTATAAACAAATTCCAATTATTTTGTTAGATGCACTGGTAAGCTTTTTCCTTCCCCTAATAACCCTAAAAGGCAGATGTAGGGCTCCCCTATCAGCCAAAGTGTGTTGGTCTGTAAGTCGTGCATAATCCGAAGGTGTTGAACAGAAGATTCCTGCTGTAGACGCCAGGAACTCATTTTCCATGGGATATTAGGAGGCATTTTCCCTTTCAATTCGAATTCCTTTCGCTGCAACTCGTGTAGCCCTCAGCACTTCATAACTGTGCATAAAAAAATGAAAGGATTGCCTACAAATAAACGTTATCGGAAGCTACAAGCAGACTGGCCAAAGATAACTTTGCAGAGGCAATAGCTGTGGATGAATTTCAGTATCAAACCAGGTTCAACCACTTTTAATACGTATTCTGCTGCAATTCGATATCCGCATTCTCCTGCCCCGCCAAAGTTGCTGTATTCTTCGCCCTTGCTTTTCTTCCTTGTTTTCCAGCTGCAGGGCTCCGGTCGGTGAGCCGTGAAGCCTCCTGCTGCTGCCGTTCCCAGCGCCAGGCGTGGGAGCGTCTGCGTCGGAGCGGGGAGGTGGGCGGGGGGCTCCCAATGCGGGGAAGGGTAAAGGGGACAGAGCAGAACTGGGAGGATGAGGGGGGTCAACTGGGGCTTCTAGGGGGTCCCTGCTGGGACCACCAGTATTTTTGAAAGGATTATGGTACTACGTCCTTGCAACGTACCATAATTTTCCAAGTGGGTGCATCTAATTGTAACTGTCACTCAGATGGAAAAATTTGGGACTTTTTTCCCAACATCCAATTTTCCTCGTAGAAGCCACATAATTTGTAGCAGACCTTTCTGTTTTGTGTAAAAAAGGGTCTTTCGCTTTGTTAGAGCCTCTCCTGCTCACTGAGCTTTCCAGCAGGGTGACAAGGGCGAGGATGTGTTTTGGTGGGTTTGTTTTGTGTCGTGGCGGGAGGGGAGGCAGCCCGGGGAGCGGTGGCGGTGGGCACCGGGGCCGGAGGGAGGGGGCTAGCCTGCTGGTGGCAGCCAGCGCTCGGGTTGACGGGGTCACCTCTGGGACTTCGCCCTCAGTGAGCTGAGCTCTCTGTCTTCTCAAGACCGCTCAGATGAAAAATGCTTTAGTGGGAACTTGACCTTTTCTTCCGTGGTCACCAGGAGTCTGGGAAAAACAATAAACTTTTATCAAAATTGTTATTTTCGCAAGAAAAGGTCACTATTGTTTAAAAAAGGGGATTTTTTTGGTGTGTTTTTATTGGCTGGTTTTATTGTTCAGTTATTTCAGGAGGGGAGTACAAAGAACCCAGCTGTTTCAAGGCACAAGTCAAGGTGCTACAAATCAAAGGGATATGGGGGGATGGGGGGGGGGCTGGGCACTCCATGGGAGTCGTAAGTTTTGACAGATGAACAGATTTCTTGCTTTCCCTTAAACCCATTGCTAGCCAGTTCAGGTCTTCCACCTTGTCTTCACAACAAACAGGCAGCGAATGCCCCCCAAAATATTTTTTGATATTAAAGAAAAAGCCCAGCAAAGGTTCTTTTCGTCTCCTTGGCTTTGGAGGCAGGGAGCCTTAGCGAGGATCCTGTGTGAACAGGTCCCATCATACTTCTCTCTTGATCTGATTAAGATGGTTTCTCATGTTGAAGAATGGCAGAAACTGTCAGAAATGTTGCTTTCTGTTGGTTGAGTGCTGAAAGTCTGAATTTTGAAGGCTGCTATTAGTGAGTAAAATAAGCCCAGAGCCACTGAGAAGCCACCAAACGTTCAGTATTTGCATGTTTTCTGTTTCTCTGTTTTGTCCTTGTCAATGTAGAAGGGCTTCAAAAAATCACAAAACTCAAAACATGGGCTTTTTTGGACTAATTTTTAATTACTTAGCACTTAGAGCCTAAATTACTGTTTTTCTTGAAACACCTCATAAATCTCAAGTTTTAAAAAAAGGGTATGTGGTAAACATTTGAGGATGATACCGCGTATTTTGCATGTTAAACAACACGATAAAACATAATGCAGCTTAACTGTGGCATGGCAACAGGTCTTCCATAATTAACTGTGCTAGTTGCACATGAATCTCACTGATTTATTTCAAAGTAGGCTGGAGCATGAACGTTTCTTAACCAAAGCCCAGAGAAGAGAATGGCCCTCATATGAATCATAAATATGCAAGAAAAATACAGGATGGTAGGAGTGGGTTGGTTTCTTTTTTTTTACTCTCTCACAATTTTTCTTCTCTCAAGTTGCCTATTAACAACTGTGTGGCTGTTTAGATGAGCATTTAGTCTCATCAGAGGGATCTTTACCAACACGAATGCCAGTTCACAAGCAGTACCAAACAGCTGCAGAGCACTGACGTTATTCAAATGTTTGTAAAAACGTCCTGTTTTCACGAGCGAATATAGTGAATTCTGTAGATGAAAAATGAATTGGAGAGTGACTAAGCAAATTCAAAGTCAGATGTATCTTTTCGGTGCAGAACCATCTTATACTGCTCACGGCTCTTATTTAGATAAACTCTTCTATGCTTATAGACTAATGCCATGTGGTAGCAATAATAACAGCGCTTCCACAGGGATGAGTAGCACAGGCAGCCCAAAGCATTTAATGGCATCAGTGTTTCCTATAAATTAAGCGTGCAGCATCACATTTTATTGACAGGAAATAGCTAATTTGCCTCAAGGCATCTGGCTTTTGATTTTATTAACCTGCAGGATGCCTAAAGAAAGAAGCATATATATAACATTATGTCAAAAAGATCATTATTTCCAGAAAGGCATCACTTACACTATATATGAAACTATATGAAACACTAGAGTGTTTCATATAACAAGCAGTGGAATAATTGTCAATGCTGTACCTAGTCAGAAAGTAACTATCTCAGAAGGGGATAAAAGCAAATAATTTTTCATTGGCATCTTGAGAAAAAACATTTTATATATATATATTAAAAAAATCATGATTTTATATATATATGCACTTCATCTTCCCTTTAGTTATTTTGATGCATTTAATAATAGCATTTCATATTCTGTCAACTTTCATCCAAGCAGTTAACAGACATTAATTGAGATCCATGGTCTCACAGCTGTCACTTTGATGAGAGATGGTGGAGTGGAAATGGAAGAAAAGCGAAGGGCCTGTCGGCCAGAGAGGCGGGTGTCCCTCCGTGAACAGCGTGCTGAGAGTCTGCCTGCGATGCCTTCCTGGTGCCACCAGCTCTGGGAGCTTTACTGCGGGAGTTGCAGCTTTTGGTGTTTTCCTTGAAGATTCCCTATCCAAAGTCAAGCTATTATATTGCGTTATTAGGAGGCTTTCATAGTCAAAGAGACCAGCTTGGATGGGGGACTCCAAAGACTCTGAAATCAGAGTGTAAAAGAAGACGGATGCGTTCTAGTTCAAAAATCCTGTAATTCTGAAGGACAGCCTTAGGTGGCCCGATGAGTGATATCTGCGAGTGCGGGGCGGTCGGGGTGGTTTCCCTGAGCCGAAGGGGCAGTCACGAATCTTGGGAGAGCACCGTCAGCTCCAGATGCCTGCTCTTGACCCTCCACCGCCGTTGGGGCTGGGAGAGGTTGCCTGCACCGAAACCCCATGCGCCCAGCCAGGGTACGTGGGGCACCCTCCCGCGGCCACGGCTCATCTTGGGCTTTGCTACAGCGATTGTGACAAAGCCCTCCTCCCCACCATCCTCAGAAACGTGGCAGAGCCAGGGCTGGCCAGCCTTAAGGGGCGTATATTTGTTGCATACAGTACGCACAGATGAGGTGTCGTTATTTCTGTTATTGGTTAGCTCTGTGGCTGCTACATTAATCATTCAGGGGAATACACCCTGCAATTTTGCCCTGAATTCGGGAGCAGGCTCCTGATCCCACATCTGTTTTCCCGTTGAGGCTGCCAGCCCAAGCCTGCCGGTCTTTGCTGGATGGGTGAAGCCTTCAAGCTCCTGCTGGACCAGCCCCTGGTGACACCCAGGGAGTTAGAAATCTCCACTTAAATACTGTGCCTGTAGTGCCGGGGCACTAACCACCAGCCGTGAATGAACCTGGGGCACGGGCACTGGCATCTGAAAGAGCTCGAAGCTGTTTAAGAAGTTTGAGCTGTTTCAGCGATGGTGGCGGCGTCCCAGCTGAGTGAAAGGGAGCTCCCTGTTGAGACAGCAGCTCCTTCAACTTCTTACATGTTGTTTCACGGACGAACATCTGCCCAGCTTGAACCGTTTCCCAAAGCTTCCCTTGTGCTGCTGGAGGCAACCTGAAGCTGCAGGCGCACGGGGTCCAGCCGGAGCACCGCCCCGTCTTGAGCTGGGTGGGTGCTGATTAGTTTGGCCGTCGCAGCGGCGAGGCAGGTCGGGAGCCTCGCCAGGCTGGCTTCTGGTCCCAGACCTCAGGCTTGGGCCTAAATGGCAACCTAGATGTGCTGCAGAAAGCCGGGTTTGTCTGCATTTGAAAGGTGATGCTGCAACCCGGTTGGCGTGGGGCTGGGAGCCGTGATCAGGCAGCATGGCTACCCAGCATTTTGTATCCAGCTGCAGTAACGGAGTCGCTTGGAGTCGGTATAACATCTTGTCTTCATTTGATGGATTTGACAGATTTGACAAAACTCCTTCTAAAAATACATGGAGCACGCCCACACGAACCTCCTCCCTTCCCCAAGGCTATCCATGATCTCTGTAGCACCCGTGAGATCAGTAACTATGACAGACGGTACCAGGTAGCCTATACATGCCCATACTTCTATATAGACCTAAATCTGTAGTTGGACTAACAGATTGGAAATTGATTATATAAATAAATAAATATAAACACAATGTAATTTATGATTATATAATTCTAATATATTACTTATTAATTAAAATTAAAAAAATACATACATATAAAAGAGATTATATAACTAAATAGTCTACAGTTGGGCTAACATTATAAAAATAATGCTTGTCAGGCAGCCATAACCGCTTTTAGGTGTGGATAGTAGGTATGATGTTTGCAGAACAGATGCTGCTTATGTTGAGTGAAGCTGTCTGTAAGTCCCGCCACAGTACAGATGGGCACAAGCATCTGATTCAGTTGGGATTAGGTCCGTGTAATTTAGTATTGTAGAGAGAGATGAAAAGATTTTGGAGAGGGTGCTGCCTGTTAGCGGAAAGGATAAAAAGCTTTGGGTTTTACTTTCGGATACAGAGAAAGGACACTATAGAGAGAATTTACCCTGCAATCTCTGACCAGCAGAGTATTGGCCATCTGATGCAGAAAATTACGCTAAATAATGCGGTCATTTAGTTACTGTTTTGACAGCTGAGGTTATCTGGTTATCCAAAGCCCACATGCATATTTTTCTGTTTGTAAAAGCTTTCCTTAAATAATGTAGCCAGGTAATCAAGCCTCACTCTAGGATAAAGCAATATTCATATGTTTTATAACTTTGCCAAAATTTAAAACTTTCGCTGTCAGAATGTGTGCACAATTTCTATTCTCTGAAACAATTTGGCTCTTTGCAAGAAAGAGATGTCTGCCTTGCTCAAGTGTAAAAGCTCCAAATGTTTTAGTACAGGCAGAGCTCTAGAGCAGGGCTGGAAAGCTGGGTGAGGAACTGGGCTGGTGTCAGGGTTTGTCCCTTACCCTCCTTGTGAAAATACCCCTGAAAGGCTGCGGTTTCTGCTGTCTTATCTCGTTCTGCGTGCACGGGGCTGTGCATGCTCACTGTGTGTGTGTCCGTGGTGGAGAGGGACGTGGGAGCGGGTAAGGGATGGGTGGGAATGCGGAGGCAGGAGCAGGAGGCAGGACTGAGCCCTGCGGGCTGGGGAGGGGACTCAGGTGGGACCGAGCCGGAGGCATCAGGAGTCACAAGCTGCCAGGAGGATTGAACCTGGCCTGAGGAATAGAAGAGGTCAGGGTAAGGGGTGCAAGGGTAAAAATTCACTTACTGCCAGTGCAGAGTGTAGCTCCTTTCGCTAAGAAACCAGAGCGGCCATTTCCCGTTGGCACCTTCGTGACACCTGAGCAGGGGTTATTGCTGCCTCATCGTGCAGTTTGGGGCCGCAAGCATGCAACCTGGGAACCTCTGAGCCCCTTCCTCACTTGTGGTAAGGGGTTGCTTACAGCACCAGAGGGAGACACGGGACAAAAAAAAAAAATCTGTTTTCAAGTTGCCTGTGCAAACCTGACTTTACTCTCCCGACTGGTAACGAGTGCAGTCTTGGGTTACCTGCTCACACACAGCATTTTCCACAGACTTGCAAATAGTTCAGGGCAGGTGGGTCGGGGGAGGTATCACAGCTATGGGGAGACAGAGGCTGTCGCCTCCAGGACCTCTGCACTGTTTGCTGCAGGAACCGGGAAAGTGTGCAGTGAATCAGATGGAGCAGGGGATGGGCTGTTAAATACTGCCCCGGAGAACTTGATTTTCTTCCTGACGCTGCCAGAATTCCACAGGGATTTAAATCACATCACTTCACTGACATTTTTCACAGGTGATGCCTGTGTGTTCTTCAATTTCTGGATTTCTTATCTGAGCCCTTCAGTCTGACTTGTTGAAATGAAATGAAATGAAGAACACTTGGAGTTTCCAATGGAGACTAGGAGAGCTCTGCTTTGCTCTGGAGAAATACAGTGCAATAAAATGCCAGGTTCCCTAAAAAAGTCAAACTGTAAACATTTCAAATGAGTTAGCCCTGCTGACATTAGTATCTCTGTGCCTCAAGCCTTTATTTGTAAAATGGACATAAGGAAGTCTCCTCATCTCACAGGACATTTGGGAGAACAAAGCCATTGTTTTTGGGAAAATGCTTATATGCTGAGGATTACATAGGGAGATGAATAATTCTGTCTCTACAATGGAATTTGAGTAACTTGTAGTAAGGGAGGCATTGGTGGAGCACCGAACAAAGAAGGAAACAATATAGGGAATTAACTCGAACAGCAGTGGATGCTCTTTCGCCATTCCCCTGGTGAAGAATATCAGGTGAGCAGTTATGCCCTGTCTATTCCGTGTAAAAAGAGGAAGGACAGGAGCATTGCGGAGATGATAGTGTACGACCAGGCAGTTAGAGGGTACCACAGCACACACGTGATGGAGCTAAGCTAGGTTTGCAAAGGCCGCCTTGCCTTGGGAGCCCTGTGCTCGGCACTGCCAGCTGCTCCCTGGGTTATGGGAGTGCTGCGCCGAGTTACAGGCACCGAAAGAAAGCGCAAGGAAGGGGACTGACAAAATGCCATGCAGCGGTGCTCACTTGCTTCTGCCAAGCAGTGCCAAGTGTCCTCGCCCTTGGGTGCTCTCTGCACTGAAACACTTTTGCCCAAAGGTGCTCGTGCACCTTAGAGATAGCAGCCAGTGAGAGCTCAGGGTACCGGTAGGTACCCACATATGCGGCAGAGCTGCGTTGGAGAATTAATTTGCAATTCAAATGTAGTTACTGAGGTAGATAAATTTAATTATTTAGAGACATTCAAGCCAGATTTCTGAGTGCCACACTCATGTGTATTTGTCAAAAACGATCATTTGCTTCATTTACTCTGCAATGATTTTCATATTTTGAATTGTCACCTCAGCTCTTAAAGTTGTGATGTATGGCTGGCACCGAAATATCTGAGGAACTCCAGACAAAGAGTAAATGCTTGGGAACGTGGCCGAGGCTGTTGCTGCTCCAGCACGTCAACAAGCAGGCGTTATTGCTTAGTGCTTGCCTTCAGAGCTAATACACACCACCATCTGGCAGGTGTGCATGAAGAGAAAGCAGCTCATCAAAAAGTCAGATTATCACCGTGCCTAGGTGCGTGACCACGTGGAGGAGGCCAGGAACAGAAGCTGTACGTTTCAGAGAATGAAGCCTCTGCAGATGAATTCCCCGTGACTTAATGGGAAAATCTTGCTCGCCTTATTTACCTCGGTAATTTCACTGAGGTGAACTTGCATGAGAAAGGCAGGTGGGACCCATGTAGGTCTGCTGAAAGATACAGGAGAAGCACGCTTAAGACAAAGATTGAAATTACAATGCTTTGGTAGGGAGAAATGGAAAGAAATTGGGACCATACGTGCAGCAAATTTTCTGAGAGCATACAACTAATTTTGCTCTTTTCAGATGCAACATTATGAACAGTACATAATTTTCAGCCCAAGCAGATCTGGCACTAGCATATTTTAGAGGTTTTTCATGTGGAGTGGCACACTGCAGCTCCAGGCCCTCCATTCCTCATTATTAATGTATCCTGCTTTCTGCGTACGAGAAACCTCGAGCTGTGCAGGTACATAATGGGCACATAAACGAGAAGAATTCAGAAAGAGTTTTCCTCACAACCCCGGTGACTGAAAAATCAAAAATCCAGAGAATTTTGCTTATTCATTTCACCTGATCTCATAGCTTTGGTGAACTCTATCCCTCTCTAAATAAGAAACCTGCTTGTTCTGCTTTTTGATGGATGATTCTGCTTTACTACCTGGCGTTTTACAACTAATGCAGTATTTCTGGAAAGGCTCATATCGTGCAAATAAGGGATATGCTTTTGCATCGTAACCAAAAATATCATGGGACAGTGTCGTTAAAAATAATCTTTATTCAGTATTTTTATTCTATCAAATTTGTTTTCTTGCCCTACCTGCTGTACATCATTGTGACACATTCTTTTGCTAAAAGACTTCTAGAGGGAAATATTAAGTTTTCTTTCCTTCAATATTATGTGCTTGGGAACCTTGATTTTTAAAAGGGAGACAAATCCTCCTCCTGTTTTAGGGCCTAGATATAGATATGCTTGCTTGTATAGGCCACTCAGGAACATATCTGAATTTGTTCCCCTGCTTAGCTGTGGTCAGAATTCAAAGCACACAGTACACGAGACTGTAAGTCACTCCTTCTGGCTAATTAACATGATTGTATATTATCTGTCTTCCCATCCCAAATGAAACATATAGAGAAGCCGACAAGCCTGATGGCTCCCTACGGATTGTTGTCGTTCTGGTATCTAGACTAATGTTAAAATGAAGAATCGATAGGCTTTTGCACTAACAAGATGGTCTTGAAGACCCAAGCCCATTACATTTTAGGGTGTGCTTTCAAACATTAGTGTTTCTCACTCATGCTGATGGACGGGGTGTAATGTGCTGATCTCCTCGTGTGCCAGCAGGCAGGCAGGGCAGTCGGGCAGCCTGCCGGTAGCGGTGCCCGCAGTGCCCCTGCCCGACCCCTTCTTGGCATGGAGCATCTGAGCTGATTTGATGGAAACCATGTGTCCCAGAGGAAGCAGGGTTTCCCTCCGGCAGCTGCGCCTTTGGGATGGGGCAGTGCAAGGGCAGCCTGGCAGCCCGACCCCCTCCACTGGAGGGGGAGCAACCATGGGTTGAGGTCCCCAAGGGAGCAGGGCCGGGGGGCTGGTGCTGTGCTGTGCCCCTCTTATAGACCAGAGCCCCACCAGAGAGATAAAATAAGCTGGGAGATTGTGTGCCTGCGTCTGCGAGGTCAATGGGAAGGTGGGAAATGGGCATCCCCACAAGCTCCGGAAACCCTCTGGCTACCTGCCAGCCCCTCCAGATTGCCCTGGAGCTCATCGGCTCCCTGCCCATAACCCCTGTCACCCTGTGTCCCCCGTGCTTACCCACAGCCCTCCACCACCGACACCCGAGTTTCACTGCTGTCTGAAAGGAGACCTACTCGCTCATTTGCTCTTATGATAGCGACGTTCAATTTTTGTCTAAACTGCCAAGAAATCCTTGAACTGGTGCCACCAGTGAAGCATTTCTCTTAACTCTTATGTGACACTATTGCTACCTTGTCTGGCCCCTGTTTGCAGGTTGTCTTATCAGACCATCAGGTGGACGGATGGAAATATCAACGGTCCCAGAAACGTGGTCTCAGCGTGACGATTCAAGAGTTTGAATACTCACTTTATGCGGTATGTTGTAAGTCCAAAGAGGATGAAATGATTGCGTAAGTTTTGGCTGCTCATAAATTTTTCTGTGTCCTTTGCAAAGGGGGTGGGGGAGGCTAGGCAGGCCTGGGTAGCAGTTAAAAGAAACAGCAAAAGAAGAACTATTGATGGGTAGTGGAGAAGTGTTGTTTTACTCATTGATTTGATTTTCCTGTACCGCTTCCTGGCTCGTTTGCATTAGGCCCAGTGTGGATTCATGAAATTTGAATGAGTTTCCAATATTTTTAAGATAAGAGCAGTCCTTATGCAGAAAAAAAAGGTAAGATGTAGTACTCAATTATGCAAGAAGAGGGAGAAAGTACAGAGCAGCTGACTCAAGGCAAATAGACTAAGTGTTGGAGAACGCTGTGGTGCTGTCAATCTATCTTTTAATGATTATTTATTAAGAACAGACAATATGTGAGCCCTCCCTTTCTGGCTTCTCTTCAGCTGGATGCCATCAATAGAGTAAGGCAAACAACAGTGGTTTTGGGATAGACATATATTAGGAGTGCATTAGACACTACAAAGAGACGGAAAAGTTGTGCAGGTATGGAAAGAGTATTGTGTTTACATTTTCTGTGATGAAAAGAACATAAATTTGAATGCTGCTGTTGCTATTGATTCTTGTTGACTTCATTGAGAAATACATGCAGACACGTGGAGTTTGATTTTATGTGGCTAAACATTTAAGCAAAGATGTCACTGGCTTTTCAAGGCAAAAATTCAAATACTGGGATTTTGCCATCACTTTCTATTTTCTCAGAATTATTTTAAGATCTGGTATCATCCCTGCATTTTCCCAATATCCTTTTTCTTCTTCACTGTTTTTTCCTTTCTACTGAGAGCGTCACTAAGGTATATTTTGCGTTCTTTTTCTGCTTTTTTCCCCAGTCCCCTTATTTTTTTGCCTCTCTTTTTCCCTCTTCTGTTAATCTCCTTTCTCTCCTTGCATGCTTTCTGTTCTTTCATTTGCCCCCTTTTATCTCCACCATGCAAGCTCTCCCACTTTTACATTAATAGGTCAGCCACAAACAGTCAGCAGTTTTAGATGGCCTGTCTTTTGCAGTAAAGAAAATGAGCCTTTCCATTTGTGAAAAAAAAAAAATGTCCGTGATAAGTTTGAATGACTTTTCCTAGCAGTTTGAAATGGTGAAAGAGGAAGCCTGAGGTGGGCTTGTGAGGAAGGCGATTCTGAAAAGGCAAATGCTGCGGTGTATATGACATTCTCCATTCTGAAAAAGCTAAAGAAGGCATTTGATGGAGCTGGACGCATTAAACGTCTAATACAGTGGGTCTTGCTATCAAGTGCTGCTTGTAACACAAATATTTCATAGTGTTCAGTTACTGAACCCCTTAATTTTCTCCACTGAAGTCACAGGGAAATTTATAGAACTACCTCCGTGTAATGCGATCATCAAAAATCTGAGTACATCTGGAAAAACAACCGTAGTCTGGGTTAAGCTTTCCTTCCTCTTCAAAATTTCCTTGCTGAAGGTTCTCTGCCATCGTTTGGCATCCTCAGTGTGTGACACAACAGAAACAATGCCTGCTGTGTTAGCTGGTCTGTCTGGCATCCCTAAATTTCACGACAGAGGTGAATTGAAAGTTCTCCACACAAGCATTTAATTCTTTGTTCCAAGGAGCAGGAGAGTTCGTCCTGTTGGTCCGTGTACTGGACGCTACCATCCTCTTTGTCCTGAAGCAGGGGAGACTTCCAGTATGGTGGTAGTTCCCTTTGGGTAGGGACTATTAAAATGAGATTTGAGACTAAGGTCATAATTCTTTTCCTACCACTTGTGTGCAAACCAAGGGTAAGCATAGACATAATACACGATTGGACTCAATGATCTTAAAGGTCTTTTCCAGCCTAAATGATTCTATGATTCTATGAAAATGGTGAATGAGAAAAGCTCAGCCAAAACTATGGAAGATATGGGGGACATAAGTGGCAGAAATGGGATGCCCAGAGGAGTGCTTCTTCTGTTTCCCCGGTTAATCTTGCTTCTCTTCAGCCAGCTAATTTGGAAAGTAGGAGTCCAAGAGGGTCCCTAGTTTGGCACCAGCAATAATTCCCACTGGCCAACTTAATCCAGACGCCCGCATCTGATTCAGATGCTCAGGCTAGGAGGTTAGCCCCCTCCACTGCATCAGTGGAGAGAGAGATCCTGCAGAGCCTGTTGAAAGCAGGACCTTAATTCAGCTTGAAGGAATCTTTGCGTTGAGGTTAAAAGGAATCTGGTGGGACATTTGCCTCAGGTAGATGGTATGAATACTCAATTGTGGAGCAAAGCAACTGCAGCGAAAATGCACTCACCTAAAGCTGTGCTAACATAATTTTGAATAATGAATATGTGAGAGGAAACCAATTTGCTTTTAGATAGCCCACAAACAGGAAAAAATCATGAGGTAAATTATTCATTGTGAATTATTTGCATAGGCTGATAGGAACTCATTAAACACCGAAAGACTGATTTGCAAGAAAGAAATGGAGAAAGTCTTTAGTCTGGTATTTCTCTTCTCCTAAACTTCCAATAATTGTCTATCCAACAAATTGAATTTGTCTCTTTCTCCTGCTGTTATTCTGTACTTCCTGGACCATCCTTACTGAATGTTTTATGGCAGAGTTTTTCTGTGAGCCAAGGAGCTTGAATTTCACAGCTACATATTAAAGTGCATCAGAAAACAGTAGAAGACATCACATTTTCTCTACTTACTTGTGGCTGAATTGCTACAAATTTTTAAATTAAAAGTATTAGCTACAGATACATAAATCTCCCATTTTTTTAAACACATCCCAGCCTCTACAGGCCAAGGATCCAGCTTTTACATTAAGTAATATGAGAAGCAATTCTAGGTGCCTCTGTTTCTGAATACCCAATCTGAGCCAATTTAAAGGGACATAGCTTGGGGCAACCTAAATTGCTATACCATACTCGAGTTGGAAAATACTGGATTCCTGTAGAAAAAGGGCTGAATCAGTATCTAGGTTGTTTCAAGCAGCTTTTTTTGTAACCTGTTCTTTAAACCCTGCTAAAGATGATTCCACAGCCAGCTAGGCAGCATATTCCCAGTGCATGCCTATTCTTGGAATTAGGATATGCAAATTGAATTATATTTTCTGCAAATTAAGCTGATTTTGTCTTGTCCCACCTTCAGGGGACACGAGAAACATTTGATACCTGTCCTTCTTCTATATCCTTTTCATACAGAAAAGTGTTACTGTGGTTCTCCTCAAATTCATCTCTCCTAGACTAAGTAGGCTTTCCTGCAGAAGGTGTATTTTCCTGACTCCTCATTCTCATGCAGTTCTGTACTCTTCCAAGTGTCATGCCCACAGTGTTCAGCTGAAGACTCATCAGCTCCAAGAAGAACAGAAAAAAAAGGTCTTCCCGGTCTTCTGCATGTTATTCTTTTAATAAATTGGGTAAGGATTAGATGTGGTGGCTTTGTAGCATTGCCATAGTTTTTACTCATGGTGAAGCAGTGACCAAGTGCAACCTCAGACACTCTTCTGCAGAACTGCTGTTTAACCAGTTTTTCCACATCTTGTGTTTGCACCACTAATTTCTCTTTCCCCTGTGGATCTGCCTTTTCTGAATTTCTTCCCATTCTTCCAATGGGTCAAGTGCATTTTGACTTCTGTTCTCAACCTTTGAACTTCTGCAATCCTTCCTGACTTAGACAGACAATATTTTATTAATATACTCTCCTTTTCACTAGCCAGGCTGGTAGTAGTGAAAATGTTGATAGAGCTGGCCTTGGCAGCCCATGTGGGATCTCCCTTTCTCGTGCCTGCTAAGGGTAACTTGAGTGCGCAAAATATATGCATACAGACACATACAGTGCAAATATGTAGCAATAGAGTACAGAGATGGAGTTGAAATTTGACATGGTAATTCCTGTTGTGCCACAATAACTCTGGGGTTTGAACACAATTAAATTTCAGTCACTTTTTTTCCCAAATAGTGCCATTTGACACTGTAATTGCTTTGTATTCAAAGCACAGATCAAAACTGCTACCACAAAAATTTCTTCACCGCAAGGGTTGTCAAGCATTGGAAGAGGCTGCCCAGGGAAGTGGTTGAGTCACCATCCCTGGAGGTATTTAAAAGACGTGTAGATGTGGTGCTTAGGGACATGGTTTAGTAGTAGACTTGGCGGTGCTAGGTTAATGGTTGGACTTGATGATCTTAAAGGTCTTTTCCGACCTAAACAATTCTACGATTCTATGATTCCGTAACCATTGAAAAAAATAATGATATGGCCTCCCCACGTATGATTTAATTCTAGCATTCATTGTACTTACAGTAGACTCACAGTAAATTTTTTGTAAAAATTAGTAGCATGCTTGCCCCTTGCTCCCTGAGCCGTATTTTAGATATCAGTTGTTAGATCATCTTTCTCTGTTTCTGTGGTTTAGTGAGGAAAGCAGAAAGTTGTTCATTTTGCCAGAATTATAGATTGCTTTCCTTTGCCAGTGGAAGTTGTGTTGGCTTAAGCTGGAGGGGAATGGGCTGAGATCACCCTTTTGCATTGGAATATCTTATGTGCGTGTAGTGAGATAAATGAGGATGAGAATAAATGAGAGAGGAGGATGGCAGTGCGGGAGGGCAAGGTGCCAGGAAAATCTTTCTCTAAAGAAAGACAGAGCTGTCTGGAAATGTGCATTGTCACTCCCAGAGGAGAGGGGGACAGTCCTGCCGGAGGTCTGCGAAGCAGTGCCTTTGCACCTCATGGAGACTTGGTGGGACAATCCATGGATCCTTGGGCAAACTGGGAGGAGCCCGGCTTTCTGCAGAGCTGCGCGTCACCTCCCCGTTTTTAGGGCATGCCGGAGATTTACCTGTTCTCCAACCACACGTGGAAGACTTTCTTCCCCTTTCCTTTTCCCACGGGCTTTATGGCCGAGGAGAGAGCCCAGGCATTAGAAACCCTTCGGTGTTTCGTCCCTGGCACAATGGGTCGTAAACACGTTGCTGGAAAAATGCAATCCTTTAGGAAGTGACCTAGTTAAGGCTCCTACGTCTGCAGAAATTTGGTTTTCCCACCTAGGCAGCTCCTGGCTAACCCCTGGTAAGCTGTTCCTTTTCTCTCCCACGCTCTCTGGAAGGCTGTAGCTCTCTTTTTGCAGGTGTAATTCAATCAAACAGGCATTGCATATTCCTCGCTAGTCATTGCCTAGTCCCCCAGGCACTGACCGAGTCATTGCCTACCCATCGGCCTCGCCGGGAAGTTGCATAATGCTGCAGAGACACAATGGAGAAAGACGTATTTTTAAATGTGTGCTTTATTTTTTCTTTTAAACCTGTATAAATAAATACAAAATGACAAAGAGGTTCATGTTTACTAAACATTGCATTTGATTGTATGACATTACACAGTGTGTGTCACAATAGTTCACCTTGTAATTGTGTCCTTTTAGCTGTTGGTGCATAATTCTATAACTCATAGGATACAATTAGTCCTGAAGCTGCATCCAGCCACCCTTTTAGTGGAACCCCTGAGTGCTTACAATTGCAAGAGTGTATTAGGGGAGCGCTTGAGCCAATTGGCCGAAATTGGGGAATTTCATAAGAGAGGTCTGGCATAGCAAAAGAAGAAGCTAATGGGAGGGGTAGGATAGATTCTTGAGAAAAGAAAAAGTATTAAAGCTTTGGAGCATTTTTATTTCTGATTTTCTTCCCCTTAGCGGTTAACAGAAATATATCTGAAGTAATCAAAGTCAGCAGAGATCACAGGTTCATTTAGGAACATGATTTTTTTCACGCTCACTGAGAGCAGGCAAATGGACAAATCTTGCATGATCAGTTTTTACCTGAAGAGCTGGTCCATATTTTGATAAGGGTAGAAATATACTCAACCACTTGATGAAATGCTAATTCTCCAAACCGCTTACCATCCTCACCCAGTGAAGGTCAACTGCCAAGGTTTTATAGACATCCTCTGGTCATGATTTGCTTGCTTGCTTCTTTAAATTGCACTCCATGTGCTTTTTCACATTCAATTCTCTCTAATTCTCCTCAGAAGGCTTGAATAGAGCTACTTTACCTTCCCATTTAGAGCTTATAAAAGTATTTGCTGCAAACAGTTTTTGCATTCTGCTTGGCCTGTTTAATGCAAATTGTTGTTTTCAGGTAGATTAGAATTTTGTATAGACTTTTCCCATTATTCTGTGAAATACATATATTTCATATGTATTTTAGGAATGGGGGTAGCTGTAAAGGATGACCCTTCACTACTTGAGATATATGATTGGCGACCTAAGTATGGTTTATATTTGTTCACTGGCTGACTTAATGAATATCAATGGGAACTGTGTCTAAAGAAACAATTATGGATTTGAATGGTGTGTGGGCACCAGGGAACTGGTGACATTACGCATAAGCCATAACAAGAAGTTAAAAATTGTAGAGAGGCTTTGGACTTTGACGATCTTTTCCTGACCTTATTTTTCCTGGATCAGGGGATTTTTGGTAACATTCAGCCGATTCTGCATTCAAATCTGTGTTTCCGTATGAGTACCATGTTTGCTATTGTTTGCATTTGCTATTGCCTTCCTGTGAAGTGCTGCTCGCTTGCGGTTCATCTGCCCCATCTTCCCCGGCCGGTGGAGTTAGAGCTCAATACCTTCCTTCCCTTCGGCAGCGTTTTGAAATAAGCTTGGTGGGTATCATCTGCCTTACCGGGGAACTATTTACCACTTTACTGTTCCATAAAACGATTGTTCCCAAACACAGGTACCCCGCTGCTTTGATACTGGACATACTGCTGTTGCCTGGGTCTGTGACAAGGCTGAGGCATTACAGAAGTAAATCAGAAAAGAAATGTTGTTTCTCAGCTCACCTTCTGCCTCTCGCCTCCTGCATGGAAGTTTTTGTAAATGATTTTATATGCTTCGAATTTGTCAGACTCAGTGAGACTTTCCTATCCGAACAAAGGGAAAAATGTGAACTTTTTTTTAAAAAAGAAAAACCAGTATTTTCTGCTGAAGATCTCAAATCCAGCAACTCTACCCTCCTCCCCTCCCCTTTCCAATGTTTTATTTCCACTGGGCAACATGTTTTGAAGCCAGCTGTTATACTCTGCTTGGAGTATACTGAAAACCCATAGTCCTTCCTGGCTTAGGAGTGGAACATTGAGCACCTTTTGAAAATTTGGTAGTAGAAAATGAGGCTCACAAAATCACTGGTAATTGAGCCTCATAAAATCAGCTAGCAAAAATAATGGGACTTTTACTTGCTTTCCAATTCTCTCCTTCCCGCTGTGGCCACCTTCATTTCCAAATGTACTAACAGAGGATAGAGATGGCAGGTGCGGAAAACCTTCTGGGGTGGATACAACAGTTCATATTTAAAAAGATTTGTTTGATCTAAACAAAGTCTCTTTCACCAAACAGTTATCTCAATAAAACCGGCGATATGAATCTCAGATGGGCCATGTGGCACGAAGCCAAAGGCTGAGGGCTACCAAGCACTGGAGAAGCACAAGCATAAGTATGCCTGGATGGCATCCATAGCACATCTACGTCTTAGCACATCTACAGAGTACCACAGAGGCCAATTTTTCTTACAAGCTTTTAAAGAACATTAAAAATACGAATGCCCTCTTTTGTACGTCTCTCTGATGAAGGAATAATAAAGCTTTGCCCTGCAGTGGCTCGGGTATGGGTTGTTTCCCATTACACCTGTGCTGGTCCGTGCTCGCCTCTGTGTCCCAGGTCCTCGGTCACTCGGGCAGTGTCAGAGGGACCGTCTGCCTCAGAAAGTGGACTGACAAAATGAAACTCAGGCTTTGGCTTCAAGGGGAAGAGGAAAACAGTTGTCCCGAACATGATGGACCGTGCTTTAAATAAGTATTATCAGCTATAACTCCCGTGAAGTCTGTGGAGAGGTGCTGATGTACACAAAGAGTACATCATTAAAGTATTTTTCTCATATTTTTTTCCGTTTCTGCCTCACTCAGCCTCCACAGTTCAAAGCTCTGTTGGCTGCAGTTGTCAATAATTTAAAACTCTTACCTTATTTTCAGCCTGGTGCTGGAACAGACCACCTGAAGAGCTCTCCAGGGCTGTGAGTACATTTGGGAGTTTTTCTGTGTAGGTTTTTATGGAGTTCTCTACAATAAATTTAGGCATTTCTCATCTCAGTCGACTTTTTGTCTCCCTTGACTTTCCCGTTTCCAATATGTGTCTGTCATTTCTACCTATGAAACCTTCTCCGTAAACTTCTTATTTGCTTCTCACTTCAAACATTCTGTATTCTGAGATCTTGACTTTGAAGCACACGCTGAGCAAAAAAAGGAACTCACTGATGTTAGCAATCCTTTCCGTAAGTCTGAAGTCACGTATCTCAGCTCCAAATTTCCCCTTCCTAAGCCAAATTCTTTTAACCTTTTCCTGTAAATTAGATTCTTCAGGCTTGGTGTCACCACTGACTGCGAGGCAATAACTCTTCCTTTGATGGAGAGGTTTGGAGAGTGCCAAATGAATAGTTTAAATGGTGTTCTCTCTCTCTCTCTCTCTCCCCCCTCTCCCCATTTCTGCAACTTCCATATTATAAATCTGCTGTATAGCATCCACACAGACAGTGATATTAAATATAATATGATGTTCTGACACTGATCTTTGAATGTTTCTCCTTTCTAGATCTAATAATATATGTTATGTCATTTGTATATATCAGAGGTATGTCAGAGCAGCAAAATGTTGGCTTTCCTGTGATAGCTGCTGTAGCCACCCTTCCAGTAAGATCCAATGTATTGACAGAAAAGGCTCCCATCAGAAGGGCTAAGGAGCAGGAATAATCCTGAAACTGTAATGTGGCCACTGCCTCTGGGGCCAACACCAGGGGAGGCTCAGCAGAATCCCACCTCTCTTGCAGCCGGGGGTACGGCATACTGATGGGTAAGACTGTCAGTAGGCAAGTCTGGAACGGCTTGCAATAGCACGCTGAGAGGAGACGAAAGAGAGAAACTCAGTTGCAGATGTTCTTGACTCAGGAATCACCTGAAGAGAGCCGGTATTTCCCACTTCCCGCTATAGTGATGTGCCTGGGCACACTTTGTCCAGAAAGAAAATTGATCGCATCTTCAAAAGGAAAGAAAAAAAAATCCCTCCAATACATGAGTATTTTATCAGGAAGGTATGGCTATGGCTATCTCAGACACGTTAAAAGTCAGCTGCTCTTCTCTAAGAATTGTAGTAAAAAAGAGTGAGGGTCCATTTGTTATTTTTCAGTAAGTTATGAGCCAGAATCTATTTGACTGCTCTCTTTTTCTGTATGACATTATATATATATCATGGTAAAGTCTCCAGCTCTGGGCTCCAGATCAGATTGTGAATGATATCTACCTTTTATTCCAAAGCAATGAGGTACTGAATCTATATTTGAATTCATATAATTAGGCAGCTGTGAATTTTTATTTTCCATACATGGACAGACCCTGTCTTTTATTAGACAGCCTAAACATATGTTACAGCTGCAAACCTTACATACGCTCATATACTTTTGCTCACTCCTCATTCTAACTCAGACCTTCCTCCCCTTTTCTAACTCAGTTTTTATATCAGTTCTCTCCCATCCACCTGACAAAATAAATCCTGAGTATTTTCCTTTCTCAACAGCTCTCCATTTCTGCAGCTAGTTTCTTTGTTCTTAAACTCCATACCAACTTCTCTGTTGCTCCCACCCTGCTGATTCATTACTAATTTCAGGACAGCTAAACCATTCTTCCAGCTTTCAACTACGTTTCTGGGTTGGCTTTTCCTCCTCTTTATACGGAGCCAACTTGAGTTGGGCGTATAAAAATACATAATTGGTATGGGGGTGTATGCACTCTCTCTCTCTATATATATTAGTGGGGCATCTCATTTTTCTGAATATAGCTGACAAATATAAAATCATTTTTACTTCTAGCATCAGTGAACAGATTGCTTATTATCAAATTTAATCAGTATGTGAAGACATATTTTTTTGCAAATTTTGTTTTCTGGCATCAATTTGTTTGTATACATTTAAAATTTTGTTTCCAGCAAACTTCACCTGCGCAACTCAGTAATTTCTAGAAAGATAAGTGTCAGTCTTGCTCGAAAGTATGTCTGTCCACACAATAGATCATATTTAAGGGGGTTGAATGTGGCCGAAGACAATCAGAATAGAATATTCTGCATTCATTTATAACATACTCTATTGTATATAGTCCGGATACCCAGCTGCTAGGGTCTTTAACAGGATTCTAACATTTCCCACATCTATAAATTTTCAAGTGGACTTTTATTTCCGCTGATGGACTGTTAGATGTCTTATTCCCTGGTTCTTTCTAGCTAGGTGCTTGGCATATATTTCAGTTATTCTCTGCCAGTAAATGGAAATCAGCAAAACAAATCCAGTTCTCCTCAGTAAGTTCTATATTGCCATTAACCTTTACATGTTTAAGTGATGTTTACAGGATGAATGTAAATGTGAGCACACTTCACTGTTTTGAGTCCATAATCCTGCCCAGTTCTGTCTGCAAATTAGTTGTACAAATAAGGAAATGTGGTATTTTGGAATGACGATATTCTGATTTGTATGCCGCGGTGCAAGAATTGCACGTGGAATTGACGTGCCGTTTGTGAACATTGTTGGGCTCAACTGTATTCCTTGATAACCTAAAAATCAGCCTTAACATGCCTCTATTCTGAAGGTATATGTACAGATGAATTTTCAGAATAAAACATACTGATTACACATTTGGAAACCCTGATTTTTGTAAATTAGGCCTATGGAGAGTTGCATGAACAGCTCTTGCTAACGTAGACAAATGAGGCACACCAGCCTCGTACAGGAGTTTTGCTCTTTGAGTTCCTGTGCGATGCTTAGACATAGCCTCTCTTACATTAGATTAGCAATTAGAAAATGGATATAATTTGATTTTCTGTTTCAGCCAGAATTTCTGCCAACAGCACTTATGGATCCTGAATTTAAGGCAATGCAAGAAAGAACGACTGGAAGGGACAAGGCCAGGAGCCGTAACAGGTGACAGAAGTCACCTTTAAATTGCAGACCCAAACTTCCCATTAAACTAAAGTGGCTGAAAACCCTTGGCAGCCGAAAGCCCACCAGCTCTCAGCCTGCTGCTGTTTGCAGTGACTTGGGCTTGGGTCTGGCTCACCTGCTTTTTAGAGTAAATTGATTTCTATCTCATTGCTGCAGCCAGGTGTGACGGAGCAGCCGTAACTATCACCCTTGTCACTCGGTGCGGTGGTTTGCTTCTCCATTGAAGCAGTTGGTGCAGGTGGGCCTATAGGGGTGCTGCTCTCCTTCCCCAAAACATTGGGAAAAAGTGTAAATGGGTGGTCTACCTGGGTGTGGGAAGAGGAGGATGGACCACAGTCATTGGAAGATCCTGGGGCAGCGGCTGCGGTTCTGCTGGGGAGCAGGAGAGGTGGGTCTTTCAGTGATGATGGGGCTTCCTAACTTTGTGGATGCTAAGGAGTTGGTAAGAAAATTTTTAATAATAATAATTCTGTTCAATAGTAATACTTCAGGTCTACCGACCAGATCTCGGTAGGTCTAGCTCTTGTCTGAGCAGATAACACTAGCTTTTGGTCAAATAAGTTAGAGATTTTTACCTTAGCTGTTGCTTTGCCTGCTTGGGCTGGGGTTCTGCTGCTGGATTAGCTAGGAACCCCCCAAAAAAAGGACTTGGATCTCAATAATGTGGAAACGAATAGATGTGAAGCAAATGCATTTTCCCTGTCCTTGCCGCTGAGCAGTGTGCAGCCCGGGACAAGAGGGGCTACTGGAGAAGCAGTGTGCCCTTCGTCTTTGGGACGTCGCCGGCTCCGTGCTGCAGCAAGCGCCCCTGCAGGGCTCCACCACTCCTCTCTGATGGGAGTCAGAGAGGACGCACAGCCTGGTTATTTGGGTTAGGCCAGGTAAATCGGTTTGTTAGGTTGGTGATGGCATGGGACTTCTGTAGCATTTTGGGAGCACAGGAAGCAAAGAGAGAGACAGCCATTTTATTTTAGGCTTATGCTATACATTGAGATTCTTTATACAATTTTTTTTCCCTAAATTAATACAAAAATAGTAAAAATAGGTTAAAAAAAGCCCAAACGAAAACCCCTGACATCTTGCAAGCCATTTATTTGATGCACAGATTAAGACTTCTTGGAGCTTAAATAACCTAGAATTATTTATGCTGATTTTTTTTTCTTTTCCCAAATTAAAAAAAGGTGATAACTTGTAGAATGCCAACTACATCAGACCAATTCGTGCCTGAGAAGCGGCTGCCCCAGGCAGCCGCAGGTGATGCTGAGGTGCCCTTTCTCCAAGCAGGAAACTGTGTCAGGACCACGATGGGGCGAGTGGTGGCACCTTGGGGCATGCCGCTCTGTCCCAACTTATGTGCCAAGGGCAGGAACAGGTCTTTGAATTCCCTCCTGGGATGCTTTTGCCATGTTTTTCTCAAAAAAAAACCCCAAACCCCAGAAGTTCTCCCTTGTGCTTTCCTGGCAGTGGATAGGTTTCACAAGGGCTCCCTGGGGCTCCATCCCCCTCACAATTTGGAGTTAAATCTCCCCCCTGTTCTCTAATGAGATTGGGGAGGGGCTGAGGCAGGATAAGGTTTCCCCTGCCCCTGCCCTGGGTTGGGGTCCCTGGAGGTGCCCTGTGGCGGTAGTGTGGTGCCTGGCCGTGGGTGGAGGATGCTGCCTACCTTTGGGGAGGGAAAGGGGCTCTCTCCCCTCCACACCCCCTTCTTATCAGAGCTCTGTACAGTACCCTGGGAAGGCTTACTTATTTCAAAATATTTGTAAGTATCTATATGACAAGTAGTTTTAGTGATAAATGTAGGGATAAAACCATGGAAGAAATACTTTTCCCCTACGTAGCTAATTGTACAACTTGATTTGTATGGATCGGGGCTTTAACACCCACGAAGGCAGGGGAGGAAAAGGCTCTGGGTAATCCTTTCTGACCAGGGTCTTCCCAAAAGTGGCTTCCCACAGGGCTCGTGCCTTACCACATGAGCTCTGGTTCAGCAAAACCCAGCAGCGCTGTCACAACGTGAGGCACGTGAGGAGCAGGCTGCGGGCGCACGGGAGCTCGTGCATGCCCTCGGGAGACCCCGGGCTGGGCCGCGGGACGGTGACATGGGAAGCGTCCCCGCCGCAGTGCCTGGTCTGGCATCCCCAGCGCCCAGGCGGCAAAGCCACCCCTGCCCCTCCTGCGCTCCCGCCCCGCCGCCAGCTCCCCACCGTGCGGGAGTAGGTACCACAATGGGGGTCCACAGCGAACCCAAGGCTAACTCCCGTTAACTCTGCTTCCATTCCCCGCATCTCCCTGAACACGCTATCAGCTTCCAAAGTTAAGAGCAGAAACACCAGTTTGCTAAGTTTTGAATTAACCAGTTCTTCTCCCACAGAAGCCACTTGCTGAAGAGCTGTTTCTGGCTTTCTCCCTGTTTTTAAGAGAAGTCACGGTCTTCCTTCTGACTCTCCTGAACCCTGCCCAGCGATGCCGCAACTCTCTTTTGTTTTCTCTTTGAATAAAAATCAACAAGGTGTTGGCTGAGGTGGGATTTGGTGGCTCACAGGAGGACAGTCAGCCTAGAGAAAAGCATTTAAAAGTACACCTTTCGATTTACAGTACACGTTTTACCTGAATTCAGCGCTGGCTCAGAAAGCTTCTGAGAGCAGGTGCGAATCCTCACGTGGCTCAACGTAACCTCAGGCCAATTTGGTACTGTTTTCCCTCCAGGTTCATGCAGTTGACCACGATAAGTGTGTTTGCTTGTCTTTGGAAAAGAAGCTCTTTTTATTTGCCAGACAGGTTTTTCTGAGCCCTCATGGCTCTAATTTTAATCTAACTAGAACGTTTTCACTTAAACCTTTGGGCAGAAAATTCTGGCTTCATCAATTAATTTTTATAGCATAGTTATTCCAGCTATACCAACTTTTCTCTCTTCATTTTTCCCTCCAATTAGAGTACTTGTAAATTGAAAATGAACTTGTGCTGAGACAACATTAGGTTACGTTACAAGAAAACTGGACTGATCTTGATGGTCATATGCACTTAGGTTGGTTCTTTTTCCCCATGCTTACCCCATAGTAAAAATATACTGTACACCATACCTTACTGTATGGAAATTTTAATGTTTGTAGAAGATATATGTGCTCAGCGAGCCACAGTCCTATATAGTCTTGTTAGCCTTAGTTAAAATTTTTGCTGTTAGATTTTAGTCAGTGCCTGACAGTGTATAATACTCTGTTATACTCACTGAATTTATACAAAAATTGGGTCATCTATATTGCAAACAAAACCACAGTGATACCTGGGCTAAAAAGCCACTTAAGAGTATGACAAAAAACTGCTTAAGCCTAGGTAGTCTTCCAAAACGGAGGTTCACCAGTAAGGGTAAAATCTTACGCACAGTTAGCCACTGGGAGTGCTTTGGACTGAGAACAGAGCACAGCATCCGCACCTATTGATCCATCGGCGCAGTGAGGACCAATTGACTGTGGTGAAGATAATTGCTCCAGAGGAAAAAGTCAGAGAGGAGGAAGGCCAAAGTGGGTTAGCATAGTCTGAAACCTTGAGAACGTGCCGTTTCTGGTTCATGTTGAGGTATTCAAGCTACCTGTAGAGAAGGAGTATTTGGTGCATCTCTCAGACACATCAGGATTCAGGCAGAAACCTCACGGACCTGGGCTGAGTACACCTTGGACATTTTCATGGCTTTACCTCACCAAGCCTGGAATTGGGGAGCGGAGTGGCGGCTTGAGGTGAAACATGGTGAAAAATGTACGTAAGTTGGTTTTGGCTCTGTTTTGGGTTTCCTCTGTCTTGGGGATGCTTCAGAGATTGTCTCCTGCCTGGCCTTTCCTTCCCTGTGCGGAGAGGGGCCCGGCTCCTCTTCCCCCTCCCAGTCCTGGTCGGCCAGCAGGAGTTACTAGTTACTGGTGGGGTAACACTGCACTGGGAGGAACTGCTAGGGGAGGAATCTGCCCTTAAAAAGATTTGGAAGAATGGGCTGGACAAACACCTTTCAGAAATGATTTAAATGTCATTGGCTCTGCCTTGGGGTAAGGTGGTGGGCTGCAGGACTTCTCACCCTGTCTTCTGTGGACACCCAAGCACGTCCTGCGGCATTTTGCCATAGGAGTGCCTCCACATCCTTCTTCTGACAGGTTTGGAGATAGAGGAGTATTTTTATCACTGGTTTTATCACCTTCCTTGAAGATCTCTGAAGGCCTCACATGCTGAGATTTAATGAGATCTGTGAAACTACAAGCTTGTCTTTGGACATCTCTTTAAAGACACTCCTATCTATGCATTTCAATTAGATGTGAAGAGGTTTATGGTAGCCATCTCTGCATCTTGTGTTTTGCAAGTGATAGCATCAGGGACAGCAGAGGTGTAAAACCAGTGTTTGCCATGTATTCCTCTCTGCAGCGTACAAACAACCTCTTTCGCACATCTCCCATTTCCAGGTGTCCCACAAGCCAGTAGATTGCTGCTGCCAAAAGGGTTTGCAATTCCTCTGTAACTCTCAACTAATTTGCTAATGCCCTCGGAAGTTAAAAGCCACTGCAGCTGCCTGTTGAACAGCCTGGAGACAGGACGACTGTTATTTAAATGGCACAATGACCATCACAGAAAATCTACAGTGAAGTATATTTAAGGAATGATTTTTGGCTGGAAAACAGAGCCCCAAGCCTGAGTCTAAAGAAAACAGGGGAAACGGATCTTTCCCCCAGCCTCACATTCATTTGGCTGTCTTCAAGGTGTCCGCCTGATCTCTGCCAAGGCTGGAGTTGTTGTTACAGCTTCCCAGCTGCTACCGCAGCAAATGTTGTTTGTTCAAGCAAAGAGCCTGTGCATTCCTGGACACAGATTCCTTTCCTTCTGGTCAGAGAAGGGACTTATCCAGGGGAAAGCAGACGTTGCCAGCTGCACTGCCGACTCGTTTTGCTAGTCAGTATGTAACATTTTGCTTCAGGGCAAAATATCTGGTTATCTTATTTTCTGCTAGGGAGGAAGCTTTGGACGTATCTCTTTGCTTGAAAATTAATATTCACCGGGCGGCATCTGCCGGTTTTGCACAGGGCATTTGGGGGGTCACTGGGTTTGGATGCTAAAGAGAAGTTTCACGCAATGAAGCGTACCCTGGGTTTGTGACCACAGATGCGCTAATCACCGTATGGGCAACACAGGCAGCCTCCCGAGGCGCAGCGCTCCCAGTGGTCCAAGCCCCATGGCTCCTGCAATACCCCCTTGCCCTCCAGAAACTGTGACTGCGGCAAACACTGTGCCAACTGCTGAAAACTCTTCAAGTACTCTTACTTTCTGGACGAGCTGTAAAACGGAGTCCGGTTGCAATACATTCACCTTGCACCACAAAGCAACAGTCCATATGTTCATGAGACCACCCGACACGCCAGCCAGCTTCCTGCAACTGGGTTTTCACAGGCGATGTATAGTCGGAATAGTCTCAGCAAAACCTACAGAATTGGCTTAAGTATCCCCACCGGGCTTGAACCGCACGATAAAACCTTACAGTAATGAGCCTGTCGCTCTTAAGGGTGGAGGGGGTGGAGGAGGAAAGAGATGCTGCTTTATCTGTATTACTCCACATCACAGATGCTGACAGAATTATTGATTTAGAACTCACAGCTCCAAAAAGACTCAGTAATGTAATCTTTTCAAGGTTTTTTCCCCTTCCCTCAGATGTGGTGTTTTCAATAGGCCCCTTAGATACGGGCTCTTTGGGGACGTTGTTAAACCTGCCGCTGCTAAACCACAGTCCCACCCTTCGGTTTGTTCCATACAACCCTCACGGTCTACTGTCTCTTGGAAGAGCCCATAGCTGCAAGGCCTATTGCTTTACGGGTACTCTAGGAAGACTGAGGGATTAAGTTATACATTACGCAAAACTACCCACTAATCCTCTTAGTGTGCACTACCAGTGAATGGCCTGAAATAGGCTCTCACTAAAAGAGCCCTAACATTCACTTTCTTGATGACATTTTAGTATTTGAGGTTTGTGTCATGGATTTTGGTGCTGAAATATTCAGTACACCATCTTCTGTCTGCTGCTAGATCCACTTGCACGTGTTAGTAGAGTGCTAGCAAAATTACAGTTGGTAAAGCAGATTACGTGTTTAACTAGTAGCGAGACATGTATAAAATAGAATTATATATTTTCTAGAGTGACAGAGTCACTGGGATTTTTTTGTTCTTTTTTTTTGTTCTTTTTTGTTTTTATAAGAAAAAGAAACAGCTATAAAACCATGATTAAAAATGTTACAAGGGATGATTTACATTTTAAAATGATATTTTTAGAAAAAAAAGTTATTTATAACATAAAAGTGTTTGGAAAGCATTTGGTTGCTGTGCACTGCCTTCTTTCCCAGTACAGTTTGCTATCTGTTATACAGTCTTGCATAAATGTTTAGATTAGGGGAGAAAAGAAAAATTAGATGTGATGGCTAAGACCTATAAGAGCTGACTCACTGACTTGAGTTATTGCTGTGCAGAAAGTTTGTAAAGCCTTTACATCCAGCGAACATTTAGTGCTATTTCAGCCTTGACAGTTGACCTTTCAATCTGATTGGGTTTAGCCACAATAATTGCAGCATCTGCAGAACAGGCGACGCAGACGGCTGCTTAGGAACCCGACTTCTCTCATTAGATCTTACTTCATGTGTCTAAAATTCAACTCCTCTTTGCATGTGTGTGCAAATTCTCTCGTAATACCTGTTATAGGAGCCGAGCAAGGTAAAATTCCCCAGCTCTTTTTTAAAATTTAATTTTAATTTCTCCCACCATTTCGAATATTCCTGGATTTAGATTAGAGGGGGGAGGGAAAACCTCCAAACCCTTTCCTCTCCCCAGATATTTAGCCAGCCCTGGTTTCTTTTTTTTTTTCTCAGTAAGACCTAGTGTAAAAAAGCAACAAACAAACAAGTTAGACTGTTGTAATTTGGTCAACCACTCGGGTGCTATCCATATCCACCATTTCAACACACTCTATTTCCTCCCGGTTTTCAGGATTCTTCTTCTCTTTCCTCTTCTTCTTGGACGGTGGCAGGAAAGTCAGTATCACAGGTAAAATGGCAAAGCAGTGAAAGAAGGTGACTAATGCTATTAAAAACAAGCACCTGAACAGTGTACGGGTCAGATTTGAAGGCACAGCTGCAAGAGGAATCAGACCAACAATATAGCAGAGGTAGCTCTGCAAAATAGCTACCCCATGCACTTCCAGGGCATTTTTCACCCATTTAGTTCTTGTGAACTCTTTGCCCAGGACAAAGGTTGATAACAGTGGAGCACAATTGTCAATTGTATAATTAATTCCGTAAATTAAGCACAACACAGAAATACAATCTAGTTCCACTTTCCACAAGGTCATAAAACCTATAACTCCAAACTCAACCGAGGCAACAGTTAGAGTGAGCCAGACATTGATCAGAGAGTCTGCCACCAGGAATGCAGAGAAGAAGAGCAGAAATAAAGCACTAATGCAAGAGTTTTGTAAGGGGGCTCCCACTGAAGAGGCATAACGATCCATGTACACAAACGATGGATTGAAAACGATGAATTTCACCTTGGAGGTGAGAGAGAGCTTCCTCAGGGTCTCCAGGAGGTCATAAAGTTCTTCCCTCTTAGTTTCCATTGTCTTGGCCACCAAGAACATCCTGGAGGCCACGACATCGACTTCGTTGTTGTATTTCTTGGAAAAGATGATATCCTCTGAAAAATGGGCAAACTGAGGGGCCTTCAGGAAGGAGTTCCTCAACATATCAGTGAAGTTTTTCTTGGGCAATCCGGTAGAGATGTTGAGTTTCCTAAGGTAATTCAAGTAGCTTTCAAACCAAGATATCCTCACAAAGCCCTTGGTATACTCCAGCACGTCCTCCTGGACACTGGTGTTCCAGTACTCGATCGACTCGTAGATGTAGAACCCAATCACCGGGCTGTAGTTACTGAAATACTTCTGCTGGGCAGTCGTATACTCAATGGTCCGTGTCGCGGTCGCTACGATGTTGCTCAGGTCTGACCCTTCACTGACCTGCAGGTAGCCCATTAAGGCAAAGGAAATATAAACAAGGTAAAAGAGAACTACAAAAGGCTTGACGTAAGTGTTTGTTATCCAGTCACAATAATAGCGTTTAAGGAACCACACCAAAAGATGACTCTCGTAAGTGTTCGTTTCCTCTGAATCCGCTGTGTCCTCGCTGAATTTGGCTGTCAGAAGAAACCTATACCATGCAGGCTTCTCTTGCAATACCTCTGGCTTTGGTACCTTTCTGCAGAAGATACTATGCTGGTAGTTGTTTTCTATGTAGCCAGTAAACACCAGGCTGGAACCATAAAAGGAGAGTACATAGAGGTAGTTGAAGAAAATTGCAATACAGGAATTGCAGCAGAAAATCCTGGCTGCTTCAATGTTAGTGAAGGGACTGGCACCTATTCCAAAAGTGACCAGGTACATGGCAGTGGTGAGAGAAAACGAGAGCATGGAGTCTGCAAATACGGCTGCAGTCCTCTCTTTAACGTGTTGGTCTTCTCTAGTTTTCCTCCAGGAGGACAACATTTCAAAAGTCCCATATAACCCATGACCTACAATAGAAAACAAAGCGAGTATTTAAAGTACTCGAATCAACATGCGGGAAAATGTAACGTGGACATGCTAAAAGTCTCAAAGGAGACACAGCTTGCCGTTATCAATGCTTGAAGTAAACGTCCTGCAGGAGAGAGAAATTATTACGGTGGTCGAAGCCACAGAAGCACATTCGCTACCTGACTAGCAAACCTCACTGCCAGAGCTTGCGGAGAGTTCTGCGTCGCTGGCGCTGGGCTGATGGGTTAAAGAAAAAGGATTTTTTTCTGATTGGCTGTTTCGTTTCATTATTTCGGAGTGCCTGTGACGGAAGATGCTTTGAAATTAGTTTTTCCCGGTGATGGGATCTGACCTGTGGTGAAAACAAAGAAATATGACCTTGAAGTGCCTATGCTGGAAGCAGAGCATTGGTTGGTTGCTTTGTAGAACATCTGTAAAAAAATGAAACCTTCATATAAGCTGAACATTGTCAAGTAAATCAGTCACTGATTTCTCCACTTCCTATACAAATTTTTCCATCAGGAAAAAGAAATCCTAGAATCGGAGCAAACAAAAAAAGCACAAATAAATTTTAGAGATGCAGAATGGTAGAACTGATATGGAACTGCTTAAGGCATTGGTCTTCTTACTTTAATACATCTAAGGGCTTGTAAAACCAAATACAGCTCTATTTTTCTTGGCAGTTTCTACATTTGGTAATGTATTTAATTCATTTAGTAATGTATTTAATTAGCTCTTAAAATGGATATAGCATTCATGAAAGGCGATAAAGACCTGCACACCTAAAACCCTGTGTTTAACCCCCGAGTGCAGGTAAATTGGGAAAAGTGCATGGTTTTATCTTAATCCCTAGCTGGCCATCTTCCTCTTATGGTTTCTTTTTCGTGATTGATAACCAAGGCGCATTTGGAGGACACAGACCTCTGCTCTCTTGTAGTGGACCTGAGCTGGGAACGCAGCCATCAACCAGCTATCAGATGAGAGCGGCTGAGATAAAAGTAGGTTGGTGTTTTACACAGAGATGAACGTAAAAATATAGTCTTTGTATCACACCTAAAATGTCAGACTTTAATATTTTCTCATAATAATTCATATCATGTTCACCTTTACTTAATAGATCCTTTCCATCTAATCCCACCCTCTTTGCTGCCTTTTGATTACTCCTCCTCCTTATTCTTTTGCTGTTTTTTCCTGTCCCCTGTCTACCTCTCTGGTCTGCTCTTGCATTATCTCTAGAAATTCCCCAAAGCCAGTCCACAGTGTTTTGCTCTTACCCGTTCCCTCATAACATTAGATAAAACGATCAGTGCTGAATTAGTTGCTGATGACACTGAAGTGCAATCACTGGATTCTTGAAGCTGATGCTCCAGTCAGGCAGGTCAAGGTAATTCAGAGATCTTTGTTAGAATTTCAGGCTGGCTGCAGAGTACCAAAATTGCTGTATCGGCTCTGTTCCCTTCACCTGTAGATGATTATCACTTTTGCCACAAGGGCTATGAATATCGGTCAAGAAACCCCCAAACAAATGAGGTATTCTGAAGAACCAGAAAACCAGAAAGCTTATTAGGGGGCTTGGAATTAGGTGATCTTTAAGGTCCCTTCCAACCCAAACCATTCTGTGATTCTATGATTCTATGATCAATTTTATTCTTAAATGCCTCATGTAGGCTAAATATTTAATTAACTTGACCAAATAACCCTCTTGTGGTCAGTACCTTTTACTGTAGGGGCAGCTGTAGTTGATTCACTCCACCCTTCCTGCAAGGAATATCCTACCTATGTTTTAACAGATGGCAGAGCTGATCACTCTGTTAATGCTGAAAAGAATATGTATGGGGTATTTTATAAAGAATTCAAAATATAGAGCTCATAAGATGAGATAATAGGACAGCTGGTGTATCTCCTTATCACGGTCACCTGGTATTTAGAGTAACGAAGTCCGTGCTGTCATGTATATCAGATATCTTACCTACATTGTTATTTGGAGTCACGGCATGGACTACGACTGTCCAATTTGTAGCAATATTACGCTCCTGGTTTTGGTATGGCATTTGGCATTCATCTTAATTTTCCCAAACAATGTTTTACAGCTGCTTTCAGAGGCCAGGTCAAGACTGTCAATTTGATAACTAGCACCGTGCCCCCTCTTAAAGCTAATGGGGAATACTGGAACTCCCCAGACGTAAAATCAAGCAAAAAGCACAATCAGTGACTGGCACGCCGTTGCTAATTATGCTTCAAATAGTTATGTCCTAGGCTCAGTAGGGAAAGCTATCAAGCTTGCTTTCAGTGCGTTCTTTGTAAAGACAGACTGACCTTTATTTAAATGTAACTGATCATTTGCCAAAGCAGGGAGTGAGAGGTTTAATCCATTTATGGCTCCCATAAGTCCTGCAGACAGGCTCGTCTGAGAATTTCACATGGCATCATATGCATTAGTTTCAAATGAGCAAAACAGTATAAAATGAGGTCATTGAATATTACAAATTACTTCCATCGTGAGCTTTAGCTATAGCATGTTTTTGTAAAAACATTTTAGCGTTAATGGGCTCTTGCCTAAAAATACTCAAATAGCTGCATTAATTTGGAAAGCCTTTGACTTTGCAATGAATAAAAGAACTTAGAGCTAATTAAATATGATGCTGAGCATGACTTTTTAACAGGTATAAGATTTCGGATAATGTCTGATAACATGACTCCTGATACCACATATTTTCTTTAAGTAGGAAACATAAAAACACAATTTGCTCTTACATAATCTTCGAGACTACCCTCAAATGGAATCTGATTTAGAGAACTGCTCAAGTAAACCCACGAAGAGGCGTCACCGCATGTGCTCCACAAAGCCAACAGAAAAACATTTAGATACTCTTCTATTTTTGGATAGGTTCCTTTCGTTGTTTGCTACACAATCTGCGTGCTAGGAATTGGTATTTTCCTTCAACTGTACAATTTGTGATTCTTCTCTCCATTTGTATAATAGCTACAAAATTCTCATTTACCTTTAGGAAGACAAGCCTAAATGGCAAACTTACACAGTTTTTGCATTAGTGGCACTACTGACCTGATCGAGTATCCCCTCAGAAAAAGATTAAGCCCAAACTTGTGCACAAATTAGGCCTGGCAGTTCAAAGATTAGCCGTATTTAGCTAGAATGGGAATTACCTAACCTAATTTACTCCTATGAATACTGACTGCAAGCACAACTTGGGGTGACAATCTCCAACGTTGTCTAACTTGCTAATGCTTGTATAAGTCTAACCCACAGAGATTAGGGCAGATGATAGCTCCATAGAAGCGTTTTGTGAGAATTTCTTTCACTATTCTGTCATTTCAGAGTTTCCATTTTTTGCATCCCTTACTGATTGGCACCGATTACCTCTATTTCTCTTGCTGGTGCTATGTCTTCCCTATATAATATTAATGAGAAGAAGGCAAATTTTTCCTTGCAAATAAATTCTGTAATTGCTTTAATTGATTTCCCCTTTTTACTAGAGATTTAGCCACAAATCTGTAATGATTTAGAGCAATTTGTTCATTATTCACAGTCCTTCAGTAAATAATAAATATGAACTCAAACAGCTAATGGGCTACTGGAGTTCTTTTCCTGTTGACATTTTCTGTTATGAGTCACCGGTCGTGCCCTACAGTCAGGCTGTACAACCATGAGCTGGGAAGAAGGAGTACACAGAAAGATGGGATTTTTTTAAGGAAATGAGGTTCTGAATGGGCAAAGGAAAATCTTAGGGGAATGGGAGAAAGGTATTGGAGAAAATGGGGACCAAAATATTTTTTTCCTTATTCTCTTTTTCTACTACTTTGCATTGTAGGAGATACTCCTACCACATGTCTTGGATGACTGATGACAGAAATTCTGGCTTTTGTAGCCAAGGAAAATGAAGGCGGCAGTCACCGTTATTTCTGAAGAGCTTAAATTTTTTACGGGCTGAGGTGGGCTATCTTTAATTTTAGAAGCTAATAACAATACCAGCAATAAAAACAATAAATTATGCCTAGCTTAAATACAGCGCTTTTATGAGTAGCCTGAAAATGCTATAAAAAGTTTCATTTGCTTCCTTCAGGATCAAGCCTTGCAATTACACATGCTCTGCAAAATCAATGCAGGGCATACATGAGAGAAAAAAAGCACCTGCAGAAAGTTGTGAAAACTCAGGCAAAATTTTCTGTTGCTTAAAATTATCAAATTATTTACTTCATTTTAAGCACTACTTATGTGCAGGCACTTAAACTGTTCTTTTTAGTACCATTTTAAAATCTCAAAAAAGAAATGCATCCTTTCCCCTGCTAAGTGGTTGTTCAAGCAACAGGCCTTTACGAATGGGCATCGGCAGCCTAGGCTTAAAGTTGGCTCCGCTCCTGCCTGGCAAATGGCAGGACTGAAGCAGAGAGGGGTGAAGGGATTTAAAGCAGCCCCAGAGCCTGAGGGAGGGCAGCGAAGTGACCTCCCGGTCACCGCAGTCACAGAGCAGCTCTCTGTTCGCTTGGCTTAATTGCTTCCCTCAAACAAAGGCTGCTGCCTGCTTTTAGTGTTTAAGGGATAGGTTCAATTTTGCACCGAAATCATGTGAGGTTTTGATCTTATCGTGGTAAGATGAGGTTTGGGTATTCAAATAGATGACTTCTGTAAGGGAAAATAAGGGGAACAACTGAGAACAAGGTTTGGTTCCTCCTGCAGTTTTACCCACCTATGCAGGTAGAGAACAACAGCACGCTGTGGCTCTCATTTTTTTGTTCTTACTGTTTCGAAGGCTGTGTGTGCGTGCGTGTGTGTTTGATACTTGCGTACAATCTCTCTGAATAAAGTCTCACTTAGAGGTTGTGAAGTTCCAGCCTTCTGTGTGGAAGGTCGCGTTTCAGGGGTAATTAATTTTATTCATCCCACTTTAATGCAGTGGCACACAAAACGCTAATAATGATTGACCTCCACCCCAGCGAGGCTGAATGCTGCACCAGTACGTATGTTGCCCATTAACTGCCAGAATTAAGACTAATAAAGCAGCGGACTGTCTTCCTAAGGGGGCAGCTCCTCTAGCAGCAAAGCTGGGTTAAGAGGTGTTTCCCCCTTCTCAGGCTTCCCCTCCCCTACCAAAGTTTGCTGCTCCCTCATTGCTACTAATTCACCTGTTTCTAGTCTAAACTGGAGTAAAGGAATGGTCGGGATTAGAAACATCAGCAACCTTTCTTTTTTTGAGGGTTACTTTTTAATCCGAAATCTTTTCCTGGCACTGATGGCACAAAAGACTGGCTGAACTTGGGAATGAGTGCTGGTAGGAGCGTTGTATGGGAGCCTTGTAAACTGGGTAGGCAAAAACCTGAAGTGGAAGCATGCTCTGATGGAGTTACTGAGGTTAAGTCTGGATTCTGATTTAAGGTTTTTGCTTGTATTGTAATGGCTGCATCCTTGTAACACTATCCGTTCAGCTGGATGAATGCTGCCTCACGTAGGTTGATTTAAGCCTGAAATCATCCCACTGAATAGGAGCACTTGTCTGCAAGAGGAATTTAGCGTGCTGTGAAAAAGTGTGTGAATTTACAGAGGACTAGCTATGTTGCACCAGCTTTCTTTGTGGAAATCTGTGAAGGAGAGCTTGATTCACATTCAAAGTGGAGTGAAATATCACCCATGGGGACAAACACCGGATGAATTAACATGAAATAGCTAGGATGCTATGAATTCATATCCCAGCTTGCTGCCAATGCAGGCAAGGTCTCAAGAACTGCACGTGTGCAAAATTAGTACATGGGAGATCAGAATCATACCGCAGGGATTGCCTTTTCCAAAACGATACCTGTAATAACATATGATATAATGAAGGTGCAATGAATTTTCCTAGCTGACAGTATTAAAAATAACTGTACACTGCTCAACTCTGGGATTGCTTTCCACAGTAATGTCAACAAAGAGGCTGCGATAATTTCCCCTTGCTGACTTATTTTTTCCAGCTAGATCAGTGAGCTTATCAGCTCCCATCTTCTAAAAAGGCAAGTGAAACTGCTAATCTGGAGTCCCTCTGTCACAGGAGTCGCAATCAACCAGTTGTTGACTAAACACGCGACCTGCCTCATGCGGCCTCTCCCAGCAGGCACAATTTTAACTTGGAACATATAGCGGGTTCAAAGTGTTACTGAATATGCAGGCAGACCATGAGAATTTGCATCCAGTCAAAGCAAACATCTGGCTTCATACCTTGTTCTCACTAAAATAATAAAATACTACAGCTAACCGAGACCCTTCAGCATGCAGATAGAATTAGCACCAAGTCTAATTTACACGACAGTTTTCACTGAGTTTATAGCAAATTAGTGGCAGGGGTTGAGCTGAACACTTAAAATCACCGCTAGCATGCTCTTGCAACAAACTGTGGGTTACTTTAACCAATGTCCGCCTTTGTGGTCCATAAACGGCGCTGCGTGAGCGTCGGACCTCAAAGAGGATGCATACCGTTGGACTTCCCACCGCATGCAGACTTGCCCGTCCCAAACATTTCTGCTGAGCAAAGAAGATGCACTGCAACTCCTACCTGCTTTTCCTACTTGCCTCAGTATTTCTGGGAGTCCAGTTCAGAGTGTAGAGTAAAATCCTACAGGATACTAACACCCTGCAAGGTACTCATCTGATCAACTGTGTTTCCAGGCAGCAGTGTTCGTCTCAGGGGAATTGTGGCAAGGGGTCTGAGGGCTGTGGACAGTTGAGCAGTCTTCAATGCATCCACCTTTGCAAAGTGAGTGAAGCCCCAGCCACCCAAGCCCAGCCTGACTTCATTTCATACCTCCAAGCACAGGTTCAAAGGGCAAGTAAGCCTGAACGCTACGTGCAGGCGTGGTACCTGGATGAAGAAGAGCACATGAAGAGCGATATAGGATGGGATGTACTGGTATAAGCAGAGGCTGTACACACTGCAACGCTTTCTTCACCTCCTGTCACACAGACCCTACATGCCTGTATTGTAACAGGTATGACAACATACCTCAAAAATATGACGACAATGCTGTCAGGGAGGTTCAGTATTTGCAATTACTGTTTTAAAGACTACTAAATTTTATGCATGTATCACTAAGGTGTACTCTGCCTGTAGATGTTAACATCCGACTTGGGATCGTCCCAAAAGAGAAGCATGCCGAAATTAGCTATGTCAGTCTGTAAGGCATTTAGGCACGATACCAGCAGATCAATCTCTGGGATTGCTTTACATTTGAATATTAGCCATTCCCCCTCAATTGTCAGGCTGGTCTCTCCAGCCATGCTTACAACAGACCGGCCACCCCAGTCAGAAAGCCCCAGGCATGCCCATGTATTCCTCAACTTACTACTGGGATCAAAAACACGAGCGTCTTGGCACATTCTCACCAGATAAAAATCTGCCTCAGTCTCCGGAGAGAGAGTTGTGTTTTGTGCTGTATCTACTTGGCAACCAAATAAGAGAAACCGAAATGTTTAATAATACGCTCCCAGTATCTGCTGTGTTTCACAGCTGTGGGCGGCTGTGCCCACAGAAGCGCACCGCTGAAGAGCAAGTGTCCCCGTACAACACCCTGTATTGGTTGGTGCATGCAGAGGAGAAACCTTCAACTGCCGTTCAGCGCCTCATGCTACGAGACCACAATGTTATTTTCAGTCGTAGTTCCTGCAGAAAGCCTCTCTGGGCTGTTAAGCCTGCGCTCAAATTGCTTAATGCAGGGGCAATCAGCGCAAGGTTTATGCCTCATTTAGGTCTCGTGCAGCGCTGCCATGCACAGCCGAAAAGGGGGATAGCTTCCCCGTAAGACTCTCAGGGATCTGCTGCACCGCAGTCGTCTTGATCCCCGTCTTCTGGCAATGAACGTCTGCTGTAATATCCTACATTTTCTACGCTTCTAAACTTAACTTTTGGAGATGCAGCATAGGATTAGCTCTCTGTTCTCCTCTGAAACAGTCTGTTTTGGTCAGGCGCAGCCCTTTCTGACTTATACTAAAAAGTACCCATTTGCACAAAGGATGCACTGACAAAAAGAAATCGCCCTCATGCTCTCAGTCTCACCCTAAATGGTCAGGACACACTCAGCGATGCTTGGGGTACCTGATGCATCCCAATTATAAACTCCCCAGTACTATCTTTCATCACGGCAAACAAGCAACAATGAGCTGATGTTTTAGAAAATGGTACAGATCACAAGCTAATTTTAAGAGCGTGATCTACATATTACTATTGAAATGAAAATCATTCTACATTTAAATCCCTAGCTCTGAAGAAATACATACACATACACAAGACACATGTAGACATTCCTGTCATTTTTCTACCTATGTAAGTGGAAAAGAAACAAAGAGAAGGAGAAGTATTTTAAATAAGCAGAATTAAACAATGCCTCAGTATTCATGGCAGTAACATGGTTCGCCACTTTTTACTTCTGGAGTGTGTGTGTTTTAAAGCTATTCATTATAAAAAAACCATCTTCTCACTTAATATTGCATTTTCAAATTATTTTTTTTAAACCATACCAAATTCAATTCAAATTAATAGCCTCTTATTATAATGATTATATGGGTAGTTCAGCAGCTACGTGGGGTTAATCTTGAATAGTCCCATTTGTTTCAATAGAGTAAAAATTACTGATTTAGGCTTTGGGAAAATGTTGGGTTTTTTTGCTTGGATCACCCTTTTTTAGTATTGAACCAATGTAATACTTGAGATTTTGTTGTTATAGTGATAGCAAGAATGTCAGATAAGCACATTTTAAAAACAGAAATACACTGGAGAGAAAATTTGAGTGGCTCTCTTATTTTGAGAAAGACAGGTAAGCAAAGCAAGTTATAGTTCAAAATCTACTTCTATATATAAAGTGAATATTTAATTCCACTTAAGAATTGGTAAAGGCTTGTTTTGGCGTTCAAATAGCAGGCTGTCAACTCTGTTTAAACGTGTGACTTGCTTTCCTCTGTTTTCATGAAAGATCTGGCAAAAGTTAAAAGTCATATTTCGTTCAGCGCAACAGAAGGAGCTGAGCATTAGCGAAATCTGGTTTTAGCTGCTGGAATATTTATGTCTGCACGGCGCGCTTATCTACCGACTACGCAGACCTTGCGCAGATGCGAACCGCAAGCATTGGAGCCAAACCCGCGCCGTACGTGCAAGCCTGCGGTTCTGGGGCAGACAGCAGGGGAGCATCTAACTCCTGCTGGCCTTCAAAGGGTCTCCCCGCCCGGGAGTCCCCCGCTCCTCCCAGTAGCGCCTCTTGGTCGTCTTTAACTCAGAAACACCAGAAAATCCCCCAGGAAGCACAGCGCCCTGCCTAAGCTGTTATTTGAAGGGACAGGGAGAAAGGCTTAGTTTTGCGATGTGGAGGATGACGAGAGGAGGAGAGCACGGGGCTGCGGCTGCCCGCTGCCGCTGCTGGTGCGGGGTACGGACCCCGGGCTGCGCAGGGGGAGCCAGGACCACCCTCCGCACCAGGGGAGCCGCACGGGGTGGGAGAGTCCCATGCCAGGATAGTAAAGGAAGGACAGATGTAGCCGGCAAGATGAATGTCCCCCCTGACGCATGTATCTCAAGCCTCACTAGCCAAGGAGGTGGTTAGATGTTGAGTCAACATGTTAAGTACCACCGTGCTTGTCTCGCATATGACATGCTTAGATCCCTATCAGCATACAAAATTGCAAACTGATTTTCCCCACAAAGTGAGTTTTTGACAGATTCTATGTAAAAAAATTATTTAATGAAAGCTACCTGCAATCACCTGTGAAAGGTTAATGTTTACCACGTTACGGAACAGCCAAGTGACATACAGTATGTGACAGCTCCTGAAGACAGAGTAAGACACACTGAGAATATGTTCAAATATATATAATCATGTTTTAAATCTGTTTTAAATTTCTAAGCCCACAAGCTAAAATATCATTTGCTTCTAGAAGTGTTGTCCTAGTGGAATATGGGCCAGTGGAATACGGATTGGTTTACCACACTTCAAGTTCCCCTTTTCTGGTGAGAAAGCTGCAACGAAAACATCTCAGGCGTACCCTTAAAGTCTCCTTTTTAAGCAATGTTTGTCATTACTTGTAATATAAAGATCAGCCATATGTGAAACACAATGTTCAAAAAGTTGCAAAACTTCAGTTAAAGCACGTAAGATCTATTATTTTTACTGATTAAAAAAAAAAGAAAAAATGAAAAATAATTACAAGTTTGGAACTCAGCTTGCGCCTTCCACCAAGCACCCAGACTTAACTTACTCCAGTTTAACTTAATCCATCTCTGCCAGTGTCCTCTGCCGGAACGCAGAGGTCTCATGACCTGGCAATGGCAGCCCCCCTGCCTGCCACACGTGCCTATCGGCTATGGCCTATTTGGGGGAAGTCATTTATTGGAAGGCCAAAACGTGCACCATCTCTCTCACAGAAAGGCCTAAAATGAAAAGTCACGTCAGTTCCCACTGACCTTCCCCAGGTCTTCATTGACCGTCCGAGTCCAGTATGCAAAGTATACCACAAAGGTATATATGTATTTCCTACATGTATAAATAGAGATAGCAAAAGGTTTCTTTTCCCTAACCTCTGATCTTCCAATGTATCTTCATGTATGTGGAAGTTTCTCTTGAGGAACTTCACTACTTGAAGAAAATCAGGATGTCAGAGTCAAACTCTCAGTACCTTTGACTGTTTGGGACTTCTCTGACGAGGCCCTCCATTAAACCATCACACGCACTGACTCCTCTGCAGTTAAAAGAATGTAGACACTAAAAGTATAACATCTTTCTGCTACTCTTCGCATAAATGAATGCTCATTCTATGTACTGCATCACCTGTAACGCACTTTTCACATGAAACAAGTGTATATTGGAGCACCACCACTCAAGAGGAAATGCCTGATCTTACTCAACGATTGTACAGCACTTGGTTTCAATATTAAACTGTTCTCTGGACTGACTTCCTACAGATACAGCTCCTCTTTTCCAAAAAGCATTATATTTACTGAGTCATCGACACTCTTCTGAAGCAAGAAGCACGCATGCATGCAAAGATTTCGTTGGGGTTTGTGGAGGTGAGGGCGGAACATGGGCACACGTTGGCTGTGTTGCCATCATACGTGGCCGGCTGCAAGCTCTACTTGCCGCTTTTGCACTGCACGGGAGAGGGCTGGTACAAGTGTCTAAAATACTCTGCCACCATTTGTATTTTAAGCCTATTTCCTTCCCATGCGTTAGTGGCTTCTTGGCTTTTGGGTTCCTCAAGGGGCTTGGGGCATCATCCTTCAGGAGGAGAACTGGAGAGAGGGAGACCAGCAGGTGGAGGAGGTGGTTAATCACCTCGCCTTTGGTGGAAAACACTGACTTTGGTGAGAGGACTCATTGGTACACTGAGTGAGGAGAGGTGGGCTGGGGGCCTACTTCTGCTCTTCCCTGCGAGGAACAGAAATGCCAGGTGATGCTTGAGGGACTGCAGAAGATGCATGGCTGCTTACAGAGCTCAGGAAGAGATTGAGGGACTGAGGAGAGAAAAGGAGAGGAAAAAGGAATAACGAGGAACGTGACGTGCTTGGGATTCTGCTCAGGGTAGATAAAACCAGATAATTTTATTTATTTCTTAGAAGAGGAATGAAAGGAACAAAACACAAAATGTTTTAGGACTGTAACTGAGCTGTGCAGGGTTGAACTGGGAAAGCTGAGCAGATGGAGTGACAAAAAAACAAGTGTACTTCACGGCACTCTTGGAGTCCTTTGGCAGTGTGAAAAAAGCAAAGGATGAATGGTGGAAATCACTGGGAAATCTGAAGCAGCTGAGGTATGGTGGGGAAATCTGAGATACAACTGCAGGGTATGGTGGGGACCTGTCTGGGAGCCAAGAATACAGGGAAAAGGGTAGGAGCAATGGGCCTAGCTGTGGCTGAGGAGAGGGGAGGATGGGAGAGAAGAGAAATTTAAGAAACCAAAATGGCAGAGGGGACACACTGGCAAGAGTGGGGAAAACAGGAGAAAAGATGAAGGAAGCTTAGGGGGACCAAAAGATGCTGAGAGCTGTGGAGCCATCAAGAAGGAGATGCTGTGGCCTGGAGCAGGGAGACGGGTGAGACCTGCTGGAGGAGGCTGCTGGAGACTGCAAACGAGATGGATGAGATGGGAGAAAAGGGCAGGGGGGCAGCAAGCTGCGGCAGCCAGCCGAGGGAGGACGCGCTTCTTCCCGGCACAAAGAGACAGCAGAGGGGCAGCCGGACAGGGAGAGCGAGAAAGCTTAGCTCGGGGAATAAAAACAAGAGAGACTCAGTAAGCTTCACATTTTTATTAACTGACAGCAGGAAAATCGGTGGAAAAGTACTATACAAAGTCAAACATTTGTGTGTGTGTGTTACCTTTGCGTGTGGACTGAAGGGCACTGGGGAGACCTGCGCAGGGGCTGGTTCTCTCTCCGAATCTCTCTCTCTATAACCAATGTTGACATTTCAGTTTTATTGAATACAGCAAACACTTGGGTGCTTGATAGGGAGGATAATGAATGCTTTTAGGGCGTACAAATTTGGTGTATGTTGCAATTCCCTACCAGTGTGTTCTTCCAGAAGGAGCAGAAGGAGCGGGGCTGGGCACCTTACTGGCACCGAGGTGCAGCTCCAGCGAGCCACATGTGCTGGCACACGCTGGCTCCAGCACCCTCGTCCTCTCAGGGTTTACATGGTGGTTGTTAGCTGCCCTGCTTGGTTTAGCTACCTGTTGCCTTCATGGTCCCTAACATTCAGCAATCCTCTCACTTGCCCTCCTGTGCTTTTCACTCCCATCATCAAACACACTGACCTCCCCTCTTCTTCTGTTTCCTAATGTTTTCCTTCCAACCTTCTTTCCCAGCTGTCTCTGACCTCAGATCCCATCTTTGCTGCTCCAACTTTTTGCGTCCATAAAGCCCCTGTACAGATATCCCAGCTCACTCCTCCACCAGCACGGCTCTCCCCCAGGCAAGCCACGTGGAAGGCGTGCATCCAACACATTTGTGTTTCGGAGAAGCGAACGGCACTTCTCTGCATCTGTGAGGTGCTCCTATGAGCCATGGTACCTCCGGGTACCTCCCAAAGCATTCTGCACCTCTCCTGCTCCTGTGTCCCCTCCTGCCAGATGCACCCCTGTGCAGTCTCCTTCTCCCCTTGACTTTCCCCCCACCCGTGACTGCATCTCAGGGGGACCCTGCCTGGGTCCTGCCCAACACTTCCACCGGCTCCTTCGCAGTCATCCCTCCCTGGAGCTGCTCTCTTCATCGTTTTCCCCTTCTCTCTTCCCAGAAAGGGCGTACCGACAGGGCGGGGCATGGTGGGAGGATGGAGGGAGGTGGTAAGAACAGGTATTTGCATTCGTCCCTGTTTTGCCGAGTTTCACACAAGGCTGGCTATCGTCTCCATTTACAGCAAGCTGCAAGCTCAAGCCGCTCTCGTAACTGCTAACTGGTTCTCCCTTGCCAGCATCGCAGGCTAAATATAAGCCCGTGGAGCCAGCCCTGCGTCCCTGCCCGAAGCTGGCAGCGCCTGGCATTCCACTGCGATTTCACAGAGCCGATGCTTTTCACGAACTTGGCAGCTGAAGAGAGCCGCCTCTCCTCGAATAAGCTGTAGGAGTTTCTAGAGGAATAGGAAACAGATTGCTAGCTTTCTCTTCAGTGCAAAGGGCAATATTGCAATTTTCTTTTGAGTCCCTAAGTTAAATGCTGCGCTCCACCTCTGGGAAGTAAAAAAAAGTCAAGCCAAAAACTTGTTCAGCCAGTGCTGCTTGTTGTCCAATGGTTTGTTTGGTAACACTGTGTTTTTTTGGAGAAAACTGGTATTTTTAAAGGATTGGCAGTTATTAAACAGCATTTAATGCGTAAGGGAAACTTATGATGAATACTAGCATCTATGCCAGACCAAACATCTGTAGTTTTTAACGGAGCAGGCAATAGGAAACAAGAATTTTAATTCTGCTTTTCAGCTGACACTATAAATCAGCTATTTTAAATTCAACGAAATTGAAGAATTTAATTTTTTGGTTCTTAGGGTCAAAAATGAATAGCCTTAGTTCAGCAAAGTATTCCACATGAACTAGGCATGTGAGTAATCGTGTCCTTAAATTACTTGTTTACACAATGGTAAATGCGGATGATGATAGTTTTAAAAAACCACGGAGGCATATGCTAATTCAAAATATGCCCAGACGAATGGTGGGAGCCTGCCAAGTTTCACAGGTTTTAGGCTTCACTTTCATGTTAGAAGTACCTGTATAAATCCAGAGCTGAAGAAGAAAAGTCCCCGGTTTGGCTTGACAAGGTATCCCTAGAGAAGAGAGCGGCTGCAGGCAGCCTGCCCTCCCCTGCCAGCTGGCCCCCGCGCAGCCCCGCCGGGGGCTGGGGCCAGCCCCAGGCACGGCCTCCGGCCTTGCTCTCACAGCTGGACCCCCGGTGACCAAAGGGGACCCCTGCTCTTTTGGTACCTGCTGGGGAAGGAGGTCTCTGGCAACGTCTCTCCTGGCTTCAATTTTTGCCATTCAGTTAGCAACCGGTAGGGCTAAAAAGAAACTCGCCACCACATCAAAATCGTCGCGGCAGTGACATACTCGGGCTATGTACAGTCATCGATGACTGAGTTATTCTGACTTAATGAGTTACCTTTCGTGAGCTGGGTTACAGCCACCTGCCTTAATCAGAGAGTGAAATAAATCAGAAAAAACTACCATGAAGGTGATTAAAACCAAAGCATGGAGTGTTTAAACCAGGATGTCACATTTAACAGGTGGGGTAGGCAAAAGATGTTCCTGCCCACACTTACACAGTCTGAGCTTAAGAGTGCAACTTGGTAAGCCATAATAATTTAATAACTTAAAATTGTCCTATTGACGCAAAAGCTAAGGATTCAACACCCACAGAGGCTGGTACCCTTCACTATAGCTTGTTTGTTCTTGGAAATGGCTGAGGCTGAAGGGATGTTACAGAAAACAGGATGAATGAAATCTAGTATTAAAGAACACATTGAACAGAGTATTTTGCAGACATATTGCCTGAATTATTAGGATGGGCTTGTGACTGGACAAAGTATTTAAACTACTCAGAAAGTAATTCTTGAAAATATGAAAAAGCAGGTAATTGCAAAACATTGCTGACCAACTTTAATTAATGCATCTTGGAAGGGCAGTGATGGTATCAAGATGAACTTAACGAACAGGAGAAATGGTGCGAGATAAACAAGGTGTAATTCAGCAAGGACAAGAGTAACCTTCTATGTGTTGGTTGGATAACTGATTGTGCAAACAGGGTAGAAAGTGACACGAAGGATCTGTGAATTACCATGTGCCGCCAACCAAATGCCAACCATTTCATACTGCTGAGAAAAAAATGAATGTCATATGGGGATGTATGAACAGGAGTGCCATATGCAAGATGTGTGAAATCATCCTCCTACTCTACTTGCTGCTGAAAGCCTCAGCCTGAATCCTGCGCCCGGATTTAGGCACCGCACTCCACGGAAGATGTGGAGCGGCCAAAAGCAAGGAGATGGCTGGAAGTCTGGTAAGCATAGTCTGAGGAAACCTGGCATGAAAGGGAAGAGGACTGAGCAAGTGAGAGTGGTCCCAGATACGCAAAGAAAAAGAAAATAAATTGTTTTCCAGATGCAGTGGACAAATAAGGAGGACAGCTGAGTTACAAAAGGGGAATTCAGGTTAGACATGATGCAAACGCCATAGCGGTAGTGCAGTGAAACACAGGGGGAGGTGGCCCAGGGAGGAGAAAAGTGCAGGGTGAGAAGTATCTGTTAGGAAAGACGTAATCTTGTCCGGTGGCAGAGGGCAGGTGATGTCTGGAGAGTGTCCCCCCTCGGCTCTGCGGTGCTGATGGAAAGTTAAAAATCCTCAGCTGCTATAAACTGGGGAAACTTCGTTAATGATTTATACTAGTAAAGGGGCTTTGCCTGAAATGTGTCCAGTGTAATCATTTTTTCTATCTAATTTTTGCTTTTAGCCATGAGATTATGAGTAATAGCTATGGGGCTACACTGTTAGCCAGAAATCCTTTCGCTTTCTAAAGGTCAGTCCATCTATGATCTAATCTGATGGTCACTGAAATTAAGTGGAAGTAGTTCAGGGGGCTATAATGGAGGGTGGTTTGTGTCTCTAGCCTTCAGTTACCTTGAGTTAAACCATCCTTTATCAGCAAAACAACATATAGGCATGAAATAAATTTTGAAATGCATGCTCTTTCTGTTGTACTGCAGGAAAAAAAAGGAAACCCTGCCTTTCCTGCTATCTGCTGGTTTAAAACAGTTCTCATTAAAAACTCCAGAATGTCTTTAGTGCCTTCTGTTCACCTGTTGATATTCCTGTCCCTCGGGAGATTTTATGCAGCTGGGGAAGCAGGCAAGATTCACACAACTTGGCTGCTCTGTCTTGACTTGTTCACAGTGAGAGCGGAGCTGCATATTTGAAACTTACTCCTTTTAAGAGTGGAATACTTCAACTAAGCAAGACCAAAAAAAAAAACCCAGGGAAGAAAAAAGGAAAAGAAAAGCTGAGTTGGCTATACAGCTCTGCAGTTAAAAGAGCACTAAAATAGAAGTGTGAAACTTTTCATAGTTATCTGTAAGTCTTCAAGGATTTCATGTCTCAGCGTAGTCATTATTAGTGAATTAAAGATCTGAAAGGTTGTCCCAGCGAGCAGATGCTTTGGTCCCTAAACAGAGCTAATATTTCATATTTTTGAGTCACTTTCCCCAGGTACTTTCATTTCTTATGGCTAGATGTTAGACTGCTTTTCTACTACTCTTGCAACACATCTGGAAATCCCCTCCTATGTAATATTGTATGTAATATACACTACTTAGTTTGAGGAATTGAATTTTATAATACATGCACAGGCATAAAAACCCACAAAAGAAACCAAAGACTCAGGACAGAAAGCTAAACTTCTTTTGCCTCGGACCTTCTCGTGCTGCATTTCCTCTAGATTATGATACAGTTTAGTTTTCATGGATGTCATCTGAAAATGAGAGCCGATGTAATGTAGCTGAATTCTTTTTGTCACTGAATATATTCTGTACATTAACTGGTAGTGCGATGCACTGAAGCATAGTCTTTAATTAAAGTGCAACGATACCACAGCTACGGTACGGGCATGGCATAGGAACCTGTTGCTGCATATAAAAATAGCTGTGCTGGAACGTGTCGTATCACTATACGATGTGACTAAGTCAGTGGAGACACTCTTACACTTGAAACCTGCAGTATTACTGAGCACTGATTTTCAGCTGGGGAAGCTGTGATCAAATCAATGCATGTATTATTCTCCGCAAATGAATAATGGCGTGAACGAGGACATATTAAACACCTACAGCGCACAAAGCTTTTCACACTGGTTATGAACCAAACACAAACAAAGAGGCTGTGATCTCTCCAGAGCTCTCGTTTTGTCTCCCGTGAAGTCTTCCTGCCTGTTTGGATACAACGCGCGGCATCCCCACAAACGCCCTGGTGCCAACAGGAGCGGGCACCGATTCTGGGTCGGGAGCAAGCTGACCGCCTTTCTCTCCTCCTCTTTCCTACCCTCGAGGAAAACAAAACGAAACGAAACCACCCCGTACCCCACAGTGAGTGAAGGCGGTACAAAAACCGGGGAGACGAAGACGCCTCTGCCGGCACCAGAGCCAGGGAGCGGCCGACGCCGCTTCCCTCCGTAGCCCTCCGCTGCGGGATGCGCTGGCACTAACCAGACGGGTCCGTCCCTGACCGGGGAGGCAAAGCTCTCCACCCCAGGGCTCAGCCAACGCAAGGGCTTCAGGAGAAACGCAACCCAGAACCGACCACCGCCCTTATCCCAGGGACCGGCACCTGCCAAGCCAGGACAGCACCGCTCCGCTCGTGGAAGGAGCCAGCGCGCTCTGAACACCCGACGTGCGCAGCCGCTTTGATTTGCCGGCACAGCTGACGCCGTCACTGCGGCACGGGGACCTCTGCAAAGGCTTCCCTCCGACGCTGGCCACCAAAACCAGAACCAAACATCCACAGAAAAGCAGCAGCTGGGCTCCCCCTCTGCACGAGGCACGGCATTCGCACATCCTTGTTCCTCGCTACCGCGCCGGCACCGCATCCTACGGCAGGGCGCTATGCCAGACCGGAGCCCCAGGCATGATTTTAACATCCCGGCGCGGTACAAACAGTTTAGGAAAAGAGGCCGCGTGGATTTAGCACGGGGCAGCGTTGGAGGGAGGAGGCACCGGGAGCCATGCAGTGATGCTTCTCTGCTTGCTGGGAAATGCGTCAGGGAGGCACAAACACACAAAAGAGAGAGGAGATAGGAGATAGTTACCTAACATGACGAAGGGGATTCCCAGGAAGGTGGAATTGTATTTCCCACCAGTGAGATTGATGATCCCAGCGGCAGTCAGGGTAGCAAGGGTCACGGTCAGCAATCCCAGCAGGCCAAGCCAGGGTTTGCTGCGGACACAATCCTGCATGGAGCAGCAGAGAATGGCCAAGGTGACCACAAGGATCAAGCTTGTGATCAGGTAGCGTTCTGACACCCTGCTCGTCTTCTGGAAATCCTCCTTCAGCGAAGAAGAAGTGAAAGGATACATTTTGACTTTCCTGTTGGATTTCTGGAAAAGTTCAACAGTGTCACAAAAAATGGATTCCCACTTCTCTGCTACCATGTCATTCAAGGAGTTGATTGCCTGCAAGTAGTAGGTGAGCTGAATGGCTTCTGCAGACTTCACCCGGTCTTTGCTGTGCACAGTAACCCCACCAAGCTGATGCCCGTTATACACTTCCCTGCCATCCTTTAAGTGAGTAATCGGATAAGTGATTGCAAAATTAGTTCGATTAGAAGAACGAGCAGCCTTTAATTCCTCCAGTACATGCACTATGTCGTCCACTATGCATGTCTTGTCATTGTTCAGGATACATATATGGGCAAACGTGTAATTGAAACCAGGTCTTTGAACTTGGATCCTGGTCACAGCAGAGTGCAGCTACAAGGGAAAGAGAAATCACAGACGTTATTCATCAGTTCATCTCGCACAGCAGCAGCCAGAACAACAGCGGCTCCTCACCTCCGTCCCTCTCCTATTTGATCTAAGCAACAACAACAAAAGTTCTGGTGACTGCAGTATTAATAGCACGCTCATTGCAAAAAAAGGAAACATGCATTAAAATAGCGGTATTATTCTCCTACGTCCTTTGCTGGTAACTGGAGTGTGTTGTGACTTGCATCTGTGCCACGCGCATCTGCTGTTTGGCCTCTCTGAATAGGCGAACTCAAAAGGCCCGGACCTCCACTTTCAAGTGATCTGGGCGAACATAAAAGGGAGAGCCACAGCCCGACCGTTTCCGGGAACACCGTCGCGCTCGGGATTGCCAAATTCCTCTCTCGACAGATAAACTTCAGGTACAGAAGGCAGAAAAGCAACGCGGCCGGGGTTGCCACCCGCGCGGGACGTGCCGGCAGCCCGGCAGCTGCCAGTGGCAGGGGACTGCCAGGGGACAGCTGCACGTCCTAAGTGTAGAGATTGTTGCCATAGCAGGAATAAGATAGCTGGCATTAATGAATTTGCCCTCTTTTCCCCTCCCTCTTTCCCCCCTCAAATCCTCAGCAAGTCTGGGAGAAGTAACGGCAGGGAATGACACTGGTTTTCTCCTTCTCTCTCCAGGAGGTTGTGTTGATCAGGGAAGGCCCTAACTTCAGGGCCTGCAGGTTACCACCGCTCAGTGCTTGGCCCAGCAGCTCTTAGCGCAGCCTCCTTTGGAAGCTGTTTTGCACCCTTCTGAAATTTGCCATGCCTGAGCTCTGACCCAAACTGCATTCAGAAGGGCAGAAAAATTACCCTCTCTTCTTGAAAAAATATAGAGAACCCTTGCAACCTTTTCTGAATCCATTTTAGTCAACACAGAAGCAGCAAGCAATCTAAAAGATGGTAAGGGAATAGCCCCAACAGGCTGGGGTTACAGTATTTTTCAGAAGTAGAATACTGAGTTTGCTAACTCTGGGACCCGTAGCAAAGTGCAAGCTGGTTTTTTGCACATTTTCCTTGCAAAATGTGCAGGCCTCACCCACCACCATCACCAATTAACTCCTTCTGTGCCGCTTTAGTTGTGCAGAGAGTACCAAGACCCTCCGTAGGGATGCTGCCGAGGCCAAGGCGATGTTACCCTCCGCCAGAAGTCTGAGCAGACTTCCCCTGCGGCTGCGATGTCCTTCATCGCTGGGAGCCACGAAGTTCAGGAAGGAGCTCCATCTGCTCTTTTCCAGCTGGATCCCAAATGCCGGGGGGCCCTGCATGCCGCTGCGTACTGCTTCGTGCATGGCTCGGTGAGATCCGCGATCCCCCCGAGGCGTCGGCAGGGACGAGGCGGAGGGGCGTGCGCCCTGCCTGCTGCCGGGCCCCCGCCGCCCCGCGGCCGCGGCAGCCTGCACCGGTCGCTCGGGCGGCCGCGTCTGCAGCCGCGGGGGGAACAAATCGCTGGATCTGCTCTGAGGAGCTGCATGGATTTATCCGCCGGTCCCTTCTACACCGAGGGAAATGGTGGTAGGAGCACTGCAAAGCTGTGGCGACACAACCAGGGCCGATAAGAAAGAAGGAGAAGCCCTCCTTCACCTGCAAAGCAGGGAGACCACAGCTCTTCCAGGGAGCTGAAGAGCCAAATTAAGAATGACTATAATTTCTTTTCCTCAAAGGGGGAATAGTTCTTTTCTGCCTTCAGATTTTGAGCAAGACAATGAAAACTGGCTACGGGGAGATGATTCCTTTTTTTCCTACTTGCATATGCTGTTTTCCACTGCAGTCCAAAGAGGGCAGGAGGCTCTTATGACCAGTAAAGAGGCTGGGGCTAGGTGATATTTAATGGAATTACTTCCTTTTGAAGACAAACACTGATTAAAAAAATAGAGGATACGGTACACAAGAGCAGTAGAGCTTATATACTCATCTGGTGGCAATGGACAAAATGTCTAATAATCATGGCTAAAATCCCGTGTCTGTTGAAATTAAATAGTCGTAGTGACTTTTGTGTGGTATTTCAGATCTATTTGCAGAAAAAAAAAACCCTTTATACGATACTATGAATCCGATTCTTTTGTGATTACATTGCATAATCTGTGATGGGTATAAATTTAGTTACGCTGCTTCCATTCCTCAGGATGATAGGACATCATGTAGGGAAATACTACAAAATTCCTATATTCTCAACTTGTTCCTCCAGCAGCTTGGGGGTGTATTTTTCCACATCTGAGTAGTTTTTATTTTCGACAGAACAACAGTTCAATATTGACATTAGAAAGATAGGTTTGAGAAATGAACTGAACTAACAAATCTTTTTACAGTACTGTGAGAACACAGTACCTGGCCATGATGAGAAGCAAAATTCTCCATCGTGGCGGAAGAACAAATAACTGTCTGTGCAGCAGAGTAGGGGCTTTTGCACAACCTTCTTCTACACCAAAACAAATTAAAAGATTTGCAGGAACATGACAAAGAAATGAGCCTATATGGGGAATTCTTCCCGCTTTTCCAGTTTGTTTCTGCAAAGCTCTGCTTTGCAAGAGCGGTTTTGGGGTACGAATTCAAACGTATGTCATTACAGTTTGGGGAAGATGCCTGATTTACCGAATCAAAGACAGATATCTGATTTTAAATTTTTTACAATGGCAGCTACTGTATGGTTTTCATTGACAACAGTTGTAAAATCAGATGTCATATAAAGAAGCACAGCTGAGGACAACTAGGAGGAGCAGAAGGAATTTCCTGCCTGTATTAGATTCACAATACAACTCCCTCAGAGAGGATCCATTGAGTGACACAATGCAGAAGAAACTAAACTGTTCTGCAACTTTTATCAGACAATGTGTGTTGCTATTTACCTACTCTGCCTCACTGCTGCATTTGCTTCCTTCTACATCTGAAGCACTTTCTTTTAATATTTAGGTTATAAAATAACCTCATCTGTCACAGCTGTTACTTCACCTTTAGCGAAAGGCTAGAAGCTAAATGTCATACCTAAAATACTCATTTCTTCTTGGAAATGATCATTTCAGACTCAGGAGCCCATTCTGTGGCGGTGGCCCAGTGCTTCCTGCGAGGCCGTGCTGGGCTGGACCAGGCGCCGTGTTGGGGGGACCTGCCCATCGCACCTCCCGGCGATGGGGCTTCGGGGAGGAGAGGGGAGCAGGCAGCCAGCTCTGCGTCCTGGCACATCCCGGCAGCCGAGCAGCCCACAGAGCTGGCTGCAAGCTCATGCAGTTTAGAGCAGCTCCGAGACTTCGCCAGTGGCCACAACATTTGGTCTCGAATTGGAGGCAAACAGCCAAAGTGGAGGAGAGCCTGCCATTCCCTCCATCCCAGCAAAGTATGCCGAGCACTGCCCCAGCGCGCCCAAGGATTCGGCTCCAGGAAGCCTGACTCAGACTTTAACCCTCAAGACAAACACATCACTTTACCTCCACTTTGCTTTTTCAGACCAGATCCTAGGAAAAAACCCCTCTGTCGCCTCAGTGCAGGGCAGGGGTGCGCTGCAGTGTGGCTGCAGGCTGTTTCTCTCCCTTTGCTTGCCCGTGGCAGCCCGTGTGCCGCGGAGCTGCCGCCTCTTCCCCGCTGAGAGCTGCAGTCCCCCGGCACTCTTCTCTCTGCTGCCACGGTGGGGATTCAACTGCGGCCACCCAGATTCTTCCACTCGCATCCAGAGCCCACACCCACAGCCCCGGGTGACTGGCTTCCACAGAAAACAGAAGGTCTAAGAGGTTACAAGGGCACGTCCTATGAGTCCAAGGGATTACACGGTCTGCAATTTGGCTTGCCTATGGTCCCCAGGAGGTCCCCCAGGAAACTTCAGTTGGTTAACAGGAGATGGTAAAGGCTGTTGTGTGATGGGGACAACATTAGCAATATGCAAATGCATAATGTATATTGCACTCCTCAGTGCAGCAGATTTTAATAGCAACTAACCATATTCTGAATAAACCCGGCACCTAGTACTGGGACAAACGACTGACCACCAGACTCTCATTTATCCGGCTGTTTTCTTATCCTTACCAATCCTACTAGGAGAAAGAGAGATTCAAAGGAATAACAAAAGCTGAATGAATGGTTTTTTTTGAAGGGAGACATGTACTGCTTGCTCATTGCTCACAGCTTTTTCAGCTAGGTAACAGTGCAAGGAACCAAAAAGCAGTTTACTGCTGAGATGCCAGAGCACTGCAGCATGAGAACTGCACAGCATTGCCTAAGCTCCCTTGCCAGGGTGGGCACACTGTCCCTGAAAGCGCTCAGGCATGAAACAGTAACTTCTACCTCCCCCTTTCATCATTGTTTAAACAGTGACCATCACTTGCAATTCCCCTCTCCCTTCTGAAAATGGTGTTTATGTGTGTCCCGTACCATGCCAGAGATTTCTAAAACAGAGTTTTCTCTTCCTCCAGCCTTTAGCCATTCACATTTGGTAACATCTTGGTCTTGGTCTTTGTTTACTCTAAGTTCCATGCTCACTCGGTTATTTATTTCAGACAGAAAGGAAAGATGGCTTCAACCGGGAGACAAATCCCTTTCTGCAAATACCTCCGGTTGAGGGCTGTACTGGTCTCACACCTCCACACCGAGCCACATTTCAGCCTGTGGCACAGATGACAGATGAGAGGTGGCAAAATCGTACTGCCCTGCCGGCTGGTTTTGCCCATGGGCCCAGGAGGGGATGCCAGAAGGCAAAACGTAAAACCCTTCACTTATCCTGAACCAAACCATTTGCTCCAGGGCCTCAGAGAGCCGTGGCTGCAAAGATTTCTTCAAGCTGTTTTTGGCTGCCGGTCCTCCTATCTCTGCCATCAGCACAGGAAGACAGGCGCTGGGAACCAGAGCCCCCCAGTAGGCTCAGTTTGGCTGTCCTGGGATGGCCAAGCCCCGCACCGGCCTCTGCAAGACGGCTCTTCCCTGTACAGAGCTTGGCACAACTTTCAGCAGTGGCAGCAAAGCTGAACCTGAAAGCAAAGGCGTTGTACTTGGAGATATATATTCAGGACAGAACGGAAAGCTTGATTTTATTCTTAAGTCCATGCAAAAGATGCAGAGAGCTACAAGAAGGGGTGAGGAAAACCTCTAGTCCCTTTGCTTTGTTGAGAAGTCCTTTCTTTAATTCAAAAGCGAGCAGGTATTACCAGAATTTTGTCAATTTAATCAGGCAACAAAAAAAGTCTGCAGCCTCCCTGTGAAGCAAACAGATCCCATCCCAGCAGGGAGGGGTTAGAAACTGCTGATTCATTTGCAAAATGGTCCAGTCCCAGAAAGCCTTTAAGCCCATGTTACATAATCCGCTACCCCGATCAAAGCTATGGGCAGAGGGGACGAGGCACGAGGACCCTGCCATGGCCACTGGTGTCCCACACGGGTCTCGCCTCGCTGGCGGCAGAGCTTTGCTCCCGGGTAAACTCCACGGTGAGAGTAACAGCAACATGCAACAGGACGCTTCAGGCTTGCCAAGCTCCTATTCCCAGCTCATGGAAAGACATCCCGACTCCTGTGCGAGCTGGATCAGAGTTGCAGCCACCATTTTTAATATTAAGGATGTGTACAACTACCTCCTGCTTATCGTATGTACCGCAAAAATGTGATTGGTTTTGCTGCTGAGCGGTGGCGTGCAGAGTTTTATAGGGGACATTGCTCATCGTAAGGACTTGACTATGCTTGTTACTTGACGTACAGCCGATGAATGGCCAACTAGACAAAACTAGCTAGATACACGATGTCCTCCTGTACCGCGAATGATCTGGCACATAGAGAGACACGTTTTACTCACAGGAGTAAGATCTTTGCAATGCCATATTACTTTTTTTGTTGTTGTTGCTATTATTTGACTCTATTTAGTCTTTCAGTCTACATCTGATGGTTCAAATTAAAAATGAACTTCACTCTAGTCAGTGTTGCCAACTCTTACAATTTTTTTACTGTCATTTTCACAAAGTCTAGTTTTTCTCTGAGCCCTAAAGCCTGAAGTTTTGTGATTTTTTAAAAAAAATCTCAGCTTTCATTAAAAAAACCCAGAAATGTCTGATCTCATGGTTATGGAAGAAAGCCTGAGAAAGCTCAAAAATAAAGTGAAGAACGAACTCATTATCTATTACTGCTTAAAATCTCATCACTGTTTTGGGTTCAAGACTGAAAAACTAGAAAGCAGGGTGAAGACAATGATTTTAAATATAGGCTTCATTTTCATGTGAAGCTGGTTTACTCTTTTGGTAATTTCTACAGGTAACTTATGCCAAGGAAAACGAAGAGGAGAAAAAGCCTTTAATGGATAGCTATAAATTTCTCCACTTTTTCTATGATCTCAGTAATCTCTGGCATTTCGTATCTTTGCAGAGTGCTTTTTTATTCACTTCAAGAGATGGCCTCAGTCAAAACTGAAAGGGTTTGTAAAGTAAAAGGGTTATGAGAGGGAAAAGACTTGCACAGCTCCCAGCTTAATCCACAAAAGAAAACACCGTGGGCTCTGCAGACACGGGCAGAATTAAACTATTAAGAGTGTATTTTCATCAGAAGAAGGTGCAGAGAGGGAAGGCAAGGGAGCCCCCCAACGGGGCTGTGTCCTGCTGTCCGTGTGAGACCATGGGTCCAGGGCAGAGGTTCAAAGGTGCTGGTGGGCAGCAGCCTCCTGCCCAAGCCAGCCTGGCCGAGGGATGGAGAGCGTGCACGCAGCGGATGGAGGAAGCCAACAGACCCTAACGGCTCAGGACAAACATTAGAAGTTGCAGCTGGAGAGCACGCAGCGAGGATCGCTATGGGTAGCTCGGCTCTTTTTCTAGCAGTCCTACAATTAGGTTTCCTGAAGAGACGCTAAGATACTAATTCTGCAAGCTATGTATTTTTGCAACTAATTTTTTCAGCTGTCCAAAAGATGGTGAATTATATTTTCTCCAAACAATTTTCATGTAAATAAAATCTAAAAATTGTTCAAACTACAAGTCATCAACTGAGGCACAACTACTAGTGCTCGAAGTGGCAGATGTGCGTGCATTTACATTTCCATCTGCCTTCTTGGTAGCTACAGAAAATTGCTAGATATGATTTTTCTTTTCTAATCTGAAGTGGAGAAGCTTTTCTAATCAATACCGTCTTAATTCTGACAATCACCCTGGTGATTCTGCCTGAATTTGTCCCACCTAGAGAAGCCCACTGCGGTTTTCAGGCCGACTGCTGCCGGAGGATGGGATGCCTGGGCAGCAGAAACCCCCCTGCACAGCCTGGTGTGCGGCTCCGAGATAGATTTTTCATGATGGGGAAAAAAGACGAAAACTTCGCTCCTGCAGCTGATCTTGCATCAGCTCCACCACCGGTGGCCTTCTCCACACACCCCACACCTCTGCATAAACACCCCTCCATCCTTACACTGCTTCTCGGGGGGCTGGAGACACGGTGCAGGCTCTTGCCAAGGGCTCCTCCAGCAGAAGTGTGACCAACGGTCCCTTCCTTGCTTCAGGGAAACCTCAGTAGCTGCAAGTTCACAGCTCATCGTGTTAATTAACGACTTGGCTCCTCGTTCTCCCTTCCAACAGGAGAGAGGGGGTTCTCCTGCTGTAAACCCCAACTTAAAGGCAGGGCCCAGTCACAGCTTTTGGGAAGCCCAAACGTGGTCGCTGGGGAGCCCCGACAGCTCTCTGCAAGCCTTGGGTACTGCCTGGGGCGCCGGTGGCCTGGCCTCCGTGGCTGTGATGCGCGGAGGTCCCTGGCCTCCAACGCCTGCCCTATCCGCTTGCTGCGCTTTCCCGGAGAGTCACCGTTATGGGTGATGTCCCCCATCACACATGTCCAGCCACGTATTGAGAAAATCTGTCCCCCATGTGCTCTGTTAGACGGGAGGCAAGGTCTGACCTTCCAAGGCAGGAAAGGCGATGCAACGTTGGGCGCCGGGCGTTCCTAGCACGGGCGGCCCGGCTGGCAGCAGCTCGGGGCGCGGGGTGGTGGGGGAGCATCGCACCGCGGCGTGAGGCAGGAGGGAGAGCGGAGGGGCCCCGGCCCGGCCGGCGCTGCTGGAGCAGGGCAGGGGGTGGCGGGGACCAGCGGGATGTGGTCATCCTCCCAGGGACGGGCAACCTCAGGACTTCTGCTCCAGCCACTGGCCCGTGCCTGCGGGAGAGATCAAACCCTCTCGCCCGCAAGAACCACGCCGAGGAGCTGCTGCTGCTGACACCGGGAGCTCAGGGGGGTTTCTGCACAGGCTTCCCCGCTGTCCTTGCAGCATGTTATTTATCTTCCCTCTTCCCTGGCTGTGCCCAGATCTTACCTGCGTATCTTAATTCTCATCTGTTTTCGCATAAGATACATTTTAGCCCTGCAGCATTGTGCTGCTATGACAACAGGCTTGCACTTCTGCTGCTTTCACACCCTTGTTTTTCTTGTATTAGGACTCTTCCCCTCATCTTACAGCCTTGCTCTAAATACATGACTTCATCCTTTGGGTTTTTTTTGGTTTTTTTTTCAGCAGAATTCACTATTTGTTCTGTTGACTGTTCCCCTAGAAGTGTTTTTAGTGCCGGAGCTACCTAGAGAAGGTGGAGACCTGCTATATCCATTGCTAGATCCACAGTTGACTGCCTGTGCCCAGGCATTCAGAAGTAGTCGAAGTTTTAAAATAAAAGGTACCTTGCGTTAGCCAGGATCGCAACAGACCCAGCTTTCGGCTCTGCTGAACAACCACAACCCACTTCCACCAACTTTGAAAATAATGGCTTAAGCATGCCATGTTTGTACAGCAAAGCAATGGGAAATACCACAGACACGGGAACATAAATATGGTTATTTCCTCCACAAGTTTCCTCACATGTAGAAAATAAGTGAGGAAATCCAGGAAGACCGTAGACAGAGCGTGCAGGCACACACAGTAACAGGGACATAATAATTAAAGAGCAGAGAGAGAAAAAAAACCCCAGCAAGTATGAGGTCTGCAAAATTTTGAAGTTAAACTGTTTTGTTCTGCAGTAATCAGAAGTTATGCAGTTCTTAAATAAATGTGTCCTTAAACAGAAATACCTAATTTTACTATTTGCTTGCATGTTCAAATAGATATTTAATCAGTTATCCAGATCTATCGATGGGCAGTTTATATGAGAGGGGCGATGTATAAGTACTGTCTGAAAATATGTAGTTAGGAGAGGTTTCTTTAACAAAAATAACCCCTCATCTACAGATTTTCACAGAGGCAAACTACAAATACAATCCCCTTCAGTAAGGCATGTTACATTTCAATCCCTTTTTATCTTTGTGTCTTGTCATCTTAAGTGGAGTTTTTGCCAAAAAAATATTAGTATTGTTATAAACACAATAACGTAGAGTGGAAGAGAGGATATTCTTCTGCAAAAAAAGGAAACCTTTCATTTAAAAAAAAAGTATTTAGTATAACACAGTTAACTCACTGTAAGTATGAGGCATGAACAGGCTGAAAAGGATGGGTGTCTCCAATTCTGGCTAAATCAGAATTATTTTCTGAGGTTCAAAAATCTGGCTAGGTCTGTACTTCCAGTGAGTCTGTATGCCTTCAACCTACAAGGTTCTAGCTGCAAGTGGAAATACCACCATGAAATGGTAGGGGGCTGCTCTAGCACTATTTTTAGGTGGGATTCTAGGCTTAGATGATTTCGACAGACTTTACATAATCATCTGCACTTCTGCACGATGGTCCACACCAAATATCCCAATTATTTTTGTTTCTCCAAGCACTTCTTGGAAATACAGGGGTAAAAGCACACCTTCTTCAGTTAGGTGTTTTTACTTCCTACCTCTCTCTCTCTTGAAAGAGAGAAATCTTGAGGAAGAAAGGTCCTGCACACCGACAGCACAGGATGCCAGTGCCTGTGCTCAGCTATAGAGCAGGTACAGCAGCTAGTAAAATTTCATTATTGCCCTCCCACTGTCTCAGGATGCGTCTCTTGCAGATCCGAGACTCTACCAAGGCTTTTTGTTGGGTCATCTATTCAAGGCCAGAGATTCAGGATACGTTTAGGTTTCTCCCCTTCTTCTGCAAATGACTATGCTAGCTGGAAACGCAACATTGGGATGGCAGGCCTAGAATGGTTTAAGCATTTATGGGGAGTTGTGAGAAGTATGGATGGAGATTTATACAAAAATTAAAAAAAAAGGGTACTCGGCATCACCTCCAAGTCAAAACTATTATATGAGGCAGCCACACGCCTCCCTGCTAGTGAGCAGGAGAGACCTTGTGTGGAGCAGCCTGTACATTCAGCAAGACCTGCCACTGTCATGTCAGCAGCCAGCATCGCGCCGGCAGATGCGTGCTGTCAGCGGGGAGTCCTACGGCAGCTCCTGCTCTGGGAGCACCGCTTGAGGTCTGGGCCCAAGACAATCGTGAGGCTGAGCCCTTCCCTAAGTCTCTTCCCAGCCAGCCAACAGGGTATCGTGCAGTACTGGTAACGGCGAGCTTCTCGGGCTGATAATGTGCCCACGAGGAACTGCACTAAGCCAACCAGAGTATTTTAGAGATGCCACCAAAGAAGTTATTACATTAACTAATTAATTGATTAGGATGTCAGACTGATTAACTTTTGACAGTACCAGCTATGTTTCAATTTCAACTGCTCAGACCCCAAAACTTCGTATCCCTTTCCTAAGGGGACAATAATGACTTCTTCCTCTGCCGAAACCAGAAGAAATCTCCTTCTCTCGCCATGTGACTAGGATAGCTGTAGCTGTGCAAGGCTCATTCCCTTCCCTCCTTGGCTGATAAGGCGGGATAGGCAGGTAAGGAAACCGAGAAGCGGTGCTGCAAGAGCAGGCGGCGCCTGCCTGGGGCAACCATCCTCCTGGGTCTCCCGTCCTTCTGCTAGTGGGTGGAGATGCAGCAACAACTATGCGGGAGGAGCCAGTGTCCAGCCTGACGCCTCTTCTAAAGCAAAAACTCTCCCTCGGGGAGGTCATCCTTCTCCTGAAAAGGAGAGATAAGCAAATGTTGCTGTATAGGCTCTCTGCCCTGACTGTGCCTACACAGCAGCATTTTCAGGAATGTAGGTGGGATTACTCCATGGTTTCACCCAGGATACTTATTTACAAGCACCGCACTTCTAGTTGGTTGGCTCTGGACTGGGGCTGCCTTTGCTCCCTTCTCCCCTTCATGCGACTGCATATATATAGGAAAACCCTGATGGCCACTGCCCCCTTTCTCCTTCCCTTGGTCAGCCCTGTTGACACAAAATGATGTAGCCCTGCATCACCACGGATATAACGATATTGGGAGCTAGGAGCCCTCCCTCCTGTTTTGCTGTGCTTTGACCCACGGGGCCGTCCACAGGGTTGGATAGGCAGCTGCCTGAGCCTGGCTCTGCCCAGAAGCAGAAAAAGAATTAGGACAAAGGACATAATCTATTCTGCACCAGACATACTGGAATTAATTAAATAAGTAAAGAGTTGGAAATAATGCATCAAATATGCCTGACAATGTCAGAGTAAGAGTAAGAGTAAACAGTCAAATGGCAATGGTGTTCATTATCTCACTAAATGAAAAATAATCATTTTGTTAGCAAATTCTGTCTATTAAAAATGAGGCAGTGTTAAATACTGACAGAACTTTCTAAGTTATAGCTCTTTCGTTGATGTGATAAATCTTACGCAGAAGTTTGCTTGTGGAAAGATTCTGAGTACCATTTATTTGTGTGTCACTATGCTATTGATAAAACTACAGATCTCTAGAGAAAGCAGTACAGAGAAAAAATTCATTATCATTATTACCCTATGACTGAGTAAATGTGCACATACTGGATGCGAATGCAACTCATGGTACAAGAAAATGAAGGAATGAAAATCATCTCTCTGGAGTCTTCTCGTTCGCCAGTAACATTCCTGTTACTGTACTTAGTGAATCGATGCTCATTAAATCTGTTTGCTGATTACCGTTGGGTAATATGTCAACAGCAAAAAAAAGGAAAACATAAAATACTGAGTGGCTCCGTACTATAGTTCTGTATGTGCCTACAGTGGAAATAAAATATAAATAAATCCACTGTAACAGTTATTTCCTTGTTTAGTAAAGAGTGAGGTGTCCCCAAAGTCTCTTACAATAGGTATTTGCATCTATTTTCTCATTTTAGTAGAGACACTCCCTGAAGCGATTAAAAAGAATTAACATTGGCTTTTGTATGGGCTGACAGTTTGACATTCAAGGGAAAAGAAAAAAAAAAAAAGCAATGCTGAGTCTCCGGGATTTCCATAAGGCAACAGCGAAAACGTGCAGGATTGAGCTAGCCACACCTCTGCTTATTTGTAAATGTTCCTTTCCTTTTTCTTGGGTGAACTTGACCCTCTTAACACACGGTTTTTGCATGTGTCCTCCCTGTTTTTCCTTCCAAGATTGTTCAAAACTACTGGGGTGTAAACTAGAGTACCAGCTTTAACAAATGCAGATTTCCGACATGTTATGACATATAGTACGGTGAGATGTCCTGTTAGATTGTGACTCGCACGCTCTGTGCCTCTCAAGTGACAGGGAAAGATGCTGCCCGCTATAACTTGAACCGGCAGCACAGGCTGCACCATGCCTGCATGGTGAGCTGGATTTTTCTTCATCTATGAAACCAGCATTTTCTGTGGCGGTGGGTTGGGAGTGGAGGGGGAAAAAAATACTACCCGCTAAAAATAATCAGCTGAGTTATATCGTTTGCCTTCATGAGCAGTGAGAAGGAGGTTTTGTGCTACCCCTTTCCAGGCAGAAGTGCAGTCCAGACACAGCAGCAGCCCCCAAAAGCATTCTCGGCAGCTTGGCACCTAACTGTTTTTGAAGTTTGAGTTTATCAAAGCCCGAGTCGCCTTAACTCGGGAGCACGACTGCAAGGCGAGTACAGAGGCACCGAAAAATTACTTAAGCAAGCAGCCTGCCCTTCCCGCTCACCCAAAGCAAACAAAACGAAAACAGGGAAAAAAGAAAAAGATAAAAAAAAGGGGGGAAGACAGCGGAGCCCGCCGGCGCTGGCAGGGAGCGCGGTGCCGGCTCCCCGCGGCGGGCAGGCATCCCAACTGTTGCAGGGAGGTGACCGGGTAGCCGCGGTGGCAGCGCCCGTGGCGGACGGGCAGAGGCCGGCACGCACGGGTGGGTCCGTGCGTGCGGGCAGGTGCGGGGACCGGGCTCGGGGCTGGCGGGGAGCGGGGCGGGATGCGGGGCGCCGGGCCAGGCAGGGTGGCGGCGCCCGGGGCCGGGGACCCGCCGCGGTTACCTTGAGGATGAGATCGGTGTGGTGCTGGTCCAGCATGTTGGCCTTGCGGAAGGAGGTGATGATCACCCTGCCGTACCTCCCCGGCGTCTGCAGGTCGGAGTAGAGCCGGTGCTTGGAGCGGTTCACCGGGAAGAGGCTGTCCACCAGGTTCCTCTCGATCTTGGCCAGGCTGTGCGTGGGGGCCAGGAGGTGCTCCACGCTCTCCTCCACCTGGTAGCGGCTGAAGCTGGCGCCCAGGAGGATGGAGATGAGCACGGGCGCCGAGGCGAAGAACACCGGGTGGCTGGCGACGAAGTGGCCGAGCCGGGAGAAGGACGTCCCCAGCCCCCTGTGCAAGACCTGCCGCAACATCCTAGTGCGGAGGGCGCGCAGGAGGGCGAGCGCCGCGCCGGGGCCCCCGCAGCTCCCCCACGGCCCCCGCAAGACCATGGGGCAGCCCCGCCGGGCGCCGCCTCCCCGCCGGCCGCGGCTGCGGGGGGCCGGGGGCCGCCGCCGCGCGTGTGCGTGTGTGTGCGGTGTGTGTGTGCGCCTGCCCGCCCGTGTGCGTGCGCGGGGCGGCTCGGGCGATCGTCCTCCTGCAACGCCGCCGTGCCCGAGAGGAGTTTCCCAGCGCCTCGGTGCCTGACTTGCCAACCCGCCACCCCTCGCCGCGGCCGCGGAGCGGCGGCGCGGACCGCCGGGGGGGGGGGGGAAGGGAGGGCAGGGGGGCAGCCCCGCCGCCGCGGCCCCGCCGCCCCTCGCCGCGGGAAGGGGAAGGGGCAGGGGCAAGCGCCGCTCGCCGCTCCCCGCCCCCGCCGCGGAGTTTGCGCGGGAGCGGGGCTGCCCGCAGACTGCTGACTAATCCCCCGGCCGCGGCAGGCGGGGCGGGCGCGGAAAGCCCTCCGCGGCGCCCCCGCCGCCGCCGCCCTCCGCCCAGGGGCGCGGGGCCACGCCGGGCGGCGCCTAGCACGGGGCGGCGGGGCGCAGCGCGGCGCCTCCCGCCGGGGCCGCCCCGCGGGCCGCGCTCGGGACGCCGCGGCGCGCCCCGCCCCGCCCGGCTGCCGGCCGGCTCCGCCCGCCGCCGCCGCCGCCGCCGCCGCCGGCACCGCCGCGCCGCCACATCCCCGCCCCGCCCGGGCCGCCGCCCCCGGGACGGCCGGGTGGCGCAGGCTGCCCGCGCCCCCGACGGGCGGGTGGGCGGCGAGGGCGCGGAGCGGCCACCCTCCCGTGCAGGGGGAGTTGCGTGTGTTTCGTGGGGGGCTTTGGCTCGGGGACCCGTCGCCAGAAACGTCTGGGCGCTTCCCCGGCGGCGGGGACGGGCCGCGTGCCGGAGTGGCCGACGGCGCGCCCCGCGCTCCCGCCACGCAGCCGACCGCGGCGGCGCCGCCAGCGCGGCACGGCACGGCCCGGCCCCCGGCCCCGCGCGGCCCGAGTGGGCATGTGCGAGCGCGCCGCACATGCCCATTAGGAAAGCCGGGCGCCGGCAGCGGGGCTGCCCCTGCCCGCCTCGCGGTCCCCCGCCGCCCGGCATCGTCCGCGGAGCCGCCCCGGGCTGCCCCGGCAGCGCCCCGCGCGAGGAGCCCCCGCCGCCCGCCGGCCCCGCCGCTGCTGCCGGGACTGCGCCGTGCCGTGCCGTGCCGTGCCGTGCCATGCTGCGGGAGCACGGTGCCGCTCCTCTAACCGCAAACCGGCAGCCCCGGCGGCGTGTGGCTGAGCCCGCTGCTCACCTGTGCGTAGGTATACCCCGTCCCCGCGGGGTGCGGTCCGTAGGAACAGCCTGGTTTTAAACACAAATTGCAATTAAATAACAGAAACGAGCAGAAATGCTCGTGTTGGTCGTGTCAACCCTGGCTATTGGCACATTCGGGCACACGGATTCCTACCGCTGCCCGCTGGCCCTAGCTGTTACTTCCTAAACCAAAGGTGTGGGTGTGAGGAGCCCAGTTGCTACCCAGGCCAGTGGCTTTACAAATTGGCGAAAAGGAAGTTTCCATTTGACAGCTGTTACACCTGTTAATGCATGAAACAGCAGCAGCTCCCTGTTTTGGTTATTGATGGACTGACAGTCATCCTTCCTTTTACATTTCAGTAGTGTCTGACCTAAGCTAATGTTTTGTCACGGACGCTTCATGCACAAAACCTCCTTGACATCATCCCCGTCTCCTCGCTCACAGCTAGGTCGCACAGCTTGAATGCTAAACTTTTCCCAGGTTTCACCGCTTCTCGTGGCGAGCGAGTGAATGGCTTGATTGAGTGGTGCTGAGGTACGGCCAGTAAGGTCCCCACGTCCCCTGGTTCTTCTGGGGTTTGTGCCCAACCCCAGGAAACGCTCCAGGCAGCACTCTGCCTGCAGGGCCAGTGCGGCTGCACCTTGAGTGCCCGATCCGGGGACACTGGGGTTTTTAATACGAACGTGCCCCTGCTCGGTTCCACTCCCACGGAGGTGGGTCCCCGCTGCTTGTATCAGTCCTATGTCAGTTTAAGAAAAAAATTTAATTTGAATATAATTTGAAGAAAACCTCAAAGGTGGAAACAGAAGCAGAAGGGCAGACGTGGGAGAGGATTGGGCACAAGTTTGCGTGAAGTTCGGTATCAGGTCAGGCCTCAGAGCCCAGGTCTCTTGTCTCCCAGTCCAGCGCTCCCCCCTCGCTGCCCATTTCCAGCTGTACACAGGCCACAGCATAGGCTTAGCCACACTGTTGTATCTCAGGGGGAAACATCAGGATGTGCCTAGTGCTTTATGTCACTAGCAACAAGTAAAGAGCTTTTGTCATTGCTGCTGACAGTATCATCTGTGCTGATTTTTTTTGGTTTTTGGTCTCCATTAAACATACTTTATCATTATTAAAAATGAAGGGGATTATTAATTATTTCAGTAACCATCCAGTGGCTGCTTCGCAGTTCTCCAGGGTACCTCAGGAAAACTAGTTTGAGGACCTGACATCCAGCCCAGTTCTCAGCACATTAACATTGGGTAAGCTATAGGTGACCCCAGGAAGAATATATCCATTTTGTGGGGGCAGAGAGGAAAACCGGTGTATCGGCAGTTCTGCTGGATGTTGCTCTGTCTTCCCAGAGCAGTGTCTGTTTTATTGCCTATTGTAACCAGCATCAGACTGCACTGTTAACAGCGGTGGAAATGGTATCTTTGCAAAGGTAGTCATGGGTTTTCACCCCACAAAATTCTGCCTCCTCTTGGCCCAGGGAATTGCCCTGCCTTTGACTGTGGGGCTGCCCATAGGGGAGGGACATACAGGCGTGGGATATGAGGCAGTTTGACATGCGCTGCTGGAAACACAGCTCAGCTGTGTGTGCTGTAACCGCACTGAGTAAGAATGTTACAACGCTGTGAGCATCCTGTGGATGTTACCAAACCAGAGGGGAAACCTTCTGTGTACTCCTGACTCTGCAGATAGTGCAGTCACATTGTTACTGACCGTCACTGCTCTGACACTCCAAAAATTGCCATCAAACTATTTTCTGTGGTAGTATGGTTGTCAGGAGTGGAGCAGCTGGAGGCCTCCCACAGTACTCTATGAGGAGCAAAGCATGGCTGAGCTCTTGCCTCTGTGGTAGGGGAAAGCTCCAGTAACTGGAGCTCTTGCCGGTAACACGTGCACATTAACCTGCTCAGCATTAACCAGCTCTGCCTATCTTTTGGAGGAAATGGAAGGGTGGGATTTCTATCACGTGTACAGCTCTGAATGGCACTTTACAAAATAGATAATGATGTCTCATTGCTCTAGAGAGTTTCCAAACTAAATTAAGAAGAGAACGATGGGAAGAGATGACCATACGATGAGGTGCAGATGCTGGGAAGAGGGATAATGAGGGGGACGACAACATGATTATGTCCTTTCAAAGCAAACGCCTCAGGGCAGCTTCTTGTGGGGACAGAGTGTAAAAGGGAGATGGGGAAGAGTGACTCATAAAGACGGCATCTGCACAGGGTTCAAGTCTGCTCTCAAGAGCAGGCCTGTCTGCTGTGAAATATTTCTTGACTCTCAGACCTGTGCAAAGAGACTGCCTTGACCCATGCTCAGGAGCTCTCAAGGCCAAACAGGTCCGGTGGCTTAGCATGAGGCCATGCTGTCGTTCCTGGGGTCTGCAAGGCCTGGATGGGTCAAGCACCCCACAGCCCAGGCCACAGGACTTTAGCTCTTTGCAAGCACAAGCAGGATGCTTTGAACATCGAGAATGAGCATCTCTCTATGCATCTACTCAAATCTTGTTACGACGGCAAGTTTTAAAACTAATGTGAGAGGAAGAAGTGGACAAGGTTTTATTTAAAATAACCTCTTCCTCCTACCTCCCCAAAAGGGGTCTAATGAAAGAAAAAGCTGAGAGAAGTGTTGGAGGAGGGGATTCCTGATGAGTAACTTCAGATGAGTGAAAAGGGCCTAGGGGAAAGGAAAGGTGGCAGGAGCAGCTGGGATGGCTGTGGGAGGTATGCAGAGAATCAGGATTTTGCGTTGTTTAGTTAAGCATGAGGAACCAGAGAAGATATTTTAGGAGTGTGTGCAGGGGATTTAGTGCTGCGAATGGGGAATGATTTTTGCAACAGAGCACTGAGCAATGTGTGATGCAGGTTCCAGCTGGAGCTTGGAGAGAATGAGGTTACCCACAGTGAGGAGATGGGTAACAAAGACCTTTTTTTTTTAAAGGGAACTAAAAAGAAAATTTTCAAGGAGAGTTTAATAATTATGGCTAGATTCTTAAGGGATGCAAAACCTTTCTCACTGAATTTCTCTGTGTTACGCTCATTTATACCTGCTGAAAGTCTGGCTGGTGACGTGCAAAGACATTGTGCTTTGTGCCAAGGGATCAAAATGACATGCAGCCAGCCCAGGATGGCTGGGGAGAGCAGTAGCTCTCATTGCATCACCCGATCGAGCTCTGCTCTGTATTTCTTGGCCTTAGGTCTGGGACCTGGGCCAATGCCAATTAAATTGGTGAGGGCAGAGACAAGGTTAACGATAAAGTTAATCTCCCATTGCTGATTGGTGAGGGAACCTCACAACTTGTATCTTCTGTCTGTTTGCAGTTAACAGAAAAGCGAAGCAGAAGCCCGGGTCCCATCACAGTAGGAAGATTATCCAAAAGTATCACTCTTTTCACCAATACATGCAGCACTACTCCCACAAGAATGGCAATTTGCTTATACTGAAAAGGGCTTTCTAGAAGCAACCATGGGAAATTGTAAGCTGGTCTCAGTGCAGTTTATATTTAATCCATGAAACTGTTCACTTTTCTCTTTTCGTCTCCTCAGTCCCACCTTCTCTTGGCTGGCAACAAAGAGTGGGGCATCATGGGCATGAACAGCATGATCAGAGTTTGAGAACCCTAAAACTAAGGTGATTTTTTTAACTCTGCAACCAGAGAAAGCAGAAATGAAAGAGAGGACCAAAGCAGAATTTTTAGCATGTGTGATCTCTCTCAGAACAAGTCCTTTGGGGCATGAAGATGGGGCTATCTGAACAACAGCTACCCAACGTACAAATCATGAAGCAATACCCTGCCAAGGGATGGCCACATGTTCTGCAATCTGCATCCACAGATTTCATTGCCAGAATTCAAGATGGCTGATTTCTTACCTCCTGAAACAGGCTACTGACAAAATCAATTGTGTTGAAATTTTTCCTTCAGCATGTGTAAGGCCCTAGTGTTCACCAAAAGGAATGGGAGAGAGAGGTAAAGATGAAGAAAAGCTATGGCTGTGCACGCACTTTGGCGTTGCGTTCCCAGTGCCCTGATGTTCTGCCACCCATGACAGGACATACGTACCCTAATTGGACTTGCTAATGCAGATCTTGGAGGAAGTCACAGGCACTGGAATATCTTTTTGCATCAGCTAAAAGGCAAGAAATCCTCCCTCCTGCTCCTGCATGACAACATCTCCTTTTTGCAGCCTGTCCTGTAAAATGCAAATACCTAAATGCTCCTTGCTGGCCTGTTCCTCCTACTGGATACAGAGACATATAAAAAGAATGTAAATCACCAAGAAATACTTTGACAGCTGGCACCTGATTCTTTCCTGAGTGCCCTGCTGGTCACTGTTCGGCAGCTCTTTGCTGATTCATGAGGACTGCTAAGAGAAAGCATGTGTGACTTATCTTTTATAGAGTGTAATAAAAAGAGGGAAGTGCCTGGTGTGGCTGGAGCTGCAGTTCTGTGGTCTGTCTCTGAGATGCTCCATTAGCCTGCTGCTGGCAGTGATGACACAAAAATTGGAGATCCCCGATTGTACCATTAACATGAACAGATTGAAAAAACAAACTGGAATGTAACAGGGAGCCTGTGCTTTTTTTCTCTGCTTGTATGAAAACTCAGTGGAGGGAAAGGATGCTTCTGTTCCCTTGCACATTGGCATAGGCTGCACAAAACCACAGCTCTGCTTTTATTAGGGTTCTTCCATCTTATGTTAGATCTAGATTTACTTCTTAAGCTGAAGCCTTTGAACCATCACTCTGTGGCTATATTTTTGGCTAGGTCATCTGATATCTGTGATTGACCACATTATTAATCATGGCCTCTCACCTGTTTATTTTAAAACAGTGACTGCTGATACTTCTGTCAGCCTTAGGGAAGGGTCTTTCTTTCGCCATAAACAATAATGGCCTGAAAAAAGTCCTTCCTTGCGGAAAGATGGATTAAGTTCTTATTTTGAAATGCAGCCTAAATGGTCCTGATGTACTGAAATGTTACAGCTAATATAAGCAGACGAGTCAATTTACAGCTTTCATACTACATTTTAAGAAACAAAACAAGCAGACAAGACAGCACAATAAATCTGCCTGGTGTCCCAGTCTGGTTGTTAATTGAACGCAATTTTATCAGATAACTGGATGATGCAGCTTCCTAAAAAAATAGGAAATGCACGGATTTTGTCAAGATCATGAGTTTGTCCAAAAAAGTACAGGACAGACTTAAACAATATATTCTTTGGGAAAAAAGTCTGTGAGCCAATGAAGAAGCATAGTGTGGATGTGCTATCCTGTCTACACAATACAAAGTTCATATTAGAATAACCCTGATGATACTAGAAAACCAATTATATTATTCAGGATTCAAGGGAGCAAAAGAAAAAAGAGGTATCATTTGTGGAGAAATTATTTCAGAAAAATAGGAATTTATAATTTAACTATCACAGTTAAGTGTACAAAATGTATGGCTTCTTTGCTTTAAGAGTAAAGCACTGCTTTAAGAGACAAACAAGTTTTAGTATAAAACAAAACATTAACTGGGAGTTTAGTAAATATGTCTGGAGGGACTGGGATTTTGGCAGAGTGTAACTCCTAGAATAGTGTGAATGTTTTTTCTTCTGTTTATGTGTCTTCATGCAAAACTGGGCAAAACAAGTAAGTTGCAAGTGAAAGCAGAAGAAAGCACATGAAGCTATTGAAATAGGTTAGCATCTGATTTCAAATTTAGGAATAAATGCATGCATATGCACACATATATACACATATACATGTGAATGCACACACACATGTACACCATGGCACATATATAAATGCTTATATACATGGCACATATGTAAATGCTTATGTATATATATTTACATACACAGGCTTAAATGAAAGAAAGGGACATTTAAGTTCCATACTAGCAAAACTTTCTAACAGTAACATCTTTCTAATATTAATGTTGAGCACTAGGGTCACCTGGGAAGGGTGTAGGCTTTCCAGTATCGGAGGATGTTAAAAGCAAGCTGGATAAATGTGTAAGGTGTGATGTAAGTATTGCTAATCCCACCTTGGGGTAGAAAAATGGAGTAGGTGTCCTTGAGGTCTCTGTCAGCCAGCACTATTTCCGGTGGCTCTAGGATATAGCCAAGGAATAGGTTAGGTGTTACACATCCACATCTGATGAAGTGTAAGAACAATAGCCTGTGATTTGCAGATGCAGAGACACTTATTACTGAGCACAGAGGACAGCTCCTCCCTAGCTCACCTACAAGAACAGAAAACATGGGCTTGGTGGTAGTTCCTGGCACAGCAGCCAAAGTGTATAGACAGGGCTGATCAGCCTATTTCTCCCCCTCCCTACCGCTTCACATTCTGACTTATGTCCCCTTTATAGCCTTTGGCTAGGCTTTGTGTCTCTAAAGCTGTTAGTAAAGACAATTATCTAAATATAAATTACAGATGTACAGCTTTGGGACAGCACACTCTGACTCAGAATTGTCTTCATACTGCTCTTTCACGTTCTTCCACCTGCATCTAGATTGCATATTGAGTCATATTCACAGTGTAGTTGGCTATAAAGTAAGAGACCTTCAGTAAAGGACATTTTAAAAAAAAATCTTCGTTTTTCTCCAGTCTTTCAGAATGTGTGTATGAACTGGTATCAGATTGACTAGACTTTAGACAATATCACAGAGGTTTTGCATCATTTACAGGATGCAGCATAGATGATGGACCAAGGACTGAAAGCTGCAGGAATCAGGTGCTACCACTGCTGTATGGTCACAGTCAATTCACTGTTAATCTCCCCTTGCCTCAGTTTTCCCATCTTTAAAACTGGGATGAGAAAGGTTGTCTGCTTCTCACAGGGAGTGGAATGAGCATAGTCAGCAATTTAACAGCACTTAGGAAATACAGTATGGTATACCAATGTGGAGTTGTAGAGTATTCAGACCAGAGAACCCTTATTTGTGAGATCATTTTTAACGTTATGCTTTATCAATTGTTATTAAATGTCAAAATGAGCCAAATAATACAATGAAAAGTAAAGGGGAAGTCAGTTTTAATTGCTCTTTAACCAGCCCATTTTCAGCTTCCCACAAAAATATGGATCCCATATGGCCATTGTCACAGCCCTGCCCCAGTGCTTTCTTAACACACACCAGGCATACACGTACGTGCTTGACAGGAGTTTGGATGTACCTCTGTGCTGTTTCTCTGCTGTACCTTGAGCTGCTGTTGTCCTTTCTGTCCGTCGCAAACATGTCTTTCCTCTGCATTGCTGTAAGTACCCATGAATGTAGTCTCCTGGCTACAATCAGGAGAAAATAGTAGAAGAGGACCGATTAGCACCTTTAAACAGCAAAACGAACAAACAAACCAGAACAGCCACATTATTTTAAAGCAGGGGATTGGCCATTCATACATTCCTTATGTTACATGTGATCACTAAACACGTACCACAGCCATATTTGAATAGCCTTTAAAAATGTCCTGTTTCTTGCTTACCCCATGTTGCCATGTAAAGAATATGCAGGACGGTAGCTGAAGATTCCCTTGAGGACTGTGTTTAGGGTAAGACAACAGTCTGCCTGGTTTTATTTTTAAGTACTAAAAATCTCCCATGACAAAGCACGGAATGTACAGTGCTGGAAGAAACCCACTGCAGTAAGTCACAGGTGAACATTTTATGAGCAGGTGAAATGCATGTAGCATTTGATAGAGAGCACTCATTCTTAAGGTGTACATTTTCAGTGCAAAAGCATTAGATATTTAAACAGGTGTGTATTTATAGTAAGAAAACATCAGATTTCTTTTTCTCTTACATGCTTTTCGTAGGAGTGGCTTGATTTTCTGATTGTTCCTGATGTTCCTGAGATAAAAACAGAAGCAGGGAATTATCCGACTGTACGACATACATTTGATCTTTATAGGGTTTCTGGATTTGCTTTCTATGAAAGCTGCATTCCAAACAGTGCTTTCTGCTCATGAATATAGAATTATATTATTACTGTAAATGTAACATGTTATTTTACATTTTAATGGAGGAGCTGGTGTTCTACCCGGGTAAGTGCCCATCAGCATTAAATGACACACAATTAAAGCAGAGTGTCAAAACCTAATTTTCTAAGGCAAATGTTTAAAATCGCATATGTGCCTATTTTTGGATCAAAACCCCTTATCAAGCCGTACACTGGCTTTCCTAGCAAATAGAAACATGCAGACCATGGCAGTATGAATCATCAGCTTGCCTCTGATCAGAATTCAGGGTATATTCTGGTTTGTGTATAATACTAATTGAGTTTGGCTTTGCACCTGAAAGCACACACTTTATTTTGACTGCATGGGAATATCGTATGAGGAAAGACTGTTTTATATTTCAATGAAATTTACTGTACATTTGAGGAAATCATTAAGAGTATTTTTTTTCCTCAAGGCTGCTGCAGGCTTACATTTCGGTTCATGGGAGATGAATGTTATTCCTAAGACTAAAAACAGCATTTAATTATTCTGTAATATTTATGTCACAGTAGTACTTAGAGCCTCCTTTTGCTGTTCCTGTAAAATTCTTCCCAAATTCACTAAATCATAATAATCTCAAAAGTCACTATTTGCACACGCTTAGCAGATTGTTCCTAAGAGATGGCTGCTTAAACCACAGTGTATTTAGCATGCTCAGTTTGGGGCTTTGCAATTGCTTTTTTTGGAAGCCAGGGGCTGCTCTGGTCCCTGGCAATTCTGCTAAGTTCACGGAGATTGTTTTCCTGTTTTTTTTTTTAATGCCTCCTCCTCTGATATCATGGAAGATGAATTAGTCTGACTGGAATGGAGAGGAACAGAGGTGCGTGGAGATACAGAAATCTTAGGAAGCTGATGGGGAATAATGGTGCAGGGGGGCACTGGGACCAGCAGGTGGAATATAACAGTAAGAGAGTGAATCCCAGGCATGGGGAACACATTACTTAGAGGAGTGGAAAATCAACAGGGAAATGTGTCTGTAACAACCACCATACATCGCCCTCTTTGTATTCCTGGGTCTCTTCTGTTGCCAGAGAAGAGTAGAAACAATCACAGTAAAGGAAGTGTTTCATCTTCCCTTGGAAGGTTTCCTTCTCGGCTTGTGAGGTAAAAGTCTGTATATTAAGAGTTCAGATCTGCCAATGGGTCCTCTGAAATAACACTGCATGCAGGAATTCATGTGGGGGAGGGGAAGCCATTTGCTTTAAAATCACGCACCACCACCCCCCCCTCCCCGTTCCAGAATTTATATATATTTAAAGAGCATTCAGGTTGCAAAGTCAAGCACTGAAATGTTCAGAAACACCTAATCTGAGATGCCAATACAACCTTAATTTGGCCTCAGTGTGCACACACATTTTACTTACATGGTAACACATTAGCTTTTTTTTAGGATTAAGCCCTTCCTTTTTAGGTGTCCAGGATCAATTAGGGAAGAAGTCAGAGTTGCATAGGGAATGAGTGTTCCCTGCAGGCCAGACCCTGCATCATTTGCTGTAGGTGCTGGAAGAGAGCTGTGACTGGAAAGATGGGGAAAGAGGAAAAGAAGAGGAAAGATTCATGAGCTATGTAGCTGTATACCCTCTTGCAAAACACATTGTGTCCTTGCTTCTCACTGCTATGTCTGTCTGCCTGGGGACTCTGATACTTGAGAGCTGGGAAGCAGGATTTTGTCTGGGTAAAAGTATGGGAGGAAAGGGCTTCAGTGGGGAAGAGCTGCAGTAAGGTGGCTGAACTCAGCCTTAGCTTCCGAAATTTGTTATCTGTCTTCTTGCCAGGGCCAGGAGATCCTCTGAGTGAAAGAGAAAATCAAGATAAGTGACACTAATCCCTGGTCACTGAACTGTAGCCAGAGGTCCAGGTGGCTTGGAATGGCCTGGACAGAGGTGAAACTGGCTGCAGCTTGAGAGAAGAAGAAAGGGAGTGGGATATGAGGAATGGCCAGGCTTTGGCACAATCAAGCTCACAGATGTGAGAAAAAAGGTAATGAGAAAGGGAAACCTTCAGTAAGGTGGAGTTCAGGGTCGAAAGAGATTGTTAAGCTCCACTGTCTCTTGGTAAAGCTTCATAATTTCTTCCCATTTGCCATTGCTGAGGCTCTGCTGCTTTGAGCAGTCATTGGGGATGCCACCAGCCTGCCAATGCATCAGCCGCCACAGGCTGTAAACACAGCGGATTACCTGGAAAAAAAAAGTCGATTAGTTCTTGTAAAGAAAGCAGTGCCTTCCATTTACACTGACTGCGAAGCTGTAGATTCCCCTCGCCTCCAGTTCTTGGAAAGAGCCTGCGAAGGAGCTCACTGGCGCACTGGTGACGTTCTTGGCCAAATCCTGGCCCTGTAGCGAGGCAACACTCCCGCTTCTGCCGGGCTGGTGCAGAAGGCATTGTTGCACCCTATTTCCAATCAAACCCCGAGTTTTCTGCTTTTCCTTGCTCTCCTTTACTCTGCCCTCCGTTTCCCTCTCCTCCTCCCCACACCTCCTCCCCTCAGACCCTGCTGTGGGCTCCCACCGCCTCTGCCGCCCGGGGCCGCCGCGGGCCGTGCCCGCCTTCGCCACAGGCAACGGGAGCCCCGCGCGTTTCCCTTCCGGGGGAGATAAAAAGGCAAGAAAGGGCTGGCGGGGAGGGAAGCCGCCAGCGGCTCCCGCCCCGCCGAGGAGGCCGCGGAGAGCGGCCGGGCGGCGGCGGCCACGGGGCGGCGGTGTTGCGCAGCGCTCCCGCGGGCTTAGCGGGGCCGGGCGGGGGCCGGGGCTGCGACCCGGGCCGGTGGCGGTGTTGTCTGGCGCAGGGGCCGGCCCTGAGGGCCCTGCCTGCCCGCCTTGCCCCGCCGGTGGACGGCACCGCGGAGGGGCCGGCGCCTGGAGGCCTCACGGGGCCCAGGCGCCATTTCGTGGCCGCGGGGGCGGATGGCGTGTCCTGTGGTGGCGTGGGCCAAGCTGGGTGGCTCGGGCCAGCCGTGAGCGCCTTCCGCCGTGCTCCCACTCCCGGCCCCCACTTTGCATTCACGGGCATTGACGTTCTCCCCGGTGAAGGCAGCGCAGAGGAGACCTGGCTGCCGGGCCGTGCCTTCCCGCCCGCTAACGGCCGCCGGAGACCGGCAGGGGACCCGGCGTGGCCTCAGCGGCAGGCTGCGGCGCCAGCGCAGCTATAGGACTTCTTGTGCCATTTTGGGAAAACAAGTCAAATGTCTGAATCAGACGCTTCAGCTCCTTAGCTGAAAAAGCAGCTGGTGTTGCTGGTGTGAGGCTGCATTAAGCGTGTGAGTGTTACCCAGCCAGCATATCAAATACGAAGCAATACAATATTTCTACCCAAAAGAAATGGTCCGGCTCTAGTCTTCGTTTTTTTTTTTCACCTTCCAGATACAGGTGGATACTGCTGTAGAGAAGAAAGGCAAATCCAATGCCACGGAAAAGCAAGACAGAAGGTGTAAGCAGCTAGGGACAGCCCTGGTACGGCACTGACGTGTGGGAAGTCAAACCATTTCTAAGGAGCAGCAGCAGCAGCGGCAGCAGACGAGTGTCTCTGAGCAAGTGTCAGAGTGTCTTGGCAACAGTACAAGATGTCTGCAACTTTCCTTCACTTATGCAGAAAACACGTCATGTAGGCAGTGCAGTGGTGCGTGAACACAGCAGTGTAGGCTTGGTTTTGAAACACTTGCATCGAGAGCAAAGGCTTGCTTGGTTGGTGTAGGGAGACTGAAAATGTTGTGACACAGGCTGTGGCATTTCTCTCTCTGGCCATTAATTGGTTGTTACAAATCTGCAGTGCAGTCATGGTCCCCCCCACCCCCTTCCCTCTCCTTCAAACTATTTATTCTACTAGTAATATTAGTTTTAAGTGGTGTAGAACATGAATTAGTTTCTTTGGTAACCAAGTCGGTTACACACCCACACAAAGTTAGAATCTGCTAGGTGCAGACATTTTCCCTTTTAGAAAACATGTGGGTTTTGAAAACCACAGCAGTAGGGCAGCAGTGTATGTTCTCAGGGAATCATTCCAGAAAAAGTTCCATATACCATATGCAGATTTATATCTAAGTTCTGATCTTTTGTTTATATACACATATGGAATTTGAATATATTACCTATATATTGATTTCTCCAGTGACTTCAGGATTATATATAGTTCTTTCTCATCCCAGTATTTCATCCTTCCCACTCTCCCCCTTACTCCTCCCCATTTGTACAGAATAGGTGGCTACAAAAGAGCACACAGTAGGAATACAGCACAGGTGAATAAGCTTGCAAATACATACTGCATTCCTTCTTACTTTATTTGGTGTAAGTAAAAATTTGTACTGTTCCTTAATCTGCCCCCTGAAATTATAGAGGTGAACTGCAGTGGCTTTTGTAGATAGCTTCTTTTTAGGGATTTAAATATAAAAGTGGCCTTTGTGTTCTTGGTAGTTTTTTGAATGCAAATAGCTACATGCAGGATTAAAATTAATTTGTGAATATGAATTGTAACAATTAATATGACTAATAATCCCTGTCATATTGTCTCGATCACAATCAGTAGTTTAGTCTATAGCAGCAGCAGAAGCTTGGAGACTTTTATTGCACTTTCTCTAGTGACGCTTCAAATCCCCACAAAATTAAAACTTGTAAATTTTTAAACATACTTCCCTTGTTCCTGTATGTGAGGCAGGGCAGCACTAGTACCTGAGAACTGAAAGGTAGCCATAAACAGGGGCTGAGCCTGACAAGGCCATTTCATTGTTCTTGTCTGAATGAAGTGTGAAAAAGGAAACAAACAATAAATAGGGAAGAGTGAATTAGGAGGTTTTACTTTCTTGCCTTTCCTGTTCTGAATCATCAGTCATAAAACTGAATAGTAGGTATGTTTTTAGTTAAATATGTTTTTTATGCTAATGTGATGCCTTTTAACTGCAGTTCTTCCAGAGTGGGAAAAGCCTGAGACAAATACAGAGAGCACCTGAAAGTACTCCTATGCAGTACTTGTTATTTCGTAACACCCTTTCCTGCGCTAGAACAAAGTACCTAACATGCTGTGCGATTCTGCACTAGAAAGCTGGAAAGGTTGTTTCTTAGTTTACAGAAGCCTGATGAAGATTGAGCTGGGTGATGTCGAGTAAGCACTTTTATAGTACTGCATAGTTAAAATTTAATCCATTATAAATAAAAGGTAATGAAAACATTAGCTGGAAGAAAAGCCTGACTTGAAGAAAACAGACACGTATTGCTATCCTCCTCTGGGTCACTTATGTCATCCTATGGCCACATCACTTTCTTAAGCCTGCAGGGAACATTTCCCTCTGGGCTTCTGCACATTCTGCTGTCTCCTGCTGGTGCCAGACACAGTCCTTTCTGCAGCATCTTTCTCAAGCGCTTCCTGTCTCTCATTGCCATAGAGACAGCGTGTGCCTGTTAGAGACACTGCAGAGATGTGCTCGCTCGACCCCAGGCATGGCTGGAGAAGGCAGACCATGAGCAGACCTGTAGCCTTAAGGCGCTGCGGAGAGGATTTTGTGGCCAGGTCCTGATCTGCAGAGCTCTTTCAGTACAGAAGGGCAACAGGCTCCAGAAATCCTCAGCAGGTGAAATGAGCTCATGGGGTGCAGCCAAAAGGAACTCATTCCCAATGCCCTGAGTTATCTGAACCATGGTCTAACGCTATTTCCGTTAAAGAAGATGCACAGCATTATTTCATATGCTCAGTAATAACCAAAATGCTGCGTAGAGCAGGAAGGCTGGGCTTATAATACAAGAGCTAAGCAAGGACTCAAGTCAGCCTTGAGTCCCCCCTCTGGCCCAGTGTTTCTATGTGGTCCTGACCAAATTGTCTTCCTCAGTTTCTTCTCTTCAGAAGATGGATATTATTTTTTTTTCCCCTTTGTAGTGTAAGTGGGAGCCTATGGCCATCATCCAACCTAATCTCCATGCACATACACCCTGTCCAGTCACTTCCACATTTGCTCCAGAACAGGTCTATTGCAGCCCCTGAGCAATTCAGCAAGCTTGAGCACCTTTGGTGCCTTGCCACGGGCATCCGTTTTGGAGAGGCAGGCTCCAGACAAGGTGCCTCAAAGCAAGGTCCATCACCAGGTATCCTAAGTCGTGCTTGTAGTAAGTAATGTTGGCACTTTGGGTCTAAACTGCAGTTGGAGTAACAGGAGTGTGGGTGCAAAATACATAATGACAGTGTTTTCTGGGTGTAAGCCTATGCTTAGTCCCAAACTTGAGGTAGCACCACTATTTTAATAGGAGTGTATATGGTTACTGTTATGGTGAGCAGCAGCTATAGGGCAGAACATTGTTTCTGCTGAGCTGGTGCATGACGTCTCCCATGCTTGCAGGTAAGAGTAGTGGGAAAGAAATGGGGAGCAGAGTGAATCATGCCTCCTCTTCCCCCAGCTGGTCACTGCACTGGGGGAACTGGGGCAGCACACTGCATCAGGGACAGACCCAAAACATGCAGCACGTCTATGTGCAGGTGCCTGGTGCAAAGACCCTTGGTCCTGTGCTGGCCCAGCAGTGTCCCCGGATGGTAAGCAAGGTTAACAAACATGCACTCAGGCTAATAAAGCTTGACTCTCAGTGGGGCTAATTAGCTTCTATTTAGCAGTTCTGCAGCTAAGTCACTGGTCACAGTCCCATGCAGAGCTGCTCTGCTTTCCTTGTCTGCTTGGGAGAGTCTTCTACTCGTGCAGCGGTGGTAAAGCCACAAGGACAAGGGTTGCAGCTGCCAGTAAAGAGTCGAGGTACAAAGGTGGTATCCATCATTACTGTTGTTTCTGCAACGATAGCTAAGAATAGCAAAGGCCATCATTTACAGATACAATTTCATATTGATATTCTAACACTTTCAGCCCCGGTTAGTCCCATTTTCCTGCTCTTTCTTCTTTTCTGTATCTCTTCACGAAACACGTCTTAGTCCACAGCAGCCCTTAAAAATGTGTAAGAATATGTTAGCATGTGGGCTGCAGTAAGCACTGCTGTTATCGACTGTGAAGAGAAACCAGCTTGTAAGAAAACTCAGTGTTAGCTGTACAAAGAAGCTCAAGAGAACCTGTGCCTACAAGGTGAATGAGTATGCAAACTGCCAAGGGATGCCTGGGGAAGGAATAAGTTGCCCAAAAAAGAAGGTGATGGGGGACAGTCCCCCAGTTTTTATGCCCCCAGCTTTCCGTTGTTCAGAATTAGCAACTGAAACTCATCATACGGCTCTCATTTAGAAAAGCTCCAGTGTGAGCATTTATTACTTTTGGGTTTGTGTGTACATGCTTACGTTTGCTTATTTACTCAAGCCACAGCTGTTGTCCCCACCTTGAATGGAAGGGGTGGAGGACGTGGCTCAGCTACCCGCAGTGTGTGGAAATCCTGTGCACCTGGTCCCTGGGTCAGGCCTGGGTTTCCTTGTATGTGGAGCCTCTCGGTGTTTAGGTTGCCAAACAACACCAGCTCTGAAGTAAAAGTGCCTAATGTCGCAAAGGCCTTACAAGAGCTTTACATTGCTTTCATCAAAACTTGGATTAAGCTCATAATGATGGCCTTCATGTGCTGCAAATACATTAACACATTTCTCTGAGACAGAGCCTGCTTCCATTATGCTGGTTCCTGTGGCACACAGGAATTATTGCCTACCAGAGAAGTGTTAAGTGAAATGTTGCCAGGGGATTATCACCTCCCTTTCCTGCATGGTTTTGCTAAACTGAGCAGGAGAAGAGGAGCTCCCACCACGCTGCTAGGAAGCCTTGAGGTGGAACCCTGGTTTGTGCTTTGTGTTTGAGGTTTTTTTTGATAAGGAGGGAAGAAACATTGTTTTGCTGTATGTTTTTCTGGTATGAAGACCTGGCCTTCCACAGCTCATTTCCAACACTTATAGCTGCCTTTGTGGAAAACATGGCATAGCCCAGGAAGATTCACCTAATGTGAGGCGCTCCTTCTTGCCATTTCCCCGCATGCTCCAAACATGCCTCCGATGGGTTTTTACTGTCTGTATGTTTCTTACAAGAACCAACTCTAAGTTTAGTCATTTGTACCTTTTGAGTTCATTGTATTCCTCATTTGCTGCCAGCACAAGCAAAGGTTTTTTGACCTTAGTGTCTTTTTTTTACCCTGGTCACTCTCATCTTCCCTAAGATTAATGTGCTGTGCTGTGAACTTTGGTTATTATTCACTGTGATTATTGCCTAATTGTGATTTATGCAAACCGGTGTCACCTCAGACAAGGTGTAGGTACTCCCTGGCTTGTGTATACATGCAGTTGATGGCAAGATGAAAATTCCTTGACATGTTGATATTTTATGAAGTTAGATGGGTACGTCCTGGAATGTATTTCAGTTGTGTAATGCTGTAGTAGCAGCCGATCATAAGACATTTTCTATAGCAAATATAATGCCTGGGACAAAGATACACGGATTTAGGCAGTGATAGATTAAAAACTAATTGTGGTGCAATGCCGATGCCAGTTTAAAAGGTTAAACATTGAAAACAGCATTTAAGGTTTTCAAGCTTCTGTCACAGCAGTCCTATCTTGGCCAAGCAGAAGGGCTCGCCTCCTCTTTAGTTTGCATTTTTCCATGTGCTCCCAAACGCACAAAGTGCCTGACGTACAGACGCAAAGGCGCAACCCCTGCCTGGGGAGGGCCCGGCAGGGCACGGGGTGAGCAGTCACGGCCCGGGGCTGGGGAGGGGACTGCAAGCCGCTGCGCCGCTCATGCCTGCCAAATATGGTCCCTCTTCTTGCCCTGGGAAAGTATTACCTAATCTTTGTGAGAGAAATAAAAATCATAAACAGGCAAATAGAAGCGAGGGAGGAGAGCAAGGGAGGTGGGGAAAGCAAGGATAACACCATTTCTCACTGTAGCGTGAACGTATCTCGGGGTCCATTTAATTGCAGCCTTTCCTCCTCCCTGTCTTTACCCTCCCGCCCCTTCTCCAGACAACTTGCGTGGGAATTGGAGTGAGGTGAGGGAGATGCTTTGGGAGTGAACTGAATATAAAGAAGCGTGTGGAGCAAAACAGAAGAGTTTGGGAAGAGGCACCAGGTGTAGGGACACAAACAGGCAGATGTCCTGGGGCAGGTCGGCAGCTGAAGGAGACTTTCAAGTAGAGCACATACAGTCCTCAATCCAGACCTTTCCAGAATTGTGGCCGGGCATACTTTACTGTGAAAATTTAAGGATATTTAAGTTGGTGGTATTGACAAAGCAGTGACAGTGGTGGCTGCAGAAAAAGTTTGTATCACAGAGGTTGCGAGGAGACGATGTGTGGGACCCACGTTGCTGAGGATGCAGCTGGGGAGTTTGAACTGGGCACCCACAAGGTGGAGGAAATCGCCTGCTTGTCGAGTTGCAGAACCAACACCTAGAAAACTTTGGCTTCTTGTAAGGCCTCCTGTGAGAGACTTTATTTCCTGTGACTCAGCTTCCATAAGTGCTAAACAGAAAAACAGTGTATTTGTCAATGTCATGGGAGTCAGTGCATCAGTGCTGGAAAATTGCTGTGAGGTCTTTGGATGGACGGTACCATGAAAAGCACTTTAGTCAAAGGATCATCGTAAAAACACTTAGGCTGGTATTTTACCATTTATGTTTTAAAACAAGTATTCTTAATACCGTGTTCTGCAGAATGAGCTAGTGTTGCTGTTAATTTAAAAGTGACTTGCAATGTCTTTTCTGGTTTTGTGATTTAAAAAATGCCTGCTTTGTTTTCCTTGCTGGCTCCTTTTTAAAGAAAGGAATAATATGCCTTTCTTTTTTTGATTTCATGTTCTGGAGTTGTAAGATTAGAGCTGGATGAAAATTGGAGGGTTTTTTCTTAACATTAACTTTTATCCAACCAAGAAAAAACGTTGAATAATCAAAATTTAAAAAAATAAATTCTGATGGGGAAGTAATGAAATGGGCGTATAAACCAGTTTCTGAATTACAGTTTTTCTAAATTTTGTAGTCTATAGAAAATGTTACTGTCATTATTTTGCCCCAGTTGGAGCCAAATGTAGGTCTTGCAAGGAGTGGGAGAAGTCTCTTCTGTAACAGGGGAGATGAGTTTGTTCAGGAAAGCTGTAGCTCATAGTAGGGAAATGTACCATTCCAGTGAAATCCAGCTGAACTGCTTCAAAACAAGCATTTTGTGTCAAAATAAAATATTTAGGGAATGGTTAGGGAAAAGAAAAAATAACATCAGATAGCCCCTTTCCCATCAGTATTTTATTATGTGAGATTTGCACTATCTGCTGAAAAATCTTTCCAACATAAAGTTTCTAGTTCAATTCTGCATAGGATGAATCCAATATACAGTGGGTGTAGTGACTGTCTCTGAACCCTTCCCATACTTCAATGTATTTGTTAGTCGCTACTGGGAAGAAGCGTGTTCTAAAATGTTGCCTATCTGATAACAGGGAAGGATAATGTTATGAAAAGCATTTGCTAAATTAGTAACTTTGTATTTCAGTGAGAAGTATTTTAACGTTACCTTCCTCTTTCTATAATTTGTTCAAATTAAGTTGTATTTAATACATGCTGCATGATACAATGGTCAAGCTAGGCATATACAAGAAGGTGTGAGAGTTCAGATACATATGTATGTGATATATTTCTATTTTAAGCGAATTCTGTTAAATTTAAGACCCAGAATTTAGCCACCTGATGTGATACAACACACTAAAAAATATCTGATGCTAATTCTACCTACATGTCGTTCCTGAAAAAAACAGAAGGAAAAAGTGATATGACATATAGAGTACACCTATAATGATTTCATTTGCTGCAGAGTCATCCATCAGCAAAATGATAACTAGCCAACCCTTTTGTCAACAGAGCACTATTAAATTTATCATTTAAGCTGGTAGGTAAACAAGAGAGTTAATGAACCAGAGAGAAGTTGGTCATGATGGACAAGAAATATAGGGATTCTGCATTGCCTTCTCCCTTGTTCATCCTTTCATACCTGTGCTATTTTGATTTGGCACCAATTTTACTCCTGTTTTACACTTGTCTTGCACTGCAGTAAATAATTACACAAAGATGAAGACAATTGCAAATCAGGCTTGACATATTTCACGGAGCAAATTGCAGCAACCATAGTTAGGACTCCTTAGGTGCCTGCTCTGGTTTTGCAAATCACTTGCTATGTGACCTTGGACAATTAACCTTTCTGTGTTTCTGTTTTTCTAACTGTACTACCTCTGGGGTGTTATTAGGCTTAATTTATCAATCACTCAATATCCTCTTATAAAATGTTTTGAAATCTCTGCTGAAAGAGACCAGGTAAGTTCAGAATAGTATTTAAAAGGATAATTCACCTATTAAACTTGGTTTGTAGTGACTTCGATTTACTAAGTTTTATCAACAGAATTTGATCCAAAATATTTAGCAAGTAGAGATGAGAAAACCAGGAGAGGGTTATCAAGATCATGGATATTTAAAAACATGAAACATTTCAAGAAGTGGTTAATGGGTCTCTTTAGGCATGACACTGAGTATTTCAAACAAGCTTAAATAAATTAGTATTTGCATTAATAGGTATTGCTCAGCAAAGTATTCTCAACGTTTTTAGTTTGCAAGCCAACCATGAAAAAGCAGGAATATTTTAAAAAAAGATCTGTAAATAAAGCTAGTCAGAAAAGACAATTTCCAGTTTTTCTTCTTATCCTTTAATTGAAAGTTTCAGTCACCTCAGAGAGAAGCAGAATTTGCAAGGTACTTGTCTGAGCTCATGCATTTCTGTGACTGTAAGGTTTAAGATTGCAAGTCCTTGCTTGAAGTAGGCAGAAAAGCTTTTTTCCCCTGAAATTTTTCCTTGGACATAGCAAATCGCCTTCATAGAATCGAATTTTCTAATGAAGATGATTATTTTTGGTCAGAAAAATTCCTGTCTAGACTACTCTGTAAAAAATAATAAACTATAAGCTCTGTCCGAAGTTTCATCCGCTGGAGACTATCCTTTGTTCTCCTTACACCAGCACAAACTGGGATGGTTTTGCAATGGCTGCTTCAAGGTTTACACTGGAGGAAGTGAGAGCAGCCGGAAAACTAACCCCAAACTCACAGGTGCCAAGGAAAAGCACAGCAGAAACTAGAGATATGACGAATGTATGAAGCAAGGTGCAGGTGTAAATGCCAATTTTTCTGTTTACTGGAAGAGCATCCCAGTGTTAGTGGGGAGGAAAAGAGCAGAGCACTTTGCAGATAGCCTGTTGGACACGTTACATTGTAAACAGATCACGAGGAAGGAAAAACGGCTATGAAAAACGGCTTCCCATCAGGGAAGGTAACCATAGAAGTTGAAAGAACTAATATTTTATAATGAAGAAAGGTTGAGAGATGTATGTGTTGTACATAAAATGACTCGAGACTACGTGTTGTTTCATTTAGAAATCAATTCTGCATGCTAAATAGCTGTGGTAACATCATTTCTTTCCTGATTAACAGGGCATTTCTCCCTCTTCTGAAGGCACAGCACTAAAAAAAAAAAATCCCTTATTTTGCTTATTGCAGTGTATATTCTAGGATTTGGAGAACTTGCTTCTCCATCCAGGGAGAATAGCCGGGAGCCCAGCTCGGTCAGGCTGCTGACTTAGCTTTTCTTCAGTGAGCACTGCAGCCCTTTTGCATGCTACTCCCGTCCCAAGCTGCAAACTAATAAGGTTTTTTTCTCCTGCCAGCTGCAAAGAAAGTAAGCAATTGAAAGTGTCGTACCTACGCTGAAATACTTGGGAAGGACTGGCATATCATGGGATAGGAGGGTCATAACAGTGCATAGATATAAAGGATAATTAAAATGATGTGAGAGTGATTTTTGCAGTTTGCTCATCCTGAAGCTGAAGGCACATCTTTATCTTTACATCTATTCTGGAAAGACTGTGGTTTATTCATCTTTAGCAGGAGCTTAATTTTGTGTGATTTCAAGTGAATGTTTTCAAGCCCAGCAGACGAACGTCTGATTCTCCACTGCCCCGCGCTCTGAGTATTCACTCAAGTTTGCAGAAAGCACCCCTTTGTGCTGCCAAATCTGACCCTGCCATTCACCTTTGTGGCAGCATTTCTGGCTGGAGTATGGGCACCACCTTGTTTTTCATTCTGCAAGGCAAAGGAGGCTCAGACCAGGGGACAGGAGTCACAGTTATGTTGCTGCTCTGTCCTCAGTATGGCATATCTTTATGTTTTTCATCTTTTTCCTCTAAGCTGGGTGAAAAGTGGTTCAACTCTATGTGAACTTCTGTTCAACCATCATTAAGTCTGGTTTAGGGGGTACAAGTTAAAGTCTCTCATGCTGTCTTTGGGGGTGCAAGCTTATTAGGGACAGGCACTGATAAAGACTGTCCTTACAAGCTAGAAGCTTCTGAGTGTTGTTGCTCCTGGGCTGCCACATTCACCTTCTTAGAGGGCCTGGTATTATCATACCTAGGTGGCTGATTATCATATCTTGAGTGATTAGCCTATCTTGAGTGGTTGAACACAGGCAGTTTCTTTCATTATATGGCCGTTCAATGTAGGAGATAACGGAGGCCTGAATTTCCACAGAACGAATGCACTTTTACCTCTATTAGCAGACTCAGAATGAGATAACTTTGCCGGCAGAGCAGTGGTGTCCGGGAGCACAGCGTCAGGCCTGATTCGTCACCCTGCTCTCGCAAAGTGGCTGGCGCAGCGTTCCAGGATCCCTTACGCAGGGTTAATAACGCTAGCACAGGGGAAGTTGCTCTCTTGCTGGCTAACACTCCACTTTCTATTCAGGACTGGGCTCATCATTATGCCTGGTTTTTTATCAGCCAAGAAGTTGTAGGAAGCAAAACTCTTTGAAAAACAAAAATTATTCGTCAATAGTTTATACACTGGTTGTTGAATAAATTATTTGTGAGCATCACTGCACTGCTCTGTGTGGAAGAGTTATAAGCCCCTGGCGTTGCTTACTAAGTCCTGGCCAAGCTTTCCTTGGTCGCTTCCACTCTCTCTGGCATTTCCTTTTTCCATTGCTTTATTCATAAGGTGGTGATTTTTATCGCTCTCTGCTCAGTAATAATGTGGTTCCTATCCTTCCTGCAAGAAGAAATTTCTTATTCTTTTTATTACGTATAATCATTCTTTCCTTAATTTATAGCATGTCATGTATTATTCAGTGACATCTCTTGGCTCTGATTACAGGTTCTATATAATCTTACACACTTCAAAAATGATTGTTTAAATTACAATGAAATAATATCCAGCTCATTTATCTGGTGAATTTGTCTTTCATTTGCAGTTATCGGGGCCAATGTTTCATACAAAAGAACTTTCTTCAGGAGCCTTGCAGAGAGGTGGAGCTAATGTGCTGGGATTCCTTGAGAAAGAGAAAGAAACAGCCCTAGGGAGCACTACCTGCCTCGGGGGAAAGATGTTGAGGTTTGGAGAGAAAGGGCATAGAATCTGTAAATCACTGGAGGCCTGAACCAGAGTGCATTGAAGACGGTGGGAGCAATGTCAATTGATGGCAAATTGTGGTCTCAGCAGGTTTTTAAATTCTTCCAAGGGTGGAAAACTGAATAAAGCTTTCTTGTCTTCATCACCACTGACATACTCAGAGCTCATCCTAAGGGACATGTGAACACTGGGACCCTTGTGCCTCCATCCCTCTGCTCTCCTCTGGTGGCCTGAGCCAGCAAGAGCCAAGTGTTGTTTGGTTTGGTTTGAGATGGGAAGAAGACTCGTACAGAACGTAGGGTCAATGGAGGGGACGTGCTTTTAGGAAGTGGAGAAATGAGGAGAGGCTTGAAAAGCTGCTCTTCTGTGACCCTGATGAAATTAATTTTCACACTATTTCTCAAGATCAATGAAATAATCTATTTTCCCATCAATCCAGATACAAATTGCTTCTATTAATAGTTAAGTATTGTGGTAGTGTTATGCAAACCCTGTTGGAAATTGGGCTTCCGTTGTTTTTAGCAGTGGACACACACAAAGGACAGCGTACCTGCTCCTTTTAACTGCGGGTTTCAGCCAAAACTTGTTGGTCCTTCTATTTACCCTTTCCCTATGTATTTAGAATATCTCTGGTCCTCTCCTTGATCCCAGCTACCTGCTGGGAGAGAATTTCCTGCTATGCTGTTGAACAAACAATAACCCGCAGTGCAATTGTGCCTGCGCTAAATCCTGGAATAAAGCTACCAGAAGTATCCAGGCTTTTCCCTTGCTTGGTGAAGACCCACTGACTCAAGGGAGGAGACCTGTGAGTGGGTTTTCAAAGTGCTGTTAGGACTGCGTGCAGTTGATGTGTGTTATGGGTCTGATCTGGCTACCCCTTCAGCTCCCTGGTCCTTATGAAATAATGCAAGATGTCCTTATAACTCACCTTATTTCCAGAAAGATCTATTTTTTCTTGCTCCTTCAGTCTACCTCCACTTCAGAAGAGGCTGCTGGAAGCTGCTGTAGCTGGTGCAGCTCCTCTGGCCGCCTCTATGTTTGGCAGGAGCCATTTCATAGGGAAATCACTCCTTCACGCCTCAGCCGTCCTCCCAACCAGCTCCAAGTCCAGATGCCTTGAAGGGAACAAAAATCCTGCCCAGGAATTTATTTTGTCTAACTTCATCTTCTCAAGCTAGTGGTACATCTAGGTCCTGACCCACTGGGCAGGCCAAATTGATATCAAGATTTTGTATCTTGGGCCCATTTCTAACCCATATTGTAAAAGCAGAATGGCACATACCAAGGAGTGGGCATGTCTCTTCCAGGGTTGCTTCAACCTGCTACAAAGATACTGCTGCTGTGTGATTTCTGGCCAGAAGTCCAGATTTCAACTTCAGCTTTCTCACTTGGAAGGAGAGGGAAGGTGCTGGGTATCGTGCCTAGTCTGAGCCCCTTAGCTTCTCCTTTTTGCGCCTTTGGGTTAGGTCTGGGGTCAGCTGCAGTGGGCAACTCCTCCCCAGCTAGCTCATTCCCAGGATGGCCCAGAAACCACTTCTAACATGAAATCAGTTCCTATTAGCAAAACTGGCTACTGGAAGCTTTCATTTACACTCCCAATGCCAGGAAAAATAACATGTTTCTTACCCTCCTCACACAGGCAGTTCCTACAAGCTCCTTTATCAAATAAAAGCAGGGGAGGTTTTTTTGTTGTTGCTTTTTGTTGAAGATTCCTGACTGAAAACCTGCAGTACCCACTCTTCTCTCTGGTTAGGATCCAGCACTGCAGAAACTCATTTTCACTATAGTTCAGCTGAAAACTTTAAAGACTGCGGACAGGAGTTGGAGCAGTCTCTGGGTGCTGATTCTCGTCAGGTTTATAGATGTATTCCTAAGCAAGTCGTTTCTGTTCTCTGCAGGATGTTGCTTCTATCTCTAAGGGCTAGGTTATGTAAAAATAATGGCAGAAGCCTGCCTTAACCTGGCAAAAACTGGGAATCCTGATTGTTCAATGAAACGCTGCCTTTTCAATCAATCCTCCTCCCTAATTAGTGCTGCATGGTAGAGCTGATCTTTTAATAATAATGAAAAAAAAAGAGTAATTTGGTTGATGATTGATGGGAGAAAACCTGAATATGTTATTAAAAGTACCAATCAGCTGCATCTAGAGGGAGTTTAATAAAAAACATATTTGACAACAACCATGAGATGATAGATTTTTCAATACGAATCACTTGAGTGGCTCCCCCACGTAGGCATTATATCTAATGTAGCGTGGTGTGACTGGGGGGGAGGGAGGCTGCCCCCCACCAGCTTTACTTCATGCACTAGGAAAAGTTACCATGGACCTCAGCTGGCCTGGTTGGAAAAATTGCGTTTCACTGGGGTGACCTGAGTGTGCGGAAGAACAGAGTGGGCCACGCCAGCCGCGAGATGTGGTTTTACAACACTAGGAATGAACACAAAGCTGAGCTGACACACCTTAACACAAAGACTGATTGTAACTAATAATTGCTTTTTGGTCTGACACTGTTCTTTTTTTCGTCAGTTCCATTTTGAGGATTGGTACTAACTAGTCTGAAATTGTAGGCCTAAAATGTTATACTAGCTTGATGTGGGAAGTATTTCCTGGGTTAAAATTCTCGTACAGTACTGCAATATTAACTCAAGCAAATAGCATAAAGGGATATGGTCTTTTGCTGCTGACCTGCATTTGAGGAAATAGAGCTAATAAAACTCATGCGCTTATATCCCACAGGCCTCGGTATGGAAATACACAAGAAGCCAGAAAAATAAATTCCTTTCATCTAGAAGAAAAAGGCAAGAAAAATCAGAATGGCTTTTCTTAGATGGTTAGATTGCTTCAGTCTTATAATGTCTTAAGAAACACAACATTATTAAAAATAACCTACAAAGGTATGAGCTTATGCTCTTTTGTAGCTCCTCCTAGCATAACCTCCCTTATTAGGAGGTATTAGAGGTTCCCTGAAAAACCCCAAACCAGGCCTGTGAAGTCTCTTACCCAGCTTTCACTGCTGTGGTATGGCCTGCCCAGTTAGTGGTGGCAGCTGGGATGCTGGGAGCGAGGATCAAAAAGAAACAGATCTGAACCGTGCTATTGGGAAAAGGATTGCATTAAAGAGAGAAACTTTCCTGTGCCCTTTCTCAGGCACAAAGGGCTGGTGGATGTTGGTCGTGTGCTGGCCTGTTGTACTACTGTCTGTGAGTTTGGAGGTATCGACTCCATCCAGCTTTAACTATTTTAACACAAGTGAGGGGGTCAGACTCCCTGCTGAGGACAGGCTCCTTCAGTGCGCAATCCAGCATGCCCAAATTAAACTCTGAATTATCTTCTGGGGGAGCTTACATCTCCCCATGGACAATATAAGGAGACTAGCCTCCCGTTTCGGGTAGCTGACTTAGTTGATGTAAATACCCCTGTAGTGCTGTATATGTAATCTCACATCACAGCCGTGGTTCCTCTCAGTGTGAGCCAGGGCAGAAGCTAACTGATTGCAACCAGGTTTTAAAAAGAAATGTAATTAGATGTAAGTCACCATTTCAGAGCAGTTGTTCTGACAGCTGAGGGATTAATTCTGCTCTTACTTATTAAGCATATGCTCCAGATTTTTGGTATAATTTAAGTTGAAGAGAGTGTTACATGACAGGCATCCCTTTAAACTTTTACAACTTCTTGGATCTCCTTCCAGCGTTAATTGTAATCCCAAGCGATGCGACTACCCGTTTAATTCAAACTCAGCAATGTGTTCTGCCTCTGGTGAAGTGGTTGCTGGGTGTGGGGAGTTGTTCTGCTGCTCCTGTCCGTGTATGCAGTCAAGGCTGGTTAAGGGACTCGATCCTGCAGTGGCTGGCGTAAGCTCTCTGGTCACAAGGAAAACAAAACCTCCCAGCTTGTAGACTTGGTCTTCCCCTTGGCTCTGCTCTGCTCTTCCTGGCTCTTCCCCTCCTCCACTTATTGTGGAAGAAACTTTGGTTTCTTTTCCTCATCCCCCTGTGGCACCCATCACCCCGACATGCAGTACAGACTGTATTTATGAACTGTAATACAAAAAGGTGTCTCTTAACTATGACAAGCAAGTGTTAATGCAACATGCTGCTGCAACACCGGGAGTACTGAAGCCCTTAGGCATGGGTTTTCAAAGGGCTGGAAAAGCCTTAGAGATCCAGAAAACTCACCTAATTATCAGCAAAGCACGCTCTGTAGTGCTCATGGGACCAGGAGAAGCTAGGCTAGAGAGGGGGGCAAGAACATGGGGTTTTCACTGGGTGGTTTTGGAGCCTCTGTTTCTCTTGAAGATCTAACAACATAGGTGTTAGTTACTCTGCTGAGGGAGACTGAGAGGGTGACAGGCGGCACCCAAGCCATGGCCCTCAGTGAACCACCGGAGGCTGAGAGATGCTAGTGGTGTTGGAGCAAGGACAGGTGAGCAGTCACCCCTCTGTGGGCAGAGCGGCCTCTCCTGTGAGCAGCTCTGCGACTATTTCCCCAGCCAGGCAGCTGTCCCACATTTGTAAATAGTCAAAAATGATAGTCATGCTGCTAGCTGAGATAAGCTTAATAAGGAACTTGAAGCAGGCAAGAGACCTGCGTTAGGAAAAGAAGCCTCAGCAAAATGCTCAGCTAGTTAATGCTGGTGTAGCTGAATCTAAGCTGTGTCACTCACCTTGATATTGTATTATTAATTGTATAACAATTGTGTTGCTATTCTGTACCACGGATGGGGAGTTTAACTATTTCATTAGCTCAGTGGGAATAGTACACAGAAACACTTTAATTCCGTAGGATTATACTGAGTCACAACACTCAAAGGAGCAAATTCCAGGATACCAGAACAAATTTGGACACCACCAGCCTCCTCACAGCACAGACTTCAGCTAAGATTGCTCTGACTAAAATATGCAGCTAAGGCACAGCTGAACGTGATTCATAGGAAATAGTATGCTGACCTGAATACACACGCTGAGTACAGGCCGTGGGTGGGCAGCTTGAACACTTTCTAAAGCCATTTCTCTTAGTCCTATTTTTTCCCCCTCCTGATCAACGGTGAAAATCGAACTTTAATAATCTGAGTTTCTCCCCTTTGCCCTGCAAACGCAATAAATACGCTGTCCCCACCCTCCCGACATCAGGAGCTCCTCTGTCACAGATTTATGTAGAAAAGCTTCTAGCAAATCTGGCGCGAGGCTTGCTGATGAGTAGTGGGAAGGATTTGCAGCTGGGAGAGACGTCGGAGGCGGTGTGAGGCGAGGGAGTGGGTTTGGGTGAAGCGCTGGGCTGCCAGGGTGGATCTGCAGGGACTGCTACAGCCGGCCGAGGGGCGGGCAGGTCCCTGCCCAGACACACATGCTGCTCTGGCTGAACGCGGGGTTTCGCTGTATTGTCGAAGGTAGTGCTCAGTGAAGGCATTTACCAGTGCAAAAATACAAATGCTTGTTAGTTTACAATGGAAAAAAGTTCGCAATTCCTAATCCCTACCTTGAGCTAGAAAAAGGGCAAACAGTGACGAAACTTGGTTTCTTTGTCCACCCAGGTCTTAAGCAGCATGAGCGACAGGCAGCCAGCGTGGTTACAGGCTCACATAGCAACTCCCACAGGCTGCATTTGGGCACACATTCCACTACAGGCAAAACCTGCCTCTGCAAGGGGAATTCAGGGAAAAAGAGGAGCTTATGTTTTCTTGACATTAATGAGAAGGATCTGGCATTAACTGAAAGTAATTGACAACATTAGGGCAACGATAAAGGGCTGGCCTTGTTGCCAGAAAGGCAGATTAGAGGGAGAGACATTTTTGGAGTCCAAGAATTATTCCAGAGGCAAGGAAGTGCATCCTCTCTAAATCCATAGGGATATATAATGGATCTACTTAAATTTTCATATTGCTGCACAAGAACTTTCAGTTTTTGAAACAGCAAACCCATTTTTTTCCCCACCATGGAAAAATATAGATCAGGATTATACCGGTCTATTGGTAACCATTCCATGCAGCTGAGCTCTTGCTAAAGAAAGTGAATCCATGAACATGTTACCATGACACTATAAGTTACTGCGTGCCAGCTGAAATGTGCTAACTGTGAAAGAAGATTGCACCAATGGATGAAACATTCTATTTTTTCAGATATTTTTTCTTTCATGTGCTTTTGTGCTAAATGCTTACTGAGGATGACAGTACTGTATGAACTGTAATTCACTGGTGTTCACCCTCACCAGCTGTGTTGGGGCATTCAATTATATTGCATTGACTGAAATCCTAAATGTACGTAGGACTGCAGATAATTGGGTGCCTTAAGACAAGGCCAGAACGATGCAGCTGGGACTTCATCACTGTTTAAGTATGGAGTGTGTGTATAGCAACAGGTCTGCCTGAATGGAAACTTTAATTTAGAAAATATTTATGCCTATGGAGATGATGTAGCTCATCTAAAGACATCATGTTCATAGCTGTTCTCTTTCTTACAAATAGGAGTGAGAGATTTAAACAGCTTTAGGATATAGTATGCTTTGCACGTACCTCAACTTTGAACTTTTGAGTCACCAAAATTGTGTGACTGATTGTGACAAAATGGATTAGAAAAAAATAAGGAAAATATGCAAAATTCTGTACAGAAAAAATATTGCTCTAACTCAGGTCTTTTTGGCATCAGTATTAAAACCCGCACTGACTTCAGTGGAATTTAGATCAATATCAGTGATCGTTTTGGAACAAAGAGACAAAATGAACATCAGCGCGTTACCGCGAGGTGGTATTGACCCCAGCATCCCAGAGGAATGCGGGGATGAAGCAGCTGAGCTACTAGCTGTGGTGTAAAGCCTCTCTTGCAGGTTTCCTTGTTTTCTGTGGTTTGTAAAGAAGTAAAGAGGATGATGATTTTTAAGGGGACTAGGGAAAATCTGATGAGAGACAGGCATTTCTACCGAGCGGATTTGTTGAAACAGTAATGGAGCAGAATCCTTGGAAAGAAGGATGAATATTACATATGGAGGAAGAGTTGCTATGTCTTTTGTAGCGGGAAGGTGTGCCTCCTATTGATCTTCTTTTCATGTAGCTGCAGCAGACCTGGTTGATACTATCCACATAAATTTCCAAGTCTTGTGACAAAGTTTAGAATAGAACAGAATAGAATTCAGAATAGAATACTTGAGTTGGAAGGGACCTACAAGGATCATCTAGTCCAACTGCCAGACCCCTTCAGGGCTGACCAAAAGTTAAAGCATGTTATCAAGGGCATTGTCCAAATGCCCAGCACTGACAGGCTTGGGGCATCGACCACGTCTCTAGGAAGCCTGTTCCAGTGTTTGACCACCCTCTCGGTAAAGAAATGCTTCCTAATGTCAAGTCTGAACCTCCCCTGACGCAGTCTTGAGCCATTCCCACGCATCCCGTCACTGGATACCAGGGAGAAGAGATCAGCACCTCCCTTTGTTGAGTTCCCCCCAAAAAGGTCCCTTTAGGAAACTAGGCAGCCAAGGATAAGAGGGAAGGCCCTCTTAAGGGTAAGTAGTTGTTTAAAAGATAGGTAACATGGGGTAAAAATAGTCAGTTCTCCCAGGGGAGAGAGTTACTAATAAAGGTCCAGAATGCTTTGTGCTGAGACCTGTGCAATTCAGCCTATGAAGTTATGCATTCATTTATGAATAATCCTCTGTAAAATTGGGTGAATGTAGACTATTGACAAACTTGTACTGATGACACTAAATTCTTCACAGTAGTAAAGATGAAAGCTGATCGTGCAGAACTGCAGAAAGATATTGTATGGCTGAGGAACTGGGCAGTAAAATAGGAAAAAGGAAATTTAATCTAAAATGGTGCATATTGGAAATCAACAGTCCTGACTTCATACATAAGAATGATGGACTGTGCTAGCCATTAGCACTCACCAATCTATGGAGGTTACTGACTACTCGGAAAGCACCTCAGGCTCAGAAAGTCCCTGAGCGGCAGATTGGTGGAGGCTGGAGGAGTATTCAAGGTAAATAGCTTATATGCCTCCCCGTTACACTCCGCTTCAGATGCCTGCTTCTGGCTGCTGTTGAAGGCAGGATAGTTTTTAGTGTCTGAGCCACTGAGAAATATTTCTCAGTTTGGACAAAGAGTTCGTAGGAAACAGGAAAAAAATCTCCAAATGTATTGGCTAAATCCAAAACATTTAATGGGTTTTCTTTGTGTGTGTTTAGAGAAAAAGACAGATGAGGTATACTGAGCCTGTGATACTTAGAAAAGTACCGCTGTCGTGAACAAGTTAATGCGTCCTTAGGTCAAGATACATGAAATTGGGTTACAGGCTTATTATAATCCGGCTGTGGAAACAAAAAGATTTATTTTTAATTACTTTCTTGAATCATCCAGCATAATGCTTGCTTATGTTTTTCTCTTCTATAATTTTAGAGGTATAGTCATGTACGAACTGATATTCAGACTTAGTGGTTTTGGAGGAAAAGATATTCTTATTTTAAGGGCAAATACCATTCTGTAGCTCAGCATCAATAAAAGGAAATGGTTTTTGCCTGCTATTATTTCTCATTTTGATGATAGAGGACACAGTTAAAATAGAAAAAAGAAATTTTAGAACCTGCATACTGCTTAAGACCCAGGAATTTCTATATACGCAAATGAGAACATCCATATGCAAATGTCACCAGAAAATGCCTTGACAAAGTCTGCCAAAAATTTATGTGCATTTAAATCCTTGTATAGAGAGAATCATGCAATCATAGAGTTATGTAGGCTGGAAGGGACTTTTGGAGATTGTCTGATCTCTCCCTGCCCCTGCTTAAGAAGGGCCAAATTCAGAGTTAAGACTAGGTTGCTCATGGTCTTGCCCAGATGAGTTTTGAATATCCCCAAGGCTGGAGATCCCATGACCTTTCTGGGCGCTGGTTCCAGTGTCTGACCCCTCTCATGGAGAAGTGTTCTCTATATGTCTCATTGCTGTAACTTGTGCCCATTGCTTCTTGTCCTTTTGCTGTGCACCCCTGGGAAAAGCCTGGCTCTGTCTTCTCTGTAACCACCAGCTGCTGGACAACGAGTACATCCCCCCCGAGCCTTCCCTTCCCAGGCTGAACAGCCCCAGCTCTCCCAGCCTCCCCTCAAACGTCCTATGCTGTGACCCCCTGATCATCGTGGTGGCCCTCCATTGGACTTCATCCAGTATGTCAGGCTGTTTCTTCCATCCCAAACGCCACCCCTCCCCACCATCCTACCTACAAAGCCACTGGGCATGAAAACCTCAGGATAAGCTGAAATAGGTGTTTTATGTCAAATTTACTGAGTACCAATCTACAGTAGCAAGCCCTGAAACGTCTGACCTGTCTACCTTGACATGTGCAATTTTTAGCACTTATGTACCAGCTGAAAGATGATCACAGATCATATTTGTGAATATAGTTTAAACATAAGAACATGTGAATATTATGGAAAGAATATCTGGTCACCTAAAGATAAGAGTCAAAAAGTGTGCATGGATGTGGCATATTTTCAAACCAGTTTGGCATCCATGTGGCCACCTTTTCAGAATGGCTTTTTGTCCCTTGGTATAGCCACTTCCTCAGTCTTAGCAGAATATTCCCTTCCAGAAATAAATTGTGGCATATTTTTGCACAAATATTCAAGCAAGATTTCTTGTTTTAAATGTCATTTAATTTGTCAACTTTATTGCAGAATGGGGAAATGGTGCTGAATGCAGTTGTCACCTCCAGTGCTTGGCCTTGGCAAGGTTTTCCAGCAAGAATGAATCTTACAGCTTGTCTACCCTCCAGCCTTTAGTTAGCTGGAACTGCTTTTTACCATTATAGCTGCTCAGCTGCAATTAAGAGGGCATCTGAGTATTTGGGAATTCCTTGGACCATTAGTTTGAGCAACTCTAATTGCGCTAGTAAAGTTTTTTTTTTTTATTCTGTCTTTTTAATTACCTAGAAGCAGTTTGTTTGAGAGGAAACTATCTGGATTGTTGAGAAATTTGCTATTTTGTAAACTCAGTATTTTGGTGACCCAACTGTAGCTTTTACCTAGAGCTGTGCAAACCTCATCAGTTTAGTTTCAGTGGACCGTTTGTGAGAATTTCCACCATTTCATGCAACTCCTAATGTTTCTCTGTTTGTTTGTTTGTTTGTTTGTTTGAAATTTATTTAGAGTTACCGCAAATACCTGTATTTACACCAGATACAGGCAGACAAATAGACACCCACAGAGCCAAGGATTCCTGTGGCCCAACTGTATGTACCTGAAGCTTCTTGCTTTTGCTCATCCACATCCAGCCCAAAACTGTGTTGCTGGCCACAGACTCCACCTCTCCTCACCAATCCAAGGCTACACAAGTTAAAAGAAAATTCCTGCTGTTCAGAAAAGACCATCTTGCTTTTGATTTTTATTGCATGGTTTTTGTATTCTGCCAAGCTGTTTCTGTCCAAAGGCAAGACTTTCCCTTTGATTCTGATGACTGTAAAGAGTTTCTAAGCCTCCAAAAGACTGCTTAGAGGAGCCTTCCCATTGACATCAAATAGCTTTAGATCCAGGGAGGCTCATTCTGAAGACACTGAAAACAATTCTGAATTTTTTTCAAACTCTACATTGTAATATTGATGTTTGCAACTTATCTGCTCCTTCCAAACTGTTTTTCCCCAGTTGAATTTAGAATTACTAGATTCTTCAGCTATAATATACATATATTATATCTATTAAAAAAATTGATGCTCTAGAATCACTTGTGGGAACATTTTGTCTCAATATGCTTAATAGCTGTAAATATTGTCAATAAAATTTCTCATAGATAATCATACTGAGACCATTTAGCACGCATTTGGCTTGAATACTATTTATTATAAGTTCTGAGTCTTAAAATCACAGGTTTCTATTAGAAGTCATTAGCCTCTTTGTAGAATGGCTTTTTTTGACAGTAGAATTTCCTGCAAGTCTCAAGTCATTTCTCACCGTTTCGGTGATAATGGAATTTGCAAAAGGAGTTCATTGTGCGCTTTTTCAATGTACAGGTGTCAGTGAGATTTCACCTGAACAGAGTGCTGAATAAGCAGTATTACGAAAAAGAAGAAAGAAAACTTTGACAGCAAATGCAAGCAGCCTCTGCTTATCGGTCTGGTTGCAGCAGGGCAGTCTGCATCCACAGCCGCTGCCCAGTAGAGTAACCACACCATTGGAAAATATTGGGGCTGGGAAAAGAAAGGCCAGACATGTTTTTCTCACCGTACCCAGGGCAGCTTTTCATCAGTCCCGTTCTTGGTCTGTCCTCCTTGACGAGTCTAACCTCTGTGGCAGTGCACGAGTGGAGATGAGGGTTTCTAGCTTGAAACTGGAACACAGTGATTTAGGAAGGATGTTTGTGTGTTGTTCTCAGGTGACTGCAGAGTCAACAGCTTTTTTGATCAACAGAATGATCCCACAAAAGGATAGTTCTGCTCTCCCAACTCCAGAAGGAATGTTTGAAATATTCCTGTAATTTACTGGGTTCCATGTGTCTGGATAATCAGCTGTGGCTGATGACATGGGCTGTGCAGCAGCAAGAACAGAGAATACAAGAGGATCTCCGCCTTTACTATAGGGACAGCCCTAGCGCTTAGTAGTGGTAGAGGATGTGAAAGGCAGGCAGCAGTTTATCAGTAAATTTGCCCCTACAATGCTGGCGTAGGTGTCAGGGAAACTCATGTCATGGACACATTGTAGGTGGAAGATATGGGAGTTAGATCCCTTTTCTACCTGATCAGCAAGTCAGAAGTTAGACAGAAATCTGGCATCTCAGTGACGGGTCAGTTGGACTTGTTCCCCAAAGGAGAAAGCCTGCGTTGCTCAGTTTTTGAAATGTGAAGAAAAAGTCCTGAGTCATGGTTGTATTGGCAAAGAAATTCTGAAATGCACCTTCTTTCCTAGGTCAGGAAGCTCCTGTCTACCTGGTCAGCAGTGAAACAGAGTACCATAACCAGAAGATCATCTGGATATATCCATGGTCCAAGCAGTGGCATCTCATGGGCTGCGTCAGTATGTGACCGCCTGACATCCCTGACATTAGAATCACCCTGACCTGTGTGGTGCATGGTGCTGCTCAGTTACTTTAACCCTTGCTCAAAGCACTGAGTGTCAAACTTCAAAAAAAGCCAGGTCTTTGCTTGGAAAAGAATTAAAATATTTTTTGCAGGTAATTTCTGTTGCTAAATCTAAACCGTTGCAAAGCTAGATGTGTAATCTAAACCAGGCATTTGGGGAGCCATTTCATGTATTTCCATCATCTGTTTCAGGACAAAATGCATTGCCCTCTGGAGTGAGCCCATCTATCTCAGTTGACTACACAGGGACAAAACCTGCTGCGTTTAGACTAGACTCTTAGACAGCTTCGTGTGATGAATCTTACCCTTAGTGTACTGGCTCTCAGTTTGAAGAAAATGGTGATACGGCAGGCAGGGGCAGGAGAATGTCTAATGTCTGCTGGGCTCATCCACAACTTAAAAATAATTATCCCCACAACCTTTTCCTGTTTGAGAAGGACTCACTCTTGCAGAGAGCTAACTCTCCCCAGCTGCCGAATGCTATCAGCAGCAGTTGGGGTTTCTGTGCAGCTAATGGGGAGTATGCAGCTCTTTCCAGGATTAGGACGTTGGTGATCTCATGCTGCTTCTGACAGCTCAAAGCAACTCTTGCAATGAAGGGCCAGAAATGATGTATGAGCAGGTGGAGCGTGTAGGCACGCTTCTGAGAGCGAGGCCTGTTGTTATGGCTGTAAACTAGCCGATTAAATGTTAATCCTATCCATGTGGGACCTGGCTTACCAGAGGTGTAATTATTTAATCTAGAAACGTAACGGCTTTGGATATGTAAAGAACTGCGCATTTAGTTATAGACAGATTATGCAAACCGCAATGACAAATTTACACTGTGAATGTACCCTGTGTAATGTGAGTCCCATTACAACACACTGGTTGTTATTTGTACCTCTTGCATCATCCCTACTAGATGGCACGTGCGTTCTTAAAATTAAGCAGAGTAAACCACTCATACACATCTATGCAGCTGAATAACATGACCTCTAAATGCCATCTGCAAGTTGGGACAACAATACCAAAAGCCTTTTCAGTTAACTACAACCAGTCAAAGAATGGGAAAACTTTTTGTGGTGAAAATGGGCCCCTTTTTTGCGTGAAGAGGTGAATTTTGCATTTTTCAGCAAGCTCTTTCAATTTCTGCTCACAAATGTAGCTTCTTCTGGCCTTTTATAACTATGCTATAAAACATATAACAATTCATTTGCAGAAAGAGGAGAAATCAGCTTATTTTCTTCCTTACATTGTAGCTTGACCTCTCTCTTCTGGACTTAAAAAAAAATATAAGTAGTCTGTCAATAGGAATGAGTTCTTTTCTTCTGTTGTATTTCGGGCAAAATTTTTAAAGTGCTCTCTCTTCCTCTCTCTCTTTTCCTTCTAGCTTTAACTTAATTTTGCCTATCTTAACCAACTTAATGACACCAGTATTAATCTATAGGTAGTCCTGTTCTGTCTAAGTCTGCATTTTTTTTCTGCATAGGTAAAGGAAATGCAGCCAAAAATATCACACCGTTTGAATCATGAGTATAGAAGAGGAACTGGATGGGGAAGAAGGCAGCAAGCTTCAGAGGCACAAAAGGCTACTGCAGAAAGCAAGAGAGCAGTCTCTTTTCCACGTGTGTGGTAGACATGACAAGAAGTAAAGAGCTTAGTTTGTAAGAAGATGGTAAGAAACATTTCGAAACATAGACAAAGTGAAAGGTTGGGAAACATTGTCTGAGGATGATATTATTGGAGATCTGTAAAATGAAATTAGATGGGCACCTGTAAACGATGAGGTAGGGGTGATTAATTGGACATCAGGGGCTGAGGTCCCTTCCAGCTCAGTTCTTTGGTTTCTGTGATATAGAGCTGCTTCCTTGCCATAAAATCATTACTAGGTGGATAGGGCCAAATGAGTGAAACCTATTGATTGGACTTTCCTTGGTGGTACAGTGGCCTGCTTGGGAACAGACAATAGAAATTAGGATGATGGAGATATGCTGGGCAGCCCGTTGGCATTGCAGGAGGACTTTGCTCGGTGTGTGCTCTCACAGCTCCAGCTGTGGCTGCGGCTTCTCTTGGTCTCTACAACGCCTTCTCAGCCCTGTGCCCGAGGGTTAGGGGATGAGGAATTATATGTTACTGTATGGGTAAGTCCCCATTTATAAAGTAGAGCATTTACTGGCTATCAGTGAGCAGATCGCAAAAATGTTTATTGTTTCTGAGGTGGCCTGCTTCTGAATTTTCTGCAGCTTAGATCTTATATTGCTCAATCAGCAGATCTGATAGAGGAAATCTGCACAATTAAGATGATTAATTTTCCATGCCACCTGTCTTAAAGTATATAAAGTATACCTGTTCTGCCATGAATGATTACTACAGATGATGAATCAGCAAGGATGGACCCGTGTTTAACACTTTGGTTTGTGATTTTTCTTACAATATCTGACATGACTGAGTTTGCTATGGCCTGGAGCAATTTATTGAATTAATGAATTACTTACTAATACATGAGGGTGATTAATTGAGATGCCTGTTTGGATCCTATTCTGCATAATGAAGCTTGAGCACTGACAGGTGCAGCCTGTGGGCCTGATTCTGTCTTCTGGGAAATGATGGGGAGTCACAGAGAATATCCACACCAGCAAAGGCTGCAGGACCGTGTAAACTCCCGTGGAGAAGGTAACAGGCACCTCTTAATTCAGTGAGCTGGAAGATTTACAGCCGTGCAGTTCCCATGAGTGAAAACATGCTGTCCCTTCCTACCACGTTCTCTGCCTTTTCCTCCTTCAGCTCTTACTTTTCTATCTACTTACTGTGATTTATTGCCACCACCTGCAATGACGAGTCAAGAGTGGCAGGAGCTGGCTTGCCTCTGGAAAGCTGGTGTGAAATTAGGAGCCACTTTCCTGAACATTAGGTGCAGAAAAGAGAGACCTTGTGGTGCCTGGTTGAGTTGTTATGAATGCTCTGCTAGGGTTTGTCCTTGAACCTGGCTGTTGTCAAGATTTGGTACATTAACATTACGAGTATAAGCAGCACCAGGTCATCTGTTGGATGGTGACTCCTTCTGAGATAAGTTTAAGTAGTGACTGGCAGAAACCAAACACCCAAATATCAAACCCTCTCCTCACCTCTGACAGCAGGTAGGAGAGGAAAGGAAATTTCAGTTGTGTCAGTTGCGGTGTTTTTTCCGCAACATCGCTCGCCTGAGTGTGCAGCAGAAGACCTGGTGGCTGGAGGGAGAGAGGGGATGGCAAGGCGGTACGTCCCAGGTCGGTCCCCACTGCGTTCCTCCTTGTCAGCCTGACCTGCCGAGCCCCGGCTTTGCCACCGCGTGGGTGGCAGGTGGCTGTGAGTGAGAGGCCTTCGCCTGGCTAAATTGCTCCCCCCATTGTTCAGATGAACCGTGGAGGAGCTAATCCCAGAAGGCCAGCAAACTGGGCTGTACGATAGGAAAATTGTAGGCTTGATACCTTCCGTCTCATAGGGGTAATTTAGGCCTGCCTTGGTGGAGGTGAATGGTAAGCTGCTTGAAGGACGAATTGGGTATCTGCACGCTTTGCTTGTGTGGCTTCTGGGGGCTGAAGAGTGAGAAAGGGGGACAAAAGGCTCCCTGGCCTAATTTTTGTGCCAGTGAGGAGGATGTGTGTATGGATCGCTGCTGTTTTGCTGAGGAGCCGAGTTCTGATAATGACTAGAAAGCCACAGCGCTTATTGCTCCACAGAGCAGTACACCTTTTTCTACAAAATGGGCTATTAGCGCGTGTGGCACAATAAAATGACTGTCTTTTCTAGTCCCTCATTACAGTAGCTTAACTTCAGTTTTACTCTTTTCAGAGTTAGGGAGCTAACTCTGGTAGAGCTAACTCTAACTGAAGGAAAGGATGCCAGCAGGGCTGCTGGAGAGGCCATACGGAGTGAGGCTGGTGGTAAAGCAGCAAGGCATGTTTGGGGCATAAGGGTTGTTTCAGTGGGCAAGTGGGTTTTGATTTAAATTGAGAAAGCTTCTTTTCTATGGAACACATTTTCTTAGGGTGCTTCTCGTGATCCATTTCCATGGCAGAGCCGTTTTAAGCCTTCCAGAGGCTCTGGGCTTGGTGCTCCAGTTGTAGCTCTTGGGTGCAGTAGTGCTTGTCTTGCTGTGCTGGCAGCACAGACCCACAAATACCCATGTCACGCCTGAGCAGTGGGTTTGACACGTTTTGGCGTTACAGCTTATATGAAGTGGTTGTGAAGGCCCTTTCAGACTGGGACCCCAAAGCTGAGCATAATTCTCAGTGAATTACACCAGGGGTTTCTTCTCAGCACCCCCTTTCTCCTACGCTGGCCGAATCTGAAGCCATAGCTCTGTAAGACTGAACAGCCTCCCAGTTCATCTGGCCTTTGACGGAGAAGCACGGTGAAACGGGACTGGAAATGTCAGGAACAACAGGCGGAGTAGCTCAGTGAGGAGCCCTCCAAATAGTCCCCTAGGGCAGCTGGGGTGCACTGGGGGTAACGCAAGCCTGAGACATCCGCGTGACTCATGGTGGCTGTTTGGGTTCCTGTCTGGATATCAGGACCAAAAAATTCAGACTGTGTAGCTGTTAATGAAATGATCTCTTGAGAGCAGCTTTGCATGTGAGGGATGCTTAGTTTCTGTGTATAATTTGTAAGGCCATCATTAGCTTTTTTCTTGACCCCTATTCCCAGGATGGTGAAAAACAATTTCATTTGCAAATAGTAGATTTCAAGGTCTATGATTTGAAAAACCTTCTTGAAATGGTAACGCAAATACTGTGCGCTGTCTCTGTGGCTCAGGGCTTGCTTGCACAGTAGCTTTCTTATTGTATTAGTGCCTTTGAGTATTCTCCTCTTGTACTGATTCCCCGCAATAGAGATATTGACAGAAGGATCCCTTTGAGTCTTAAGTTTGCCCAGCTGTGGGAAAGAGTAGAGAAAGGTATTTGGAGAAGAAGAGTGGGAATAATTGTTTTTTCTATTGGTGCGATGTATTGAAAACAGAATTTTTTCACTCTTATCCATGTGAAATAGACATTCTGTAAATTTTTGGGCTGAACAAAAGATTCAACTGGTCAGAGAAAAGCAAACCCAAAGGGCATAATCTGGAGGAAGAGGAACAGAAAATGATAACCAGAGGTGTGCAGCAGAGTAGGATGGCAGTCAACTGCATGAAGCGCGTGGCCATCTCTGTTTGCAGGGGCTTATATGTCCTTTGAAATGGATATATGGCTAAGTGTAATCACTTAGGCAGTGTGGGTGACCAAATGACTTCGTCAAAAAAAGTTCAAACTCTTAACACCCCTCAGCTCAAATGAAATACTCTATTTCATTATTAAGATTATTAAAAGTCTGTAATAAAACAGAAGCATCATTTTGAATAGAAGTGTTTTGTTTAAATAATGTCACATAATATCTATGATTTGGGGCTTTTGCTTGTTGGACCATTAAATGACTTGACTTCCCATTAGATCATATAATATGTCAAAATTTTGCCAAGCTCAAGCATAGATGAGATTTGTGGGATGGAGTTCAGGAGACAAAGTATACGAGGGAGAATATGGAAAAGGAAAAAAGAAAACAATATTTGGGGCAAATAGTTTTCTAAACTTTACCTACATCTAAAAGACCTGTCCATGAAGCATTGTTGGGCCTGGGGTTTGAAGGCTGCGTTGGCTGGAAGGAGCCATTTTGGGGTTTCTGGGAGGAAGCTGTTGGATAGGAGTAAGGAGTTGGTCTGAGTGAAGATCACGATTTCTGGATCATGTTTCTGAAGAACAGTTGCAGTAGGATCTAGGCTGTACTAGGATAGTTTCAAAAGGCCCTGTGCACCAGAAATTCTGAGAAATTAGTGTTTCGGAAACCAGATGCTTCTAAAATGAGTAAAATTCAGTCACACTGTCAGCTGCTCAGAGTAGGTGACATCCTTGTTGGGTTTATTGCTGTCACCCAACAGCTGCCTGGGACTCTAGTTAGAGCTTGCCTCCCTGGGCTCCGGAGCTCCTGAGTCCACAGCAAAAAGCCTGAAATGCTGATCTGGCTTATTACTCCAGAGCAGGAGAACCTGGAAAGCAACCCATCTTCTCTCCTGGGGCCGTCCACCTCTGGGGAATGTCTCAAGCCCTTTGGTGGGAACCCTGACTTGGATTTGCCAAAAATTCATCACCCTAAGATATTGCAGCTACAAGACTTTGGCCCAGTGGGATGGCATTTGCATTTTGAAACCTCTCTAGAGCGTAGTCCATGAAAGTGCCATGTTACCAGCTTCTGAAGGGCATTCAGTGCTTGATGCCATTGTGAAGCCTGAGCGCCACATAAAAGGTGTACGAGACAAAAACTTTCGATTTCCACTGCTTGGTTGTGGAAAAACACTTAAGTGCATGAATAAGAAGATACAAATGATGATTTCTGGTGCAATAGCTGCCATTCTGCTGCATCTCTCATATGTTAGGCACGGATTCAAAGCATGCATCGTGCTACAGTTTGCACTAGTGCTTGTTGGATCCTCATCCCGCTGAAACAGCTGATAAGCTGCAGAAAAGCCACCAAAACACATGACTTGACCTGTCTTGGATAAAGTCAGCAAAAATAGCAAGAGAGGGAGAGGGAAAGCTGAGACCTCTCCAAAGGTGACTCCTAGGTTCTTGCTGTCTCTTTGCTCTCCTGGGGCTTTCTCCAGCATTGCGCTTTTTTCCAAGCTCTGAAGTGCAGCTATGCTTTAAAAGCCCTACAGAGCCGGAGGCATTTTTTTCCCTTGCTTTTATTGATTTTACTTGACATGCTGATGTTGCTTTGTGGAAGGAAGTCCTCTGTTGTGGCCTGTATCGAAAGGGGGAGCGAGAGCCAGTGTCAGCTGCAGCATCTGGACCGAGCGCTCAAGAATCAAATTCACTTTGCTTTCATGAGCGGTCCTGCTGCGTGGGCAAGTGGGATATATTACTCCTGATGGTCGCGGGTTACACACTCCAGAGTAATGGCATGGAGAAACTGTGAAATAGCTTTCTGTATGATCAAATACTGTTAAAAATCAGAAAAACCAATGGAAACCAGGGTGTTCAGGCTTACAGTCAGATTTCTCCTTTCAACTGTGCCTGCCCCCTGTGGTGTTCAGAAGCCTAACGGATCTCTGAGCAGCAAAATGCTTCCTCCCCTCTCCCCCTTTTACTCTGGTTGTGTGATATGTAATGGGGTGGGTTGTGGGTGTCTCTCGGTTCAAGCTCTGCATGCCCCCCGCCCCAGCAGGGATGGTCAATCACAGACCTCCTCACTGCCCGAGATGGAATCCTTCCCTGCGTTCATCCTACCCGGATGCGGTAGTGAACAATGTCCATTTGTCATCTGCACCGTGACATTTATTCACAGAGTTCAGGGTACATCACCGAGAGAAATCCAAGCCCAGATCTGCCAACCCCATCAGTCTCGCACAAGGCTGCGAGCCTCTGTGTCCTCTCAGAGATTCACGGGAACCCTGTTTGGTGAGAAAAGAGCATCTCATCACCTGCAGCACCTGATTTTTTTGTGCTGCATAATGACAATATCCTATGCTGCAGGGAACTCCCTTCTTCCTAACTCTCTGCAAAACCTCTGCTCAAGGAACTAGAAGGGTTGTATTGCAATCAGCTGGGGATTGCTGCCGTCTGATAGCTCTGTAGCATCTGCTCTGATTTTCTGTAGCACCCTTGATCTCTGCAGGTAAGCGTGCAAAGAGAGTAACAGACCTCAAGGAGAGGAAACAACCTTAGCAGAAGAGGAGGCTTTCTGCGATGACAGGTACAACCCAAATGTGAAGAGTTAGGAGGAGGGCGGGGCTGAGACCTTTTCTTTTCCTCTACTAGACAGGCCATGTTTCAGGGGTGGGATGAGATCCCTCAACCAAGGGGCGGTGCAAACCTGGCTACATTGGCTGAAAATATGCTGCAGAATAATGCACAGCATCCTTGAGTGCTGGCTCTCTGATTGCTCATGCTGCTTAAATACCAGCACATTCCCTGACTGGTTTGGCCCGTGCCAGTTAGTGCTCTCTGAGATGCTGCCCAGTCAGTTTGTGAGACAGCTGGTAGCAGTGGCCATGCCCAAAAAGCAGCAGGGTTGTGATTGCACCAAGGCTGTCTCTCTGCACTTTAAGCAGCCCTCCACTGGTATTTCAGAGGGCTTAGGACCTTCAGACACCCTGCTATGCCCTTGCACTGTCCCCCAGGCATGCAGGGGGTACATTTGACTTCATGGCATAGGAGGGGCACTCTGTTTTCATACCAAACTTCACACCCACGGGTTACGCACCAGTGTCTCTGTGTTCCCAGTGCACTGCTCTGGCTTTAATTCTCATCCCAGTACCTCTGAATCTCCTCTGTTTCCCGAGTCGTGATGGTCCAATTCGGTTGTTTGCTCTCTTACAGACCTATATTTAGAGATTGGAAAAAGTGGAACAGTTTTGAACTGATGGATGGTAGTCCTCTCATACTTGAGTCTTTTCATCTGGAGAGCTTTCACTCCACCTTTACTGGAGCAAACGAAACATTTATTTTTCCCTTACCAGTGTCCAGTAAGCACAGTACCCCTTACTGAATCTGTAACCTGGGTGAAGAAAAGGAAACTTGTACAATTCATGGCATCCTTGCAGTACTACTTCTCACTCTGTGTGTGTAATACTTTTCTCACCTTTACACTGAAGATTTTCTTGGAGTCTTCTTTCTGGTGCTGTTACAGGTAACAGGTAAGTACAATGCCATTGCAGAACATAAGCACAGCACATAAAATGGTGGTGAGTTTCTGTAGCCGCTTCTTTCAGAGGTGTGCACGTCACACTTTGGACTCCTTGCCAAGTTCAGGGGAACTCAGAAATGCAAGTAGCCTCTTGTGTGTGGTTTCTTTAAATTCAGTTTAATCTTTAGAGTCTTCATTTCCTATTGTCATCATTCCTGGCTTACAGGGCAATGCAAAAAAAGGGGGACCTTTCTCAATGGCCAGCTATCACATTTACTTGTGAAACTTTTGTCTTCTCTGGCTGGCAGTGCTGTAGAGAAACGTGGTGCCCCAGGACCTTGTCAAGAGCTACCACTGTGTCCCGCTGGCTCTGTCTCTGCAAGGTACCCGTCCTTCTGTGGTGACAGTAGCGGGCACTGGGGCTCTGTGTGACCCCCTCCCTGCTGGATCTGAAGGGCTGATTCAACATCTGACTCATGAATTTCCTTTTATGCTGAGATATATTTTGACTTGCAAGTATAATTTATTGAGAAGGGACAGATGAGCGTTAGCAGGGACATCTTTTGCTTTAAGTCCATAAACGGCAAGAACAGTTTTGCTATTTAATTCCTGTTTTAAGAACTCCTCACAGGGTAGTTTCTGTGTGGCAGCGCCCCATGTGTCATTCTCTTCTTCCAGAGAACATCTTGTTTTTGGAAAGATGTATCCACAAGGACTAATAAATCAGTCCAAAATGCACCTGCTGCTTCACTGATTAGTTGCAGCATCAGGAGGACGTCCTGCAGCATCTCCACCCAAAGTGTGCTGCCCAAGGTAGTGAGCTCAACTTGTTACCAGCTCCTCCTTCACTTGAAGTTATCAGTCTGACCTTTTTATCACCTTTACTAGCAGACATTTGGCTGCTCGCTGCTGACTCAGAAGCTGCTGTCTCAGCTGAGAATACCCTGCTTTGTGAGTCATGCACTGTCTCTACAGGCAAACTGCTTAAAGGGCATGGTTGAATGTTGGCTGTTTCTGCGCTCCTTGAGCATCGTGTTGCCAAGCGGATTGGAAAGTGTCAGCAAATGTTGCATCGTATATAATTATTTTCCTGGGTATTCTTCTAAAGCCACTCTAGCTCCATATATCAATTAGCGTTACTGTGATTCCAGTTCATATATATGGTTGATGAAGAGGTGGGCAAGTCCTCCTTCCCAGATGATCTTGCGATGGGTACCACTGATGTATCAGGCAGTGAGTCATCAAAAATTTGTTTGATTTTGTTAGGTTAGACTGCATTTTTCTAAGCCCTCCAAGTGGCCATAGCTGCTTCCTGGAGCGGCTGACTTCAGAGAAATGTCAAGATCCATAAATAGGCCGATGAGCAGATGAGCAGCACATAAGTAATGCCCGCCTATTCCGTGTGTTAACATCTAAGTTCTGCTACTCATTAGCAGTAGTCAAAATGTAATAGCATCCAGTAACGGGAAAGGTCACATCTCTGTCAAACTATTAGTGGAAACATTTTTATCTAGAATATATACCTATGTATAAAATATATATGTGTGTATATATATGTGTGTATATATATATTTTTTTTCCTGTTATGACAAACTGATGTCCTGGGTATATCAATCCAAAACATTCATGGCAAGGGTGGATGTTGCAGCTACCAAGCTGAAATCAGAAATATTTTGGAAAGTCTGATAAAGCAAACAGCTTATAACCCAGTGATGCAATTTTCCAAAACTATGTAGAGGAAACAGTGAAGGATCATATCATCAAATGAACATGTGTGCTTCTTGGAGTTAACTCCTGGAGAATAAGATGCAGTTTTTTCTATCTTGTAATTGCCAGACACCTAATTGTTCAACACTTCATGTGTAATTATAAAAATTAGTCTGCTGTAACCTTTGTGTCCAAGCAAGGTGATTACTCTAATGCCAGTCATGGTGGTCTTTGTTACAGAGCTACGCATGACAGATTTGATACCTAAAATGTTTTGTGTTTGTGCTAAGAAACGTTGGCTCTTACTTCAGGATGTGAATTGCTAAGCCAGATTTCACAGAGATCTGGTTGTGAATCTGGCTATGAATTGTTTTCTGGTTTGGTAAAATTTTTAAGTCTGTTGTTTTTTTCTAGAGAGGGATTTATTTTTTGGTTTTGTTTTTTTTTGCAAATGTATCCAAAATTATGATGGTTCATTACTTGCATTTCAAACAGAAATTGGCAATATCTGTTGGCAACAGCAAGTGTTAACAGCACAGAAAAAGGCAAATATTTGTAAAGATGTATAAAGAATTACTGTTCTTTAAAAAATGTGAAGGATTTGTAGGAAGTCTTACCACTGAAGACATGTGAGGCTACTTTCCACAGTGGTACCTGAAAGAGGTCATCTGTCCCTTCTTCTAAGCTTAATTTAAGATCCAATGGTTCTTGCTATTCCATCAAATATTTCTGGTAAGCTCTGCTATTATATGAAATAAACTCCTCTCTCCCACAGCAGAAGCAACTAGAAAGTAGCAATGTCTTGTTTAACTATACGACCGAGGCCACTAAAATGGATGTGCTTCCCCACCGGTGAGGGGAACCTGGCCCAAAGCCGGGTGAGGAGCAGAGTGCAGGTTCAGCAGGACTTGTCTGGTGACTCTCCAGTGCTATGTGAGTCAGCGTGAGTCTGGAGGGGGAGCGGGTAGAGGGGTGCTGCTGCTGTGCCGGCTCGCTGCCTCTCTCCCACACCTCTCTGCACCTCCAAGGAGGGAGCGGGGCAGGGAGAGGAAGGCTGCGACATAAGGGTGGCTTGCTATTTTTCTGGTTATGAGTTTATCTTCAGTTTGCTGGAGTTTAAACTTGGTTACAAATGACCTTAGCTGTGCAAAGTGGCTGTTCAGAGCATGCCCCTGCTGCACGTTACCCTCTGGAGAAGACTCACTGCCTCCTTCGGCTGTAGAGGGAGGCTAGGCATATATAAGGTTAGACGGTATGAATATCCTCCAGAGATTTTTAAGCCTGGATAGTGCATTATGGTTATTAAGCCTGTGTCATGCAGTCGGGGCAGAGCAAAAGGGCTTGGCTGATAGTCTTGCACCGGGCCCCTGACTCTTGTTTGGGACCTGGCATGTCTTCTTTTAAAAAGAAATCCAGCATCTATTTAAAGACTGCAAGGATGAAGAATACTCCACATCCCTGAGTAAGCTGTTTCGATGATTAATTACCTGCTCTGTTAAAAATTCACACCTAATTTCTAATCTGAATCTGTCTAGCTTCGGCTTCCCAGTGTTGGCTCTTTAATAGCTGGGAGAAAAAAAGACTTGAGATCCATCTGTGTCTCAGTGCAGCCCCTTGTAAATTGTCATCAAGCCACCTTTTAACCTTCTCTTAGATGAACTACACATATAAAGATGCCTTTCACTGCAAGGAAAACTTCTCGTATTTTTTTTCATACCTCCAGTCATTTTTGAGGTTCTTTTCTGGGTTATTATCTCCAGCAAGGTGACTTGGATGTATGCAGTAGCTCTGCACACTATTCCTGGATCCTTGGTGTTTCCAGAATCCCGCCCCGAGGGGTGGAAGCCAGGTGCCTGCAGGCATGGAGGAGCCCGGCCACAGAGCACTGGGCCTGGAACTCCTCAGAAGAATGGCTTAGACCTGGGCAATCCCATGGAGATGGAGACAAATAGTTTTTCCCTTTGCCATGTGGGAATGAAGAATGTTTCCCTTTTTTTCCTCCAGAATAGCTTTTCATGGAGAGTTTATAAAATAATTTTATTCCATTTCAGGAGAGAAAACATCTGCCACAGAACTGGCTTTGATGGATTCACGCAGACATTTTCTCCACTGTGTTCTTTGCTTACGGGTGGGAGAAACCTTCTCAAAGGTTTTCTGGACAGTGGAAAAATATTGATAAGGTCCATAACCTGCTCTTCAAAAATGTGTATGATGTGGAGAGTTGGATAGATTTATGAGTAATTGGGGAAAATGGGAACATCAATCCTTTTCACACTCAGGCTTACCAAGTAATTGAATGTCCTCAAGCAGACACCATCAACGTAAAGATGCAACTTACCTTTGTTTTGGACTGACAGGTATTTAGGTGGGGTGATAGCCTCCCCTGGGGTTTGGTGACTGTGACTTTAGTTGAAAAGAGCCAGATGATCATTTTATCTAATACATTTTGACTAAAGTACACTAGAATCCTGTAGGCAATTGTGGGGGTTGCCCCATGTTATAGGGCCATGCAGGTCTGGTTGCTGGCACTGTGTATGGGTTTGCACTGTTCTTCACTTCAGCTTTACCAGCAATGGCCTGGAAGAAGGAAGATGCTATGCAGGCTTCAGCCATCGCATTAATTGCACTGCGCCTGGCCATGTCAGGCTGCATTTTTAATGCTGTTTTGACATGCGCTCAGTAGCTCCAAGGCAGGGGGGCATGGCTGCAGGCTCCCCATGGACCTACGGTGAGCACACACACGTCTCATACAGAAAACGCACTCTGCTGAGTGGCACTGCTGTGCAATTTTGGAGCTGTCTCCTGGGTGAGATACATATAGTGGACAGGGTATGCACTGGTATTAGCACTTCTTCGACTCCTGGGAGTAGTAGATACATAGCTGCTACACTACCCTCAGCTTCATGTCACTGGTTATGCAAATTATGCCTGAGTTAGCTCACATTTAGCAAGTAATTTGCACAGATCGATGAACTTCAGGTGAGAAACCCGTGTGCTTTAGAGCAGGTAGAAAGCTGTCAGCCTCACCTCACCAGCCAGGTGGCACTTTATCCATCCCTTCCCCGCTCGCATCTTGGCCCTTCTAGTTTATTGGTCAGTGCCAAGTGTCTTGATGGAAATAGGAGAGAGATGCATGGTTTTAGGCTGATAAAACTAATTTCATGTTAGGACTCTAAACATACACTATTTGGAAAACAGTGGGATTTAAATCAGTGATTTGTAATTGTTAAGCTGGTTGACTTACTAGCGGTGTTCTGATGTAAGAGGTGCTTTGCTCTGCTTGTAAATCGTAGAATCATAGAATAGTTTGGGTTGGAAGGGACCTTTAAAGGTCATCTAGTCCAACCCCCCTGCTGTGGGCAGGGACATTTTCAACTAGATCAGGGTGCTCAGAGCCCCGTCCAACCTGACCTGGAATGTTCCCAGGGATGGGGCAACCTGTTCCAGTGTTTCACCACCCTCATTGTAAAAAATTTCTTCCTTATATCTAGTCTGAATCTACCCTCTTTTAGTTTAAAACCATTCCCCCTTGTCCTGTCACAACAGGCCCTGCTAAAAAGTTTGCTCCCATCTTTCTTATAAGCCCCCTTTAAGTACTGAAAGGCCGCAATAAGGTTTCCCCGAAGCCTTCCCTTCTCCAGGCTGAACAACCCCAACTCTCTCAGCCTTTCTTCACAGGAGAGGCGTTCCACCCCCTTGATCATTTCTGTGGTCCTCCTCTGGACCCGCTCCAACAGGCCCATGTCTTTCTTGTGCTGAGGGCTCCAGAGCTGGACGCAGTACTGCAGGTGGGGTCTCACCAGAGCAGAGCAGAGGGGCAGAATCACCTCCCTCGACCTGCTGGCCACGCTTCTTCTGATGCAGCCCAGGACACGGTTGGCCTTCTGGGCTGCGAGCGCACATTGCTGGCTCATGTCCAGCTTTTCATCCATCAGTACCCCCAAGTCCTTCTCGGCAGGGCTGCTCTCAATCCCTTCATCCCCCAGCCTGTATTGATACCGGGGGTTGCGCCGACCCAGGTGCAGGACCTTGCAGTTGGCCTTGTTGAACTTCATGAGGTTCACACGGGCCCACTTCTCCAGCTTGTCCAGGTCCCTCTGGATGGCATCCCGTCCCTCAGCCGTGTTAGCTGCCCCACTCAGCTTGGTGTCGTCTGCAAACTTGCTGAGGGTGCACTCGATCCCACTGTCTATGTCACTGATGAAGATATGAAACAGTACTGGTCCCAATATGGATCCCTGTGGGACACCACTTGTCACCGATCTCCATCTGGACATTGAGCTGTTGACCACTACCTCATTGACCACTATACTCGGTTTTGAGTTGTGGTTTGTTTTTTTTTTTTGAAGCTGAGGTGCCCAGCCTTTCCGTAAGTGGTACTTAAAAGCGGATCATTAGCACAGCTCTATTTTGCAGTCCAGGAATAAGTAACTTGTAGGCAGAAGCAGCCGCTACCGATTGACTTATTACTTGCTGTAGCAGTGAGTTCCAGAGGACTTTTAAAACAGCGTTAAATATTGGCCCGATTTCTCTTGATTTGTCGAGCAGGCTGTGGGTGAAGCATTGATTTTATATAGCGGAGCCAACCACAGGCTGGATACTTTCGCTCTGAAAGTCATTGTGACAGAGGACATTAGATTCGACCTGCCATGATGAAGCCCTGACTTCTGTTCCCAGGCAGGTGTGAAAAGCCCTCTGGTAACACTTGCAAATTGCAAAATATCAAGAGCTGCCTGGGGAAGAGGCAAATACTGAAGTCGTGTTTTCCTGACTGGCAATTTGGTACCTAAGCCAAATGGTTTTCATTTCCTTGTCAGTGCCTGAGATTGTATCTGAGCCTTGCGGAGAGGTGATGTGCCTGTCAAATGCACAAATCATGAAAGGTGTGTGAAGTCTGACAGCCCTGCAAGGCCTGCGCTGTTAGAGGACCTGTAGCTGATCATGTCATTGCCAAATTCATCCTGGGGTGAGGGAGGAGGGACCCCTAGGGACGTTTGGTCAGAGCCCTTCCGTAGTTTGTTAACACTGTGTCTTAGTGTCAGCGCGCTGCACGTGGCTGTTTTCTGCAAATCCCCTTGGATTTCCTTTACATATGGTAAGTGGGAACCAAATGAACAGGCTGGTCTTTTTGTCAGAGTTTGGCTGAATTGATTTTTGTCGACTGCAAACTGGGCCATGCAAACACAGCACATTTTGTGTGCTGTCATGAAATGGCTTTATCTGTACATGTTCAGATGCATGTAGCGAGGTGATAAACTTAGTTTTGGACTACTTGTCTAGAAAATGGTGTTTGTGCCTGGAGGAACAGCTTCCTAAATGGCACTGGGAAGTTCGTGATGAACAAAGACCAAGGATTTAGGATATCCCTCCTTATGGATATTTCCACAGCTTGCCTCTTCACCCCTGCTCTCTACAGCATGTCAAGCTTCCCTTGTTGCTCAGATCCACCAGTGCATAGCACAGGGTCAAACACTTCAAAGATCAGAGGTCTGAGTGTGTGGTAGAGGAGATTTATGGGGTTGAGACCCGGCTGCAGAGTATAGATCCTCAGGCTGCTTAAGTTTGCTGCTGGACACCTCAGAGCTGGATGAAGGCACCCCAAAGACATCTCAGGGGGAGATGTGTTTACACTGAAAAGGCTGACTGCAAAAGTAGTGTTGTTATGGGGATCAGGCATGGCTTGAGTCCTTCAAAGCACTTTCCCTGCCTTGCTCTGCAGCGTGCAGGGGGGCACTGCTCTCAGCTCAGGTGAGGCACCTCACTGCTGTCATAGGCAGCTTTCTGCTCGCCTGATGCACCCTCTTGCTAGCTCCACACAGCGGGTAAATCCCCGCTGCAGGTCTTTGGCTCCGAGCTTGCCATTCTACTTTACGTATTCCTATCAGCCTGTCTCCAGTGTCTCCTCTTGGCTCAGCGAGGTGTCTGCCATGACGTATGGTGGTGTCTCAGTTTTGAGATGATTTTATTGCCACGGTTCCTCTGGCCTGAATGCCAGGAGGGTGTCCTGTTTAATGGAGCCAAAATGCTGAGTGGCAGAAGGAGCTGTTCTTGTATGCATCTTTGCTCTCTGCTGCCCGTTATGTTTGGGCATCTTTTTTTTTGTTTTGGAGCTGAGCCTCATGGATGGCTTTAAAAGTAAGTGGCAGGAAAGAAAAACAGGCACTTCCTTTTTTAATCTTTTCCAGTAATTTTGTAAAAGAAGGGAGGTGGTATTGACTGCAACTAGTAAGTTGTTGGCTTGACGAGAGTGAAGAGACTCACTCCAATGATTGAGGAGGAAATGTTAGCCATGCCCCTTTCAAACTCTTCATTCATTTCATGCCCATTTCATCCTGGTGACCAATGTCTGCTGCCAACGGAGAACAAATCGGTTAAAGGCTCACTGCTGCCACCTCTTCCCTTCTGATGTGATGTATCAGCAATAGTTCTCATCCTGAACTGCTCTGGCAGAACTAGGACCAGACTTATTCCTCATCCCCTCTTCTTACCCTATTGCTCCTAAAATGCTTTCAGGCCTTCATCAGTCATCACGAGGAAGGGCACGCACTCATGCAGTTGTGAGGTGAGAGGGAAAAAGAAAGGAAGGAAATACCTTTCCAAGCTGTCTGTAGCGGGAGCTGACAGTGGCAGCCAGCAACATAGAGCAGAGGAGGTGTATTTTGGTCAACTAAGCCATTTTTCTGTGAATCACCTTCCCTTTTTCATTCAATCCCATTCTGATCCAAGAAGCCATCAACAAACTCAATAACTCAACAAAAACAAACCATATATCTGTTCGAGAACAGACCATTAAGTCTGTAGCATCCCGCTTGTGAGCTGTATAGCTATGGATTGGTTCCATATAGTTAGGGATCCTGCCAAAGACTTTTCAGGAGTGACTAATGATTCTGTGTGCATCAGTGTTTGGCACCTGAACACCCACCCCCTGAAAATCTCATCCATTATACATACTGTTATAGAACAGGCAGCCTAGTCCTGCCTCATCCCCCTTCCAGGGGGAACAGGTTAAGGTTTCTCCCTCCTTGTGTTCGCCGAGAGCGTTCCATAAATAGTGTTGCCCTGACGTACAAACCCTCAAAATTCATCTGGCTATCTGTATAGCCCTTATGGTAAATTCAGTGTTAGGATTGTGCAGAATTAGAACAGACTTTCTTTTTTTTTTTCAGCAGAACTGGCAAAATTTTATCTAAATGCCATTTCATTTTAAAAATATCCCTTCATCTGAGTTGTTTGATACATATTTCTCTGGGTTGTTTGCATAAATTTAGCTATTAAGAATAAAGCAGAGTGGGTTGGAGAAAACCAAAACAATCTTCCTTGCTCATCCCTCTTTCACAGCAAGCCAATGTTGTTTTGCACAGCCCTTTGCTGCATGTTTTTCTAAATACCAGCACTGCTGGAACAATTGGGAAATCCACCACTGTATTCAGCGGAGCCAGGAACATACCTCAGGTGCTTTGAACCCACTTCTGCAGATGGAGATATTCTGGCATGACAGAAACGAAGAAGAGTCTGACCTGTCTTCCTCTGTTCCAGCTTTGCTACCAAACCCAGATGTAGGTCTAGGAAGTTGATGACTTCAGTAGACTGCTCTGCATGCCAGGAAGCCCATGGCTTCGGGTTGCTGCCGGCCAGCCTGGCTGCTGTTGCTGCTGCTGCTGTGGACAGGACCCGTGGGTGTGCGAGGGAAGCTCTTACCTCCCTGCGGCGTCCGTATTGACACCGAACAACGTGCTCTCCCGTGATCCACAAGCCCCGGCTCTCAGGACCCTCTGCCTGGTTTACAGCCACTTCTTACCCCCTAGACTTTCTATGGTAGGAGTAAACTCATGGTGGGTCCTTCTTCCGCGGGGTGGTATAATGCGGTTTTGCCCAGTCTGATGAGATGCACCGAGCCCGCTCTGCCTGGTGTGAAAGTGTGGAGCCTGGAAGTCATGGTCCATTTTGCAGCAAAGTCAGTCTTGTGCTGCAAGAACATTGTTACATAAAGTGAAAGATTATCAGACATCTCAGAATGGACTTTGCTCGTTAGATCTCTTACATAAATTTAATGAGCAATGGCCAGTGTTTTTGCAAAGCCAGTTGATAATTATCAGCTGAGCTTGACATTTCTACTAATGGATTAATACAATTTATTGTGCTGTGGAGGGGACCTTCCGTGTAAAGAAGCCAATTTCACTTTCAGTTCCAGGTGGAAGATGATACCCAGCATTATTTCTAGAGACATCTTCATTTGAAGTAAAGATAATTTCAAATATAATTCAAATTCTTGCAAATCTTTGGTCTTCTGCCTGACCAAAAATATAGTTATTTACTTAACTCTGCGATTAAGCTGAAAACATCTCTTCTTCTCTGTAGAAGAGTTGTTGCCCTTTAGGGAGATAAGGTTTGAGTTCTGACTATCATTAATTCTTTTTATAAACTCCCTCCAATGAAATACATTTGAAAAACATGCATGTTGCACTTCTTTTTTCTAGCCACAAATCCTGATGCTCTGGTCTGCAGATCATGTCTGGTCTCTCATCTCCCATACGGAATTGTGGTGTTTGGCTGATGGCTTTATTTTGATCCTCCCTCCAGTAGTGGGAACAGAAGGAAACTCTTCTAAAAGGTTAGATTATTGCCATAGAATGATTTTTTGTTGTTTTTTTTTGTTACTGTTAATGATATTCAGAAAGACCCGAAGCCTGATGGCTACAAGGGAATTTTAAAGTTCAATTTAAGCAAAATAAATGTTTCAGTGGGAGGAATGTTTTGATTGGAAGTAGATGAAAACCTATCAGATAATTATGGAAAAAATGTCTCTCCTATGCTCTTGCCAAGCTACTATCTATTTATACCAACTGGTGAACTGCCCTTGCTGGGATCTCAAGGCTATTGAAAAGCAAAGACCAAGGAGTCTTAGCAAAGCATTAGGTATATGGTTATTCTTATAATATTTGAAATGAAAGTATTAATGTTTTTAAAAATTCCCTTGACTTTTGATACTCCAAGATATCTTTACTAGACAGTTAACAATAAAACATTTTTCTGTGTTTGGGTAATTATTTTTGCATGAGTTTTCATTGCTGCCATGTTCAAGCACCATGGTTGACTTTTTTTAATACAATTATTTCCTTGAAATTCCTGCTGGCCCAAACTCTTATAAGCTTTGTTGCACAACATTTATGTGTAAGGACAAATTTGATTTATGATCCTTTAAAGCAAAATAAGCAGTCCTTTTCTGTTCACATACTGGTTGTTATTGCCTGAGTATGTCTACTAAATGGGCAGATTTACTTGACGTTCCATGAAACAAGGCAACTGGGCAGAAAACGGCATTCTTGGCTCTATATGAAAAAAAACCCTTCCTTTTTCTTTTGAAATTCCTACAAAGCAAAGACTTGAACCAAATCTCTTGCCTTTTTGTGTGTGAGGACAATCTTTGACTCTGGCTGGGCAGTCCTGGCTCCCCCTGCAAAGTTCTGTGACGAAGCAGCACTGTCTCTTTTTGAATGTGAGGTACATAATACGGTTGCACAATGTTGGCAGAAGAGTTGGCCCGAAAGAATATGCCCATATCATTCAAATTAATGTTCTCATCCAGATGTGGCTAGTTGGTCAGATCTCAAAACGCTTGCTGCTTGTCCAAGAGAATGTATCTTTTTTGCAAGTCTTTTTGTCACAGAACCGTCCTGAAAGTCTAGCTTCCAGGAGTGCAATTTCATATTTCTGAGGGTGACAGATTATAAGATGTGAAGTCCAATTTTTTTTTTTCAGTAAAGAGGATTAGCTAGAGGAATCAATGACCAAAAGGAATGATGGATTCACCATCCCTTGATATCTTCATAACCAATCTGAGTGCCTTTCTGAATGGTCATCAAAGATGGGTTTGTTGGCTCTGTGCAGGGGTAACTGGGTGACCCGCTGCAGCTTGTGTTATGAACGGGCTGAGTGTGGCTGCTCCAGTGGCCTCTTCTGGCCCAGAGATCCAGGAGCTAAGGACAAGGCTCCCTAGGGAGGTATATCTGGCCCCATGTCTGGAGCGTCACTTTGCCGGCATAGTGCCACCAATGCCTGTCAGTGCACTGAGGGGACAGTGCCACCCAAGTCTCTTGGTGCACGGGGGGACAGTGCCCAGCATTGGGGACAGCACTGGAGGCTCTTGGGCCAGGGAAGTGAGATGAGCCAAAGGAGTTTGTGCAGCTGTGACTGGGCTGCTTCTGCCCCGTGTGGATGTGTTGGCTCCCTCCCTGCCTGAGAAGTTGTGTCACCTTCCCTCCATTCTCCGCCTGCCCTTCTTGCTGCCGCTGCTTCATGCTGTCCCTGCCAGCGCCTTTTTGTCTTCTCTCTCTCTAGTGTTTTCCAGTTCTCTCCTAAATCATCCCACTGTCCCAACTGATATGCCTTTCCGTTCCCCCACGTATCACACTCTGCTCGTGTGCCCCACCGCTTCCCCTCTCCTGTTTCTGTCCTACCTACCTAGACTGTAAACTCCCTGGGGTCCTGCTACTCTGTGGGTATTTGCTAGGTTTGGCTTTTAGGTTAGTGCCATAGGAATACACAGAAATATGCATTATCTATCTATCTATCTGACCTGTTTGTTCCAGCATGGACCATGAGGAGGTAAGTAAGTGCTTGAAGTAGAGGTAGGTAGATCCCATTTATCTACATTAATGCTTGGCTACATGCTCATTAATCCTTGGTGCTGTAGGTCCCACTGTAGAAAGTATGATTAATAACAACAACAACAATAATTTACAAAGATTTTTATTTTAGGGGGAAAAAGCAGAGAGAATCTAAAACTGATAAAAGTTATTGTTCAGGTCATAAGGCTGGAAGTTACACTGAAATTAAAGTTGTGATGAAAAGTTTTTTATTCTGTACTGTTCTGTCTTTGCCTTTGAACAAAGATTTGTTTCTGAGGTCATGGTTTACACCTGAAGCCACCACCAGCAGAGGACCATTCTTCTCACGGCCGTCCGCTGGCCTATTCATCTAGCAATGGGGAAGGGAACAATTTTGAGTATGACGTTGCATCCTGCAGAATTTCCTTGCTGGAGCAGAAGGAGAGACCAACTACTACAGCACTGCAAGCTGGGGTCCAGCACACCTTTTCTCTGTAGTAGCCTGACCATGCTTTCTCCATCCAGTGGACGGAGAAAGCAAAACAGTGTTACCGGAGCTCAGCAGTCTGGTCTCACCTCTGCCAGTCCTGGATCAAGAGATCCTGCAATGTTTTCTGAAGTACGTTGGTGTTTCCCTACTGCAGACTTCAGCAAGAGAAGCAGCAAGGGTCACTCTGGTGTGCAGGACTCCTGAGTACGTGTGTGAACACTTGCTAAGAGGGAGGAGAGAGAGAAAATCAGACGTGCCAGCAACAGTGGCTACATTTCCTTTTCCTGCTAATGTCCCTGAACAATTGCAGTATTTAAATGTTAGCTGCTTCTTCAGGTTTTTTTTTGACCTTAGTATTTTTCAAACTGAAGATTAGAGCCGGAAGATTTCTGTTGTTTCTGAGCTGTGCCTCTCTAAAGCAAATAGTTAGGGTGTGCACCTCCGCTGCACCGGCCCCTTCCCACCCACCTCCCTTTGGCGCGTACGGGGCTGCCAAGCTGTGTGCTGTCTCCCACTGGGGGATGAGGGACCTGCTCTAGTCAGTTTGGAAAAATAATCAACATTGGGCTGATGATTGGCACTGTGACGATCATGTTTGCTGATCGAAACATTGACTTTCACTGGCAGGAAATGAACATTGTAAAAATGATGTGGAAGTGTTATTTTTTTTAAGCATTTCGAAATGCGGGCTAGAGAGAGAAAGAAAAGGGATTGCAACAGGAAAAAAAAAAAGAAAGAAAATGACTACCCTCAAAATATATCTATTTTCTCTTGTAATGTTTACAATGTGCTTTGGAAGCTGGGAGATTAATTTTCTTTTTCTAATGCTGTTTGCCAGAGTGACACAAATTGTGCCTGTCTTTTCTTCTGTGTTTCAGTGGCACAGGAGCCAGTGTAGCCCAGTTTCTTAGCAGTCGCTGTGCATGCAGCATCTTTGATAATGTTAAGAGTGATGTGTGCAACTCTGGAATACTATTTAACTGCAGCAGGTAGGAGAGCACATGTCTTCTGGGAGAACTCGACTGCTGCTTTGTTTTTATTTTTTTTTGGAAAAGCTCTTATCTCAGTGTAGTGTTAAATATATATATTTTTTTAAATGGCAAAATTTTAAATGTGGATTTGGTTCAGATTCCCAGCCAGATGCGGCTCTGACCCTCCAGATGTTTAAACACATGTATACCCTTTGTGTGTACAGTGCATGTGACATTAACAAACATTTTGATATCTTTAAAAATATTTTCAGACCATGCTCCTGAAGTCAGTGAAACTTTCCATGCACATGCAATTGCAAATTGGGTAAATTGGCTTTGATCCTCAGAAGATTTTTGATGCATCCTATTTTTAAGCCTAAATGAAAGCAGGCTACATAAACTGTACAGGAAACAGGGGTACACACCAGCTAACTATAATCACCTGTATTCAGACAGAGGCTTGTGTCTCTAGGGTCTCTCTATAGTAATTGGAAATGGAGGTATTACTCCAGAGATGATTCAAAGCACTTACTTAATTTAGGCACTTTGGGAGACTAGTCGTCTTCTAATTTAGGTGCAAAAAATCAGGTGGTGTGAATAGCCCTTCCTGTTTTAATTCCTGGATGCAAGTCATCCAGAAAATGGTTGTTGCCATGTAAATAAATGACGGGAATACTAACAGCACCGGTGGCTCCAACAAGGACTTCCCGGGCCCCTCGGCAAGCTAATTAACCTTCCCATCTCCATCCTGTGACACGGGCACACTGGGCTCTGCAGGGCTTTCGTGAGCCGCACTCGTTAATATTGCCAGCGCACCCTCAGACCCTGGGAGGAAAGGTGGAAGAGAAGAGGAAATATTTTTACAGCAGACAGCCGCTTGATTTCTCCCCTATTACGGGAGGTGACAAGGGCAATTCGTGAGCGCCGGGCAGGAGGAGGGACGTGCGTAAGCTCAGCTGGCGCTCGCCTCCCTGCGAGCAGGCAGGACCTTGACTCCGGGAGGTGCTGGCTGCGGCTCTCCTGTGCGAGGCTTTGCTCTAAAAGGAGTAGCAAAACACAGCTTGGGCACACCACCTTACCTCGGCAAGCCAGGCAAAACCCGTCCGTGAGTCCCTGCCCCAGACTGCTGCGTGTGCCCTTTAGCACCCCGCATGCGAGAGGTGCCAAGGGAAGAGATGACTTTGCTCTGCAGCTACGTCTCTCATCTGCACAGGGACAACGCTAATGAGTTTGGTGTCTCTGCTACAGCCTCTAGCGTGAATTTGTCTGTAGCAGAAAAAGATGGTGGCTGCTGTTGAGCTGCAGCAGCAACCGGCACTGGGGACCAAAACATGCCGGGTGGGGGGCATGTTGAAATTAATCTCTTAATGCTGCAGACTTGCAAATTAAGTCTTTTACTCTTGGAATTCCCCTGAGCAGAACAGACAGGACTCTGCATCCAGCAGCAATCCGTGCTGCAGAGCAGAAGGTGAGTTGTGTTTTTTTGCTGTTTTCAGCCTCCCAAACTTTCATTTTTGTCAGCTGACTGTGAAAGGTGTTGGTTGTCTCTGAAGCAGCATGGGCAGACTCACGCTGAAAGACTTAGCTCTCCTATGAAAGGATGAGTGGGAGGACTGGCACAGAGTTGAGCTTGATTAGTATTGAGCGTAAGTTTTTCCTTGACAAGTCTTTGGCACATTTCTGATTACTTACCTCTTCTCTGTGCCAAGTCCTTGCAAGACATGTACTGAATGCCCGGTGCCAAACAATCTTTTTAAATATTAATCACTAAGAAAGCACATAAATTCTATGGGTCAAAAACTGTGTATGTGTCCCTTGATCTAAAGCAAAACAACTTTGGGCCACACTTGGTTTCAGTTTCTTGTTTTCTGTTGTTTAGAGGTTTTTTCTCCCTATAAACCACTTATCCATGCAGACCAGATTATGGCTGGCCCTTGCTTGTGTGTAAACAGGTGCAATTCTGTCATTATCCTTGTGCTACGGCCAGCTTAATTCCCCATCTTGGTGCTAGCGTGGATGGCCAGAATGAGCAGAGCTGGAAAAGCCGGCTGGGTCAGGGCTTTCACGGGCCACATGGTGTCTGCACCACAGGTAGCTTCCTCCTCCCACCATAGCCCTGAAGAAGCCAAACCCAGATGACAAAGGTGCATAAGGCCCTTTCTTTGGGGTGGTATCTAAACAGAAGCAAGAATGGCAGGAATGCCCATAGTCTTTATTTCGGTGTTGCTTTTCTTAGGGGTGAGGTTTGATCTGATACCTGAGAAAAGGTTTGCAAGTGGCAAAAGATATAGGACCTCTTTTGTCTCAAACAAGTATCCCTCCTGCTTCACCTGCCCTGGCCCTGACTCTCACCTGGACTGTTGGGGAATTGGTTTGGCTTCCTATACTGGCTTATAAAAAAAAAAGAAAAAGACGTTTTCTGCTGGTTTTATGTGTGAGGGAAGAGCCATCCTGTGAAATCTCACCGTGAGCCTTACAGCTGAGCAAGGTTTACTCTGGTCAGGTTGCACCATATGTTCTTCAAGTCTTCAAGTCAAGTCTGGGGGAACAGTTCAGAAAAAATCTCAACTTTGTAAAAAAAAAAAAGATAAAAGGTAAATAGAAGACACCAATATTTTCACTTTCTCCTCTTTTCATTCAGATCAGTCAACTTTGACTCTCTAGTACTCCTCGATGATCAGATCTGAAGGCAGGAGATCCACCTGACCTGAAGGACTTACAACCATACCAGAGTAGGAGGGGAAACCTGCAAGGAACTGGCCCAATTTGGAGAGTGACTGAGCTGCTGCTCCCTGTCATGAGCCATTAAAAACAGGGCCAGTTATTCTGATGCATTCTCAGAGTTGGGTGGCAGGCACTAGGGCTTGAAGTTTCGGGGCCATGATGTGCTACCTGCACAGACATTGAGCAGAGCAATGTAAATCAGCGGTTCTCGTATCACTTTTCATGTCTTCCCATTCTTCCTATTTCAAATACAATATTCAAATGTATTTCAAAAAGTTCTGCATGCTCTTTGATGCCCTCAGATCCAGTTCCTCTGGGGACACAACAGAAAACTCTAACCTATTCCCTTTATTTCTGCTTTCTGGGATTCTTCTGCTCATAGATAGTAAGTTTTTTGGCTTGTCTGTGTGGGAAATGCCTCTCATAAAATGTGAAGCTGTTTCAGCCTAGTTTTGCAAGACAAGTGCAGATAATGTCACTGAAAAAGAGAATATGGATTCCCCTGCCTTCTTCATCTGACAGTGTCTAAAGTCTGCCAAAAAGTATCAGAATTTCTCTTTAAGTTGGAGAAGTCATCTTGATTAAAACTTGCCTTTCTCCTGTTGGCCTATGAGACCTTATGCTCTCTGAATCTCCCTTCAGTTCACACTGGCGATGTAGAAGCAGCTACTGCTTTCAGGGAAAACACCTTGTTATCAACTTTCAAAACATGCACATTTTGAAATTCTTTTTCCTTTGGCTTCAGAATAAAATCCAGGATTTTCAAGATGTCACCTTTCAAAAAATTTTGGGTGGGGCAAAGTTTTTAAAATTTGAATTTCAAAGCCCAGAAATGTGTTTTTCTATTTTGTACTTTCACTTGTATTTTGTTTTTGATAATTTTCACTGTTTTGTGATCTGCCAATAGTGGTATTCAAGTAATTTGTACTGATCCTGTTAATTTATTGTAATCTAACAGAAATATTCTATTCTTTTTACTTTTTGCCTAGGGGTAACTTATCACAGGGGTAACTATATGGGAATGAGACTGTATAATAAACTTTTCAACTACAATTTGAAATGTTTCATTTTAAAATATTGCATAGCAATACAAATCAAAATGAACATATTTTATGTAATGTCAATTTTAAAACAATGTGATTTGTGACCAGAAAATGTTGCAATCTGAAATTTTGGTGAATCTTACCTCCTTGGCCTCTCTTTAAAAGCTACAGTTTAAAGGCATAGGAAAGACCTCTAGTACTTTATAATTTGATAGTGGTTTTTTTGTTCTAGACACTTTTCCATTTTGCTTAAGGATCACGGATGCAGCCAAAGAAAAGGGCAGATAAGTGGAGATAATGAACATCTATTTTGGGCAAAGATTTGACTGGCTCTTTCCAGCCAACCCCCACAAAATAGGTGACTATACACTTTTTACTTAGCTCTGTACCACTACTAAAGCTGCTATAATAGCAAGGTGATTCTTTTAAATTGTGGTTACTGAGATGGGATGAGAATCCCAAAACAATTCGTTGTGGAAATGCAGTTGTCCTGTTTGCTGCCAAGAAATGTATCCTGACTTCTGTGTCTACGTTAAGTGAGGTTAGCTCACATTCAGGTTGTAAAGTAAACTTCAGGCTGTCGAGGGTGATGGAGTCAACTAATACTGTGGCTCAGCTGGGGGATATAGCTGTTCACTTCAAGTGGAAACCCAGGAGCATATCATGTCATATCATATTTAGGTCTGCAGACACAGGTCTAACTAGTCTGGGACTAACTCTGACACAGTGCATGAATGGAATAATCATTAAAAAAACCTTCAGAGCGCTTTGCTGAGACTAAGGAGATGACTTTCTTGCTAAAATTAACCGTGTTTGAGGGTATGAATGGGGGAGGGGAGAAAGGAGTGGAATTAGTCACGGTAATGTCTTTGGGTTAAATCCAAGTGAAATCCAGTGAAGCATTTCTGTAGCTTTGTGTTTTCCAAGGGCTGTACATTGCTTCTTTGGACAAATTAAGTACTGCGATTCTTTGACATCTCCAAGATCCCCAAGAAGTTTAAAGGATCCAGCATCCACTCATCTGCACTGCCCAGCTGAAGACATTTCCCTCTCTGATGTCCTTCCAGCAGCCTGACCCCGCACCACTCGAGCAGGAGCTGATTACAGATCGAGTTACTTCCCTGGGAGGAGCGGTGGCATTTCAAGTCCCTGGCAGGAGGAGAGGAGCTGGAAGACTTGGGAGCGATTGTCAGTCTCTGCCTTCATGCCATGTGCTGGGGCTGGCCATGGCTTTCAGAGGGCTGAAGGAGCCCTGGCTGGTGCTCGCAGGTGCACAGCCCCAGCCAGAGCCCTTGGTGTGGTGGCCCAGCCTCAAACAGCCCAAGGCTGCAGGGAGAGCCTGTGGTTCTGGCTCCTGAAAGCTGGAACCCCCCCGAGCCCAGAAAGCTTCTCACTTCACCCAGCAACATGATGTTGGGGAAGAGATAAAAAACCACACTCCCCTCCACCCCCTTCAAGTAGGCTAAGTGCTGATCTCTTTCATGTCTCTGATGTCTTATCACATTTCAGATGCTGTCACTACACCCAGCTGGGATATTTTCAGTGGAAATACCTAAGGAGAAACGAGAACAGTTTTGGTAAAAATAAATATCCAGAACTCAGCCTCCTTTGCTTTGCAGTGTGATGGGATTTGGAAAGAGTAAAAAGATGTGTGAAAGAAAGAGCTTGTTTATGCAGGAAGCTGCTGTGAAGCAGGACAAACCGGGCTTCACAGCTCTGTGCTGCCGTGCCCGAGCTGTTTCCAGTGTTGGAGTTAGTCATTTGGAAACCACCTGCAGTGTAAAAACCCATCCTTTCTACTGGGGCTTTCTCTGCAAACCTCTCACTGGTGCTGTCATGAGACAGTTAGGCAGCACCGTTCCCTAGCCCCTCCCTGCTGTAGTGCAGACTTTCTCACCTCTTTAGCCAATATCTACTTCAGTCAATTAAAAATTATTTGTGCCTTGCTGTACTACGTGGTTGGAGTCCGTGTGTGTGCACATGCTCTGCAAGTCATTTGCAACTTATAATGCCTCACAGACTGAGGATGCTGCTGTATATCGCCAAAATAGGATAAACAAGGGAGATGGAGCCAGGGCTCGGACAGATGGAAGCTTGATTGCACCTATTGCTGCACCTACCTTCCTCAGAAGTGGCCTCCTGTTGAAGAGGGTCTGCCATAAAGGCCTGGTGGCCACAGCTGGGCATGTTGGCTGTTCTCAGGAGCGGGCTCCCAAGAAGAAATATATACACTGCTGTGTATATAGGGGCTTCCTTCAGTCTCTGGAAAGCTCCATGGTTCCTACACCTGCTTTTCCTGGTTCTTCAGAGCCTTGTGAAAATGGCAAGTGCTGACTATCTAAATAGACGTTTGATAGAATATATTCTTTCCGTAGACCACTCTTCCATTTGCACTCTGCTTTTCAATAGAGTTCCCATTACCTTTGTGGTATTGACATGTGAACAGGACCCGATGTGATAAGCAATATGCGTGCTCTGACCTTTGTAAACTAACTTACCTCTTTTGGACATGGAGTCATATTCTGCCTTTGCCACAAGGGAAGACTGTTTGCACGGGCAGTTACCCTAAAGCACTCAAAATGCTCTAAAATCCCACGATAGCCCACCTGGAAGCAGTTGGTGTTCACTTGCCGCGGTGAAGGAGTGAGGCTCTGTGACCAGCTTGCAGTGGCAAATGGACGGTGAGCCCGGCCATGCCAGCTGCCCTGGTGACTGCATGTCAGCGTTCTCCCAAATCGCTGTCTTTCAGACACCAGTTATTGAGTTAAGCTTTCAGAGATGCCAGCCAGGAGATTGCTACACCAGAGAACTCGTACACATCAGCAGGATCAAGGACACTCTCTTTGGAAAGAGAGCGCAACTGAATAAATAATATATGTTTCTTTTTTATAAAATTGCTTTCCTCCCTCAGGAGGTTGAGTGTCTTTCAGGGTGCAAAGCAGAGAAGCTTTGGCCTTTGACTAAGCCCTGGAAACCTGGTAGAAAACAGAACAAAGTATTGCGTCGTACTCCAGAAACAAAGCAGCAGCAGCACTGGTATCTCCCCTCCTACTGCAGCAGTTTCTGTAGGAAGCTAAATAATATTTACCAGATTTGTACGTGTGTCTCTAAGGAATTCTGAAAACACTTTTAGAAATACCTGTCCCTGTTTCAATTATCTCCGTTCAGCAAGTAGCACTATTGCTACTCAGTGGGGTCCGAAACATTAATGACATTTCCCAGCAGGGGCCCAGATGAATGAGACAAAGTAGAAAGAATTGGTTTAGCCATGGAAAAAAGCATTGAAATCAGAAATCTTAAAGTTATGCTAAGTTTTGTAGTTTTATTAGTTAATTTAACAGTTCATTTAACAACTGTTAATCAGTTTTTTAAAAATAATTCTTCTCTCTAATTAGAAACACTTAATATTATATTGGTATTCTTATTTAAACCTCATGGTTATCTTTCAGTTATGAAATCTGTAAATTTAACCCTTAATGTTGAAATAAGATCTTCACCATTTTGAATATCGTTTTATAATATGGCTATTAGATGTGCTGTGTAATTAATATTCTGTAATGAATAAGAGCTTAGATTTATCTGTGAACCTGAAGAAGATTTTTTTAACTTGAATGAGCTTTCTAATAGATCTTCCCAAGTTTTAGGTAATGTTAATCATCTAAAACTTTGGAAGAGAAGGTAATTATCTGCTTTCTCAACAGGAAATTATCATATCCTAGCCTATCCTACCCTACCCTAGCCTACCCTACCCTATTTCCTGGTGTCAGGATGTAATAATGGAGTGTTTTCCAGAAGTATGTTGAAGTACTCTGTTTACTAACACTGAACTAACACTTGTTATTGGAAGTTTGTTCTTGCTCTTATCCTCTCTTCCCACGGGGAGGATTGTTTGAGCTGTGCAGTTTCTAAATTACAGTTGTTTTTTTCCCCTTTTATTCTATATGTACCTGTCACTTGGTGTTTATTTAGGGAAAGGAAAAATGACGATTGCAGAATTGCACCTTGCAGTAGGAGCCTAATTTGCTGAGGTCTGCAAGGATCGAAGGTCTCAGAGCTCCTACTTGCGTGCCAAACCAAACTGAAAGAAACTCTTGTTTCCCACATGAGTCAGTCTTTGTCCCTGTGCTGCAAACTTCTGCTGTGCCTAGGAGCTGAATTTGCCAACCTAACAGGAGCAACCAACTCTTTAAGAACTTGATTGTGCAAAATGCTGATTGTCCTAAGCTTGTAGGGAAGGGGACGAGTTGTAGATGCTCAGGGTTTAACAGGGTGAATTCTTACTGCCTTTAATGCACCTGCCCATGTGGTTGGCTTTTTTTTTCCCTCACTAGATTTTAAGGCTTTCTATCTCAGTATCTTATAAATGCATTATTAATAGGTCAGGTACAGTCCCGAATTGCTGTGGAGAGCAAAACATGCTGCTTTACTGCTGCTGCATAGAGCTGTGGGCCTGGAGGCACCGGATCCTATTGCGCTGTTGACCTCCCCATAAAGGGATAAGGAAGCAGAGGTGGGAGTACAGACTCTTGCAGTTCTATCCAAAGCAAGGGAGACAAGGAAAGGAGCGTCTGGCAGCACTACCCTGAGATGTGCAGAGCAATTGCTTGCTGGCTATTTCATTCTTATCTAAAGAATAAACCAGTCCTGAAATTACTTAGGCTTGGCCCTGAATTGTTAATGAGCTTGTGTGGTGGTGCATTTCCCCCTCCCCGGACCACTCTACGATCTCAGGAACTCCCACTAGGCCTTGGCCTTTGTGTAATGAGTTGGGCGGTTAAGCGTCCCTTGACCGAACCCTGCACTCTTGCACGGCTAGGGTGGGGAGCGGCACTGGTCGCACCAGGAACGCCTGTTGCCTGACCAAGGTAGGGAACGAGAGCAGGAATGATTCATCATCCCTGACAGCCTTGAAACGTTCCCTACGTGGATCGTAGCTCAAGTGGAATGGTACCATTGTTACTGTGGAAGGATACCATTGTTACTATCCTGGATCATTCCGGATTGTGACCAGATGGAAATCTATGGACGACTAAAGCCAATCATCTTGCGAACCTATAAACAGCAGTCCTAAGTGAGATCCTTTGAGCTCTCCCGGACCGCAGTGGGCTGCGCCCAGAATCTCCCTCTGAGTGGGACGCCTCTCAGAGCTCACGACCTCTCGAGTTTGCGATATCCGGAGGACCGTCGGGATCTGTGCTGAAACAGTCCTCAGCTGAAACACTCCTCGGCCAAAACACTCCTTGAGGCTCAACCCTTCACCCGTTGAGAAATGCCAAGACGTTTAACGTGAGTGTTTCACGAGACTCGAGAGGAATTTTTAACAGGTATACCTTTATAGATTTATCTATCTTTGGGCCTTTGTGTGTGTGTGTGTGTGTGTTTAAATTGATTTAGATAACCAGTAGTAAGCATAATCTGTAATTAAGTCACCGTAGTGATTGTAGTAGACTCTATTAACTCACTTTATAAATGTTAAATTAGTTCATGATTAAGTGCTGCTAGAATCTTGTGATTCACTTTAAACTGTGAATGAACCTTAGACTGCTGCTAAACACGTATAATCCCTTAGACATAAGCCATTGACCAAGTCTGGGACTACCATACCTAGACTTCTCTCTGAGAAAGCAAGGGGGTCTACTCTTAATCTTGTGACTCAATGGGAGGGTTTCCTTATTCCTTATATTTCTCCCATTAGATATAAACCATTGACCAAGTCTGGGAGTAGGAGTGGATCCAGCTGCACCTAGACTCCATCAGGAGTTTAGAAAGCAAAGGGGGTCTTCTCTGAATCTCGTGACTCAATGCGAGGGTCTCCTTCCCCTTTTTGTATTAGACGTAAACCATTGTCCCAGTCTGAGACAAAGATTGGATCCAGCTGCACCTAAGCTCCATCAGGAGTTTAGAAAGCAAGGAGGTCTTCTCTGAACCTCGTGACTCAACGGGAGGGTCTCCCTTACCCTTTTTGTCCTCAGTCTCTGTACAAATCATCCCAGCTCAATTCTAACACAATTTTCCTTTGTGTACTTAATCCATGTAGTAAGTGATAGAGTGAACCTTGCCATCGAATTCTGTTAAGCCAAGCTTTTATAAATTTCTAGTAAAATCACTTTTGCTAATACCTTTGACGGTGATTCTTTAAGCGGCCTCTAAACCACTCATTCGCGACAGCTTGTTGACATGAAGTTAAAAAGATTTGAAAAGGCGACATATGGACTAAGATATGATAAGGACAGGATGCCTCTCACTCACAGAAATACCAGGAGAGAGTTATAACACTCAGCGATGATATGGAATTTCTTGAAAGCATGCCGTGTCTTTTTACCACCTGCTCCTTCGCAAGGGGGGCCAGGATATCGCTCCAAGGGAGATCGCTCCTTCCATCCTGCTATTTCACAGTACCAACTCACAAAGGGAAGGTGGAGAGATTGCTCCTTCCATCCTGCTATTTCACAGTACCAATTCACAAAGGGAAGGTGGTTGGAAAGAGACCAACTCCTGGAAGTCCTGAAGTTGTCTTGGCTCCTAGCTATCTGGAAGACTGCTTTGCTGGTGTTATCTCCGTGGAAGTAAAACCACCCCATTTTTTTTTAGAATCATCTGAGCACTTTGAGCACTAGACATGCTTTCAGAGGACAATTAGGAAAGCAAAGGGCTAAGTTCTTGATTACTTACTGGCAACAAAGTTACAATACAGAAACATGAAAAAAATGAATAAATGCAAACTTCAGATACACCTCACAGCTACAGATTGCTCCATCTGTCACATAGGATTTCTTTGTGGAAGCTAAAGAGACATTTCTGTCCCTGAGCCCTGTCTCAGAACTGCACCTCAGATGGGGCTTCTCTGTGTCCCTTCCCCTTTACATTGTAGGCGAAGTTTGTTGTCTCTGCTGCTGCATACAGGTGAGGAGGCAAAAACTTCTAACCCTCATCCACCCTCTATTTTTTTTTCTTCTGATCTACCTTTTAGCTTAATCTGGTCTGTATTTAAGATATATAGAGAATCTTTGCTTATTTTTCATATTTACTTCTTCGGTTGCAATGTGGCTATGCATCTGTAATGTAACATTTGTCATAAGGCTTGTCATAAAGGCTTTTCTGGAAAAAAAGTTTAGATTGTTTTTTTTGCTAACCTTTTATGCATACTACACAGATGAAAGGGGTATGGGACATGGAACAATTACCTCTCTCCAGTGACGTTAGTTTTAGGGGATATATTTTATTCAAACCTAAAGTGGTCTAATCATATATATGCATGCCTTGATGCCATTTGGAGCTTGCAGGTAAGTCCTATGCTTTATGATGATGCTGAATCCTAGTACCTTTACAGTGTTATCCTAGCATTACTGACATTTATGGCCAAAAAAGTATCTTTAGGATTTTACTCTGGACCTTTTAGGATGCAAAAATATTGTTCTGAACTTAAACCAGAAATCCTGATCACCAGTAGAGCTTTTATCTGGTTTTCTTGCCTATGTCTACATGGCTTCCTACAGTCCTGTATCTTTACTATACCCCTAGTTCTGTAAATAGAAATTTACTAATGATGCCATTATAACTTTGCTAATTAATATATATTCACACCATCTTTAAGAGCTGCTAGTAAATTCTGACCCTTCCAGCACATAAATCTGCCACATGCTATGTAGTTACTTTACAAAATGGGAGAGATATCTTGCTTACAACTCACTTACAATCACCCCTCCAGGCTAGTTAAGGTAAGAAGTTTCAAAATATGATTCATCATGATATATATGAGATTATGCTTTCAAATTCATCCTTGGCTCTGTCTCTTAACATTTTCACTAAATGCTGAGCTGACAGCTGGTATCAATGCACAAGCTTTGCATTTTGCCTTACTGTTATCTGTAACAGTAGATCTCTGCAATAATAGTAGTATTTTCCTTAACAAATAATTAATTTAAAAAAATTAGTGTCATGTGAGGGAAGGTGCTGGAAAAATAGTATGTTCCTGAGAGGTCAAAAAATTAATGTTGGTAGAAACAGAGTCTGATGTGCCACGCAGACCATTCTGTACAAATTAGCTGTTACTTATCTATCAGAAATAATCCTACACATTGGCTAATGAAGCCATGATTTGGCAAAAGGTGGGGAGACAGATTATCTGATTAGGTAGGTATGGATACAATTCCTTGCCACAGAAAGTCCTAAGCAATTTTTAGTACACACATGCTCTCAGAACTTTGATCCTGATAATAACATGTTAAAAAAGAGACAAATATGAAAAGTAAAAAAAAAAAAAAAAAATTTGGAGACAAAATACCTCTTAGAATAGCAGTTCTGGTATTATTAATAAGTGATTACTTCTTGGCAAGGGACAAATACATAGAAAAATCAATACTAATTCATTTGGATCACTCAACAACATTAAATACGATGGACCGCAAATCCATGCTGGGTTCCTGGTGGGTCTGTTAGGGGTAGATATTTCTGTGCTTCGGTTACTCCATTGCTTCCTTGAAACCTCGCAAAATATAATCTGAAACACGTGGTTTTTGTTTTTTTTTGACCTGAACTTTTTATTTGCCATTCCCATGGATTTGAAGGCTATTAGAGAAGGCAAAATTCTCTGTGCTCTGGCTGGCAGGTGTATTTCTCACCTTTCCTGACCTCGGGATGGTTCTGTGTGACACTCTGCAATGGGTAGAAGTTCCTTAAATCATTAGGGGTGTTGATAGATTCCTAGAAGCAGTAAGGGACATAGAAAGGACAGAAGATTTCTGGTCCTTCTGTTGATGCAGTTTGGAGCCCTCTTTTCTCTGTGGGACTGTTTGCTGTTTCCAGACACAGTCAGAGGTAGTTGCAAGTCTCCCTGTTGATACGTGGACTCACAACTGCTTTTTTTTCTAGGCTGTCTTTTCTATATTTAGCCATACATCAGTGATCTTCCAAAAAATTGGACACCACCGTCGTCAGTGCTGAAGAAAGCTTAGAAGATTTGACTAAGCAGGATGTGGGTGGTAGACTTACGTGAGTACTGCTCAAATTGGTTCAGAACAGATTTGCATCTGCATAATCCATCCTCATGGATTAGTTGGGATGAATAACTTTGACTTGTGAGGTTGTTTAGGAACGCTTCATTTTAAAAAATTGCACCGGGTGCTTAGGTCATATGACAACATTTTGTTATTTCCCTCATGGGATTACTGAGATCTTGGTTTAAACGCTATGAAATGAAAGCCCTGTGAAAACTGTTAACAACATATTGAGCTTAATAAATCCTTATGAAAAAGACCTATGCATAGTGTAAGTTTTACTTAAAGACTGACAGATCTGTCCTTGGTATCAGTCATCATAATTCTACGGATACCAATGTTGTTATGCTATTCTATGTAACCTGAAGATCTGCCCTTCAGAATAAGACTGGCATGGTGTGCTTGCTCCTTTTCCTAAGCATAGATTTTCTGTTGTGAACACTGAATTGTCTGTATGAATTTTTAGTTAAATATTAATTTGTAGCAAAGCCTGTGAAAACCCTATAGTTTTAGTTACTGATGCTGCTACTGACACTGCGTAGGTCACTCTACTAGGTATTGCACAAACTTGTAAGAAGGTGCTTGCAGTTGGAAGAAAGGGTTTACAACCCAAGGCTAAGGTGGGAGACAACTGATGTTGATAGCATATTGAGGAGCCCAGGGAAACAGGGAGGTAAAGTAGCTCAGCATGATGCAGTGATCTCAGCACACCAAGAGCTCAACTGTTGACATATTTTGTAGACATCATGCAAGAGAGTGCTTCAAGGAGGCATATGAGGGTTGTCTTTTGTTGGCTTTTTTCCTAGCAGCAATAGAAAGCATAAAAGGTGCTTTAAGTGGAAAATAAAACTAGTAGCTTGGACTGGGTGGTAGTAAGATACGGCTACCGATGCAGAGATAGTAGGGAAGGAGTAAGCTGCAAAGGGCTTTGAATTTCTGTTGGATTTGAGAAGGCTGCTGTTTAGCAAGACCTAGAAATATTAGCTAGCTGAACTCAAGGGCTAAGTGCAAATACATTTATGAATCATATTTCTTTAAATCCAGCTCTGTTCAGTGATAAGAGTCAGGTAGGAACTTTTTTCATTGATTCTGCTTAGAGAGACCTACCTTCCAGATAACTTCAAGACATAATTCAATGTAGTGATTTGATGCTGAACATGATTAGAGTATTGTTCCTTGTAGAAGAGGCCTCCCTCCCTTTTTCCCAATTTAACAGATGAAATAAGGGTCATTTCAGTTCAGGTTGGAAGGCTGGGATTCCGCATTTGAAATGTCAGTGGTATACAGCTCTTAGTGTAGAAAGTTCTTCTTGCTATGCTCTGACAGAGCTCAGATCTCACTCTTAAGGCACAAGGAAAAGTCTCCCCTCTTGAGGTTTTTCATGTTCCAAGTGTAGGCTGATTGAACTCTCGCAAAAGCTTTCCATATTTTGGTGTATGTCAAGTTGTTCTGGAAATGCTCTGAGTACATACTTATCAAACAAAACAGCAATGAGAATTTTTAAAATAAATGACTGAATCAGTGCTTTATAAGGGCCATTTACATTAGACAAGTACTGACTGATCTTATGCCAAAGCACTCTCTTTTGGACTATTAGCAAAATAAAAAGTTCATATGTTTCAATATCTGTGGTCTAGTTAAAGACATCAGGCTGAAATATGCTGGAGTTAGATATAGCCATAATATTTTCATATGGGATCCATCAGTCAGAAAGTGCATGGGCCTCAGGAAATGAAATAACAAGCTTAGTAATTGTGGGAGCTTAGAGGGAGAATATGGTTAATGTAATTAGAAAGAGTTTCAATCAAGGCACAAGTTTATCTTACAAGTGTTCCTCCACAGAGAAAGCACTTTCCATGAATGACTTTTGCTGCCCTGGCTTCTTGATCTTCATGCAAAATTAACTAAGACTCATCAAAATTTCATGGCCTATAAACTAAGCCACTTCAGTTTAGTGTCACCCAGATGAAATATTGAAGTGTGACCATGGCACTTGGTAATAAACTATCATTTTAAAAGAATGGGTGGGGAAACCTGTGGTGCTGAGGAAATAAAAAGCAATTAAAACCTATATATAAAAGAGGAATCACAAGAAGGAATGAAGCGTCCAAGGAATGACAGAGAAACTCAAGGAAATAATTGAAGGAAGAAATGTCATTCTAACCTTTTAAAATATTAAAAAATTAATATACCTGAAATATCATCAAAAACCAATCCTGTAAATAAATCTATATTCATGAGCCTTCATGTCTGTCTTCAGTGTGCTCTTTAAACATGCAAAACATCCATCTGGTGGCCTAAGGAGGACCTAAGAGATGATGTGAGATCAGGTTACAACCACAGGGAGAAGAATGCTGAAATTTCCAGATCCTCTTTTCCTTCTGGATTACACTTTGGATTACAAATAGTTTGTAACCTAGAGTAACACCCAGGAAATCCTTCAAGAAATAATACTCTGAAAAGCGTGTTTATAGCTGACACAAATCTATTTAGCAGGCACGTTTATCAGATTTACTTATGTTCCTGCACAACTGAAAGGTGTTGGTAGATGTAATACGGCTGCTAAGCTCCAAACAGCTGCTTGTTGCTCTTGTAGCATGCGTGGATGCTAGCTGGTAAAATGTAAATGACTGACTGATTTAATACCAGCTTTTTTTTTTTTTAATGTGAATATTTATGAATATATCATCATCTATGGGATCGTCTTTGAACAATGGTCCCAAACCATCAAACACTGCTGATGCTCCACCTCTGTCATCTGGCAACTTGCAGATGAATTCTGTTGAAAACCCACTGAAAAGCAAGTTATAAATCCCTAGCTGATGCTGTTAAGTGTCATGTGGCATTTACAGTAGTTATGGATGTAAATCATTCATAATCCAATATCAAACTGAAAAGAGCAAATGTGTTTGTCTCCGTGGTTAAAAAGAATAAGGTATTGATTACCATAACAAATTAACAACTTGAAACCTGATATATGGCCTCTGAGTGCTGAGAGCTGTGAACTGGAACAGTCATGTATTACACATTAGCCTCATGAGATTTAAAAGCAATTGCACTACAAGAATAGCTAGTTATTAGAAGAGTTCTGTAAAAATGATTTTAATGGCATTTACTGCAGGGCTAGAACAATTACCAACCTGCAATCAAACTAATAGCTTTTTATTAATTAAGATAGTTGAGCAAGACCCTGTCTTCACAGTTTTGTTGTGGGAAATGATGCTGGGTGTGTTTTCAATGGCAGGCAGATGGGTGACAACGTGAACTATTGCAGGATGGTGGAGGGAGTTAAAAAGCATTTGGCACTTCCAGGGGCTTCTACATTGAGATGGCTAGACAGACCTTGGCTTTTGATGGGACTGGATTTGCTCTATGGAGTGGAAACTTACAGGGAAAATGAACGTAGAAAGTCTGTGTGTATGTTGGGGGAAGAGGTTAGCTTAAATCCCTACTGATAAACCCTTTAAGGATGCTTCTATCTGCTTTGGATTTTCTCTCCCTCCCTCCCCCCATTGTGATGAGCGAGATTTCCCCAGCTAATATAACAAAATGACAACGTAAAAGTGCACTAGTTTTAATCGATATCCATCTCTAGCCAGCAAGCTGCTTTCAGGATAGTACTTACAGTAGTGCTAAACTGATAGGAGCCTGGAAACTACAAGGGAATGGGGTAAATATTCATTCACATTTTTAAGGAAGTTCTCTTTGACTGTACTCACACTTACTGCCTGTCTTGTTTATGCAAACGTCTTTGTAAAATGGTTTGTTGGCAACAGTATTCATGGAAATTGAAAAACATAGCAAATATTGCAAATGATGATAGATTTCTTTTTTCAGATCCGCAGCAGGGCTTGCGAGGAAAGCCATGAATTACATTCATAGTCACAGAACAAAAACATATCCTTTGATTATTCTGTAAACTAAAATGCTTTTAGTTGAAGATGCTCAAAACTTTCAAGATATATTTTGCTGATCAGCTAGAGATCAAAATTCTCCACAGAGGCTATTGTGACTACTTTACACTGCAGATATTGTGTTATGCTGCTGACAATTTGAAAACAGGGAATAGCAGGTATGTTTCTGCTGAGCTGTTTAGCTGGCCTTATGAGTGATGCAAATGATCCTTTTTGCTTGACTGGGTATTGAAAGAAACAGGCAGTAGCCCTATGAAGACAGGGAACCTCCCAGAAGCCAAAGGAGAGACTTTTTAGGTTTATAGCTGAAATGAAAGCCATTTTGCCCCTCCTTTCACCCTGCAGTGGTGAGCTTTCACCAGGAGGAGGGAGGTGGCTTAAGGTGTTTGAAGGCAAAAATTGAGGTTAGTATTTAATCCATGAGGAACAAAGTAATGTACTGCTGCCATTGGCAAAACGGAGTTTTGTGGTGAGTTCTGGGGGATATGATGGGGCTGGGAAAGCTTGGGGATCCTCGGCTGGGTGGAATCTCTCTCTCTCTTTCCCCTCGACAAATATCCCGAACTCCTCATCTGGTCTGATCTTCCTTGCGTGGAATGTCTAATGCTAGAGTAAATTGTTGTCATATTGAAGTTGACAATGTGTGCTGATAATATTTCATGTTATATGAATATAAAAATTACACAAAAACTCACTGGGAAACCTTGAACCTGTTGAAGACCACTGTAATAATGTGCAGAGATCTAGGAACACCTGTGAAAACTGCTGCTGTGGTCTTAAGGAACTTAAATGCCCTGAAGTATTATTTATTTGGTGACATATGACAAATTGTTCTATGAGGGCTAGATGATTGCAACTTAAAAATAAATTAAAGCCTCTCTCTGGGTGTCCTGCTCAATTTTGATATACAACAATCTAAATAGGAGTCTTGGCTGCCTGGAATGTGCAGCACTAAAGAACCAATTAAAATTATAAAACTCTGGCAAAGTTTCCCATCAGCATTATTGCTTTTTCACTTTGTTACCTTGTATTTTGTATCATTCCTCATGCTTTATCTGTTGTAGATCTTTTTCTCATGCTAATTAAAGTAAGTTTAGTTCTCAGTGTGTGGAAGTATTCATTAGTGTATCTGCTGGAGGGATGATGTGCCAATGACTCTGCTCCATCCTTCTCTTCTTGGCTGGGCCACCACACCAGGGGTACGACTGGTGGATAGGAAATGGCTTCTGCCCCTCTAGCTTGCACCCACAGATGGTCCAGTCGCACTTCAGACTGCAGGAACTTTTTCAGCTGACTTCAGCTGAATTTTCTTCTACCCTGCATAGGTAGCATCATGTGTCATCCCAACGCATAGACAACTAGTATCATTGTCTCATTTTCCTGTGGCTAATCCTCAATCAAAAAAGACGCTGAAAGTGGATGAAATGTTCTTTTTTACTATTGGCTGCAATAGGAAATAGGGATTTGAACAGATCAGTTCAGTGGAAGCACTTCTTTTATACTCGGAATTGATTTGGAACGACGATTTAAGCGAGAGAGATTTTGGCACAGTAATGTTCACATTCATACCAATCTCATAAGCTACAAGGGGAAAAGTGTGGTGTTTTCTTTTTTTTGTAAGGGGATCTCCTTGCTTTATTTTCTCAACATAACCTGGGGCTACTGCAGAGTGGGTGAGGCTTTGGATGTAACATTAATATCCACACAGCGTAACGATCTGGCTGTGCATGGTGAATCCCTCATTTCATGCTGCAGCCTTTGTAGATTATGCTGCTGGTTGGTGGAGTTGCCTTCCCTGTGGGAATCAAAGCACCCACTCATTTCCACTTCTGGCGAGGAAATTAATATCCTATTCATATAGCTGTATATTGCTTTTAATTGGTTTAGTAGTAAACTATCAACTGCCTGAATGAAATGTGGGGAAGTTCATTTCTAGAAGGCAGTTTGTCTCTGGACAATTACAGAGTGTTTATTTCCATGTTATTGAATCAGAGGAGGGAATATTTCATGTAGAAAACTGTATTTTCAGAGAAATTAATGACCCTTTAATAAAACAATGAGCATTTTTTCTTAAATAGAATGGCTGACAAAAATGGTGCCACCAACTTGGGTGGTAACTCATGTGCCCAATAAAAAAAGTGGGTAAATATTTATGAATTGCACATCAGGAGCAACCAGGGAGAACTGGCAGCATAAAACATACAAATAATATTTTGTAACTTTATCAGCCTCTTTATTAACTTCTTAGAACGGAGGCTCTTTGGGGCAGAAAGCCCCTGGAGGTGGGGGTCTTTCCTCGTATCCAGTTCAGAGACGTCAGCCAGCTCTCTTCCCCTCAACCTGGGGCTGGAGGGCCAAACTGAAACGGCTCTGCCAGCTGCCGTGGAGCTGTGCTGGGGGGGAGGCCTCTCTTGTCCTTACCTAATGACAGTGTTGGCGTGGAAGTGCCACATCCGTGCGCTTGGTGAGGTCTGCAGCTGACATGGGTCTGGATGGGGCATGAAGGTGTTGCTGTGAGTGGTGATGAAAAATCCAGTGCTGTCCCAGGATGTTTCCTCTCGGTACCTCTTTTCTTTCTGCCCTCCACTCAGGAGGGGAATATCTCCTTTTCCTCAAATATGGGTGGAATAATAAAAAGGATAAAGCAACTTCCATGGCGCCTTGTCCATGACTCCATCAAGATCTCACGAGGTAGACAGACGCCCGCTGTAAGTGGCGTGTTGCTGGATCAAACTGTTCCACGAATGTCTTTGGTGCTGCAGTAAATGATATTAGGAATTCAGACGATGATATTCTGGTCAGAGACAGTGTAATACTTATCCCTCAGCGTGATATCAGGAGAGAGCGCTGCTGAACAAGGTGTAAAACTGCTGCTCAGACCATCTGTAGGTATTAGAGATCCCATGGCTGGTTTTGTAAAACGTGGGATATCTCGTAATCCTTGCCACGTTTCAACATACGTACGTACATTTTGGGAAACGAAATTCATCCACAGTGTTTTCAATTCTGAGGACGAAGAAATACGTGAATGTTATGTTTTTAGAAGGGACCTTGACATAATCCGCGAAGATGACTGGGACTTACAGTTCTGTGTATCTCACCTCGATACTCCTATAGTGATTCCAGTAACGTATGTTTGGCTAAATCATGTCTCCAGAAAAGCATCTAGTCTTGATTTAAAGATCTCTAGAAACAGAGAATCTGGCACATCCCCCCCATTTATCCCACTGGTTAATACCTTCACTATTAAAACCATGTGCCTAATTCCTGATCAGCCTCAGCTTCCAACCATTATTTCTTGACATGCTTTTCTCTGGCAGATTAAACAGTCCCCTCCTACCTAGAAAAGCTTTCCCCAGAGGTCCTTAGATACTGTAATCCAGTGACGTCTGAGTCTTCTTCCTGGCAAGCTTTTGAAATGCCTTGTGGTGCAGTGTTAGCTCCAGCCCTGGAATAATTTTTGCAGTTCTTTTCCGAGGCTTCTGTATTTTCAAAATCTGTTTTAAAAACTTTGCGGGCTTGGTGTGATATATAGTAGGGGGAGAGTCATACATAAACACATACTATACAAGTGATATATTTTGGACTGATTTCATCTACTACATGGAATAAAATATAGGTGCAGCCTTTCACACATTAGATCATATTTAAAAATAAGATCTCTACCAATGTATCTGAAACAAATATTACACCTGTATGACTTGAAAAGGTGCACTTCATCAGAACAATGTCAATGGAGTTTTTGCTTTTATAACCAACCCCCAAAAAATGGAGAAGTTCTTGTAGTCTGACTCAAAATACATCTATTTTTCTTTTTGACAACATGTATTAAAGGAAACTTCTTCAGGTTGACCATGAAATTTTTTGAAGCAAACAGTTTTGTTTAAAAAATACTAATGCAATTTTACAGTTCCAAAGTTTTTCTCCATTTTCTACTGCAACTAATTGCAGGGCTGGACTGAGTAATTTGTAAATGGACATGCCCATCAGTTGACAAGATTTCATACAGTAAACAAAGGAAGTTTGTGCAATGGAATACATAGGCTGGTATGTAAGGCTGCTGTGAAGCCACAGCTCCCCTAAAGGAGGGTGTAGACAGGCTCCTGGCATGATGAGGGGGGCCATCTCCCAGCGCCCCGTCCAGGGAGGGCAGAAGGAGCTCTCTTCGGTTCGAGTCTGAAGATGATGAAAGCTAGCAAGGAGGGAGGGAAAGACCGGGGACAGAAAAAGGGGGAAGAAAAGGGAAGGGAAAAAAACCTGAGAAGCTCAGCAAAAAGAACAGGTTAGAAAAACAACATCCAGAGACTGGAAGGCTGCAGCTTGAGCTGGGGCAGGGGCTGGGAGTGTCCGCTGAGGGAGAGAGGAGGCAGAGACCCACCGGGCAAGGAGAGGGGCTTCAGCCCCAAGAGGCTTCAGAGAGGCTTTGGGTGGGTGCAGGACTTCGGTGGGGCTCAGGAGGGCACAGAGCCTGGGAAAGGGGAGGGAGGAGGGCTCCCACCAGGGCCTGGGCTGTGTGGAGGTATGGCAACTGATGAGAAAGGCAGGCTGGCATGAGGCAGGAGACTAAGGCAAAGAACTGAAAGGGGGTTTGAGCTTCAATGGGAGCCTGGTAAGACTGGGACTGGTGACTGGGTAGGCTGGCATGTAGGGAGGGAGTCAGAACGTGGCTGGAGAAAAGAAATCACAGATCTCCATGAATTCAGTGTGGCAAATGTATGATTGTTATGAAGACCTAGCTGCCAGCCCGTGCTCTGTGGATCAGTGCCACTGGCTTTGACTGAGACACTTGCATGTGTCAGTCCTGGGGGTGTTGTGTCACACCAGCAAGGGGTGAAAAACCCCACCATTAGGGAGAATGCAATCCAGTTTAAGTGACTTGCCTGATACTGCATCAAAACTCTGCAACGTAAAAGGACACTGACAAATCCAGTTCCTCTCCGGCCAGGCTCCTATGCACTCAACTGTGTTGGGATCAGTGAGGTCCACAGTGAGGAGAAAGCTCATCTTAGGTTTTAGGATCACTAAAGACCCAGCAGATTGTATGTACTCAGATCTGTGAAGCCCCATCACTATGCTGGGTGTGCTTCTTGGGTACTGGCTGGGTGATGACCGCCTCTGCTACAGAATTTTGTGTCATCCTTGCTTGGGCTCCCCGTCTCCCATTGATTTGGTAGATCCAGTCATTATTCTCTTATTTCCTAGGCAGGGTGTAGGTTACATAGCAAAACACTGCTTCTTCAACTGCACTTTGCCCTGGGTATGATAGACTGGCACTGACTCATGGTGGGAAGAGGAGGTAGAGTAGTTTAGAGAATTGCCATCAAGAAAGAAACCAGTGATTGCATTATTCCCCTTCAAACCACGCTCCACAGCCCCCAGCCAGCCACTGTTGCCTAACTGGGTCCAGATGGTTTCAGCTCAGCTTGATGTTTTTTCCTAGCGTGCATTTATAATGCCATCAGCCTGTGCAGCAGCCAACTGTTGTGATTGGGCAATGTTACTGTCATTACCTTCTTCTGCTTGGCATGCGTGGTGGTTATGTTTTGTCTCAAGTTAAATTGTACATTTCCTAAGGTTTTTCCCTGTGCACTTGTAATGGGTCATTGGAATTGTGCTCTATTTCTGCCTAAGCCTGTTTGTCCATAAAGCATAGCCATGGTGGGAGGGGTAGGATGGGGAGCAAGTTAGTGCTGGATTTGCTGTACTGCCCTCTCCCCGCAGAGCAGGGACTCCTGGTTCAAGCTGGAGCAGGCAGGAGGTGACTGGGAGAGGAGGAACTACCTGCAAGTTGAGGTGGAGAAGGGACCGTTTCATTTGAGTTTTGAAAAAGGTATGTGCTTTCTGGCTTTAATCTCACCACCTCCCTCCTGTGGCTTCCTTCCGCTAAAGGGGTCTCTTGCTGACACCCACAATTGTACATGGGTGAGCTGAGGGTCTTGCACACACCGTCTTAAATTGGATCAGGAACTCCTCTCCCCTCACTTCCCTTCTCCCTCTGGGGAAGCAATGAGAAGTCAGATTTCTTCTATAACAACACAGATGTGAGAATGTGAGTCTGCCTTTCTCCTTACGAGCAAACAGTGGAAGAATGTGCAGGAACACGGAAAAGGCTGTGCACTACAGCACCCTGTTTATCTGGCTCTGAGCCTTCCTGCTGCAGTGATCCCAAGTCAAGAAACACATTTTCTTGGTTATGGCCTTGTTAATTCTTTATTTGGCATTTATTAAAACTCTAAACTGTGCTTAGAAAATACCCAGTGATTAATGATCACTCATTAGGGACTAAGGAAGCTGGTGGGATGGTTCAGTTACTGTTGGCAGAAGCAGCAGAGTTTACTTTTTCACCAGTGTCCCAGTGCGAATAGCAAGACTTTATTTTGGACAATGTGGGGTTTATCTCAGGTAAGGAATTTTAGGGAGCGGGTGTGAGGCCCATGGCTACCCCCCACGGCTGCTCCCACTTTCTACACAGATGATGCAACCATATCATCAAGGGTCGCCTGAGCAATCCAGACCACTTTAGCAAGTCACTGCAGCTACTTCTGTGTCTTAATCCTGCCTTGTACTGCGCAGGTAGAGAGCTGAAGCCATGCACTCAGCATTATAATACTTCTGTTACTCAAGCTGTGGCCCTTTAGTGTGCACAGATGGGAGAGATCCCTGCTGGGTAGTACTTATAAGGCGCTCTGCCACAGGAACGTGCTTCTTCTTTTCAGAGAATTAAGTGGGCTGCTGATTTTGTTTGTGTCGCCCTGCTGAGTGCTGGCAGGACAGCTGGTGTGTTACCCCTCATTCCCTTCACCCCGTCCCTTCCCTGAAGAAGGGCACAGATGAGCTTGTTTTGAATGCAGATGTGTGTGGAAGCACTGCCAGGGAAAAGCGTTTTCAAAGTTATCCAGGAAAATTAAAAGTGAGACAGGATAGCTATACTGACATACCTTGGTTGCACTAAAATGGGTGAAGAAACCCTCAGCATCTGGGAAAACGGGAATATTAGACTTCATTTCCAAATAAAGATGTGCTATATGTACATGTATTTGTTGTATGTGTTTTGGAAGCACAGTAGTACAAGTTGCATTCCGTTAAAATATTTGACATTTCTCTACAGTACACTGAACTGTAATATTTTCCCCTCCATAGAGAGTATTGCATGGAGGAGTAGGCATTCCTTTGAGCATCACTTAGAAAGAAAAGTTATTTAAAAGAAAATACAAATAAAAGGAAAAACTTGCTCTGCCTCAATCTTCTCATAGGCAGCCAATAAACCAGCCTTCAAAGAGACTTCAGAGACTAGCTGACAAGAGGTCGCCTTTGGGCACGGTCGCTGAACAAAGCTGGCTCCTCATTGTAGCAGATATCTGTTGGAAATAGGTACTTTGCTTTCTGTGCAGGCAAGAGAGAGGAAAACCAGTGGGCTGATTCTTGGGAGTGCTGAGCTACGCAGGGTTTAGGAAGCTGGAGGAAGCTAGGGACAAGCTCGGTATCCAGCATATTTTGAGCATCTCGCAGAATCACACCCTGCAATAGCTGCAGCGCACCCTTCCCAATCCCAGGGTAGCTGTGCGTTGGTAGAGGGTGGTCTGCCATCAGCACAGCACGTCTACCATCCCTGGTCCCCACAGCCTGTGTGATTGGAAGGGGATGGGTTATGCTAGCTCAGTGTCATCTGGGGATATGTGCATCGTCTCCTTTCCTTTGTGTCCTCTTTTTCTTTAACATTGTGACATCAAAGGGACAGGTCAGGGCTGTTCCCTTGATCACTGAGGCCTATTAATGCCAGATACTTGGCAGGTTCATCGATTGGTTGTGATGACTCTGATCCAGCTGTATGAGGAGAAAGTCCCTAAATCTCACGCCGAGATGAGCCGCGTATCTGTAATGCAGAGATACACGCGGTATGATTTCTTTTCACCAAAGTGTAAGCCCTCATCTCATTCATGTTAACTTCCAACACCATTTCTTACAAGTCCGCGGTTGCTGCAGCACTGTGTTTGGTCTAATCAGTGAAGATAGACACGGCTGAATTGCTGCTACATGGTCAACTGTGACATTTATGTTCTTTAGCACTCCCATCCCCCACTTAACAAATGCCATATTGATTGAGGGCTTGAGATCAATCGTGATCAATAATGAGAACCAAAATTTTCTTGCTGTGGTCCCATTCCTGACTGATGAGAGCCTGACAGAGCTGGGGCTAAGCCTACATTTGTATAAGGAAATGGTGTTACCTTTTTTGATTTTGTGAGACTAGTATGTTTGCTATGACTTGTGCTAGATGTTTAGAGTTCTTGGGGCATTTGCTTGTCTGCAGGAGGGTCTGCGATTCTGTGTGGCACAGCTGAGAGCACAGCTTGCTGGGAAAACCCCCAGTATACATTGTCTTACAGATGTTGCATTTGCTTGCTCATGCCTTGCCGTTTCCAGTAGCTGAAGGGTAGGGTAAGGGCCCTTGGCATGGATCAGCAAGTAGCAAGTGGGCCACGCTTGGCCAGCACAGGTGGGAGCCACATAAATGCAAAAGGACAATCTTTCAGAGGCACTGGTTCCCAGCTCCTGACTCCTACAGGAATCCAAATTCAGCAGGACTGATGGATGCTGGCTTACTCCGAGGCAATATAGCATCAATGAGTTAGCAGTAGCATCTTCCTTCTTTGAGGAAAAGCCTTTCCTAGCTCGCATTGTATACTCACCAAGGCTGTGCCACACCTAAGTGCTGCAAACCACTGGACTACTGGATTAAAGCAGGCAGAGCCACCACTTTCTCCACTTTCTGTGAAGGCTGTTCTGACCGGCGTGCTCTGAGGCAAGACATGACAGCCTATGATCGACGATAGTACTTCAGACAAGGTAGACATCAACACATCAAGTCCTTTGTGTGTCAACATTGACAGACAAATCCTGAGAGCACTTCACGACTAGATTCTCCTGGGTCTGGAGTTTGACCCTTGGGAGTGGGGACTTGGTGGACCTGAAGTTTGGTCTTAGATGCTCATCTCGTTGTGAGCACTTGACCCCACGATGATCATAGTCCCTGGAGGAGCCATTCTCCACAGGGCGTCATGGCTGTGGGGGCTCTTCAGGTTGTGAGGGTGGGAGTAATTGTCCCGGAGGCGCTCCAGTACCGGTCACTTTGCTCAGCTAAGGATTTAGCCCTGCATTTGTACAGCTGGCAACTTCAGCAGCACATAATGACGTTGGAACTGCCTTTTAATTTTCTTCAGTAGTCGGGCTAGAGTTACGATTGTAACTTGGACCTGATTCTGAAAAGAATCTCAGGTCTTTGTGATCAGGCACATGATTTAATTCAGTTTAATTTAATTTTGACGCTGGCAAGATTCTCATTTAAAGTGCACATTTCCAGGTGTATAAATCTATAGGAATGACACTGGCTCAGAACCTTTACCAGGCAGGCTGTCATAACTAACGCCTATTAGTTAAATTAATGTAACAACGTGCACTTTTAGTGCTTAGGAAAGAATCTGCTCCTCAAATATAAACCACAAAGACCTGCAAATGGCTATTTAATTAAACCCGTTTTTTTCTTTCCAGATACTTTCTCTAAAATTTCTTTCTTTCCTCGGGTAAAGTGTTCTTGCAGGAGAATGTGAATTTAAAATGCTAAAATCAAGGAAAGGCCAAGTTATGTTATAATGAGTATATTAAAGCTTATTCGGTAGTCTAAGTGAATATTTCTATTTCTAGTATAAAATACAGAGGAAATTGAATTAGTTTGAAAATGTTTCTGTGTTGAAAGGTGAACACAAAAGTCTTCACTGGGAGCTGATGTATGTGAGTAGCACATGGGAAACCTGTTCTTGCAATTACTTTCTGAATTACCTGGAAGTTTTATGAATTACTATGTTATGTCAGAGCATCTTAACTTTAATTTCATTTTTGGAAATCTTTCCATTTTGCTTCACAGTGGTCTTCAAATGTGTTTTGTTTCTAAATGGTTAAGAGAGGCCCAGAAAATGCAGGAAAGCTGGGACATATCTGGAGCTCACGTGACTTATTGCATGTACCTTCAGTCACTGGAGCACAGTGAACAACTTCTGGTCTGTGCCGCTTAAATTCTGATGTACAAGAATAAGGGCTCTATACTTCCATGCCGTGATCTTGTTTGAAAAGCAGTGTCTGTAGCTAACCACAGTACTGTTTGATGATTAATGAAAAAATGCTTTTGCCAGAGAAATCAGAGCAGATACATCTACTGTAGACTTTTAGTGCTCTGGGTTATTAATAGACAATTAGCAGCAAGTATTAAACACATTTAATAAAGGCTACTACGGACCCATTTCCATTTCATCAAAACAATAAAAAAAAGGTTATTTACATAAAAGATTAGAAGATCAGCTTCGGGTAAGAAACAGAAATTCGTAACCAGAAATAAATATGTAGCGTGTCCACTGTAGGCTTTACAAATGTGCTAAGTACGTTGAGTTAATTGGTAATTAACTCAGAGTAAAGTCTAAACATATTGATTGCCAACTCTTCCTCTTCCTGGAACAGAATCACTGTGCAATGCCGAGCTGAATTAAAATAAGAGAGAACTACAGAATATCATTTCTGCTGCAAACTGAAGACATTTTTATGGTGTGACATGCTACTGGAATAAGGCAGTAGTCATCAAACACTGTTTAGATGCATGCAGCACATTTTGTGTTCCAGAAATCAGAAAGATCTATAGGGAGTACATGTAATTAAAGAAGATAGGGTCACTGTAAAACTGTGATTTTATTATAATTATAAATGACCATGGCTAGGATAGACCCTCCACATCAGTTAAAGGACTGATTTTCAGAAAGAGAAAGAAACAAGCTGGTTACAGGACCACATGCACTCTGAACATTAGAGCTCCAAGCTGGGGCATGAGAAACTGCGAAGAGGGAACAATGCATGCTCTGGGAAATCACAAATGCACACAGATGCATGTTCTGGGAAACCACAAATGCCAGAAGATGCATAAAAGGGTGCTCCAAGAAGTTATACATTATCCTGTGAATTGTTCAGAAAGAGTGGGTATCTGGCATTTTCCTTGTAAATGGACTTGGAATATTTGTGGCACAGCTCAATAAAAAGTAGGCTGATGAAAATTATAGTTTATTTTCTTTGTTTTACATGAAGGTGATTGTATCCTTCATTGCATTCACATTGAATCATATACAAGTCTAATGCAATTCAGTCACAAAAGGTGAGACTTGTCTCACTTGATTTTATATGTCCACAAAGCAGAAGTCTACATCTGAACTGGTTGTCTGGCCTCCTTTATGACTGTAGAGACAACGGAGAGTCTGGAGATGCTTCTAGAGAATGATTCATCTGCTCTGTTTCAGACATCTATCCGAGGACGAGATGAATTATGCCCTGGGAGCACCTATTTCTCCTTGACTATAAAGAGAGTTAGACAACTACCTCAGATGAAGATGTCCATGCTATAATTGTCTAAGATCAAGCAAAACGAATCCCATGTGAGGCGACACAAATTAACACCGTGTGCACCCTTACCATGGCACACTTCCAAAAGCCTCTCGCTCTGCAGCTCTAGAACATATGCTTGCATAGTCAGCTGGGACTCCCCTTCCCCTAGCACCGGTGGCAAGGTTTCCTCACTTTCCACTGTAGGTTTGAAATGCAAACCCCCATGGGCACCCATGACCATAAGATTGCTGGCTTGAGGAGGTCCAGCCCACTCCTGAGGTTTCCAGGACCCCTTCCAACCTGCAGTGAAAGAGGAAGGGGCTTCCTGCACCTCTTCAGGTGATGGTTAAACCATTGCGGGTACTGCACAGTGCTTTTGGGTTGCCACAACGTTAAGAACTATCTGCTGGCCCAAATGGTCTCTGTTGCCATTCTCAAACAGCATCTGCAAAGCATTTTGTTTGAGCAGGCTTTTGGAAAGGTCTGTGGGCAACAGCAAATAAAATAACAAGCAAAACAGAACTCAGCTGCCTGACTTTTCAAAACATCCTGCTAAGACATCTGAAATATTGTCTCTTGCACAGCTCTGCTCCTCTGAGAGATCCAAAAAGGAGTTCATTTTCATACTCAGTGTGTACTTTTGCTGCTTGAGACATTTCCTTCTGCTTCTCATTAATGCTCTTTTCAGTCCCACTGGGAGAGTGCTAGGTAAAGTGACCAAGAAAAGCTTTCTTGATGCTCTTCTCAACTTCATGAAATATTAATGCTTATTGTATTTGAGCCTTTTGTTTATTTAATATTTGCCCAGGGACAGTATAAGCTGTCCATATTGCTTTCCGTCAGAACTACCAATGCAGGAAAAGGGAACACTATAATTTAATATCTTCCTTATTAATATTTTTAATACAGCAACAAGACAAACACAAATAGTCCAGTCTTGCTATATATCATTCTTGTTTATATGTGGATTGAAGATGAAAGGGGTGAATGTTGTTCAATACAGGTTTTCTTTTTGTGGCTACTGGGAGCGTGGACAATATTTTTTTAAGATAAATGCCTGAAGTTAGGTACCTACAATGAAAGGACTGAAATATCTTTCTGACTACATGGTCCTTCCTCCATGTGGAAGAGCAAGCGGGACGATACTCCACAGTCCCCTGGCTCCGCAGGCATCTTCCCCGTGTGTGTTATCAGAGACAGTGTGATGCTCTGGGAATGAGTTTGGCGTTGGGTTCTGTGAAAAGCCCACAGCAGAAACACCAGAGTTTCAGTTCCAGCTCTGGTTTCCATTTCTTGATGAGGATGGAAGATGTCAACAAAGTCAGACTCCTGGAAATGTTGCTGGCCTCCTTGAAGAGTTGATGTCTGCACTTTTTCCTGCCTATACTGATGTTAACAATGAGTGTCCCCCAAGTGCATGTTCGATTGGTCTACTCAGGCCAGGAAAAAGCCTGGTCCCTTCTCCCGTGAGTGGGGAGCACCTTTAGAAAATGCAAGGCCAAGGACACGGTGGTGTCATGGATGCTTATCCCTCCATCAGATGTCTCTTGTAGGTGAGGATGGGGACAGAGATGGATGAGAGCAATGGATGGCAATTAAGTAGCCTGGTTTTTCAGAAATCCTGGGCAATATTCGGAGTCATTGGAAATAATGCTGTTCAGTACGTTCAGTACTGAAAAGCCAGTTCAACTTATCTGGAAGCCAACATTACAATTAGATGCCTACTTTTAGCGGATATACTGTCTTTTACTACCTTCTTTCATTCCAGTGTTATGCACATCCTGATCTACTGCACTTGGAAAAAAGTCTGTCATAAAAGAAAGTTTTGGAATTAATTTTGAATGGATGCAATGGCTGGGATTTCCAGCTCACGTCAGTTCTTACCCCCAGTCATGCTTCTGGGCAATAACTTTTTTCCTATATACATAACTTTGAAGCCTACCATGCTTTCGATGTTGTAATACTGATGTTATTATTAGTAATAACAACAACAATAATAAAGTAATATGGTCTGAGCTAAGTATGTCACTGAGAGTGAGGCTTTTTTTTATTATTTTTGTGATGTAAATTTGTACTTAGTCCTCAGCTGTTTTCCCCAAATAGATGCTGAGCTTGAATATGAGGGCCAGTAAACTTACACAGTTTCTCCAGCTGCCTTGGCAAAAATATTACCTGTGGGAGCCAATGAAACCTTTATTACATGTTACTCCTACTGTGCCCACAATGACATTTCTCCAAATGTGGCTGTGCAGAGATTAAAGATATACTTATTAGTTTAGTTTGCCACAGTATTATTATAAATTAGGTTATCCTGTGCTACGTGAAGTATGATAGAGTCTGGTAAGTGTTTAATTCTTGAAAAGGTGCTGCATAGTATATACTTGATTTTCATTGCTGGCTGGGGCCAGGGCTGTCTTTCTCGTCTGTGTCTCTCTAGCATATTGTGGATGGCCCGGGACCTGCAGGCTTAGCTTTTACGTCAAGAGAAGCAACAGTGGGTTTCGGTGCATGAACTCCCTGGAATAGTAATTTTTTAAAATTCCTGCTAGAAAGGTGTGCTAAAACATTTGCAAAGTGCTAGACTGTATGTATTTTAAGCGTGATTTGTATTCTTAAGCAAGCAAGGGAAGACAAAAGTAAACGCTAAGATCGTGTGAAGTCAGTGGGAAGGAGCATGCACTGTATTGAGGGCTGTAATTAGGAGGGAGGGGAAAGAAAGCCAAAATCTTCCCAAGAACCTCAGAATTAGGAGTCGGGGAAGGGGACAGCAGCTTCAACAGTCTAGCAGTAGCAATTGGCTGGAAAAAGTGAAAAAGCATCAATGGGGGGAAAAATCAATTGATTTGTTCAATAGTACTCTTTGCTGCTTAAACAGTCAAAAGATAGCTGGCCAGCAACAGAGCTGGTCGGAAAAGTAAAAAAAGTTACTACCTGCATAAATTATACAGTGAGAGGAGCAAAACATTCCATCCAATGTGTCCGTCAGATGACACTGTCTGTTTTGAAAAAGAACAGTTGGGGATAATAAGGAAATTGCAGCAAAATGAAACAAATTCCTTGCATTTATCTTCATCGCAGAGGACAAGGGGGAAATACCTGCTCTACAGCTGCTTTTTTTGTAGGTAATAAAGACGAGGAACAATTTAAAAATGCAATTAATCACTAGGGCCAGATGGTATTAATCCAGGAGTTTTGAAAGAATTTAAGAGTGGTTCATCTGTCAGCAAAAGTACATGAACTACCATTAAAGCCAGCTACCATAAAGGAGGACTGGAATGTTGCCAAAGTCATAGTTCCCTTATTAAAAAGAAAAAAGCAACTTTACTTTACCTCATTACTAGTTAAATTAGTAAGGAAAATAATTAGGGACGTGTACGATGCTTAAATGATCACCACAGGCAAAATCTGTCTTCTTCCAAATTACTTAGGGGAATTGACGACGTGGTAGGTAAGGGCGAGGTGGCACACGTGAACTTTGGAGTAGCCACTGATAAAATGCCGCGCTGGCAGGTGAGAAGCCAAGTCTGTTGCGGTGTAGAAACTAATTATGGCAAAGTACATAGGCAGAGTAGGAACAGATCCTCAGCTCTGCAACCGGGGGGCATTGGACCGAGTCAGCTCCAAGTTGACTTAGTAGCCTGCCTTGACCGAAAACCGTGGAAGTTAAACAATTAGCCCGTCTGCCATGTTCCTGTCAGCATGAAGGTGCCTACGTGCCTTCAGGGATTTGAAATCATTTTTACTCTCCATCTGAAAATTCACTGCTGAAAAGTAAAAATCAGGGGGAAATACGTGTCTCTGAACACATATTTGGAATTTGGGCTGCAGTTTAGATTTTTGATTGGAAATATTTGTGCAGCCTCAGGTCTCCTGTGCAGCAGGGCTTTGCCTGCCAGAATTTTTTCCTCCTGTCCCCTTGCTTTAACCTCCTTGCTAAGCTTTTGATGCAGAGTGCATGGAGAAAATCAGGGGCTGCTTCTCTTGAACGCTGCCTCTCAGGTAAGCTGCACTTTCTCAGATGTGTTTCCATTTCCCTAGGAGCTCGCAAGTGATAGACCTGTGCCTCCTCTTCCTGTTGGAGTGAATCCTGAGATCCAGCCTATTTTTGGCTGAGGCTTTGGCTGTACTTGCTAGACACCGGTTGTTTTTTCCTGTAGGCTGAGCAGGCTTGGTACCTGCCTACATTTCTGTAGGGAACCTGCAGAGAGAAAAACCCATCAGTGACAGAGAAGCAGCGTCATTATGTACCAGCCAGAAATATCCACTGAATTCCTTCTGCAAGGCTATTGTGACGATTTTTTATTTATTTATTTTTAAGCTCCTTCTCCCCCAGTTTTTCAGCCCTTCAACTATGCCATAAGGTTTAGAACAAAAGAAGTGTCTCATGTGTCATCTGCTCTGTTTTGTTCCACCAGCATCACCGCTTTGGTGGGACATAAGATGCTGTGGCAGTGCCGCATCCACGAATAACTCCTTGGATATGTTCCATTTTCTGGAGAACTGTTCCCTCACCAGTAAAATGGGGGAGGAGAAGTGGCAAAGCGTCTCACTTCCATTTAAAGCTCCTCTATGATAGATATCAGTAGAGCACTGCGTTTGGATTCACCGTCTGTGCTGGGGGGGATGGGGGAGAGCACAGATGGCAGCGAGGTGGAGGGCTCCGGCAGAGTCTGCACGGGCTGTCTCAGGATGGTCTGTGGCGCGTGACCCCCAGATGGCTTGGTCCTCCATGGGCTCTTCCAGCCCAGCTTGCCCTGTGCCTCTGGTCTTACGTACAGCTATCTCTCTGCCCACATGTGCCAAGGAGAAAGGGCCTGCAGTGTCGAGGGAGGCCCTCAGAGGCAGGGAGAGATGTTGCGTTCTCTCGGGGATTGTCTTCCACCGATGTCCCCGGGCTCCCGCTGACCTCTGCTGCTGCGTCCCTTTCCCTGGGCAGCCACAGCAGCAGATGACCGCATCCAGCGCCCCTCTTCACAGCCATCTTCAATGAGATACCTGGGGCCAGAGCCCCTTTTGCTTAATCCCTGCTATGGCTCTGGGAGGCCGTTGCTTACTTGGGTTGCCATCGCTTTTTCAAGGATGGGGGACCAGAGCGGCCCAGCGCCGTGCACAGTGCAGACCAGGGTGATGCTCCGCTCTGCACAGACCTTGTCAAGCAAGTGAAATAGCACACAGGCTTCCTCAAAATGTTTTGAATACGGACTGCCTTTTAGGGGTGCAGATCAATAAACAGGCCAGAATTCTTTATCTGGTTATTGTATATGTTTCTTCACCAGGCTATGAAAATTAGTGCCTACAAAATGTGATTATTGTTGTTTGATCGTTCTGGAAATTTTGCCGTCGCAGAGACAGCCCTCTGTATGCATTTGAGCCTGGCTGTTTGTCCACGTCCTAATTACACGTTCTAATTGTAAGTAATTCCAGGCGCAGGCATAAGCTGTTTTTCTGCTGTAGATGTTCCAACGAGATTCAGACATATTGTCAACACGTTTTAGCAGTTTAATTGTAGAGCTGGAAAGCAAAGAGTTGTGAGCTTTATTCTTAGTCCTGGCACGTTCCTCACATCCCCCTCACTCAGCTGTAGCTGTGCAAAGGGGGGGGGGTCCAGCCCAAACTCGTCACTGAGGCTCCCTCCACAGCCCAGGAGGAGAGGCAGGCACCCTCCACACTGCGGGTCAAGGGAGCCTGGATACCTGGCTTGGGATAGGCACTGAGCTTTTAGGTAGGTGGACCGGGTGGGATTAATGTCCCCCTTGCACCCGTGGGTCCGGAGCAATACTGTTGTGCCCGACTTGTGCATCACTGCTGCTTACCTGCTTGTGCGTTGTGGTGGTGCTTCCTAACGTATCTCAGCTGAGGTCTGCTCCCCAGGCGGTGGACTTAACGTCTCGTTGACGCTAATGGCCTCTCAAGTAGCCCGTGAGGAGCCCCCGCACCACCCTCCACTGTGTCCGATGGATATTTTTCCAAACACGAAAGAGGTATATCCAAAGAGAGGAAGAGTTTTTAAATTATCCTCACTCTGCTGGTGCATTCCACTAATGTAAAAATGGCATGTCGGAATATTTATTCCGAGCAAGAAATGTGGAAAAAACATTTCCCGGTTTTGTCAGTGGCAGTCCGTAGTGGAGTCGCCTGCGCTCCTGCGCTCTGCATTGCTGGTGACTGGTGCACAGCGCTCCATTCCCAAAAGGATTTGACTTCTTCCTGAGTTCAAATTTTAAAGTTCATTTTCGCATACTTCCAAAATACGTTTGTGCCATTGGTACAGCTGGCATCTTGCATTAACAGCAAGGTGTCCTTTTTGTTTCCTTTTGGATTTTGGAGAGCCTAGTTTTGCTCTCTTACTGCTTTGTCACAAGTCATGGCAGCAAACCTGCTGCTACCAAAATCATGGATGGTACAAGCACAGGAACTACTTTTGCTGTGATTGTTTACCAAAAAATCCTTGTTAATCTCGATAAGATCCCAGCTTCTGTGGTACTGACTTACAAGCTTTTCTACCAACATGCCCTACAAAAGACTTTTAGACATATAAATTATGCAGAGTGCTATGATCATAAAATAGCTGAAATAAAAGGAAACAATTTCTGAAAACAAGCTGCACAAAACTGCACTGTGCCAGTTTCACAATGGTGTAGTGAGACTTAGCGGTAATTAATTAATAATTCATACATGGCTTTCCAAACCTTGATGAAACATTTCATACTGAAGTGACGGACACATGTTCATTGCACGACACTCTCCAGCCGTCCAGAAACACCCCAGGCACACCGCAGCATGAACTCCTCCATTAAAGTTTAGTTTTCCACAGTCCGTGGTACTTTTTCTTTCTGTCTTGATAAGATCAGTAAATGTTTTGCTGCAGGAGAGAGGGCAACGCAGCTGTATGGAGGTTATGCACTGAATCCAAATGGGAAAGGAGAGATATGGAGCATATATAATGCATTATGTACACAGAAAGTAATCAAGTATGTAGTCGTTGCGGGCAAAGAGACAATTCCAGCTCTTACTGGGCAGACATTAAGTGCTGAACACCTGCCTATTGCATCTATAAATAAAATCTCTGCGGTTCTTCCTTTCAGCCTGAGCAGCCTGAGCATGTGTTTTCTGGAGCAGCTGTCTGCTCAGGGAAAAGAGCAGAGAGTCACCCTGCGGTGGTAACTGTTTAATTTACATCGGTAACGACAGCCCTGGCACAGGCTGTCCTCCTCGCCAGCTCCCAGCGTGGTGGTGAAGGAATTCAGCTGCTAAAGCTGGAGGGAGGAGATTCCTCCTTCGCTTGGTGTGATCCCCCGCCGCGCCGAGGAGAGGGTGCCGGCGCTGGCTGCAGCCCGCTGCTCCCTGCTGCCTGCTCCTGCTCCCCGGAGCAGTTCATCCCAGCTGGGAAGAGACTTTTGCTGGGTCTCTGACCCGAGGAGTCCCCCATAGCCGTGCAGTCAGAGTCCCTAGGAGTCCACCCTGACAGGCGAGGGGAGCCTGAAGTACGTTTTTTTTCTTTGTCCCCGCTCCTTCCTATTCTACTTTACAGCTCTGTGCCTCCAAACCCAGCATGAAGCTCTTCCTTCCCCCGCCTTGACAGTGCAGAGCTGGAGAACTGCTGTGGCTAGTGAGGAGCAGACTTTATCTTCTTTGTCTTTCTTTTCACCAGACACCTCTGGGAGGGCACCAAGGAAATCTCGGTTTCTAAATTAGTCTTGTTTGTCTGGGACAGTATATATACCTATACCTATACCTACACCCAAGTCTATATTGTCTCTAGGGCTTCTTTCTACAGCCTGTCAGGGAACTAGGAGCTCCAGTTTCCTGCCTCTAACACAGTGCCTAAGCACGGGAGCTTACAGAAGACAGGAATACCCCGGCATGCCCGTGCCTAGATCTGACAAAATCAGCTGTGATTCTGAGGTCACATTATCGGATCTGTTCTCACACCAGAATGGCTGGAGGGAGTCATTGAAATTGTCTGTGACTATCAAAAATAAATACATTTGGCATTTCTAATTCTCCATCATTTGTTACCTGTTCTTCCTCTCATTCAAATTGGATGTCATCCAACCGGGTAACAAAATCAATCTCATCCGACTCAGATGGCCAGTTACGATCCACCAGGATTATCAATAACTAGGGGAAATGAGCAAATTAAGAGAAGCTTTGAATATTGTTGTTGACTTTTGGACAGCAAGTTATCAATAACACAATATTTTATGATAATTGAGATTCATGAGTGTATAATTACTAGACAAAAACAGGACTGGAATTTGTGAGGAATGTGAAGTTTTAAATAATTTATTTTGCCATGGGTATTAAAAGTGGTCTTTTTCCCATGTGTCTAAATTGGAAAAGATGTGAATTGAATTGTATTTGCCCTTTAGAAACAAGAAGCACAACAGAACTGATTCCAAATTTTGGTATTCATATTGTTTATACCTAAAATACTACTTTAATAAATATATACCAATTCTAAAAAATACAAGCCATGTCATATAAAATCAAATAAGCCATTGGTGTTATGTGAATATACAGGTTTATTAAATTCAGACCATGTTACTCTGTCTTTGAGTGTTACATATACAAATAAGTGCATGATAAACCTCCATCATTTTAGAAGAAGAGTTAGCTACCAAATTAATTCAAATATTATTTTTGGTTTTCTTCACAGGGAAAAATCTGCCTTCAGTGGTATACATCTTCATTCATTCTTTCTTCAGATCTGTTTTCTGAGGGATGTTCACATATTTTTCTATGAGAAATGGTGGTTTCATCAAAATAGAAATTTGCCACCGGAAAAAAGACTTTGATGAAATTGTGCCCATGAAAAATGAAAAACAAGGGCTGTTTCTCCTTGTGGCTGAGTCAGTGAGATACATCACGGGATGCTCCTAGGCCTCCACTCTGCGGAGAAGCCATGGGAAGCACAGTCCGGCCGGGGAACTGTGCCCATCTGGGAAAACAAGAGGATGAGGGGAGACAACTTCCAAAAGGCTTTTTGGCAGCTGGAGTGGACACAGAGATTAATGTTGACTCAGATCAAAACAAAAAGTTTAATTTCAGGCCAGTGAATCAGAGAGGAAAGCTTTGTTTTTGGAATGCCAAGAAATGCTTTGTTTTAATCCAAAAGTTCCAAAATTCCTGAATCACGGTTGTGCAAAACTTCTGTTCCTTCCATTCACATGTTCTACTTTTCTGTGTCATTTTTGTAGGAAACAAATCCAGGGTGATCAGCATCTCTTGTAGCATGGAAATCCCATGTCTTTGTTCTAGTTCCTCTGTCATTAAATGAGTTTAATGAAAACACTTGAAGCACTTTCATTTCTTAAAATGGAAGGTATGACAAATATGAAAAGTTAACAGCTTATATTATTTTCTTCCTCAAGTCAGAGGAAGTTTTGTTACTCTGGGATGCACAAAATTCACATTCCCAAGGCTGATAATGCAAATTTGCTGCTGCCTTGTGTCATAGATGAGCTATGGAGCAGTTAAAACTTTACAAGTGAATCAGAAACAGTCTTTTCTCCCCCATTTACCTGCTGATGTCTTCAGGCACAGCTTTCCAGAACCTGCACATGAAGCTTTATACGCATAAAATAAATGATTGTCTTCTCAGGCAATCCGTGTATAAGAGATTGAACACACAACTGATTTTCCTGGACTCTTCTGTTTGAGTGGATAGAGAGCTCTCTGATGTACTGGATCTAAAAGACATGAAGAGGTCTGCCGGACGCTCTCCGCGCAGTTAAGCTGGGCAATTATGCTCCACAGCAAATGTGTGGCCGCGCGCTACAAATGGAGGTGCCCCAGAGGGAAGGCATGTTTGCCAATAGCTGACCCCGTTCTAGCTCCAGCAAGGGTATTTTAGTCTCCTTTATCCAGCTAGGGTGGGTATTACCAAGGTACTAAGCAGTTTTCAAGCTGTATCAGTTTAAAAATATCTATGGGAGACACTTTGGTACCACTTTCATACATACTGCTTTCATGGGTGTATAAGGTCAGAAGCACTTTCACCATCTGCACAGTAAAAGATGCTATTTCATCCAGTGTGACTTGCATTGCACTGAGAAAAAAAAACAAGAAAGATTCCTTGTGTCAGAAGAAAGACCAACTAATAGGACAGCAAATATATTATGGGAGATACAGATTCATCAGCTGACTTAATACAAGGTCTTATGTCTTCCTACAGACTTTGTAGGAAGTCTGTAGGACATTCTTTCACATCCTTCAGCTACTGTAGTGACAACCACTAAAATCTTTATTTCAGTGTTTCAAGTGATGACACCATGTCCCTTCATACCGTCTTAGATTGTTTCAGGAGTTGTCTGCTGTCCAAAGAAACTTCTAGCTCCATGTATCCTGGTCTGTGGAGCTGCCTTTTTCATTAGGTATCTGAGACCAGTGGAGGGATTTACAGGTTATGCCTATACTGCTAACATGGAATCAAACTCTGACCTCAGGATTAAGGTGCACAACTTCCTTGCATCCGTGCTATTTCAGGCAAGTTCCCTCCAGACCAGACTGGCTGCATTTGCATTGCACAGCCTCTGGCCTTCAGGTGAGCCTGTAGCCTTAAAATATTGGTGTTATTCCATGTGCTTCATTTCAAAATGGCTGAGAACTGGTCTCCTCTGTAAGGTTTGTGCTGCAGGGCAGCCGAGCAGTGCTTTCATGGCACAAAATGTGGCTGTATGTGTCCAACGGCATGCACAACGCATAAAGGCATGTGGTGGCCCCTGCAGGTGCAAAGCCTGCTGAGAGCGTGTCAAGCCAATGCTGATGTAGCCTTGTCCACCCTCCCTTTGGGACCAGTCCTTGGCATATGGATCCCCAGTACCTTTCCTGGCCATGGTGGTCGGAGGTAGTGGAAAGACCCACACGAGCCAGGAAGGGCTCAATGCTTAAGCTCTGGTCCTCTTTTGTGTAGGGTAAAGGTGTGCAGTGTAGTCATCGCTGGTGTTTTAGACGCTCCCAACCGTCTACTGTGATTTCTCCTCCCAGAGAATTATTTTTGTCAATGTTGGAGGGCCAACACCAGGGTGGGAATGGCATATGAGCAAATACCAGCCTGGACCCCATGTGCACAGCTGGGGAAGCTAGTACTTTAGAGCCTCTGTGTTAAGAGATAGTTTTGAAATACTTTTTGATAACAACATAAGCTTTATATTTTCTGCTTCTTACCCTGAATACAAGGGTTGAGTTGTTTTTTTTTTTTTGGGGGGGGGTGGAGTGGTTAAAGACCGAGATGTACCCACTGCCTGCCCAAGCCCTGTATTGAACAAAAGCTTCTGTAGGCTCCCTTGAAATCCTCATTGCATTCATTGTGGAAAATTAGATTATTCTCATATCAGTGAGTTTCAGCTGCAGATTTCTATTTAGTTCATTAATTTGCCTTGAAGTTGGATGGAATCAGGAATATATTTCTCACTTTGATTGAGCAGTTAGGGTTGATACTTTCTTGCTTTCATGCTACTCCTTTTAAAAGTCTTTCAGCTGTGTTTTTGAAAATAAAGTGAGTGAATTTATCATATTTAGACATCAGCAAGCACCACATGGCAGAGACAGCTACTCTGGAATCCTAACGGGCTCTCAAGAATTATCCTCTGTGATTATCTCCACGTCTGAAGGACCATATGTCACAGGCTCTGCAAATGGCATCTGGTTATATCACACAAAGAGGTTTCTTCTATCTATTTTGCAAGCAGCTCAACCCAAACTGGTGAACAAATCCCCGAATATATTGAAAGGAGCTGGATTCCTTTGAAGTGTGTTATTGAAACTGATGTATTCTGCGAGCTGGATGCCTGTTTTCCCTAAAGACAATCTAACTCCCTTATTATTTCATGTTGTGTCAGAAAGGACACGTGATAAATCAAATGAGTAGCTAAGCCAGTATACCAGAAAAATAATTATGAATGACCTTTTTCTCTTCTAGCTACAAATGTTATCCAGAAAGGGTACAACCCTTTCAAGCTCCAAGATAGACCAGAGTACCTCTAATCTATCAGGGCAGAAATCTTGTAATGGGAAATGAATGCCACCTCAGCAAACAATACCATAATTACTCAAACAATTACTATATTGATCTGAAATTTCATAGGTCAAGTGGATGGCCTGTCTTTGGGTGATAGGGGTGGTGAAGCTTTTTTGCAAGCTCCTTCTTGACTCAGTCCAGGTGACTCCACGGACCTTCCTGAGATCCTTGTGGCACAGGGGGCTGCATGTGCGTTCCCCACCAGGTCTGTGCTCTGATCTACGGCCGCACCTACGTGTATCATCAGGTGAAAACTCTGGTGACCTAATCACAAAACTCAAGTAATATAAAAATCCCCTCAAACCCTCATTAGGAAATACTTTATTTCACATCCTTGCCGATGAAAGCAGCACATGCAGCACTTCCTCATTTCCTATCTATATGGCATTTCTGCAGGCTTCCAGTCATTGCGGAAGAGTTATGCCAGTAAGACCCAAGATTTTGGCCTGCACAGAAGCAGGTTCACTGTTTTCCAGATGAAAGTGATCAGCAGAGTGGGTCTGACTCACCTTTCATGCTCAGGTACATTAATAGGAACTCAGTGCAGAATCAGTGCGAGGATGCCAGTATCCTACAAATGCATTTAAAGGTGGAGAGGGTGCAATGTTGTAAAACTGTATAAAACAAATGGTGCTTCATGAAAAGATGCCAGAGGGGCACTGGAAAGAAAACTGTCACTGTGTTAAGTTTGTGGTACGGCTTCTTTCTTCGGTGTCCCTCTGAAATTGAGGTTGGGGGCCACACCCATCAGTTCTGTCTTACCACAGTTCCTGTTTTTTATTGCCCAGGTAAAACTGGAGATCTGGAGACTTCCAGCAGGAAACATTAGGTGCCCCGATGGCATGGACAGGGTCTGTCATGTCCCCTCTGACCCTGGTGGTTTGGCTGCTGTGCACGAGGCCACCTCTGATATGGGACCACCATGCAGTCTGGGGTCTCACTGCTGGGAAAGCAGCGACATGGCCAGAAGGAGCTGCAGGAAGACTCGTCCCCAGGCTTGGGGGCCACATTTCAGCTCCAGCCCTCGTGCTGGTTCCTGCCTGAGCTATGCTGCAGCTGTATTTGTCCCTATTAATTTCCTTTGCTGCTCCTACCCTCGCCTCTCTGACTTGGCCCCTAGAGGTGCCCTGTCCCCATGGCCATCCCCAGCCTGGCTCTGCTGGTCACCTCTGGGTGTGGGGGGACGGGGATGTCCCAGGCTGCCCCACTGCCCCATCGCTGCCCACCCCGGCCTCCCTGTGCCCTGACAATAGGTATTTAGGGGTAATTACAGCCAGATGAAATTAGGTTGAAACACAGTGAATGAAAACCCAAATCGACTGGGTAAATCCAAAGGCTGAACACTGGCTCTTAAGACCTATAATGTCTGTGTAAGGCAACAGTTATGGGTTTTTTAAATAATAAACTTACAGTCCCAGCAGACAGATTTTGAAATGAGGAAGATTATTGTAGCATTCAAAATGATCTATTCATGGAGATTTATATATTTCCACAGCTCTTTCCTACTAGCAATATATACATATCTGTGTATATGTGCACATGCTCCAGGGTGGAAATGTTTATTTTGCTCATTATTGAGAAACCTCACCAGTCTTTTATCTGTCACTGTATCTAGCAGAATGCTATACTTAATAGTAATTGTTATTTTAATTAATATTAACCTGTACGATGCCTCTTACATTTAATGTTAGGCTTCTGTGACTCACTGGTACTGATATGTGATCTACAGTTGCATAAATAGCCTGTGTAATATATGGTCTGTCATCTCTAATACATTTTGATGCATTTTTCTGTGTTTTGCTATTTTGGGGATTATATCTGGTTTTACAGAGAAATGTCCTAATTCTCAATGCTGTGTCATTTATTTGTATTTCATGCCAATTTTTTGCACAGATCTAAATTAAAGAAAGGAAAAAATATACCACAGAACCTCAGTGTCTCATAATAAAAGGCTGAATCCAGCCCTCATAACTCTCATTTCAATCAGTCACAAAGGGAAATGTTCAGACCATTCGTTTAAAAATATTTGTCTTTTTTTCCTCCTGGTAATTTCCTAGTGATTTCTTATTGTCATGAGGAAATTTCTACTATATGTATATATTTGCTCCAGTATACACAGACCCTTTTGTACAAGAGGTTGAAATCTATCAGTGTTTACCAATAACTGGTCAAGCCCAGCATGCGTCCACTCTCTGAAGGGAACTTGGGAACTTCTGGCCTTGCACTATGATCGCCTTTTAGTATAAGGAGCTTAGAGAGTCCATTCCGAAGTTATCTCAGAGGGGCCAGAAAAGAAGGTTAAACAGCTTTCAAGCTTCAGGAAAGTGTCTCATGTGGTGGGCCCAGGCCCAGACTGTAGGCAAGTATGTAATAAATTATGTGGATAATTATTGAATTGAAATACTCAGTAGAGCTATGTGGAGTATAAGGAATATTGTATGCTAACGAGAGTTTTTACTTGAGGGTTTAAACCGTTTCAGTCATACCTGGGAATTATTTTTTTGCTCCCTTTCCTCTACTAGCAATTGGTTATGGATCTTGAGAGTAGCTGTGTGTTTGTGTGTGGGTGCATTTGCAAACGTATCTAGTATTTATATATGTGCATGTATTTGTGCAACAATTGTGATGCCGTGATGTACAGTAAGAAAGGGTGGCCCTTAGGTTTAATTTGCCCCTGAGAATCATGTGGTAGCTCTGTTTGATACTCTTCATATGCAAACTTGTTCCCTCACACATTCGCCTTCATTACCATGTTGGCAACTTCCAGTTCCCAACACGGCTGTGAGAAAATACCTAGGGTGAGTGTGCTGGGCTCCTGCCACCGGGCTTCCTCAGTCCTTAATATCCCTCAGCCAGACGCCGCTGGGATCTGGTCTGCCCTCTCTTGCCTCTTGGGGCTGAAAAACGGTTACTTGAATCTTGGCTGGCATAAAGGGTAGAATGTGTAGAGGAACGACAGCCACTAGATATCAATTTCTGACAGCTATTCATCGTGCTGTCACCACTGGACGCTAGTTAAAAACCCCAGTATGCCTTAAAATAACCGTCTTCCATTTTCAAAGCTGCTTCTTGATAGAGTTGATAAAACAAAAGACTGCAATCAAAATTCATGTTCGTGTCACAACATGACAATGAGAGGTAAACACAGTACTAAAGACTCAGCAACCCATGAGTCCTTCTAGAAAGTCTTTATGGAGAGGAGAATTTAGCCCAAAAAGTATCAACTGTGAAAACCAGTTGGAATATGGCTGGGAATTCCGATGCATTCAATACATCAATAATGTATGTGGAACATGGCTGATTGATAAATTCAATACATTGGGTACTTACACACACACACACGTTCTCACCGTTTCTCTCAAGTGCGCACATACATAGTTCCCGTTCTGGCATATGTACACAGAAGCTTAATTTTTGCTGGAAAATGCATGCATATTATTGAAGTAAGTCTTGCCAAATTAGACAGCATTGCTTTGGGAAAAATAAAATTTCCAGTTCAAACGTAAAATTGAAGGCCTCTCAAATGTTGCATTGCCCATCTCCCCAAGTCTGCATTCATCCAATAATCAGTCAACAAGTTCAGCTAGATGAAGGCTGAAAGTAATACCAGCTGATGCAGATGATCTGCAGGGGTCACGCGGCCAGATAACAGACCCTGAGCCATTCGGCCAAGCACTCCTGTAAGTACAGCCTTTAAAGATACGTTCAAAAGTGTGGCTGCCTTGGGACCAACCTGTACAAGCAGCAGAGCTTCTGTGGGCATTTGCAGCAACAAGAAGGAGATTATCAATAGTGTGCTCTGTAGGATCATTGCTGTTCCCTCTGTCCTGGGTCAAGACATGATACCACACGTTGAGGGACTCAACACTAAATCCAGAGCATGTGAGCGCAAACCTTCTGTGTCACTCCGTGTACCACCAGTCTGTTGCTATCAGCCTACTTTGATGCTTACAGTTTCGCCGGGAAGGAAAAATCCTATGAGGTGTTGGGTGAGCCTATTTAAGGTCAGTCCTTTCTGTCTTCAGCTCAAATCACCTCTGCCGAGGTCCTCCCTTTCTGCTTCTTACTTTTTTCTTTCAGAGAGGTATGTCAGAGCCAGAGTGTCTCTAAGGCAGGATAGAAAGACATATATTCCTGGACAATGTGAAATTTGTCCTAGTTCACAACAGATCGGTATTTTGATTAAGTCCCAAAAGACAGTTAAAATATATATAAAATATATATAAAATATATATAAAATATAAGGAGCAGCAGAGTTATGACTAGTTCTGAAGAGTTCGTATTTAGGGAAATAGGAGACCAAAAATGGTTTGCTTTTGCATTAAGTGATAAATCCAATATCACTGGGAAGGGTGATTTAGTCTTATCTGTGTTCTCTTTCTTTTAACCTGATTATGCATCGTCTCTAGAGAAGACTGATGAAAACTTTCAGCTAAGATTCTGTCATGTCAATAAAACGATCCAGGAACAATTGTTTCAGAGTAAGCTCCCCATTTTCTAGAAAGCTTTCCATTTAAATAAGGATAGAAAAATGACTTTTTCAGAAGCATCGTGGGAAGGACAAGCCCGTGAAATAGCCATTCAAGACTCCACAATATGGCATGACTGGGCAATCCAGATGCCTAATTAAAAAAAATTAGAAAAATCTGTAATTCAAATATTAATAGTGGATGTTTCCGTTTGCACTAAGCAGACCCGTTTTTAATGGCTCAGTAGGAAATGCCTATTGTTTTTTTTACTCACCAACTGCCTGGCATTCAGCATGAATAAATTCAGGCTATGCATCTTGGCCTATGAATATGACATTGCTTTAAGTGCTTTATTTGTGAGTCAAGCCTCTTGTTCAGATACACTTCCAAGTTCCCTGGTAAAATCATGACTACCATCAAGTTATGGCATTAGTCACTGACAATCTCTTGCTTGGTTATGATGGGTTGCTCTGTTTTTTTCCAATGCACTTTTAATCTTTAGATTTCTATGCTGGTTTTATCCAAACCTTTCTCTCTAAGAACTTCTCACTAAATGACTTCTGAGTGAAGCAGACATCTCTGCAGTACATTCCTTTACTTTTCTGCCAAAGTAAATCTACATTAACTCCACAGAATTTGGTGAAATTGTTATGTCTTTATGAAGGAATGGAGACTCAAAATCTAGGCAGTAACTCTGATGGTATATTGCTGTATGATCCATTTTCAGCTGGTGTAGGAATATACGCATCGATGCATGATGCTCATGATGTGTTTTGAATGTTGCAGCTGAAATGGAATGAATTATAATTGACACACTTGGGCTAGTGGTGCTAGCTAGCTTGCTTGCTTTCTATTTTTATTAACCAGTCTTTCCTTGTTTTTTCTCTTCCTAAGGAGAAGATTGATGCTTCCTTGGAAAAAAATATTATGAACCTAGCCCAGTCTTTGTGCGTTGAATTATGCATGGAGCCACCGTAATTGCACGTATCAGTCAATGCCTGCAGAAAAATGCAAGGCTAGGCAAGTAATGGCTGTAGGTAAACACACATTTAGTCATACAATGGTTACGGTAACTGAGTGTGCATTTTGTATGGACAGTTGGATGAATGCTGTTATGACAGCTTTCACAGCTGAGTTCAGTGCAGTACTGCGTAGCACAAGAATATTGCTTTTCTTCTGGGATTGGCCAAGAAGGAAAACTGCTCTTCTGTTTTGGCCTAATACTTTAAGACATATTTTGTCTCAGAGAATCATAGTCAACCAGAACCTTGAGAAACCGCCCTTAGCCTGTCCCCTCCCAGACATACTTACATGATTCTTGACATTTACCAGTTCTCCAAAATCTCCAGCAAGAGAGGGTCCACAGCCTCCACTGCCTCCACTGAATTACCATTGCAGTGACTTACGAGCTCTACTATTAGAACAGTTTTCCCACTATTATCCAGTCCAAACCTTTCTTGCTGTAATTTGGGCTATGTGACTTTCCCTAGGCACTATGACCGCGGAGAACAGGTGAATTCACCCTCCTCGCAACAAAGCAAACTGCTAGTTAGCGTGACAGAAGTGGTGGGAAGCTCTGAAGTCAATAGAATAGCACCCCCAACTTTAAAAGAAAAGCGTAAGTATTGTTAGCTAAGACACCACTTTGTTGGGAGATGGTGGTCCTTTTCAAGTGTCTTTAATCTTTTAGGATTTTAAATTGTCACTCTAGAAATGTAGCAGATAAAACCACATAGATAGACCTTCTTTCTGCAAAGTGTGTGACTACACAACTCAAAGCCTTATCAGAGGCTTCCTGGATGCTGGCTTATATCCATTTTGAAAAACATTTCGTATATATTTCATATATTTATGTCAAGGGACAGACGGAGAGAAGGATCATTCCTTCACTGTAATAGCTTCTAGGGATTTTGGTTTAGCAATTGCCTTTGTGGGCACCAAATTTAGAAGCCTGATGTGAGATATTCCTGGCTAAGTTTAGACTACTAATTGAGATAGGAGATGGAAGGCCGTCACGCACAAACACCTCTCCACTGAGGGGTGCTACAGGTATTTATTGCCTCTGATTTTTGAATCTAAAGCCCTTTGAAACATGCTCATTAGAAGATTGCTGAAAGGTCAGGAGTGCCTCAGTGGTGCTCCCCTTGTGCCGAGCGTGCCAGCCACGCTGCTTACAGACGGCACTGTCAGCAGGTTGGAGGCTTGGTTCAGAGCAGTGTGGTTACAAGAGGAGATGCATCAGAGTTTGTCTGATCTCAGGGTGGGTTGTGGGAGCCCAACAGGAGTGGAAAAGGGAAGTGCCAGGGTGGAAAGGTGGGCTCAGGCAATACTGCTGTGGGGTGAGAGAGGGGAGATGTGCTTTCACTGGCTGCACAACAGCAACCTGGCAGAGCAGAATCAAAATCCCTGTTAGTAAATAGGTCTAAGACTGTAGTAAGGGACCACTGAATGCGTATATAGGATGGGTAAAGGTGTACCAAGAATAGGAGGAACAGGTGCCTTGGGCAAATAGCCAAGAAGGACAAAATGTAAGACATCTGTCCACAAAATCCCACCATTCATGAAACAGGATATACGGTTGTTCATGAAGCCTGTTCTCAAGGAGAAAGATTTTTAAAAATTTATTTCTGCTTGAGGCATTACGTTATGCTTTTCATAGCTAGTGTGAATACAAATATCAGATGAAGGACATTTATGGTCATTCTTATGACTGAATACACTGGGAGGATGGAGGTTGCCTAATTTCACACTTGTGGTCTCCACACATTCAGACAACTTTTGCATATCCCACCCTCAAGTGATTTGTTGCATGCTGTATGTCAAGTCACTCACAGAGATGGGAACAGCAGCCTTGCTCCCAGATGTGTTTCTTTAATCATCGGAGTGTATTTCTTCCCAGAGCAATGAGTTACCACTTCATACATTTGTTGCTACATGGAATATTAATATTGTAATCATGTCTGTCTCCTTAGGGGACTTGTATTTTATGGCAGCAATTCAATACTGTTCACTATTTGGAGTTAAAAGAAATACAGGAGTTGAAGATTTTAAAGGCCTTTTCTATAAACCAGGCAAAAAGCACACCAGAAATCACCTGCTCAGTTCAGAAAAAAACAGAAAGAAAAATATCATTCATGATCACCAAAACCACGAACTATTGTTCATTATTACTGTTTTTTTTTTCTTAAACACCCAGGAAGAAGTGCCTTCTAAAATATATAAAATGTTGTGATTTTCTGATAGGGTCCTGAATAAACCGCACAACCCAAAAGGGTTTTGAGGTGTGTGCCTAAGGCCGGCGCCGCAGGGCGCAGCCGAGTAACCCTGCCCGAGCTCAGGGCAGAGCTGTGTGAGAAAGGGCTGCGGGAAACCTTGTTGGGGCAGGGACACCTCCACGGGCTCGAGCTGCATTTCAGCTCCAGCCCTTGCCCCTGGTCCCTGCCCGAGCTACGCTGCCCACACCTTTGGCCGATCCCGACCCCCAGCTTGGCCTCAGAGCTGCTCCATCGCATGGCCGCGGACACAGTCCCCAGCCCGGCTCTGCTTGCCGCCTCTGGGGCAGTGGGATGGGGCCATGGGGAGAGGTCCCTGCCCCGACCTGCCCTGCTGCCCCCCTGCCGCCCGCCCCGGCAGCGCTGCGCCCTGACCCTTTCTCCTGATAGCTAAGGCACTGCTAGGGTGAAGAGGCATTCACAACAGCTGTATAAAAAAAGCTTGCAATTCATTTTAGTCCCTTTTTCACTGTAAAAATAATTCTCAGTCAGAGAGCAAGAGAAAAAACATATCTGTAACCATTGGTTTAATAACTGGCATGGCAGCAGTTCTGTGGGTCTGTGGTACGTTTAAGGCTTGATTCTGTAAATACTTACATGTCTGCACATCATACAAGCGACCCAACTGCACGGACATAAGAATATCTCTGTGTGTGTATACATATATATATACATATGTGCCTATCTTTGCAGGAAGTGGTCCTTCTTCCATGGAGAATATATTGCCTAAATGGTCCAAGGCTAATCTATGCAGATATTTTAAGTTCATTTTGCTTGATGGCAGATGGAGACAAACAGCTTATAACATTAATTTTCTTATTGGATCTCATCTGACAAAATCTCCAGTTACTTTAGTCTCACATGAACCATTATTTTTTTGTAGATACGTGCCTAATAAGCTTAAATTCTGAAAATGAATATTTACACTTACTAATATCAAGGGAGAGTTGAAATCAAACATGCTGCACAGTCTTCTGGGAAAGTCAGCAGTAAAGCACTGTTTTCAATAATCAATAAGTCAACCAAGCAAATCTCTAGACTGTTGTTACAAGGGGATCTGTCATCACGCAAAGCGAAGATTTGTCTGAGAAACCACTAAGTAAATGCTTCTGCCACTTAGTAGTGGGGTTTTTTGTATTGTGGGCTGCAGATTAAAGTGCAGGCATGCACGGATTTGTTTTGCATTCCAGAGACAGTGTCTGGCCCAAAGCACTTGTATGTAGTCCTCACCAACTTGGGTCGGTTTAAGGATGGGAAGATACCCTCTATATTCCCTGTCTCAAACTCTTCTTGTACTGCTTCTTCTCCCTTTTCCTTCTGTCTTCTGCATTTTGTATCTCTCAGCATTAAAATACTAGGAAAAATTTACCTGACGCTTTTACAGGCTATCAAACAAATAAATGGTCTTATATCTCACTGATCTGTATCCACCTGCGACAATTAATAGCCCCAAAAGGGACTTCACTCCCCAATAAATGTTCAAATGCATAGCAAGAATGTGAGCTATCTACTTGCAACAGTATCATCATTTTCTTAAAAAATGTATCAGAAAACACTTACCAGAAAATAATACTCTCAACACAATGTGAAACTGAGCTTCACTGCTACAAAAAAAATGCATTCTGTGCTGCACTGTTTTTTGCTTTTATGGCTGTGCTTGCTCATTTCCTAATTTTGTTTGAATACGAGCTTAAGGGTTAGGACCTAAAATCCTTGGTAGCCAGGTAACTGCCCCAAAGGGTCATGTTTAGAGGCTCAAACATGCATGTTACGATTCCCTCCAACCCCCCTCCATTGGCATTTATGTTCCTTTCTACTGCTGCTGAGATTTGCCTCTGTCTCAGAGGGAATATGAATGACTCATTGTTTATCAATAAAAAAATCCTTTTCCATTCTGTAAATCATCTATCTCTTTTTGGACATCCTTCCCAGCAAATGTGGCAGGCGCTGTGGTGAAAGAATGGGGATGCAAACAGGCTGATAACGCGAGAGTGCCCTTCTGAGGGCTGCTTCCACTTCTTGGACACATCCGCAAAATAATCAGATGAACAGGGCGGATCCCAGTGGCAAACACAAACTCCAGGATGAAAATTTTATGCAGCCGGGTTGGACCTGTGAGGAGTAGAAAACAGAGCTGCTTGTAGTTGTGACAAATACTGTACATAGGGCAATAGTATAAGCACATAGGTTCCGTGGATATGGTGGCACAAAAGCAACAGAGTCAAAGATGTAGGCAGTCTCTCCCCTCCCAGGAGATACAGGGAATCCAAGTTTGGGCAGCAGCACCCCCATCACTACCAGAGCCCATCGACACGTAGCAGTGTAACGCCTCTTGTGATGGTGCTGGCCTGAAATGTTTTTGCTTGGTCTTGGAGCCTGTGTTTTTCCCACTCATCATCTAGCCTTACCTGATTGCTTTGTAGTGTTGGCATTTATCAGTGTCTACTTGTTCTCCCTTTCTGTTCTGCTTTATCTAATCTTTGTACAGGAGATACAAGTCGTCCTTTGCATGAGCTTTGCCTTTCCCTTGTCTTATACCCATTAACAGCTAACTACCCTCATCAGAAAAGGCTAATTCCTTTATATTGGCAAGGCCAGGGCCTCATGAAATGAAAGGTGAAACTCCCATTGACTGAGCAAAAGTGGCTCAGTTTAATCAAAGAACTTGAGGAGAAAAGCAAAACAGAAGGCAGAAAGAGTAAGTTCAGCCTACGACAAACTCCAACATGATCAAAAGCTTACAAAGAGCTCAAACCTTCCTAGATATTTATGCAACATCCAGGATGACATGACTACTCGCAGGACTGAAGCCTGTTACAGCTATCACCCATCTCAATAAATACTTATCATCTAATTATAACGCTTCCTTCATACCTGGAGTGTGTGGGCACTGGGCTAGTTAGCCACTGGTTGTAATACGATTTTATTTTCAGTCACCAGTATTCATTGGTTGCTGTACGAATTTCCTTCTAAAGTCATAATTTCTGAAACGTGGCACTTTTCATTAAGATGACACATGCTGGCATTTGGCGGGATGTGGTATTGATCGCATCAAGCTCTGCAATGACGGCTGGCAGCAGCAGAACTACGCGTGAGCCGGCCGTGCCTGGCTGGATCAGGCGGCTTCCCTAGGGTTCGTTTTCATCCTGCAGCATAGTTCTGACTTAGTGTGAATAAAATCACTTAAGAGGTAACATGCTGATTTGCTGAACTATCCATCAAGCGAACTGTTCAAAGCAGAGATAGGGCCAACCGACATAAATAAGAAGTGTAGTGCTCCGAATGGCGGAGGTAATTCTCCACCAGCGAGAGTTTTATTGCCTACTGCTGCACAAGCGGGTCCAAGCGCTGAGCAGATTCCACTGGATGAGTGAAAGAGTTAGGGGACCTTTTTGTGAGCACATGCTACAGGGAAACATCACATTTTACAGTCCCAACTTTTTTTCTTTCTAGTGAATCTGGACATTATTTTTTAATTCCTCATAGTTCTTTTAAACATACTGTAATATCAGGCCCTGATGAGGAATCCAAATAGCCAGTAATCCTCTGGTATACTCATCCCTGCAAAAACTCTACGTGTTTCATGGAGGAAATGAGAGATCACCTTCTATGCTCTGAGATATTTAACATCACAAAAGACATGAGCAATTAGACTGCCTTCTGCTCAGGACTGTGAAAACGGTCAAGGAAGAGACATAGTTGTGGCGCCTCATATGAGGCCAGTAGCCAATTTGTTTCCTTGCCTAACTGTTTTTCATCCAACCTTTCCTTGCTGCTTCCTAATAAATGAGTGTAAGGTGTGTGTATATATATATGTGTATATATACATATGGGCTCAAAAGGCAGAAAACACTGCTAGAAAAAAATCCATTACTGTTCTTAATTAACAAAATTGTATTTTTTAATAAAAGCTTTCTACAGTGCTGTAGAGAAAATAAGTCCTTTTAGGGGAGATGTATCATCTTCTGGATTGAACTTCTAAATTTTTTATACTATTGAAAATAACTGGTCTTTGTCCTCATCTAATGAGAGTGACCTCCTACACAAAGCTCTTTGAGATCTATTTATGAAGAGTGCCACATAAGAAACTGATACTGATTTTTATTTATTAACTTTCTTCATGTATTTCTGGCAGTTACATCTCTTTTATTACCTTTAGATTGAATGACTAGGCCTCTTAATATATTGCTATAGGACTTGTTTTCCAAACATCTTTTACTTTTGTTGCTCTCTTCTGAATTTTTGTCATTTTCCTCCTTTTTTTCTTTCTTTTTCTTTTAAAGCACGCAGCGCTCTGAGACTTAAAAAGGTCTTCTGTAAAATAAGGTAATTATCTTCCCTAGAAGAAGATCAACACAAGTTTGAGAATGAAAATTCGAGGAAAATAAAATGTGAAGGCCACAAAAACATTCACAACTCTGAAACTGTGGACCTGCCCTTTACCAAACATTTAACTAACTCTTGTCGACTAATGATTTACTTCTCTATAATTTCCACTTGTATTGTTACTGATTAAAATAGTATCAGGAGAGCTTGTGGAGGCAAATGCTAATGTTTTAAGCATCATAAACCACATCTAAGAAAGGATGGAGAGAGCGATGTGCCTCTGTGAGAGAGCCCCTATGCTGAGTACAGTGCCCTCCCAGCATAGCCAGTAACTTTTCCCAGAGGGATTTCTTTGGCTCTTTCTCCCTTCTCTAAGTTTTGATGGCTAAGGCAGGTGGCCACGGAGGCACGTGGCAGCCCAGGAAGCCCAGAGCCCTGGCACCATTCCTGGCAGGGAAGGCACTCGCAGTGGGTGACAGAGGGGAAGCAGCTCTGCGGAGTTCTGCTCTCCAGGCAGCTGGAAACACTCCGAAGTGGGGAGAGGGCTAGTGAAGTGAACCAATTACAGGACAAAAAAACCCCTCCAAAACACAATCCCTAAGCTGTGATAACACTCAGTCACGCTGTGTCATTCAGGGATGAAAGAAAGAGGGGGAAAGGGGAGGGAAATTTGCTTTTGAGGTATGTATTTAGTGAAAAATTTCAAAGCAGCAATTTCAAACTCTGAAATGGAAAAACTTTCTAAATATTTCATGGATCTGAGTCTCTGTTTAGCTAATTACTTGTTTAGAAAACAAATCTGTGAGTTCAGCAGCTGGGAATACCCATATGAAAATATGGCCATATTGACTTTTGTGTTGCATACCAGTCAGTGAACAGGTATTGTATGGCCGTTTCTACCCCTTTCCCCTTATGTCTCCCCAGGAACAAAAGCCAACAGCAAGGAGGTACTGACCTACTTCTCAGTTGATCTAGACTGGCTTTCCAGGGCCGTACATGATGGGCCAGTGCCTGTATCCCAGTCTCGACACACATGCCTGGGTCCCCAACCCTGTGCATAGCATTGCTGATGGAAACATTTGCATGGGCCAGCTGGTTTCAACTTCAAGTACTGACTTTTTGCCACCTTAAATGTGTGTGAAATATTAATTCCAATGTTCTTTTTGTCCCTGATTAAAAGCTACACCCTGCTGACAAGCCCTGCGCAGGCTCTGCGTGGCACACTGACCAGCCCTGTGCGGAGAGTTGTTACAGCTGTGCTTTTCAAGAACCAGTTACCGTTCCTACTTCGAGCAGAGATGGGCCCATGCTTAATTTGAGGCCGATTATCGAGACTCGGCTACTGAGCCGGAGTGAGACTGCTGTGCAAAGACAAGAGCTTTCCATTGAAATAGGTCAGTTCTCCAACATGATCAGCAGCCTGCTTAATTCCCAGACATTGAGCTAATTGGATTGTCCAGATACAAGATAGAACAATCTTTTGTATTCTTAGAAATAATTGTGGAATTACAGCTTTCCCGTAGATTTAGCAGTACTCTCCACCCTCTCTCTCCATTAAAAGAATTCAAGCCTATTTCAGAAGATAACCTTGAGACAATGAGGAAGGTATATGCTTTGCTTCTATCTTAATAAAAGTCTGATATGAAGGTTTAATTAAGAGAGAGAAAATAACCAGGAATAAGTAGAGGATTTAAAGCAAAATAGACCTCATATAAGTGAAGTAAGAATCACAAACGTGATTCAAAAGATCCCCCTGCAGAGACAGAGCAGAGTTTCTCATTGAAGCTTGAGATAAAACCTGCCATAGCTGTTTTCCATTTTCTAGCTGTGATGGCAATTCTTATCCACACTTTTCCCTTCTTCTGTCTTGGCTTACAAGGCTAGGAGAAATTTTTTCCAGTTTGTCTCTTCTTCAGACTTAGTGCATTTTCTTTCTTTTCTTATGGTGTTTTGGTGCTAAGGTTTTGGTGTTGGGTATTTTTTGTAAGGGTTTTAAACACCTGCTATTCCCACTAGTCCATCTCATATCACTTTTGTGGCATTAGAGTAAGCGAAGGAGAAGCTGCTACATCTGCTGTGTAACCCTTCTATGTTCTGCTAGGGACACAAATACTCTCTGTAAACTGTCATACCAAAGCAAAAAGTGGAGGGAAGTAAAGAATGGAGAAACTTAAGTTGCCTGGCCTGACACTATCTGTCTCCTGTGATGACTTTGGAGTGCGCTTTTTTCTTTATGCATGCATATATTAAACCTCCCCCACCTCACTAAGTTTAACTGTACAAATCTCTGAAAAAAAAGTTTTAGTAAGTATATTATACTCAAGGGATTTCAGAGCTCAGAAAGTGAAATCCAGCTATCTTGTTTATTCATAGATGCAACCTTCCCTTGAGCTTCTCAGGTTTTGGCAGTAGGGCTTACTGAAGGAGTCCTAGGAAACAATTCTGTCTCACTTCATGCGGCAGGTGCGACATTGAAAATACACTGCTTTTCATGGAGATAGGCTTGAAGGAATATATATATAATTGTATGCTTAGTCAATCATTAGTTCTTCTTTCCAGAGTTTTAGATTCAGGCTTATAAAATCTCATGTTGTTAGGATACGTTTATACTTTAATTTGAGCCTAACAGCACTATAGTCACGTCTTTGTCTGTACAGCACTGAAGATAATGAGAAGCTATTATTGGGATTCCTACATGCTGCTACAATAATGCGAGTATATTGTTGGGATTCCTAGAAATTGCTACAATAGAAATAAATGCTAAAAAAATATTTTAAATTTATCTTTGGCTGACAGGCTAGTTTAAAAATGTGGTTGACTGCTGAAGGGGATGTTTTTCCTAAGCTAGATGTATCTGTTTTAAGGAAGAAGTTTTAAAAGCCAGCAAAATATTCCCAGGATAATTCACACACAGCTGACTGAATAATTCATCATGAATAATGTATTTAGATTTTGCCTCTCTCTTCATAAGGAGATTAGGATCTTCTCAGATACGTTCATTATTCAAACTAATACTGGGTTTTCTTGTCCCCCTCCATGGGCTTGATTCTGTCACCTTTACTCAAGTTGAGTAACGTTTTCTGTGGGGAATTGTGCTGATTTTAGTGGCAGTTCCTGCACAGCATGGTACGGGAGAGAGCATCTGGACGCAACTGAACAGGTTACAAGCACTTGTGAATATTTGATGGTTGTACTTTGAAGCTCCTCCTGTATAGAATTGCTATGCAAATCCTAGGAGGTACTTTTCTTAGCTCTTGTAATTAACCATCGCAACCCCAATTTATTAAACATACAATTCAAATTTTGATTGCAGCTGAGAGGCAAGCTAACATCTTGCTTTCCATGAGCAGTGGAGCTTAGCTTTGAACACTTTGCTGTTTACAAAAAGCGAACACAGAAGATCAAGAGTGAAGGCTAAAAGAAAGGTGCTCAAGTGTGCAGTCATTCAGAATTTCTCTTGTTACCGGCGCTGCTTCTGGAGACTGCCCACAGGCATTTTTTCAGCATTGAGAAAATGCATTAATTACTTCTGTGCCTTCCTGTTCCATGTGACTGCAGCTCTTTCTGGCAAATATTTTTAATATAGACCTGGTTTTTGACTGGGCAAATGAAGCTTCCTTCTCAACTTCCAGCAGCAGTGCCTAAAAGCAGAGCTATCCGTGTAGATCGGGGTACACCTGCACCGCAGTACACCCTCCCGGATGCCCTGCGGCCACCAGTGCCACCCTGCTGTGCAGAAGAAAGTTCAGCCTGGTGGCTCTGTAGGCTGATATCTCCCGCTCTGTGGCTAGCTGTGCTCCCGGGTTGCCTCCTGTTCCTCCACTCAGCTAAGGCTGTGGGAGAAATTTGGCCCGGTTCTGCCTTGCTACCCTTGGCAAGAGCTGGCCGCAGCTGCTCGCTGACCTGTGTTATCCAGTCGCTCAGAGTAGCCTCGGGGAATTCGTGTGTGAGCTGGTGTGACTCATGCCATCCAGCGTAGGAAGGGGTGGTGGATCCCTGTCTCCTCTCCAGCACCCGCTGCCTCCTCTGCAGGTCTCTGGTGAGGAACTGGAGTTATGCAGGACTTTGCTTTGCTGGCAGACAGAGGTGAAGGGGGAATGACGCAGCCTTGAACACCCCCCTCAGCAACCATGTTTTGGTTGACAGTTTTGTGTTTTACAGCTAGCTGTGGTGGGCTGAACTGAATATTTTGCCTTTCCAAAAGAAAAGGATGACTTTTTCCTAAAAATCATACCATCTCTTCTAATGTTCGGGTCAGAAAATCTCTCTTTCAACACTCTGCCAAGATTTCTCATTCTTCCTGTGTCAAAAACAAGAGCTACCTCAGAGGGGAAGATTTTGGACTAAATATATTCAGTATTTTTACATAAAAATGTAAGATGGTTAATGTCAGAAGATTATCCAATATTTTATATACCTACATTTTCTCTTTGTGGGGAAAGAGAAATGTTTCTACCTGAAACGTTCTGCCAGTGTGAAGTATAAAACCTGCGACAAAGCCTTTGGAGCAAAGTGCCATGCCTCCAACATGGGGATTGCAGTCTTCTGTATGGTGGAGAAAGGGCACCTTATCAATACACCTATTTGCCACAGATACACTTGCAGTGTCTGCACTGGAAAGTGGTTGCCTGGTTCTATTAAAGTTTAAGCCAGCCTGGAGTTGGCAGGTTTAGAGTACTTTGAACCTGGTCCAACACTTAATTTGATGGACAGGGTTGGAATAGAGCAGTTTAGTCTACGATAGTAAAACAAATACAAATAGTCTCCTGGCTCTCTGATGGTGTTTACAAGAGCATTAAAATGATTTCCCACTAATGATACTCAGTTGTAGGGATTGCAGCACTACATCATGAGGGTAGTGCTGCTGCCACTGTGGTGTGGATCTAGAGACATCCAAAACAAAATGCCAGCAGAGGAATTGGACAATGTACAATACCAGGAATGACAATCCAGCAAAATAGAGTCAAAGTGTTGCTGCTGTACTTTTAAAAAGAGGGAAGATAATTGCAGGAAGTGTGTCTTCACATTGGCTTCACCTGATATAAATAGATCTGGTTTTAAATGCATCTCCTCTTTGCATGGTCTAAGGACCTTACTCCAAATCAGGTTCCTCACTTCTCGTGTTAATTTGTATCATGCCTTCCGTATAAAAGACCTCTTACAATGCACATTTAGGTTCAGGAGGACATTACAGAGCACTTGCAGATTTACTAATTTAGGCTTGATACAATAATTTATTTTTAAAGAAAGTTTGAAGCTTGCTGTTCTGTAACCTTTTCTTTAAATGAAAGGCAATAAAACAATGCTCAGGAAGTACTTTTACATACCTACATTTTGCATAAATACTGCCTCGGAAAGCAGAGAATTTTATATTTACCCTCTGGGCCTTTTCTCTGCTATAATGCAAGTTCTACTCTGATAGCAATGCCCTTTCTCCTTTCAGACACCAGCACTCATCTGGTTCAGTGGGAACACAGAACCCCCCGATTTCTTTTTGTTCAGGACAGAAGTTGTGTTAACTTTGCAAATGCAGTGAATGTCAAATCGGTAAACTGCTGACTTGCCTAGCACCTGTCTTATCAGCCTATTTATGCCATAGATATATGTTAAAGAGCACCGTAAACCACTTACAATTTGACCCATTCTATGCAAATGAAGCAAAATCTGCAGATAACACAAACCATAATTCCAGATGTCAGGAGGTTGCAGATCGCTCCCTTAGTATTTTCAATGAAAGATGAACAATAAAGACTCTCTTATCTCATTAATAATCTACATATTATTCATATTAATAGAATTGGGCCCTGCAAACTCATAAATATCAGTAGATGTTGTGATACTGGCCTTGCTGTGAGTGCTTTATGGGTTATAAATGACTTTAAATTATCATTAGACACAGGTTTCAGTGGAGCTGCACTGAAAAGCCCTCCCTCCCTCCTAGTTTTTAAAGGCATCACAAGGCTATGCTGATGCTGAAAACTGGTTATCATCAGCTGTAAAATTGGAATTGATGTGTGACTTGGAAGTTCAGATTTTGTGGTGTTTCCTGTTGTGCCTTGTGCAGGAATTTGCTGGTTTTCTTGTTTCAGATTTTTAGTGTGATTTTAGGGGTTTACTTTTCCCTGAAGTCTGAATTTTTGAGAACCTTTGCAAACATGGTTGCTATGGAGGCTGTGGAGAGGAGGTATGGAGTGGGGGAGACATTTCAATTGCAGTTACTAGCGCTCGTTTGTGTACCTGATCCATTCACTTCCCAAAACAGCTGATTTGATCACTGATGCCCCTATGACAAACCAGCAAGGGAAGGATTAAACTATCACATTGTTAAAAATTGTTATAAAGCTAAGGCATTCATAGGACTTAGAAGAAGATCAAAGTCAGATTGGCCAGGAATAGGAGATTTCAGAATTTAGGATTCCCTTTGTCTTCGGCTTCACTGCTTTTGGGTTTGTAATGAGTGAGCTGAACATAACTTTACTTAGGTTCATCACAAGGGGGAAAAATGCTGACAGGGATGATTAGTCATGCAGCCAGTGGAGCCACAGGAAATTTGGCAACCAAGCAAATAGGAAAAAAAGTAAGGTTTTAACAGATGAATTTCTCTTTGTGCTAATCTAAAGCTTATTTACAGTGATATCACCGATCAAGAGACTATTTCTCCCACTGCTTTTCTCTTGGGCAGATTGCCATGTGCCAGCACTTGGTGGCTTCACCGGGCTTTTCATGCTGTTCTAATCATTGTCCCCTGTGCACCAGAGGAGGCGGCCAACAGCCCGTGACGACACTTGCTTGTTGGGGCCAGCAGCAGAAATGAGAATTAACTCTGCAACAACTTGGATTTTGTTGTTTTGAAATCCCAACTTTGGATGCATTAATTAAATTTCCACTTGGAGAAAAAAAAAAGTCTGTTATTACCTAGGAGTATAATTTTGGGTTCTGTGCTTTCCCGTTGCTTGTAATTGTCAGGATTAAGAACGGTTCCCGGATTCCAGCTCCTCTGTCTGCTCCAGTTTGTTTCCAGGATTTACACTGCACTAGGTTGCTGCAGCTTGTATTCCCGTTGCTCTGTTCCCTCCCTATACATTAACTGATCACCAGGATTAATGCATTCCTGAAAGGTAAGGAGCAGAAGCCTGTCTCCTTGACAGCAGGGGAAAAACTCATAATAAATAGATAAAAATAAACATAAATAGTTACAGCCAGCAGCAGATTGTGATGGCAGTAAAGAAGGGTTTGCTTGATGTTTTATGGAAATGAAAGCTCTATCTTCTGCCTTCACTGCGATCATTATGAGAGCCCTGTTAATCTGCTCTCGGAACATGATCATCATTTCTATAAACATCAAATATATTGCTTTAACTCTAAGTCCCCTCCCCCAGCTTAGTGACATTGAAAGTAATTGCAATTAAAGTAAGGGGCTGCCCAGGCAGCCACTGCAAGTGCAGATTCAGATAACAGTAGAGCAGAAGTTCAGCAGCTGGTGTGACGCAGGGAGGAATACCATTTCCAACAGCCTTTCTCCAGATCAGTTGCTCTTCCCCTGGCACCTGGCTGGTGATGGAAGCTACATCATAGGTGGCCATCCAGGGTGGAAAACGACTTTGAATAGGTCCTACTGGCCCTTGGATCCTATGCGACTTGACAGAGGTGACTAATCTGAAACTGGCAGAGGCTCAGTGCAGCAGTATAACATGGTACATGAATTATTGCAATATGGATTAAGTGCTATATACAGCTATAATATGACTGACTGTTCAGCTAGGAATAAAATAACTAGAATGCTGTGTGCTAAGTTTCTTGTCACTGTCTTAAATTACACATCCATATAGCACAGCAGCAAACCCAACATAACCGTAATATTGTCCAATGGGCTATCCATCTCTGGGAACTTGCTGAACCTGATCATGGTAACATCCAGATGTCTTCTGTGCTAGATAAAATTATTTTCTGATCCCAGGTAAGCTCCTGAGGGACTACTGGGAGCTTCTGACTTCTGTGAAGCAGAACATTTAAAAACTGTGAATGAAAGTTTTATGCTTGTAGACATTGCAGCTAGCCTTGCTCTTAGTTTGTAAATGTCAGACCCAGTGCTCAGCTTCGCCATGAGCTCTTCATGTCTCTCTGACAGCAGGGAATGAGAGTAATGCTGGTATAACGGGCTGCCTCCCAGTTTCTGCTCCATGGCAAAGTGGAATTCTGTTTACATGGATCTGCAGGAACAGTTCTCTGTCCCCATGAAAGCAAGCTAGTGTGAGGAACACATGGAGAGGAAGGGGCTTCACTGGAATAACTTAGCTGTTCATGCCTGCTAGGCCAGCTTCTTAACACGATAAGAAACTGGATGGCCTCTAGGATCTGTCCACTTCTGGAATAAAAGCAGCTCAGTGCCTGAAGGAGGCAAACTGAGGAATAAAACCACCTTTCCTTGACTTTCCCTACCCCTTCACCTGCCGTGGGAACAGCTAACAAATGACAGCAGTTTTAATTACAGATTTAGCTTTTTATCTGTTTACAAATTGCCTTATGGATCGTTTCAAACTAGGTGCTCTGTTATTTTACACCTGTGGTCTGGGATAGAGCTTATGGTAGAGATTGCACTGAGTAATTGAAGAATCTTTCCCTTTTGCTGTCTTAAGGGTTTGCTCTGTGAACTGTTCTTTGAAGACAGATCATTCATTTGAGAGAAGAGGCTGCAGGAGTTTACTTTTCTCTGATGGTCCAGTTCCACTGTTAAGTGCCCAAATAATTTTTACTAAAGCCTTTGTTTATGTAAAGAATAGATATTCAGACTACTTTCACTATAGTTCAGGCCTGACATTCTACTACCCCGTTACTTAAAAGACCTGCTTTCATGGTAAGCAATACAAAATATGATGGGCTGGCCTGTGACTGTCTTTAGAGGATGGAAGTTAAGACCATGTCATAGGTGTACAAGGGGAAATATAATCTTGTCTTACTTTCTCCTGTTGTTTCAAGTTGCCAAATTTTTGGTCCTGTTTTTGTTGGTGTGTCACCCCGTCCCCCTTTCCAAAATTGGTGGGATTGCGATAAAGAAGCTTTGAGGCAGAGACACAAGCAGAAATTTGCCTGTGTCTCTTCTAAAGCCAATGCAGGAGCAAACCTCCTGAGGTGGGCTGTAATAACTTTCTGCGGAGAGCAAGGAAGACTTGGTAACTACCTGGTCCTTTCTTTGCTCCAGGAATAGTGCAACTACGTGCTGTCCCTTCCCTTGGGCAGATGGCGATTTGGATGATAATCTTGCAGTGAGTCCCTCCTGCTTAGCTTGTTCACACTGTAACTGGGAAGTATTTTCCATGTGCTTGTGCTGCGCTGATTTCTAGAGCTATGGAAAGAAGCGCTGTATCGAGGTAAGTCGTTCAAATTTCATCTAAAAACTTTAAAATAGCACTGTGAAGATAAACGTGGACTAGCTCTCTCTGTCTGCTGTGTACTTTGCTTAGCATTTCCTTTCACCCTGCAGCCCAGCCCATCACTCCCATGCGGTGTTACCATCGCCATAGCATATGTTAGTTACTGGACCAGTGCCATTGGTTTCCAGTGAAGTAGCACATAGTCTTTGCATATAGCCCTTCTGATAAAATTCTGCATGGTTTCTTTGCTGTGACTCAGTAAATTGAATCCTTCTTGTAGAAGAAAGATGAAAGAGTGCATGAGATAAATGACTAAAATATCTAAATCTTGTGACGTTCTGCAGGTACTTTGATTAAAAATACTTCAGACTTGGTGCTTTTGTTGTATGTGAGCCAAAATGGCAGGTACAAATCTTTATCACTGGGTAGATTTTATAAGGTCACCTGTCATGTGAACACCAGTCACAAAAAATTAGCATCTTAAAAAACTACCATTAATTCTTTTCATACCCCTTTTAATCTTCATTTTACTCCTGGCCTTATACTGTGAGTTCATGCAAGGTGACAAACTGGGACCTTAAAAATGCACCAGTTCTCTGTCATTTCATGAACACCTCAAGTTTCATGAACTTTACAAGGATCATGATCAAAAAGTTTAAAAAAAAAAACCCAAAGTTTCTCATATCCTTTGTATTCTTCAGAATTAAGCTATGTCAGGTATTTCTGCAAACGGACAGCACCCATTGCAATTTCACTGAACTAAGAGAAACCTTTGAGCTCTTTTTTTTTTTGCCCTGTTGCATTTTTTTTAACCCTGTGAAGAAACAACAACCGGTAGTAAATCGCAAGAGAGGACAGGCAGTCTTATGTTCTGGAAAGATAATCTGACAACAGTATAAAAAGCTCCCCTTTTTGGCACAGTAACTCAAATGCTTGAAGAGGATGGGTTGTAGCTGCCCCCAAGCTCAGTGAAAGACATTTTACTTTTTCAGGGGTACTTATTAAACTGTAGATTCAGCTCTCGTGTTGTATGTGAGAGAGATGAAATAATTATGCAAAAAAGTGAGGGAAAAGGAATTACCGATACTTTACCAGTGCACATGCAACACACAGCATACATCTTTCTCATTCATGAGAGAGCCTTTAGTCCTGCTGAAACAAGGGAAAAAATATAAGAACTTGCCTTGCAGATCATTGTGCAGGGGGCCTGAAGATCTAATAGACTCTGAAAAATACTACCTGTGGCATATCTTGACACAGAAATCCTGGAGCAAGCACACAAGTATCGAGTTCCCTATTCTTCAGCTGATGGCTTTGACATTTTATGACAGTTTTTAACGCTGATGAGGCAAAACATCCTCAGAATGTGCAAAACCATAGCAACTGCTGCAGGAGGATATATCTGGAGACAAATTGTCCTCGTCTTTTCTATTTTACTGCATTTCTTCCCCTCTAAGCAAACGATGGTTGTCCCTCCATGAGTTGGTTTTGTGTTGGGACAGGATTGGATTGGAGTTTCAGAAGAGACCCAAGCCCAGTGATGTGCAGGAGCGAGCACACATGCTGAAACCTGAAGTGATTTTGCTGGGATAAGGGAGTGCCACCCAGTGTCTGTTGATTATTTATTGGATTAAAAGGTCTGTGGGGGAGAAACCGCTATGGCCTAGACTCTGCTGTGTGCTGTTGGCCAGTTTGTCTCTCTTGAACAAAAGCTGGAGCCAGATCTCAGGGGTCTTTCCGACGAAAATTCTCTTGGAAACTGGTGTGTTTCCGTGGAAACTTTCGGTGTAGCAGAGCTGGCCTTTCTGAGGGAGAAGAACATCTGCTCTGATATTTCCCAACTGCTTTAGTTGTAAGAGATGCGAATGATGGTTTGTAAGTCATATTGTCAGCAGGTCTTGATAGATTAGCTTCAACAAACTCACACACATGTCTTGCTTACTAACACCTTCAAAATACGTATGGTCATGCCTCTTTTTTTGCTTTTTGAAGCAGGAAATATACAAAACAACTTCAAACTTCACCTTGGGTAGAAAAAGTTAATTTCCAGTCTTTAAAAGAAAATCCGTTAGAACAAATATATGATCAGAAAACGTCAAATTAATTTTTACTTTTATCATGAGACACTATTTTAATTTACAGCCTGAGTACTACAGGATTTGGGAAATAAAGCAGTCCCACAAGGATCCAGACTGAAAGACCCATCCTTTTTGCTGCAAACAAGAAGACTTTAGTCAAAACCAGCCAGGACCCGCAGAAAGGGGATCAGCACTGAGTGGGCACTGTCAAACCAGCTAGCCGCATGGTTACTGCAATACAGAGCCTCCGTCAAATTCCTGGAATTGATTACTTGTTAACTCCAAGGAAAACAGTTGTGTAGCTGAAGGAAATAGAGGCAATTTTTGAGTGGCAAAAATTGTAATTTTTCCTGCGATCTTTCCCGGACACTGGTGTGCCCATACGCTACGGATAGGAGAACTGCAGCTGAATTAGTCAATACAATGCCACCGCTCTCTGTCCTCTCAAAGCCTTTATTACGAAACAAAGAAAACCCCTACAGAAGGCGAGGCCACGTTATCCATTTGTCCGGGTAAAATCTGTTCATGATTTTTCCACCTGCTTCGCAGGGTCCCGGATAGCAAAGCCGGGTACAGCGGTCTCTTCTGGCTCCCCGTGCACCGCGGGCTGCAGGGGCTGGCAGTTCCCACCCGAATCACAATTACTCTTTTTGAAACCGTCCCCAGCTTGACAAATGAGCGGGGTTTGTTGTGCCCCAAACTGGCAGAAATCTGCCCAAAGACACCTCTTCCCCCCCAACCTCTCATAGAAAAAGCTGCTTGTTCAATTTCCACCTACCCCGGCCGGCCCCGGGCGCTGCAAGCACCGCCACCCCCGCGGACCCCTCACACCCCTCCTCTCTGCCGCGTCCCCACCGCCGCTCCCGCCCCCGGGGTCCCGCCGCGGCTGCGGGAGCGGAGCGGGAGCGGGGCGGGCCGGGCTGCCGCCCGCCGCCCGCCGGGGAAGGCCGCGGCTGAGGAGACACCTGGGTTTCCCTGGCAACAGGTAGGCGCCCGCCGCGTCGGCCGGGGGAGCCGGGGTTTCCCCGCTACGCGCCCTGCCGCGCCGTTGGCGGGCCCCGGGAGCGCCTCGCCGGCCGGGGGCGACCAGGCCGCCACCTCCGCCGCGGGGCAGCCCCCGGGCCAGTCCCGCCGCCCCCTCGCAGGAGGGAGCTGGGGGGCCAGGCGAGGAGCGGCCCCCGCCCGCAGCGGGAAGGTAAGGGGGCCTTGCCGGTGCGGGGGCGGGGGGATGGAGGGGACCTGGGACAGCGCTCGGGGTCAGGTACAGGGGCTTACCCCGGGCCACGCCATGCCTCACCTGCCCGTGGCCCGAGGACTGCCGGTTAGGGTGCAGCTCCTCAGCCCGGAGAAGGGCCCCGTTTCCCCGGGGCCGGGGCTCGCAGGTTTCCTCCCTCACTGCCCCCCGCCTCCGCCACCCCGCTTTGCCCGACTGGGGCTTTTCTCCCCTCCCGGCCCCTGCCACCCCGCCTGGCTTCGCCGCCAGCCCACTCGTGCCTGGGTGGCTTTTTCCAGCAGGCGTGTGTGCCCGCCGCCTCCCACCGCCGCCCAGCCACCCGACCCTGCCTGTGCCCCCAGAGCCCGCTGTGCTTTTGCACGGGCCTGCGCTCAGCCAGGCGGTGTCTCCCCTTCCGTCTGAATCAGCTGGCAAAGGCTTGCCTGCTTCCCACTTAATTTCCTTCTTCTTTACATTTATCCTCAGTGAAGGCTGGCAGGTCACCGGCCTCACTGGTGCCTTTTCCACTCAGCACCCCACCTGCCTGGGTGCCCGGTCTGTGTGCTCCATCTTAGCGCCCGCCAGGCTTTCTTGTCCGGTGTCCCGGGCATGTATGTGTGGACGCCTGCCGGTTAATCTCGGCTTCTTCTGCTGGGCACAGACGCATCAGGTTGGGCACAGGTTTGCTATAATGAGGCTATGTGGCTCCTGGACAGGAGCTGGCTCCTGCGTGGGCAGTGAGCTCATGTCTGTCTGCGCGTGCCCCTGTAGACAGACATGCCCGCGGTCCAAAGCTCTGTTCCCTCGGCGGGTTGCGGGTCCCCTACCAGAGGGGATGCCTTGGTCACATCCTGGGGTGCACAAGAGGAAATGGCCTCTCAGTGCCAGGCATCACCTCTGATATTCGCTGCTGGGTGAGGTCAGATGGAGATGGGCAGTACTGTAAGGCTTGCCATGTTGTGGCCAAGTAACTCCCTTCCTACCGCTTTATTTTCTTCTTTCCCTGAATCTGAAACCTAAAGCACAGGGAAGGGCAAAAGAGAACAATGGATGTCCTGCTACATATTCTTTAAAAAAAACCTTTACAAAAACTAAAACCATAAAAAATCTTTAGGAAAAGTTCTTCAAAAAAATTATCCCCACTTAAAATTTGCCTGTTTGTTTTGTAACAGTAATGCTTCAGTAGTGCTTGCTGCTGAAGTTTTATGTCAAATAGTCTGCCATAAAACTTACCAAGAAAATGGGGCTGATTGGTGACCTCAGGCACTAATACAACAATAGCAAATAGGCCACAGCATCACAGACAAAGATACAAATTGTCCTTGAATGTCAATTAACAGAAGGCTTTATCCACAATTTTTTATTGCACACAAGATCTCTGGACTCTGCTGTGTCCCTGTGTTTCCTTTGTGTTGTGTTTGCAGAAAAAGAAAAGGAGCACAAAGCTCCATTTATTTTATTAAAACCACAAGATGTTTATAATTCTGTGGCCAGTGTGATATTTCCTGATAATGTAAAAACTCAATTCAAAAAGGAAATAATGTGTTACCTTGCATTGTTCCCCCAAATAACTTAGAGGGAGATAACTTGATAAAAACATTTCTATCACACCCTCTGGTTAGTTAAATGTAGTTGTTATGTTTCCAAAAATAGATAGTCCCTGAGTGTGCCTGAAATCTGCAACACGGAGATCAGTTCTGTGTCATGTGTAGCCTTTTCTGCCACAGCCATTTTGCCCTAAAATTGTCACGGACTTCTCCTCTGTCTATTTCCTTAATTCACTCATAATTTTGCATGTTCTACAAAGTAGATGCATGCTTGTAATCAGAGAGAGACAAGCTTGTAATCAGAAAGTAGCCAACAATAGTTGTTTGATGCCAGAAAAATAAAAAAATGTTCAGAGGTTTGAAATAAGGGAAATTATAACTTTTTATGGCTTCTGGCAAAACTTCATGACTAACTTCCTTAAGAAAAGTGTCTACTAAATAATGAATAATGAACCAGCATCTCTTTAAACTCTCCACAGAGTCGCTTCTTTGTCTTATTTTTCAATGACTTATAATGTTTTGGCTTTCCCAGCATTATTGATATTAAATCAGCTTACTGACTGTGGGGATGTCTTTGCAAAGAGTGTGGCCAGGAATTGCGCAAGGCCCGGGAGGAGCGTGCTGGGGCAGGAGCTGGGAGATCGGAGCCATTTCAGAAGGAGCGGGATGCTTTTCCTTGTACTTAGCCTCAGGCGTAGACATGGCTTACTCCTTCCCCCAGTCAAAAAAAGGAACTTCAGAAGCTTACACATACACTCGGATGGCTGCTAATGAGACTGTTCTGTCTCTTCATACATTTCAAAATCTACATGCCATATTTCAGTCTCGGGCCTTCTGGGCGTTTGTGTCTAATTAGTCTGGAGGGCCTCCAGTTCGAGATTACCTATGCTGCTTGGTGCCCAATTTCTTTATATGACTTTGGCAATAAAGCAGATTACTGTGGGTTTATGTGCAAGCAAATTAGGGACAGATGTAAGCATTCTTGTAAGCCCTATTCCTGCTTTCTTAGCACTGATTGAATTCCACCATCATCTGGTTCTTTCTACATGAAATGACAAGTGTGCTGATGATAGCATATTTGTAACTAGGGGTACTCTGTAAGATGCGAGGCTTTTAAATACTTTGTCTTCTCTTGCTTTTTTTTTTTTCCCAAGGGAGAAACAATACTGCTTCAAGAAAAGCTTCCCAGTTCCAGATTCAAATAATGAAAGAGAGGAAGGGACTCTGAGCTGAGCTATACATAGCACAGCAACAAATGTTTTGGGTTTGTTTACGTTTTCATAATAGCTTAGAGTAGAATGGAGAAAACACAATACATAGCACGTGAATTGGCGTTTAGCACTAGGAAGTAATATTCTGTTGGTTAAGACTCCTATTTACTGCTACTTTAGGAAAAAAAGTCGGAGGATTATGAAAAGACTGCTATGGCTGTCTCCTCAGTCATCACTGAATAAATAAGCCAAATCTTAATTCTCCAGTTTTGTCCACTTTATGAGCGCTAGATGCACTCTTAGGATGTTATCCCTGGTTTTGTCAAGCCAAAGCTTGAAGTGAAATCCCAATTACAATGAACTAAATAACAAATTTACTGAACAATAGTTTTGTTTTGGATGTCAGGGCAACTGGATACATATTCAAAGGCAGACACCACCTTATATGAACCTTAAAAATACTTGGAAATCTGTGTTAAAATGTGATTTGTGAAATGCTAGGTGGCAGGGATGAAACCCAAACATTAAAGTACTCTTCTAAATGAATAAACCAATTTTTCAGAATGATAGCAAATATCTACAAATCTTCTGGTAGTTGGCATCCTGCAATCTTATATAACTGAATATAGATTTTAAGTGCCTAGCTTCAGACACTGGTAGGTGAATATTTTAGATTAATAACTACAAAGATAATGCACTCCAGAAAACATCAGATTCTTCACAGTTATAATTTTGGAATATTAGACTTACAGCTCAGAAATACTGTGTTGGAAAACAAAATTCTTCATGACCTCATTAGGAAGACCCAAGAAGAACTGTCTCCTGACATCCAAACTCCTGTTTAAATATAAATCTTAGGGATCCTTACCTCAGGTCCCCCTGTGACAGCTCTACAGAAACGTTCTGACGCTGAGATGGTGAGGAACAGTGCACCATGAAAAGTGAGTGTCTTCTGCCTGTCAGGCTCCCAGATTTTTGCTTGTGATTGCGCAGTTGATAGAGTCAATTTTATTTCTTTGAAGAAAAAAGATTACAGGTGAAACACTGATATCTAATTCTTGGATCATATGACATGAATTAAGCAGTTCCACATTTTAGAATGCTCTAAAAAAATCAACACCTCGTGTTTACAGGACTTACAGCCACAGTAAACTCATTATTCCTGACATTGCATATAATATGAAAAAGAAAAAAGGCTGGCTGAATGTCAAATAGTGACAAACATGTACATCCAACAGAAATACCGTGAAGCTACCCTTTTATAGGCAACTTCGATATTAAAGGAATTTCCTTCCTTTATGAAGTGCTGAGACAGCTGGGACAGGCAATCACATCTGAAATGTCTCTGCTTTCATCTCTGGAATATGGAGGAGTAAGCAACGAAGGGACATTGCCTGGTGGCAAGAGCAGCCAGAGAGGCTTAGTACTGAGTGCTCAGAAGTGGGCACATCGGTCCTGTTGAAGGTCCTGTGCCTTGTTCCTTACCTCCCCAAACCTGGTGAGGGATAGCCTTGCAATGCCTTTGAAATCTGTGCCTAAACTTTGTGGCATGAGCCTGTATCTATTTAGGAATACAATAGCACACTTTGATGTATCGTGTGGTCATTTTCACAGAATTCGAAGTGACTGCTCAGTAATAGAATGTGCCTTCAGAAGAAGCTGAGCTACTTTTAATGGGAAAACTAACACTTTTAAACCCCTTTTTCATCCCTTAACATTCTGGAGATCAACATAAATCTGCAAGTGTTAACCTTGAAAAGGAAACGGATGCTCGGCCCTGAAAGAGGAAAGGCAGGTGTTCTTATGTCAGAGAGCAAACTTAGGAGATCTTAGAAACTACAAACCTGAGTCCACCTGGTCTTCACCAAAAGAGTTTTATAGTGAAGGGCTGCAGAAATATTTTTAGTTAAGTCAGATACGTGTTTCCCAGTGTTTCAGATGTAAAGGAGAGGATAAATGCCTTAATAAGTTAGGAAGGCAGTAGCCTCATTTATCAAAAAGGTAAGAGGAACCCAGGTGACAATATTTTGCACAGAAAAAAGCTTATGGTAGGATGAAGCAGCATACTGCAGTGGGTTAGTGGCTTTGTCTTTAGGTCTCAGAACACTAACTTGAACTCTGAAAAAGCATTTGGGGAAGAAATATTCTTAGAGACCCAGTCTGGACTTTGTGTGATGTTACAAATGAAATGCAAATGGCATTTTGGGTTTTTTTTTGGTTTGTATAAAATTGGAGTAGGGCTCTATGGCTTGGATAATTCTACTTTTTTTCAGCACTTTCTGAAGTCATTGTAGCTGCAGCTTGGCTGTCATGTTCTTCCTTTAATTGGAAGCTGGCCAAGGGGACGGTTGGCAAGCCTGTTTTTTGGAAGTCTGGACATTACCTTGCTGCTTTGGGGCCTCTGCAGTATTAATAAACCACGAATAAACTTCCTGGCATTTCTTTAACGACATTGTGGTTAAAGAACAATCAGTTTAAGCCTTCAGAGAAAAGGTATTGCAGAAGAACAGAAAACACAGTCCACTGACATCTAGCAAATGACTCTTTTCTTTGCTAAAGAAAAAAAGCTTGTTGCATCTTTGCACGGCAGAATGAATAGTCCTGGGGCATAGTGTAAATAATAAACTACCACTACTATATATAGCCCTTCCACTCTAGAATCTTATGCATATTGGTTAAGAATCTCTTTTCCTCACTTGATCTGCGTATGATATTCATTGAATTTTGTGTCCTGATCTTGAATTTATGTTTTGGGATCTTATCTTGAAAATGCCATTCGAGTTGCTATCTAGTGTGTATCTCAGCTGGCCAGAGGCAAGAAACTATGCCTAGATTTAGTGGGGATCTACTTAACTTTCCTTGGACAGGGGGCTGCAGGCAGAATTGCTCTGCTGTGTATGTGGAGGACCATTAAAAAGCATGTTCTGTAGAAACCCGCTGGGTAGGGATGCGGCAGGGTGAGCCAGGAGTCCATCTGGTCCGTGCTGCCACTCTTTGAGGAGCTGAGTGGTATGGCCAGCAAGAAGCCCCCATCTGTGCCATGAGCCTTTGGTCAGCAGCATCTTGCAGGTGAATTTTTCAACAGTAGAGAAGGGGACTCTGGGGGATGCATGTAAGGATTTTCCTTGACGGTGTAGTTCTGTATTGAGTGTCGTGGTAGCTGTAGCAATACCACAGCTTTTCCTCTCCTACAGTGTATCTCTGTGTGACATGCAAATCACTAATGGGTAGCTAATTAGACATAAGTGATCATGATTTTATTCTGTTTTCCTGTAATAAATATATTCAAGTCCCTATTCTCACTGGTTTATGAAAATGACCAATTTCGTAGTGCTGAAAACAAGTTTCAAGACAGAAAAATTATAAAACATTTTCTTTCTGTCTAAGGGTGTTAAACTTGATGACCAAAAAGACAAAGAGAACCCAACAAAGAAAAATTATTACTATGGAAATCCCCAAGTGAGAAGGTAGGGGTGTGAAGTTTTATAAAATAAAGGTTAAGGACTTCAGGAAATTGATAAAGGCACACAAAGATCTCAATGGCGAATAGAATTATGGATGAAGTATCTTTTTCTTGCCTTTTTTTAATCTTAAAGAAGCATAGTAAGAACAAAAGTAGTCTGAACAAAAGAATGGGCCATTGCTGGGTGAAAAATGTCCATTAGAATTAGAATGAAGTATTCATTGAATTACTTCTCTTCTTCACATGTCAGTGAAGGACAGGCTGCTGCACCTCTGCTGATGGTGATCATGAAGTATGTAACACCCTTCTCCACCTTTGCTGGGCTGCTGTGCTGCTGTGTGAATTGCTGTGGTGCTACTGTGTGAACTGTTATTGTTAGGCTTATTTAAACATCTGGACCTGACAACTAATACCCAGAAGTTTTTAAGGAAGTCACTGGAGAGTTCTGTGGGTTATGAAGCTTGAATTTTTCAATATGCTTTGGAAGACAGAGAAATTATGGAGAACCAATGCTTTAAAAAGAAATCTTCTGGATAACAGCACGCCTATCAGTTTGGCTCTGGACCTGGAAAAAGTAAAAGAAATTCTCCTACTGGATGACATTTAAACTTCCTATCATTCTTTAAGACTAGTCACCCGTGATTTTTGGAAAATAGATTTTATCAACCTGACTCTTTATTCCTTTCTTTATTCTCTTATTTGAGAGATAACAAATACAGTTTGATCAATGCCATTGTGTTGAAGTAATATATAAAATGCTTCTGTGAGGCATGATTTTTTGATGAAGTAACTAGACTGAAATGAAATCAATGTGATGCTTCTTAGATGGACTAGGAGCTGGCAGACAGGCTATGAAACACGACTGTAAATGGGGAATCCTCACTATGTGCCTTTCTGTTGGATCCTATAAGAACTGGTTATTATCAGTAACTTTAGCATTTTTATTGATGACCTAGATGGTAACAATATCAGTTTTTCACAGGTCTAAGGGAAATTCAAGAAAGAGGATAGCTATCTGATGCAAAGAGATCTGTCAGTGTTAGTAAAGTGGGTGCAAGCTGTAGTGTATCATGAATGAGGTTTTAGTGAGCTAGTGTGGCTCTTGGACGCATGCTTGGCAGTAAGTACTGGGTAAGGGTACAGAAATACTTTGCATATGCAAATCGTGTTCCTACAAATAAACATGATTTTAGGAAGGGGAAAGGGGGTTCAGTAGTGTCTTGACAATAAAACACTAGGAAAAATTAACTCCAAGGTCACTATCTACTGGATTTACCAAAGAGGGGTGGCTCAGTATCGCTTGTTCCATTTATGTACCAATTCTAGTTCATCATACGGGCAAAGACATTCTTCAGTGTAGCCACCGAAGGTGTAACAAAATGTGGTGTCTGCAAAGCAAAACTGGACCCAAGCAAGGTTTGCCTTTGTAATAGTCAGGTAAACTGATCATTGGAATATTAATATCAGTACCAACGTTATTTAAAAAGAAATTCTAGTTAAAAAAAGCTGTGATTTTGGAATGTCTTATGTTTTTCAGATCTCTAAAAGGGCTCCTGTCACGTAAGAAATATTACCTAAATTCAATCTTTTTTGTGCTTAATACAGACATTTCCAAGAGAAGCATGGGTCTCTCTCTCCAAGGGCTTAATTGTTTACAGAACTTTGAAGTTGTATTCAGGCCTCTGAACATGGATGAAACTTAATTTAGTCTCTTGCTGTGCCCAGAATTTATATGAAAGAATTGGCTTTATGTTTTTATTGTCAGGAATGGAAGCAGGGAAAGTCCTGTGTATGTTTTAGAACCTGGCAGATGTCTGTACGCTGCATTCCTCTCTTCTGTTGCTCTCTCACCCTGTTGCTTGAGATTTCCTAAATTACCAGGACAAAGAGAATGGGAATTTGACTTACATATTTCTTCTGTTCTCTGATGCAGCTGGTTTTGGCCTGTAACTACAGCAGCTGAACATAGTGCTCAACTCTGAATTGGCCAAATACAATAAGGGGCTAAGATGAAATTTTTACTTTGAGCTGGCTAAAATTCTGGGCTGCTCTTGACAGAGGTTTCACCAAAACCCTGGTAGAGAGTTTGCCTATCACTGTGTTTATATTATTGCCCCTTGAGAGAGTTTTGTCGCTCTCTGCAGGGCGGTGACTGCTTGAGATTTTACTGAAATTTCTTAATATTGAAGTGGTGTGTGACAGAAAAAGCAACTTCAGTATTACAGCTTAGACATCTTGGTTAGCCCGAGGGATCTCAGATGTACAGAGGCAGGTTCTGCTCTGCTCCATGTTCTCAAGAATCAGTAAAATTTAGAAATTTGATCTTTAGAAGGTCCATCATGTTTAAGTACAGCCCTGATTATCCGTCCGTTTTCTGCTTATGCTGTTCACTACTGACAGGGCTCTGGAAATAATGCATGAAAGAAGTCTTGCATCTGGAACAGTTAACGTTTACCTGCACGTTTTTCACCTTTTTGCTAATTAAAACACAATGAAAAATGCTATTCAGTTGAATCAAGGTATTTCATATAACATAAGTAAAGTTAGTAATTATACATACCTTTTCTCTATCACTTTTGTTCTTCAATTTATCCAACAATTTATCCTTCCATCCTACTAAAACTGAAAATAATGAAGCTGGCTTGCTTTGCAGAGGACTTTGAAATGGCATGTCCAGATCACCTAGAAACAGAGCCAGGATTAGTATCTGTGAATCCCAAGCTGCTTTTGTATCTACTGGACCATGCTGATGACACCACTAAATACAGAATTTGGGAAGTACCCAAGTGCAAATGCATAAACAAATTTCAGGTCTTGCTTTAGGAATATACTAAGAATGTTTTTTAAAACTGTGATGATAAGTTCTTTTTCAAATAGATTTTTTTTTATTTATAAAACTAGAAACAGAAAATGTGACCCTCCATGCTTGTTCTCAAGAACAAATTTACATTTTTTTCCTACGACCATAAAAATACTTGCATTTTTTTTCCCTATTTCAGTTACTGCATTGAAAGCTCACCCTTTGTTCATATTCAGTTCCTGTCTTCAGTTTACCTGTGATAGCAGCCTACAGCATACATAGTCTATATTCTCCAGCAGTTGCAGCAACACTTACACGTAGGAGCTGTATCAGTAGAAGTATCTCTTTCTCCTCTTTCAAGTCGTGCCTTAAAATGATCCTTTCTCTGCAACTTTTGGCACCAGTTGAATTTCTTGTAAAAGCTGATCATTTCCCGGTAGGCTTAAAAAGAACATCCAGTTGCTTTCTTTTGCACCCCCCCAATTTGTGCCGAGCTGTGCCCTCCTGTTTTACAGTTGGATTGGAGGTGCCTCTGGTAAAGGGCTGTCTCTTGTTCAAATGGGACTTAGTGTAATGATCTCTTCCTCTTGTGTTCAGGTCTTCAAGCGTTACAGTCTACAAATTACCATCCTTATCTCTTTTTATCTTGCTCTATCTTGCCGAAAGAATGAACGTGGCTGTCTCAGTTGTAGCCAGGACTATCAGTTTCCTCACTGAGAAGAAAAAAGGGTTCCTGCTGTACGTGTCTATATTCCAGTGACCTGCCCGATGGTAGACATTGCAAACTCAGCTGAGAGGATTTCTGTTCACCTGTCTGACATCTCTGCTCTGAAGATTCTGGTTATTAAAGCATCTGTATGAAAGATACTGGCTTAGGTTGGCCTTTTGTTTGTTTGCTGAGGTTTGTAAATCTAGTTGTTGAATAAGTTCGGTCTCCACGATCACTGGTATTTTTCCAAAGACAGAAGTAGTATTCAATGAATATTTTCCATTAACTGTTCTGTTAAATATTATCCCGTTTCATTAACACCAAGCTTAATTAGAACCCAGAAAGGACAGTCTAATCTCTGTTTGAATAACTGCACCAACCTGCCACAATGTAAATCAAGGTTTTAGCAGGGTAATTCAACAACCTCGCCTTGTTAGTTAAATGATTAAATATCTGCTGTGTTGAAGAGAGAAACACGTTTCGTCTTACACTTGCAGCTCATCCAATAGCTAGAAATTGAAGCTGTTGACTATCAGTGACTAATAGCTTGAAGTCCTGTTTCTGTGGCACATTGCGGTTGGCAAGAGTCTGTCTGCTTCGAGGTTCCAGGGAAAAGTGTGATACTTTCTGAAAAGAAAAAAAAAAAAGCCAAAATAATTCTGTCTTTCACTTATTACTCTGAATTGTATGCACACAGAAATACACCTAATATAAACTTAGAAATATTATTTTATGTTTAAATGTAGAAGTTAAAAACAACATGAAGTTTATTTTGAAGCTTACAACCAATACTGTGAAAAACACAAAACCAATCGGAGTTATCATCTGTTTTGTTAAATGTTGATCAAACCCAAGCAAGGCTTGTATTTTTTTAATGTTGGGAACAGGAGCATACCATGTAATCTGCACTGTGTGTTGCTGCAGTAACTAAATTGTCCCAGTAATATACATTATTCCCATGCAGTGGTGTAAACCCTGCTGGGTTCCCCTACTGGTGCACCCCTTTCCCTCTGCCCTTGGATGCAACAGAGGGGTAGGAGTTTTGGAGAAGCTGGCTGGCTGTCCCTGGCTGGCAGCCCCATCTGCTTGCAGTGTGCCTGCTGTAGATTTGACTGCTGAATGACCAGCCTCAATGGAAAAGAAATACGTGCCAATGGCATGGACATACATGCCAAGAGAGAAGTACTAATCAGGAGCTTTCCCCTTGCAGTCTAGCACCCAGCCATAGGTGCATGAGTATTTTGTATGACCAGTAGCTATTTATGGATGACTCCTAAACACAAGCACCGGAAGGATTAGCAAGATGTACCCTATGTGATACTTTGCCCTTTCCACAAACATCAGGGTCACAGCACTAAAGAATTGCAATGAGGTCATAAAAATATTCTTTTTTTCCAAGCTTTAAAGATCAGCACTATTTGTCATGGAGCAAAATGGCTTGGAAGTTGAACTTCTGTTCCCACGATTGTATTTAAGAAGTGCTCATGAATCTTGACAGACTTATGAGCGATTGTAAGCAGCTGAATGAAAACAATAGGCCTGCGATAGCCATGGGACGTGGGTGGGCCCCACCGTCAGTGTATCTGCGCTGATGAAGTCTTGCGTGGCAGGTAGGCTATGTCAGGGCAGAGGCCTGGGAGCTCAGGCAGTCACACTGCGACACATTTGAGCTTCAGTTCCAGCTATTCTTCAGCTGCTCAAACGCTCTGTCTGAAGAAATGTGTTAAATAAAGTGCATTTTGCGTGCTTTTTTTAAAGAGGCTGAACTGTGTCTTCCCATGATGCAAATTCATATCTAAGAACATGCTGGCTGTCATAGCTTTAACCCCAACCCACTCTCTTAGTTAGGGAGGCATATGTTGCCAGCTCAAGGCTGGCTCAGAGAGAGGTAAATACAGATGGGTCCATGTGTATGTGCGTTCATATATATGTTTATAGCTAAATGTTGTATTAACATGAATATAATTAACTGAGGAAAGATAATTCCTGGAGAAGTTGTCTAGGACTGAAAGTCTTATGTGGCCAAGGGCAGAAAATCTTACAAAGGGATGAATTTTCTTGATGCCTAGACCTTACTTCTTAGAAGATGAAGATACAGAAAGGGAGAAGCAGGATATAAAAAAGCAAAGTGGTGAGTTTGTTGATTGTGGTAATTGAGGATAGACTGATAACAGGGAGAAGTTGCTTGTAATTTACTTCCCACTTACAAATTACAGAGGGAAAGAAATAGCTATTCTGCACAACCTGGTATGACAGAGACCCTTTTCCATCTCTAACTAACTAAAAATCTACTGCTGTTTTGTAATTCCATGTAACTGAATCAGAATCAGTAAAACACTTTGCTTCTTTCTTTTAAATGCAATTGCCTTTGGGTAGAAAATGTTTCCTAATGTCTCCTAAACTCTTTAAGTGGTATTTCTGTGAGTATATGAAGATGTATTCTGCACAAAGGAATACTGTAGTCTGAAATCTGTATTTTGGAATCACGTTGTCAGATAAATTTCTTTATAAGACATGACAAGCTAAATAGTTAATTGCATTGAAAAGGCTTTAAATTTAAAGATTATTATAATAATAAATTACATATGTATAATTTTAAAGGAAATAGTGTATTGATCTGTAGAACATTGAGAAGATATTAGTTCTGTAAAAAAAAACATTTCTGGAAATATATTACTTATGACTAAAAAGCTGTTTATATACAGATCTTTCATATCCCATATATATTAAATGCAGTGTACTCTGTCTATAAAGATCTTTTGCAGCTTACTTTTTGATCTGAACACCATGTAATGAAGAGTTCTGCTTGTGATGAAATTTTATGTAATTGAAAGCCCAAATGAAGAAGATGCCTAGCAGGGAAGGAATAAAATGCACAAGCTATAAATAAATGGACACTCTGAAGTTAGTATATGAGGTGCTTTTTATTTCTACAACCTGGAATGCTAATTTCAAAGAAGAAACCACAAAAGACGGGAAGAAATTTCAACTACTGTCACACTCAAAAGGCAGGTGAAAGAAAAGATAAGATCACAAAAGAGATATTTCTGCAAGAAAAAAAGAGGCTTTTACCAGACTACAAATAAAACCAAAATGCAGTGAAGAACTAGCAACTAGGTACTGTAAAAAGCAGAGGGAATTCCGTAGTCCAACAGTACTACGCAGGTGGGAAAGATTGTATCCTAGTTATTGCATTTTAATTTCTGTATCGGTTGAGGTACGTTGTTTTCAGAAAAAGAGATGTGATCTGATTATCTGGTAATTCAGAGAACCCATTATGATGTTTAATTTGCAAATGTTCATGACCTAGAACATTTCACTAAGCAGCCGATAGCGTGAGGAAGAGTTAAAACTGTGGGTTCAGCCTCCTGCTGTGCAGGGAGTATGTTGGTAGAAGTAGCTGCAAGAGAGCAAGACAGATCTGCAAGTCGGGCTCCTGCTACATCGGCTTGGAATGCAACTGATACGTGGATGAGATAGGACTTTCGTCCTTGTGTTCTTCAAGGAATGAGTGGAATTGTTAGACTATATCTGAGCAGTGCTACACAGGGACATAGTACTTTGTATCCTCAAGTCTCCAGGGAGAACTACCAGGCAACAGGATTAACTATCGGAGTGGATTCACTCTGTAGACAGAAACTCTTGTCTACATGATTGGAATAGATAAGTGATGGACGAACAGATAGTGCAGACTTCTGGAGCAGATTAGTTTCGCACTTTTCTTTTTCTCATTACAGCCTTTGGCATGAAAATGGATATACTTTATGCCATTTTCTGTTCTCCTTACAGTCATTACACTGGAAATGTTATCACTTTTGATTTTTCCAATTTTTACAGTCCTAATTATTTTCTCATAATATATTCTCTGTTTCAGTGTCTTTAGAAAAAAATTAGCATTGGTGGAGTTTGGTAGGAAATTATATTCTTCCCTGACAAGCTAAAGATGGTATTGTGTAAAGGAATAATTAATTATCTTAGGAAGCCATTTTCATTAAGACCTAGTTTTAATAGCTGGTTAAGCATAAGAAAAAGTGGCGATGAGGACTTTCCGTAGACGCTAAGAAGGGAAGGCACTGTATTGCTCTAGTCTGACTTCCAGCATGAAAGAGTTCCAGGGATTCCTGCATCTGACTCTCTATATTGCTAGAAAGTCATCTAGCTTTGATCTGCCAGTGGCAAATGATGGAGGATCTAATACAAGCTTTTGGAGAGCAATCCGCTGACTACTTATTCTGGTGGAAACCAATGAAATTGAAAATAACTGGAATAACTTTCTATTTGTGGGATGAATTGTCTGTCACAGGCATGCAACCTTAAAAAAATCTTTTAAAGAGTTTAAATCTTTAGAAAGGGATACTAGCTTCGAAGAAGAATTAATTGACAGATACCCTTTGGCTTCTGCTGTACTGGACTTCTCATTCCATAAGGTCTTACTGTTCAAAATATGCCTTATTTCTAGACTGAAACTATCTAGTTTTAGTTTTTAGATTCTGCATTTTTTACAGTCTTTTTGTCTTTTATATTATTCAACATCAAAATATGAGCAGGGATGTCTATTTTTGGTGCCTGCATGGTTTGTAGGAAGCACAGATTTGGTTCAGTTAGGTCACTCAGCACCTTCAGTTCCCACCCCAGTCAGGGTCGGAGGGATTAAAACCCACACAGAATTCCTAATTGCCTGTAATTGCTAAAGAATATTAATAGGATAAAATTGTACACCAAAGATCAGCAACACTTGCTTCTCTTCTGTACCTTAGGACCCGGTGATAGCAAATTCTAAAGATTGTGTCCTTATTGCCCTTGAAATGAAGCTAGATGTGAGAAATACAGCAATAGATATAGAGCTGATAGGAATGGTATTTCTTAAAATTGTGTGTTGGTACATGTATGTTCCTGGAGCTTACTGATATCGCACTGATTAGATGTTGCTGAATTATGTAATATCTACATATATCTCCCATTCTTATCATAAGGTTTTCTGGACGGAATGCGTTCTTATCTATGGTGATGTTACTTTTCCACATCAGTCTTCTGACAAACTGGCTTATATTTTCATTTTTGTGCCCATTAAAAACAAGCCTTAAAATAGCTTAAAATGGGCTGCCCCCTTTTGGAGACAGTCAGACTTTGTTTCAATGGTTTTTAAAAGCAATCCTGAGGAGAAATACCAATAATCTAAATAGAGAATCCTGAGCAGAGCAAGCCACTGCAGTGCAGAACATAATTTACAGAAAGCATTTGACAATAGCATTTTTGATGTTTCATTCTCCTGACTCAGATGGCAGAGAGAACCAGGCATGGGAACAGTGTATTTTTGCAATAAAAGAATGAGAGATGCAAGGGCACACTTCTTGTGGTGACCCTGGAAATGATAGCAGGTTATTCTGGTGTCCATTCTGGGCCAGGACATGATGGATGGGGGAGAGGGAGGGAGAGCACAATCAGTAAATGTATGAATACAGTATAAATTAGTGAAGGATGTGGGGAAAAGGTCTAACCAAGTATAGTTGATGACTTTTTTTATAAGTTTGGCTGGTAAAGATAATTTCAATTGCTGTAGGGCATGCAGTATTGTGTGACATCCTAATTTTTTTCGTAAATTGTTCTGTGAGATGGGGGCAGTTCTGCACAAGATTGTTTTCATAGCGTTGTGTCTTGTATTTACATTACCCTGTGACTAACTAGCGATGAGGCTTGCCTGAAGCTTTACACACTGCTGAACTGCAATAAAATCTCTCCGCCCCGTGAGCGCTCCAGTGTCTGACATTGTGGTTGTTTTAATGGGATTATTTTTTCTTGTACAGGGGCACTGATTTGGGCCTCCCTTGTCTGCCTGGCTGTGTCTGTCGTGGAGCTTGTTGGATTTCAGTAGCTTGGTGATGCCTGCCCCTTTAGCTGAAACCAGCCTGCACATTTAAAAGCATGGGGACAAAAGTGCCAGTGTTCAGACAATCCTGCTTCTCATGGAATCCAGCTTAAAATGAAAAGCACAGAATTAGTGTAGCTCTTGGTAACTGGATTAAAACTACCTACCTGCAAAAGAATTGCCATGCAGTGCAGTCTTCCCAGGGAGGCCCCTACCTGGGAATTTTTTGACTTGAATTGGGGCGGGAGGGAAGACCAGGTGGACTGTGCCTGCGATTTGTAAATCTCACGCCACATGTGGTCCAGCCAGATGTGCCTGACAGCCTTCGGCACACGGCAAGCACGTACCTAGTGACATGTGGAGTCGGAGACTGTACGTATCTCAGAAAGAGAGGGATCCCTTTTGCAGGACAGTCACGGCCACATTTTTAGTCCGGTCAGAAGCCTTTTCCCCGTCTGCTGCTGAGGAGACCTTCAGTAAGAGGGTGGCCAGGTGTGGGACATACAAGTTGCTGTGGTAGCGGTGGTACCTGGGTGAGAAAAGGTCAGAGGTGCTACGCAGGACATTTTCCACGGAGCCCCGGCTTTCTTGCACTCTTGGTCCTGCTGTGAATGTGCAGTGGTTCCTCTGTGCGCCTGGCTGCCGCTCGGGGCCGCCGGCAGCTCGACTGCGCTCTGGGTGTGCACGAGCTCTGGCCAAGCGACCTGGTGACACGGTGGCAGGTGTCCCGCCCTGCCACTGGAAGCAGGTGGGGGCTTGCTTGGCCTCGGAGAGCCAGCGCCAGCACTATGGACGGACACTTCAGGTGGAGTGCAAAGTACTGATGTTTCTGCTGGCTACTGCCTCTTTGCGCTGGCCTTCAGAGCATGGTTTGGGTTTATTTTTGACCAATGAAGCATAGGAAGGTCCTTGAAACCCAGGGAGAGTGAAGGGAGATGGGGCAATACAGGTTCCTCCCCATCTTTAATTTTGTTGCTTTCACTGCTGCCTCTACGCGTTTATGCACACTAACTTCATAAATGCATGGTGGTCCGTAAACTTTACATCGTCTTTCCTTCAAAGTTGGCTTATCTTAGCCGGGGAGTCTTCCGCAAGACTATATGAGTCACAAAAAGTAGCAATATGCTAAGTTAAATACAGTAAATGATTTATCTCCTCTCCCTCTGGTTTGTGTTTTGAAATGTACGCTGCGCGGTTTGATAGCTTCCTACCACTGCTGCCAGGCCACCTGTCCCGCACCAAGTCCAAGTCTTTGTCTCCAAAAATACCACTGCAGCTCAGACAAACAGTTTGGCAGCCATGCCAGGGAAGACCTTTAAAATTACGATCTCGTATCGCCACAATGGGAGAGAAAGATACATTACACGTCTGACCCAACGCTTCTGAACTACAGAGCTGGAAATACCATGCCATGTCTAAAACACACGTAGTGAGTTGATCAGCCTCTGGAAACAGGCATCGTCTGGCTTCACAATAGTTAATGTAGTACTACTGCTTTCTGTGATATAGTCTGATTTTTTTGTCTGTTCTTTTTTTTTTTTAATCAGTGACTCAAGCTATTAGCCTTGGTAAATTAGGCTTTTATCCCTTACCACAAACCCAGTGCTTTTTCTCTGCTTACTCTTTCTTTTTTGCCTGTTAGTGAAGCTATTGTAAGTATGTAATGCCATGTGGTGGCTGCAGACAGACACTTGAAGTTTTTTAAGAAGTAGGTTAAATGTAAACAGACAATTAAGTGGGTCACCCACTGAGATTTAGGTCTCCGGAAGCAGTAGGGTTGCCTCTATGCTTTTGTTGCCGTTGGTTTGGTTTATATAGACTTTGCCCATATGTTTCCATACCCAAGCTGGCTAGCGGCAGCCCAGAAGACGGCAGGGAGCCCGGCGCTGGCAGCACCCTTACTGGATTGGGCTGTTAGTGCTGAGCCCTTGGCTGCCACGGCTGGATGTCGGAGCTAGGTGGTGGTCCTGACGCTGGCCCATGTGAGCTGGCATCGCAGTCGCTGGGACTGCAGACACTCATCTTGTGCTGGACATCAAAGAGAGAGCGAGAGAATGGAGTTGCAGTCGCCTGGGATTTATTTGTTGTACAGACGGATGTAACTGAACTTTTTTCCACAGAGCTGCAGGGTGAAAATACCCAAGCGGGATGTAGCTCCTGCAAAGCGTCCTTGACCCTGGCAGCAGCATCCTCTGGTGTGCAGTGTTGGGACTTCAGGGATGACACATCCTTGCCGCTGGGCTTTGCAGAAGGCGCTACTTTGCAAGCCATCACGATGGGCTGCCCAAGATCCCCTGGGTCAAGGCCAATATTGATTGTGAGACAGATGTAGCGAAGCCACTTTGTAAGCGCACAGCGTTCAAGCGGACGACGCGAGGGAGGCAAAATATCTCAAGTTTCTGCCTACGTGCAGATAGAATAAGGAAGCACGTCTGTTAAAACAAAAGGTCCGTGTTGCTTGTTTGGTTTTAGGAAACTTTCCATCCTCCCATTGAAAGAAGCCCTTGGGGTGAAAGGAGTGCAGTTGCGAGGATTTAATATTGTTGGCATCTGTTTCTACTGAGGTTACATAATTGCTGTTTTCCTGGGAAATGAAATCATGGAAATGAAAAACTAAATCCACCAGAGCATAAGCAGGCACAACTTTGATTTCAGGCACCTGTCTGTGCCAGTATTTAATTTGGCACAGGAAACGTAGCATCAAAACGAATATAAACAAGTAGCACAGGATTAATGGCACAACTGGCATTCAGACACCGGGATGTGAGAACAAACACATCCCTCCCCAGCATGGGAAACTTCACAGCGTATAGTGTGTGTGGGGGATGAGGCCAATGTCAGGAGCAGGCAAGGAGAGTCCCGTGCAGCAGGAATGGCAGGGGAGGGTTGGGAAATACACTTGCAGGAACCCAACAACTCACACCTTAAATGAATTGGAAGGAGTGAAGGGCAAGCTGCAACCAAAGAAGAGAAGCTGTAAGGCTGTAAGGCCTTTCCTCTGTCTCGCCTTAGTAATTATCTCTTGTTTGCAGAGCTTCCATTAATTGGAATGCATTTCCTAATGAAATTAGGCTGGCAGCCAGTATTCAAGTCTTTTTACTGCTAGGGAAAATTTGTTCTTTGAGCAACTCAGCCGTTGATTTTTGTTTGTGTTTTCATTCATCATAAGACTGTTACGTGCCAAAAATTCCATGCTCCGTCATATTGCCGTGGACAGTCTGAGTTATTTGATTTATTCCCTTGCTCCCGTGTCTCAAAAACTGAATTCTACAGCAGTGCCCGATTTGTACTAACTTTGTTATATGGTTTTCACCCCTCCACCCTTTTTTTTTTAAAACAGTTGGCCTTCCTTTTAACCACCTATCTGTTAGGACAGCATGAAATGCATGGCAGTGCAAAGACACTAAGAATGCCAAGGAAAAAAATAATGAGGCTTCAAAAAATCAGTTGAAGTGACATTTGCATTGTGGGATTTCTAAATTTAAAAGGATTCTGAAACTTGCCTGGTTTATAGGGAGCACAGGAGCTGGACTATATCAGTACAGAAAAGCACGTTTTGATGAGCAATCTTTGACAAAGCGAAACTGGCAACAGTTAAGCTAGAAGGGGTCAAAACCCCGTTGAGACCTCAGACAGTCTTTGAACTGTGCTTTGCTTATCTCTTTGAAGAAAGGTGGGACTGGAGACAGCAATTACAGCGTTACTTGGATGTAGTGTCTTCTTTGCTTCTTCAGCCAGGTCGGGACTAGGTATTGCTCATGGGTGTGCAAACGGCCTTGTCTATCTTACTCTGCAGGTTACTGTTTGATATATTGGCAGTATCTACATGCATACCTTATCCATCAGGCTGAATTACTTTCAAGAATTAATCTTTCTATTACATCCCCACTACACGATATATATCTGTACTGGCCATCCTCCATAACAAATATGAATCTTATAAAATGCATGCAGCCATTTTACAACAGACTTTAAGTAATTGATCCACCGGTCTCCTTTCTCATTCAGCACATAGGAAGATTGTGAGCAAGGCTGAAGGGTAAACGAAGGGAGAATGATTTGAGTTACCTCCAGCTCAGAATAATCAAAAAAATGAGACTGGCTTTAAAATTAGTTTTTGAAAAGCAATATGCTTAAGGTTCATCTTAGTTTCTTTGATGTCTGAGACTTAAATGAATGCACTCAATTTACCTTTACAGATTTGTCTCAACACATGCTAGCATAAACGGTTGTGAATTAAATCTTAGTCACCCACCACCTACAGCAACTGGAAGTATAGGGACAAAATCAGTATTATAGGACCTGTGACTGAAATCAGGAGAGAGAAAAAACAGTGGAATTCTGTGGTTTTTAGGACTTTACTGCAGTTTCTGGAACAGTGACATTCTTCAACTTACTAGGCTTCCCTGTGTGTGTGTATTAGACTGTATGTATGCATGGGAACTGACACAACTGGTGTTACTTACTCAAACAAAAAAAATTTTCTTTTAGGTCTATTTTAATTCTTTCTCCTTATGATTCAAGTAGGTTTATTTCCTATTCAAAAAGCATATAGTACAGTAGTAGTAATCTTCAAGAGACAGGCTGTTACCGTGAGAAGTCGCAGTGAGAAATTATGCTGAGAACCCCCAAATACCATGCATATTATGGATGATGTGAAGAATTTAGTGGTGTTGCCAACACATGCTTATGGTGAGAAAGAAAGTCAGCCGGCTTCCCTTAGCTGCTGGGCTGAGGCTGTGGCCTCTTTGCGCAGCTACGAAAAGATTGTGTGTACAGAAGGTATGTGCTTCAGGAAGGACTAATGGACTAGTTTAATGGGATGTTCAGTTGGAACAGCTCACAAAGAGAGGCAGCCCTCAGATCAAGATAAAGATGCTTCTGAGATTATTGGAACAAACAAAAGAGGGACGTCTTTCACTGGAAAATGAAAGGGGGAGAAAAAGGAGTGTTGCAGAGGGTGGTCTTGTAAAGGGAAAGAAAGAAGGGCAGGCATATTTGCATCAGGTTGTTGTAACTGTCCTCTGAAGACACATAATAGAAGTTTTCCCTCTCTAGCTGTACAGGTAACTCCTGGTAATCACTTTTGAAGCAGTGTGATTACCAGTTACCTAGAGTACAATATCAGAACTGCACCAGATATTACAGAAACTTGAATGGGCTTTTCGTCATACATTTACAAACAATGGGCGGCATTTTCCTCTAACACCAGAGTTGATCAGACTCTCCATTGCAGGGCTCTCTAACAAGCCCTGGCACTTCTGTGAAATTTGCAAATAAATGTCTTAGTCAACCACTTCTTCAGGTTATTGATTACTGACCAGCAAATAGTCCTCAGCACACCTCCCATCTATAATGAAGAAGATATTCTATGTATTTCTTTGCATTATTCACTTCCTTCTGGTCTTGGGATGTTGTAGAAAATTTAGCAGGCTGTAGCTCACAGTTGTAGTCTTTTCCTGCATGTTATAAAGCAAAAAAACTGGCCACCTCCTCTTCCTAAAATTGCAGCAACAAGATCAGAAAGTGACACAAGGCTTCCGTGGATTGTTTTTCTCTCAATGTACAGCTGGTACCTGACTGTCTTTCCATTCACAATGAAATGGCTACAGAAAACAAGGTGTACAGATGAAGAAGAAAATAACTGTGGGAAGAACATGTAGTATCTTAGTGGTGCTAGAAATACATTGCCACTGGGGAACGTGCTGGTTTATGGTATTGAAATGATCAACTCTCTCTTTAGGGTCTGAAATTCCATGACTACTGATGTGTTTACAAGAGCAATTTCTGCTTTTTCCTGTGACTGCATTGTCCCTATCTTAAATATGTTATGCATAAATATGGAAGAAGAGAGAAATACAGATGCACATAACATGCAGGTGTCTGAGTCCGCATTGTGAGACTCAACTAGCGTACAAACATAGTACCAGAATAAGATTGTATTTGACTGCTGGAACATTTACTTTTCCCAGCAAAGCTTTTATTTGCTTTTCATTATTCTTAATAAATGGAGAAAGGACATTGATTTGTGTTTTGCCTGCCTGTCTTTCCCACGAGGTGTTTATCTTTTATAAATAAACCAACAAAATAAACCAAAAGACAATGTTTCGACAGAGTGCCTGATTGTGAGAACACGAAGTTGCAACTAAGAGGATTCCTGTAGGATTTTCAACACCAGGCAGTCCTGGGGAGGAGCAGCTGCCACTTCCCTTTGCAGAACAGGGTACAGGAATGCCCCAAGGCATCGCAGGGAATGGCAGGGGTCCTGTGGGATCATCTACAGCAAAGGATCAGTCACACAGGGCTTGGCATCAAACTCAACTTCTCTTTCTGGGGACTGTGTCCTGATGTTGTTATGCAAGTGCCTCATCTCCTGGTTCTCCCAACCTGAGAGGTCGGTAGTTAATTTTTAAATAGACGATAGTTTCCACACCTCTTTCTTCATTTTTGTCTTAAATTGACTGTCTTTACTTGCAGTTCTTTCCCACTGACAGTATTTAAGTGGGGGGTGATGGTGGTGTGGTGTGTGGACAGATGACCTCCTTTCCAATCTAACTTAGTCTATATTTTGGGAAAGAATACTAGTACAGGCTCATCAGGGGAGTAGCAGACTCATCTGTGCTGAGGGAGAAAGCGTGACGACAACACTGGAAGACAGTCCTGGCTTGAAGATGGCAGCCTTGTTGAGTAGAAAATAGAGACTTGAGATCTGTTGCAGGACACCTACAGAGCGTTAACAGTGGCTAGGCTGTTGGTATTGATCAGTGGTATAGGCAGTGGTTGCAATGTATCTATCACTCATGTCATCTCTCTAGGCTGACCAAAAAATTTGCGCTGCACCATGACGACATGTATCCTTCACTTGTTCGCACGGTACTCAGCACAGCTGTGACTTGTGCCAAGTAGCACTCTCCCAAACAGCTTGAGCATCTTCTAGAAACCAGGAGAAAATATTTGAGAAATAAATTTGTCAATAGATAGGCCTGGTTACATCTATGTTATAAACCTAAAATATTTTTTACTGTGGAATTCTTTCCAGATCCGTCAGGCTAATAATGAGATAATGGTGTTTTCACTGGAGACAAGACATGGTATGCAGGAAAATATTTTCCTTGAAGACAGTGATTGGCTCTAGACTTCTCCAAGTGGTTCTCACTGGAGAAAACAGCAGCTCTTTAGGTATTACTGAGATCTGTAAGGTCGCTGCTGAACGGCTTCATGCTACAGCTCCGTGACCCCTGTGAATGTTACTCATTTTCACTGTGATTGCAGCCCCCTGTGCTGCAACGCGTTCTCCCACACACGTGGATCTGTGTCTGAAACAGCCACTGTGGCTCGCATACAGACTGGCTTTTTGAAACTTTACTGATTGAGAAGCGGTGAAGGTTTTGAACGAACTGCAAGATGAGGTGAGGACCGAGTTTCACTGAGACCCCCCTTCCATTACTGTGACCTTTGCATGCCTGGGGTTCAGGCCATCCAGACAGTGGCCCCTTTTCGTTTTTTTTTTTCAGTAACTTGCTCCAACTTTTTAAGTTCTAATAGTTTCAGAACTTTAAAACCATGGGTTGTTAACTGATTTCTTCTTTGAGAGAAGATGTGATGCTTGCTCTGAGAGGTCAAAAATTTTTGTAGGCCTCCAGAGAATATGCGTGTGGACTTGCAGATCTGCGGTAGACTCGAGAAGAATGCCGAGCAGCATAGAAATGTGGGAAGCCAGAAATATGTTCAGACACACTTTCATGGTTTGCCTGAGTTTCCCCTGTGGGACAGGATCCGAGGGTTTTCTAGGCTTACGCAGACATTCTTTTGATACTACAGCACAGAAGGGCTGGATCTGCTCCGTGTGCTTGTGTGTGTCTGCATATACTAGCTGTGCCAGGGCCTATAGGCACTGTCTTTTAAACCCTGCCATGAATAATGAAATACTCTTTGAGGTTTTTCTGCAGTCCTGCAGCAGGGAATTACTACTCCTGTAACCTTTATTTGTCTTCCTGGAAGGAGCTGTGCGCAGCATCCAACATAATGCTCTGTCATCAGGATTACTTGCTGATATTGCCTTGATAGCTTTCTGTTTTGTTTTTTTTTTCTATTTTAGCATATGGAAGCTACAGCTTTTAGCAGTTGATGTGTCCATCTTGTCCACTGATTTACCACTTTCTCTGTATCTTCCCCCCTCACCACCCAATTTCTGCAGCGTGGGACGGCAAAGCCCTTCCAGAGCAGAAGAGTCATGACAAAAGCTGTAGTCAGGCAGCAGGTTGTAACTGGCACCTAGATGCTTTCTGCTGGTGTTTTTGAAGGTGTTTCCTCTGGGCTTCTGGGAAGGCTGGGTGCCTGGCTGGCCGGGTTTTCCCCACAGAGGAGTGAGGGGAGGTGGGGCAGGCACAGAGGAGTGCTGCACTGCAGCTCTCTTTCCAAGCCGGGCAGCAAGGTTTTAGTATCTGTGGAGTAGTGAACAAGTCTGAGCAGCATATAATTTTTCCTGTAATTCATTCATATGCAGGCCGTGGAGAGGCTGAGTTGTGTCTCTCAGGGATGTGCTGTGAACACGCCACGGTAGGAGCTGTGCAGTTTCACTGGTAATGAAGTTGAAGTCAGAAGCGTCTCTGTCTTTCCCTGGGCTCAGATAAGTCATGGGGTAATAAAATGAATTCCTCTCAGTGCTTTTCCCCAGATAGCACACAGCTACGGGCAGCGATTCCTTTGTGTCCCGCATCTCTCATCCCCAATACTTTTCATTTCATATGCTGGGTTGCACCTGAGCCTCTTCCCTTTTCTTCACCGATCCTCCATGAAGTTCAAAGGTCCTGCCTGTTTTCCTGTGGCAGGAAGGAAAGCACTGCTGTCCCACAGACCCGCTTGCTCGTGGCTTTGACAGGCTGTTGCAGAGGAGTTGGAAGGGGCTGCTCATTCCCTCTTCATCTTCCTGTCTCAGCTGGTTGGAAGAAGCTGCGTGCTCCTACTTGGGAGAATTACGCAGGTGCTCGAGCAAGCTCCGTGATACACACTACATCCAGTTCTGATCCAGGCATCACATTTGTTGCTGCCAGGAGACCTTCCTGTTCAGTGATGTGAAATAAAAATACGTAAATCCATCTTCAGCAATGCGCAATTAGGCATCATGGCAGCACAGTCAGTAGGTGAACTGTGCTTATTTGTGAATTATGTCGAGGAATAGTTGGAGGGGTGGCCCTGACATCAAAATGTATCTTTTTGGGGATCTGGGTAGTGTGAATGAGACAGGGGACTGGAGGAGGAGGAGGGGACAGGTGGTTTCCTTCTGGGGAGAGATGAGCACCCTTGAGGAGAGCTGGGCAATCTCTGCTGGTGCTTCTGAGTTATCTTATAATGCTAGTACACCCACTAACCATGCTCTCATCAGTGCAAGCTGGTCATTCATTTTTTGTTAGCCTAACTTAACGTTCTGGGGATCCAATTTTAAAAAATGCAGAGTGCTTATGGCTGCAACTACAGCGCATAGTGTTTTTGCTGTCAACCCAATAGCAGAGAGAATGCTAAGTATTCTCAAAAAATGAGGTGGGTGGTATATCAACTGGGATATCCAAAATCAGGGGAAACTTTTGACCTTACATGTCCTGTGCCGTGTATGTAGGCTATGATAATCCTATTTTGCCTGAAGTGTTCTTACTGCAGCAATGAGCTCTATCGGAAAGGATAAGGGTACTATTAGTTTTGCATTCACTGTAAAGGGATGTGACAAATGGGAAACTGCTCCATGCGTGAGACAGCAAGCACTAGATACTAACTTTTACAGTGGATCAGAAAAGAATATACTTACAGAAAAATTGAATTTTCACAGATGTGCTGTTATTCCCTGTCATGACCTTGCAATGTAATGTCTTTTACCATTACATTTTTATAGAACATGTGTGTGAAAGTATGTCTCAGAAAGAAATTTCATGGGGAGGAAAAGGGAAATATTAGAAGTTTGTTTGCAGTCCCTTCCATGTCTCAACAACCTTTGGCCCTGACCTTCCCATTGATTAGGACAGAGAAAGGAGGAATGTTATCTGGGGGACTGTGGTCCCACCTCCCTTGAGCTCTTCTCAGTTTGACCTCAGTATGAAAGACTGAACAGGAAAAGATCATTCACCTTCGATTGCTGCAAGACAGAAACCTGTAATTGTTAAACTTAGTGTGTCTTGGTTTCCGGTGCAGTCTTAAAGTGAAAACTGTTGCAAATATAAAGGTATGTTTTCATACAAGTAAGGGATTTTTCTTCTAATTACTGTAACGTTAATGGCAGTTGAGATATACCGAAGGACAAACTATTGAATGAGTTAGGACGGCATGAAAATCCAGTGTGTTTTGCTGGAACAGGGGGAGAGCAGAAGACTTCTCCCCTCAGATACAGAGTATAAAATTTGCCTGAGCACTGGTAAGAGACTGGTCCCAGCAGTTAGGGAAATGTCACTGTGCTGGCCTTGTCCAGTATGGTTTTATCAAAGTATTGTCTGCTTTCTCTTCAGGAGTACATTGAGCTAGTTTTAAACCACCACTTGAACTTGTTCCATTGCCTACAGCAGGGCTTCTCGCTGTCTGAGTGACAGTTTACCTTTTCTGTACCTCCCTGCAGTCATCTCTTTGGTTAACTGGAGAGTGATGGACATGCTCCTGGTAGACTGGCTGCTGGAGTAACGTGCCTCGGGGCTCTTTCATTGTGTAAGTGCAGACGAGTGGTGGGACGTGACTATTTGACCCACCATAATGCTGTTCCTCAGCATGTGGTGCACCACTTCCTCCGTGTGCTGGGCAGGGGAAGACCAGCACCCCCTTGCTGCATGGCTTGGAGGGAGGACTCCAGGGACTGGGGCAGTTCCCCACCTCTCTGGTGGATCTGGAGACCCTCTGATAGCAACAACCCAATAGCCAAGCTGGATGATGTCCCATCGCTGCCTGCCAGCCCCCCTTCTCCAGAGCAGGTCTGGTTGCTTCCTGGGCTCCAAAAGCCAACGATATATCACGGACTTCTGTAAAAGATTGCAAATCTCTGGCCTTTGTTCAAAACTCAGTCTAAACCAATAGCTGAATGTCTTTTAAAAGTCTTGAAACTGAGGGCAACATGCGTCAGCTCTCCTCTTAGGACCCATTTTGTAAGAAACTCCTCTTTTGTTTGTTAAGCGTAAGGGGAGGAAAAGAAAACCAAAGTTTGATTTAACCTTATTAATACACTAATGCCTATATTTTTTGGCTGATAGTACTAGCTGTATTTGGCACAACGGCCAAGATGGAAACAAAATCAGCAACACACTTGATTTCTATGGATTTTTGATTTGGATTTACAAAAGACCCTGAAATAAAAAAAGCAAACCTATTGTCTGAAATCAGTCTTGCTTGCACATCTTGTTGACCTTGCTGTTAGTGATAGTATTGAATCATGCAGAATTTTGGTCAGAATATGGCAAAGATTGGACTGTTTAGTCTTTTTTATTCTCCTACATGTATGTCTCCATTGTTCAGAATTGGAGGAATAGAGAATGTTGTCTTCACTGAACTGAGGTTTTTACTTATTTGTCTGTGGAAAAAAGTACTACTTCTGTGAATTCAGACTTTTTACATTATTGGTAATAAAAATGCAATTTTCCCTTGCTGATGCCGTCTATGCGATATACTTTTACAGTGCTGCTGCCATCCTGTTCTGAATACTCTGGGGAAATTGTGACATACTTGTTCAGAAGCCTGTGGGACTTGTGAATATGTTTTCTGTTTTGTTATGTTTTGTTTGTGTGCTTCCTCTTTTTAAATTTATGCTGAAGGTGGGTTGCAAGCCAAACTCTGTATCCAAACCAGTTACAAAGTAGCAAATTTCTTTTCTAGCCAAAGCCCCCTCATCCAGTGGGAGTCTGAGACTTTTGGTCAGCTCTAATCCACACACCTTTGAAGCACGGGTCAAAAATCTGCCTGTGGTATTGTTACCTCCTTTGGCACATTAAAGCATAGTTTTCAACGTAGCCTAGATATATATAATTTCTCATTTCTCACTGTCCCCTTTGCATTGCAGAACAGCCTTTTCTCTGCTTCTGCTTAAAAAGCAGAACATGTAATTTAATTGTATTTTCTGTTCCGGTTATATGGGCGAGTATCTCTCTTTTAGTTTGGGTCCAAGTTGCTTCCTGGACTATTTTCTTTTTGCTCTCCTCCCAGGGGTTCGTAGCTGCATTTCCTACAGAAGCAGAAGACTGGAAAACCCTCTAATCCAGAAAAGCTGTCTTCTTTTCTCTTGCTGAATTAGGATTTTAATGAAAGGTCTTCAACACAATGAGCAAAGAAGACAGACTTACAGTCGTCATTGCTTTTGGGCCACCTTCCAACATGAAAAAAACTTCTACTTTGGTCTTTCATATAGTCTCCTATTTACCCTCTGGCTACCTTCCTCCCCACTTCTTCCCTGGGAAAACTGGGTTAAATTGTGTCCTAATACTTTTGTGTGAATTTCCAAGTCACGGAAGCGTATATTCTTGCTGAAAGAATCTATTTTTTAATTTTAAATCCTTGGCTTGGCATTGCCAGATTACCATATGGAACAAGTTCTAATAACCAGCCAAGATATAAATAAATTCAGCAAGAACATTAAGAGCAAAAAACAAAGAAATCCCTAATCTTCCAAACAGCCTGTCAGGCACCACTTTCATTCCAATGGGGAAAAGAAAAGTAGCTAGGAAGAACAAACGTCTGCAATTAAAATGGCAGCTTTCAAAGTTATATATGTGAGATGGACTCTGACAGAAGACGTTTTCCCTTCACATCTCTGAGATTGTATCCTGTGCTTTCTTACCCTGGCTGTCCCACTGTTCATAGAACCCACTGTACAAGAGTTTAAGCAGCGCTTTGAAAATTCAGCCTACTTGTTGGGTGGCGTTGCTTGCATTTTCTGTGCACTGGGCTGTGATTCCTCATTTCATACATCACTGATAAACTGCAGTGGCTCCAGAAAGCCACATCATATCATACCTAAGCATGCATGCATATAGTGACAAATTTGCCATTGATGTTCAAAATTTTGGGAACATGGGGTTCGTATAGTGATATACACAGGTGCTTGTTTATTTTTGACCTTTTTGGAAGCTGAAGAGTGAATAATGCTTGATACTACAGTCCAGTGACTAGCCTGTGTTATCTGTGTGTAATATGCAAGGATTTTGTTCAAAGATAGCAGAATTAGAGCTGGAAAGCCATCCTTGATTTAAAACCAAAACTCTTCAGACTTCTGCTACATCTTGACCCAATTCTAGCTGTATTGTCTGAAGGTCTGCGTGAGCTGGCTCTATCTGTGCTACAGCAGTAACATGGTGAAAGGCTTTTCTTGTGCTCTTTTGAGCTGAAAGCAAGGATTACCCTGAATCTTCTGAGAATTTGCATGTGTGAGATTCCATGGCAGAGTTACACCATCCTAAAAAACCTCTGATGATCACGATTATGAAGCGGTTAAAAAACAGTTTGTGATTAATAGTGGTAGATAAGTTGCAGGGTCAGGCTTACCTGCTCTCTAGTGAGGCTGCTGCCAATGATTCTGTGGAAGTGGTGAAGGCTGCCAAAAAATAACGCATGAATGAACAGTTCAGAGGCCCAGCAGATCGTGGAGTTCACAGCAAAGCATCGCTTTCTGTCCAGACGGTAGCGAGTTCAAGGTAGCCAGTTCCCATTTCCACACATCATGGCACACATCCTGAGGTTTTCAGGACTCTGGTGCTTCCAACAGGGTTTTTGTTAGAGTAAGTGTTTGTAATTTTCGTCATTTTTGGAAAAAATATCTGTATTGCTGGAAAGAAATCTAGCTGAAAGCAGGGCTCTCTTGTTTTTTTCCCCCCACTAGGCTAATACAAAGCTGCTGCTGCTGCATCTTCCTCTGAGTGGCCTCAGCACAACACCCTTGGAAATAAGAATGACTCATCTTGATGGGGGTCTTCCTGTTGGGATATTGGAAATAAACACAGTTACTGCAGGGGACTTAAAGTACAGTAATTTGGATGATGAAACTTGAGGCATTGCTGGGCGAGGAGAGGCTGCAATCTGCTAGGCGAGGAGAGGCTGCAATCAGAAAGCTGTCAGAGGCAGCAGAGAAGCCCTGGGGGAAGAGACGAGCAGAGTAATAAGATATGTCCAGAATGCTTTGCCGTTAACTTAAAATATTGTGGAAATAGAACATTGGCTCTCAGTTAAATCACGCAGAGACTTGGAAAAGGACTTTAAGAAACACACAGGCATTGTGCAGGATTGCTGCAACAACTATGCCAAATGCTGCAGCTTAGTGAAGGTGCTCGACAGCCCTACAGCAGTAAGCGTCCTGCAGAGCTCACTCTACCCTGTGTGTACAATAGCCGTATGCTTCAGGCGTGGTTTAGAGCAAAGTAAATAGCAGGACCGCTCTGAACACTCAGTCCTAACTTCTTGCATTAAAACCTCATTTCTTCCCTTCCTTTGCCCTGGCCCTGTCGAGACAGAAGTGGATCCTTATGAATTTCTTTATGGAAATACGTTCATATATACAAGGTAGCACGTGTCATGTGTTACTTTTATAATCATACATAGGAATTTGATAGGGGATATGCATGAAGTAAGAGGATAGAGTTGAGGCGTCCACTGTGATAAGAAAGCAGTTAAACTTCCCAGAGTCTGTGAGGCAGATCTGTGCTCATGTGATGGACATTTATTCATTATTTAGGGGTTTTAATCAGTCCGCTTAGAGCCACTGCTCATATGAGCCACTGAATATTCAGGATCATTAGATGAAAGGCTGATATCAGATTTTTCTTCTTCCACACATAAATTTTGCTGTTGTTTTTTTTTCTTACGCAGAGGTATTGGTAGTTTGGAGAAACTATGACTTTGCAAAGAAACATTTTTGATGACTAGAGGAGTTTGTTACGTGAAGCTCTCCTCTGCTCAGCTTGATCCCTCGTCCTGCTGGTTTGTCTTTCTTTCAGTTTTTGCAGCAACTCCTGTTCCCCCCTTGCCTGCCTAACCCTCACCGTGGGCCCTGAGCTGCAGAACCGTGCCCGGGGAGGGGCAGAGCGTGTATGACCGTACACATGGCAGTAGGCTATTCTGCGTCACCAGAACAAGCTCTCAAACTTGATCTTGTGGGGAAAATCTTCACAGAAGATGCAAATATTCCACTGTTTTTTTTCTAGGATGGGAACATAAAATCCTGGAATGCTTTCTTGACTTCTGGAGGCTGACTTCTGGATGTTGAACCATAAAAGAAATGGCACGATTCACACCCTGGGAAAATATTTTCCATGTACATCGTAGAAGCACGCTCCCAAATCATGGCACTAGGCCTGCTGAATGCATGCAATAGCTGGATGATTGTTACGTAAAATCAAATTAGATTTTTTATAACAGTCTTGGTCTACGACTACTGGTCTCCTTCTTCCATAATGACATGCTAGAAGAAACTTGTGCCAGATGTATGTCATGGGGGGTGCGGCCCTTTCCCAGCAGGATGCCTCTGTTCAGCCCGTTGTTCCATCTCGTCGCCAGGCAGTACTTTGGGGAGTCGACCAGTGTCAAGGGGAGTGAAAATCTGAAAGTGAAGAGAAAATGCTTAAGCTTCATAATTTATAAAACCAATGTACAAGTTAGTGCCGATTCTGAAACAAAGTTTGTAACGCTAGGACCTCGTCGGTCTAGGGGGAAGAGGAGCACTGTGATGCAGTAAAACCCGCAAAAATCAAGCTGAATTTCCAGTGTGCTGTACGCCAGGATGCAAGTGCTGCTTTGTGCTGTTAATATATGCACAACATAATGAGTATTATTACTATCATTAATCATTTTCATTATAATTAATGTAGCTACAGTATAAGCCTATTGAAAAATAAGAGTTAAATAAAGAAAAGAATAGGGATTACACAGTCATTGTATCTTAACAAAGCCCAGCGCCATGGAATTTTACTTATCCCACAATGGAAATAACCATAACGTCAGCCAGCAAGTGCAGTTACATGGTCACAAAGTTAAATACTGCTCTATGCTTATATACTAATCACAGAATCACAGAATGACTGAGGAAACTCAGACAACTCATAAAAAGTTTGACAACTTGACAAGTAAAGGGTATAAGTGATGCTTCATAGTCCCCCAATAGTTTATTTAGATAAGATTTTATGTCTTTTTTAACCATGTAAATACATGAGGATACATGTGTCACTCAAATATCTGTTTGGTTTGTGTCTAAAAATGGGATTCTTGCTCTTTTCTCTGTAAATGATCCTGCATCACACTGTTATTAAATAAAAATGCACTCTACTACACAAGTTGGATGCTTATAATGCGGCATTATTTATGGAGTCATGTTTCTTAAATACTTCATAGGTGCTTCTATTTGAAATCTACCTCACCATAATTTATCTTTTAGGCATTCAGCATTATCTTACAGTGTGGAATTCAAATTTACATTCAACAGAAATTCTGAGGAGAAAACCTTTGTAACAATGGGATTTCATATCACGTCTCTATCGATTGTGGGGATGAATTTTTTCATGGAAAAATCTTTTAGAGCTTGTATAACACAAGCTTCCTTTCTCTGTGGCATAATTAATTTTATGGCAAGATGCGAAAGATGCATTTCATTTAGTGTACTCAGAAATACTGCACTTTTAAGCTTTTGCATGCTAACCTTTTCCATTGCTGAAACTTGAAAAAGCTGCTGAGAAAGACCAAAAAAACCCTGCAAAACTTCAGATTAAATATACTCCAAAGTAAATGAAAATTTGACCAATAATATTCCATCCCAGTTCAAAGGCAGAACTTTAGTTTAACTACTTTTAGAGCAGTATTGAGAATTTGTTGTGTCACTATTTAAAGCAGGAACATCTTCGGTTGTCTTCTTCAAAGAGGGGAAAAGAGAAATAGTGTTGTAGTACAGGATAAAATATTACTTCTCTCAGGTGTAGATGCTATATAGGCCATTAAGAGAAAACACTGCACATGGAAAACGAATGCATCTGAAGAACCAAAAGGAGCACAACAGCAACGTTGTGTCTCTGAGTCCCTTCCAACCCATTCATCTAGTGCAACTTTAAGATCAGTAGCACGTTGGATAATTGGTATTGGCAAGGGAATGGCATTTCTGTGCCTACATCTTCCTGATTCTCTCAAACTATTGCATCCCAGGAGGGCTAGGAGGAGAACAACACAGGAAGGGGTTCAGATAACCAGGTTTTTATACAAAATACTCATTTTCGCTATCTAAAAGGAAAAAAAAAAACAAATGAGGACTTAATTTCTTCCATTTCTGTTGAAGTGACATGTAGCAGAGGACCTGATTTGAAATCTCCTGAACTAAATCTTGAAATACCTTACCCCCAGGCACCGTGGTTCTACCTGCCCAATTACTTTGTTCTCACGATATAAATCACTGAAATGAAGAAGATGCATGGACCCTTTGGGATCTCAGGCTGTGAGCACCATTTACACTGTGCCCGTTTCATCAGTATGACACTGGACAGGCTGTAAGCAGAAAGAAGTGTTTTGTTATGCAGATTTGTATGTTTTTAAGTTGTTCTTAGGGTTTTTTTTAAATCCTAATGACAATATGTATTGTAATTACTAATGCCTATGGAGAAATGAAGACCAACTGCAGTGACAGTTATTGAGTTCACCCAGTATCTAATACCTAAGCAATAGGTTGGGCATAACTGTTATTGCTTGCCAAAATCAGATGAGAAACAGGAAAGTCTCCAAAATAACCAAAGTGAAATTGGTAGGGATAGTAACAAGGAACAGTTGCTTGTACTGCTGTTCCTATTGAAATTGGTCACAATACTCCTGATCTATCTCTGATAGAGAAGAAATTGGCCTCTTGATTGGTTTATCTAGTGAACATAAGGGTGGATGTGATTTAAGTCTGTTATGCAAATGTTGCCACAATGGAAAATAGTAAGTTACTTTATATATCTTGACCCTTATATAAACAAATGAAAAGACCATTTAAATTTTTTTTTTTGTGTATGCAACAAAAATTTTCATGGTAACAACTGTAAGAATAATAAAAAAGAAATATACTTCCAACAACTTTCATATGATATCACCAGCTTGAGTGCAGTACCTCTGACTTGCATTAGTGTCGTAATGCAAACACTGAAGTGTTCACTCACATTTTTCCAGTCCTATCTCTAAGTTATACAGAAAGAAGGGAAGAAACTACTAAAATATTGAAAAGAGAAAAGGCTGTTAGTTTCAAGCAAGAAGGAAAGTTATTTGCAAAAGTGTAACTTTCCACTAGAGATCTTTAAAATAAATCCATCTGGAGTTCTAAATACATGAAGGTTTGAAGTGAAGCAAGTACCAATAGTCTCATACAGTATTCAGAAAGGTTCATCTTGAGTGAAAAAGTTTGCCAAAACTTCTTTTCAATTTTCCCTCAAGCTCTCAGTGTTTCCATACCAGGCCTGATGGAAGGGGGAAGAGAAAAAAGGCAAAACCAGGACTTCTGAAAATTTCTGCCGTGTTTTTTCGAGTCTCTCTCATCTCTCCTCACACTGGGTGGGATTCATTTTGGCAAACTTTACTACAGCCTGGAAGTGCCTACCTCTGAGCTATTCTAGGTTCCCTTGTGCTCCGCGGAGAAAACTAGGCTCTTTTAAGTCGTGACTCATGTAATCTATTTCAAACACCTACTCTCAGATAAGATGTCCATATAGGAGCCAAGGGTGTCTGGCTCAGATGTATATGTCTACACTTGGCCAGATGAATCTTACCCAGTATGTCTATGCTGCAGACTGCCAAGAAACAAGGCAAATTTAGCTGCATGGAGCTGACTGCTGTCACAGCGGAGTTTTTAAAAGCTAGCTCAGGTATTTCTGACTCTACAATGTAGTTTTCCATAAGACAGTGTCCACCTGAGGTATCAGAATGCCTCACGATACGTATAAGTAAGTCAGGTGTTTCAGGCCCTTGTTTTCCACGGCTGCCATCCCTGACTGGGCATCGTGGTACATAGCCATCGCGCCGGGAAACTCTGGAAACCATCCTGTGTGCAGTGTGGGACTAAGGATACCAGGGGATACCTATATATATATATGGTGAAGAAATATCCAGTAGGTGTTAGGGGATGATATGACTTTTGTACTGGTGAAAGTGGTGTTGAGGTCTGAGTCCAGTTGTGGTGCTTATGTTTTAAACATCTCTGAAATCCTTCCAGCACAGTCAGAGGTCTGGACATGCTGCCTGTCAGTAGAATTGAAGAAGTTCAATCTTTTTATTTTGCCAAAGAGAAGGTTAGCACATTACTTTATCGTGGTTTAAGAGTTGCTACACAGTGACATTTCTGATACGGGATGACAATTTAATCTAGTGAATGAAAGTGCGATGCTACTCAATCTCTCAAGTAAAACCAGATTAATTCAGGCTACAAAAAGGAGCATATTTTTTACAGCAAGGCTAAATAACTGCTGGAATAACTTTATCTAGAGGTTTTATAGATTCTTCTTTTCCTTGAAAATCCTTTTTAATCTAGATATGATACAGCACAATGAACTCCTATTGCTTTAATGAAGGAATTAAACAGTGAAATTTTATGGCCTGTGAAGTGAGACTCTGAAGATATCCTTCTGGCCTAAAAAGCTGTTTAGTGGGCCAAACGCAGCATCGGATCCCAACGTCTCACAGTCCTGGGAAATCTGCATTTCAGAAAGGGCTGTGCAGCCTCTCCCATTTCCAATACAATCACTGTCAATCACCTAGTCCCATCTTCCTCACATTCTGTTCCTTTAATAAGGTCTGAAAATGCGCTCAGTGAACTAGCTTTCTGGACTCGTTATATAGAAACGTAGAAAAGGGAGCTGTAGAAGCAGAGTGTGCTGGAGCTGAAGGTTATGACTGCGAGGTATGTAACAAGGAGGTTAGGCTTAGGTTTGAGGTATTTTACTACTAATTCCCTGCTGGATTTTTTTCACCGTTATGTACCAGAATGCCTTTGGTAGGCCAAATATAAATCTCCCATTTAATTTTGACGGAAGAAAGTGAATACCTCTCTCTAACTCCAGGCAATGAATATAGGTCCCTGTGTTAGCAATCTAGTCTGTCTTCGCTTCTCATAGTGGAAGAAATTTGAATTCTTGCTTTCCACCACTCTCTGGAGGATGCTGTCTTGATAGCTAAAATTATAGGATATGAATCTTTGCCAAAACTTTATTAAATGATAGGTACATCTCTCTCTCCCACCGTCCCCCTCTTCCCAAAGCTTACCTGTGTATCTTCAGTGCCCGTGCTAATGTGAATTTGTCTCTCTTTCCCTCTCTTTCTGGTTCAGCTTTTATTGAGGGTGAGTAAGATCTTGGCCACACCTGAATTTCTCATCCCATCAGCTAAATACGTTTCTCCTTTGAATATTTTTGGCTTAGGCAGAATTACAGTGTTTCTGTTAAAAAGCATAGAATTGCAATTCCATACGGTCGGCTTTGTTTTGTAGGTGTTCCTGTTCGGGGTATGTTCTCCTCCCTTCTCTGGTCAAAGCATACAGGGCACACATCTGAGATGAACTGTGAAAGATTCCTATAATATGTTCCCCTACTTTTACCAAGAGGCTAAACAATGGAATACGTCTTGGAAGATGTATTGCAGCCAGAGTGCTAGCGAAACGTGGAAGCACTGATCATATGAACTAGTTTCTGAAGCTGAAATTTATTTTAGAGTGGAAACATCTTTTGGTTTTTGCACAATTGGATTTTCTACTCTATAATTAAATAAAAGCAGCTTCACAGAAAGCAGAAGCAGCTTAAAGAAATTATGCATTTTATAGTAGAAAAAAACTTGTCACAGTTAAGATTTAAATATTTTCACCGATTCCATCCATTTCTCTTTGACAGAATGGCAACGTCAGTCATCCAACGCTGTAGCAGCACTCTGATCTGCACGATTGAGAGGTTTTGAAAAACATCACATCTAGAAATCAGACCTTTTGCATAAAGGCTTTCAGGTGACACTGCATCTTATAGCTGTGCCTTCAGGAAGGACTGCTTCCACACGGGGTTGAAGGTACCGCTCTTCTTCTTCCTCTTCCCTTCCAGGCCCACTCATTCTGTGTGTTCCTGGTTGTCTTGGTCTGGTCCAGTCTATCATCCCTCCTGGCTGCTTGAGGGCAAGCCAAGGTTTCAGTTCACTTCCTGACTGCTTCTACTCAGGAGTGAGGAGGCGGATAAATTCTTAACTAAGGTCCTTTTATTATAGTTTCTGTTCCTAGGGGTCCTCTTTTTCCTTGCCAAAATGCCTTTTGATCTACCTCTCCCAGCCAAAACATTCATGAAGCGTGCATGACCCCTCACAATGCTCTTACTCCTTGCTGTCAGCTTTGAAAAAGACAGCGATGCTGATATAACTGAAATCTGCTATGATGTTGCTGTGGTATGAATAACACTGGAGCTTGGGCTTTGGAGTGGTTTTCTAGTAGAGAAGGGCTTACATTTCTGCACTTCATGAGTATAATATTGACAAATCACATAAAATAACGATGTGCAATTGAGAATAAAATTAGGAGATGTCATGTGTTCCTTTTATAATCATACATAGGAATTTCATAGGGGATATGCATGAAGTAAGACGATAGAGTTAAGGTGTCCACTGTGATAAGAAAGCAGTTAAACTTCCCAGAGTCTGTAGGTTTTAAACTCTTGAATTAAACATATACTGTACATTTTACACTGTACTAAAAAAAGTATAATGGCTACACATTAGCTTTGGAGAGTGATGCAAATTGCACCATTAAATGCCATCTTTGCATTTAGATTTGTAACTGTTTTTGTTGTTCTATCAAAACATAACTGCATTTTTACTCCTGCTTGCTTTATAGAACCAGTTCGAATTTAGGAGAGGAACTTAGCTTGTCTGTTTAGCTTGCATATTATTAGCAAACATTGCTAGTAACATGGGAGTCATCTACCCTAAGTTTGATGTCTAAGCCTAAGTCAGTCCCACTAGACTCCATTTGTAGGCAATGAGGTGAACAGACAACTCCAGAAAGTGATGCCTCTCACGCTAAGTCAGCTCAGATAAGGGAGATGAATTGCTCTTTACAGGTGCTTTTTTCCATTATCAGCTAGAAAAAAGGACTAGCCTAGGCTTAGATCTTTCTTTGTTTCTTTATTTGTCTTTGTTAGGCACCTCCAGTAAAGAGGATAAACCCATATTTTGTCATGGATCAATGGGACAGCTTTCACATCATCTTAATTTTTGTAAAATAAGGTTAATTTGTATCATTGCAACTCTTTGTGGTAATATACTTGTTTTGCAAAAGAAGTAGTTCAGGGAGGGGAAAGAAAAGGAGCAAAACCTTGAAGTGACCTAATGTAGGATTTCCCAGTTTCTTTGGGTATTCCTCACAGCAGCAGTAGCAGCCCTTTAGATACAGAAGAGGGTCCAGCAGTGGGTCAGGATGCTCAGGGGCCGAAAGCACGTGAACTACAGTGAGAGGCTGAGGGAATCAGTGAAAAAGTCGAAGGGCAGGTGTAGTATATAGTAGTGTACCTACTTAAAATACAGTTATAGAGATGGCAAAGCCAAAGTCTTCTTGGTGGAGGCAAATAATATGGCAAGGGATAAATGGCCACACTGCGGCTTGGAGGGCTCAGGCTAGATGTTAGGAGAAGCCATGTCACTGGGAGGGTGGTGCAGCTCTGGGACAGGTTTCCCAGAGCGGTGGTGCACTCTCTGCCTTTTGGAGTATTCAAGACTGAGCTAGACAAAGCCACGGCAGAGCTAATCTGGTGCTGGTAGCACTCCTGCTTTGAGCGGGAGGCTGGTCTGGGTGACCACCAGAGGTTGCCTTCCAGCCAGCATCCCTGTGACTTTCTTCTCTCTACTCCAAGGAAACCAATCTCTTCCTATGCAGCTCTACCCTCAAAATCTGGAGCCTGACGCCGGTCTCCTATTCCCAACCCTGATGCTCTTCTAATCCTGTGAACTGCAGGCCGGCCCAAGCATCTGTGCAATTTGGGGGTACGCTGCTGTTGTTCCCAGCTCACGGGCCATGTACAAATTGCTCCTCATATCAGTATATCATCCCACTTAGGGGACTGCCCTGTGACACCTGTGTTCAAATCCCTGCTGTGCTCAATACCAATGAGGCACCTGAAATTAGATTGCCTGTATGTAATATGAGTGTGCTTTAACGATTGGCCTATTGTCTTTTCTGGGAAAAAATCAGAAACCCAGTCCTTAAAGACCTTCTGAGGGTCTCGCTTTTCCTCAGGTGGTTTATAGGATGGGGACAGCTGAAGCTTTCTTAGCTCTAGTTGCAAACTGTGATTGCAGAATCTTAATTTCCTGTTGGGATACTGGAACTAGACAGTATGCCTTTTAAAAAATAAGCTGCTTTGCAAGCCTGATCATTTTGAAATAGTAACTACTTACAAACTTGGAGAATTTGGGGGGAAAATTAGTGAAAGGTGAGAAATATGGCACTGGAAAGTGCTATTTTAGCATTGCTCTTCAGCATGAAAGAGCACCTTAAAATCTTCCATAGCTTGCATGGAAGTAATAATTTTTTCTGTCCCATTAATCCCAACCTATTTTAGATGATATAAACAAATGCCACTTCTTTTGAATGTTATCGCTTTAATCCCTCTTCACCTTGCGTTCACTTCAGGAAATGATGTTTTTTTCGTGTTGAAAAGATTGTAAAATGAGCACAGCTTTTTGAGTGTAAAATCAAATTATTTATTTATTTTGTTATATTAGTGGTATCGTCTCTCTTGATTTCCAGGCTAAGCATGGTACAACGTATATTTTTAAATACCAACTTATTACAGCTTGAAGGATTGGAAAACTTTACTGAAAGAACTCTTAGAGTCTTTTTCTTCAACAGTCCATCAACCTTGTAGACTGTTCTGGTCCTTTGCCCTCAGAGAAGTTATTTTATATTTGGTCAACTTTAAACTGCATTTTTTATTTTATTGATCTATCCAGTGACTATACAACTTGCAGATCCCTAGCATTGCGCTGTGCTACTGAACATTACGCTTTGTTTCCAGCAAATAAAACCAGTAAAAATTTATGTACCTTAAAGGCAAATAGGAATCTCGCATTGTCTGTTTGTACTTAAAACACAAGAATACTGAAAGTTTTCCTCTTCAATTCCTTTTTCTGAGCTTCATCAATGCAGTCTCACAGTAATCTGTCTCTGTCACACATACTTTCTTATTTCACTTTGTAACAATCCCCCTTGTATGGGATCATTCAGGCTTCAGAAAGAGACAAAAGCAAGCAGAGGTAGGACTTTTTTCCCTTTTGAAATGCCTGGAATGATGTATTGGAGGACGGTCAAGGGAGCCACAGCCCTCCCTGGATGACACCAGGCGGCAGGGGTCGTTGATAAGCTGGAGGACAGGGCTGCTATTCAGAGGCACCCTGGCAGGCTGGACAAAATGGCAACCTGGGACGGGATAACCCCATATGGCAGAACTGGCTGGGGCAGCTTTTCAGAAGAGGAGCGTGGGCCCTCGTGGACAGCACAGCAGTGTCCCTGATGGCCGTGGAGGCCACCACAAACTGGGAGGTATTAGTACAAGGCTCATGAGGCTTCTTTGGAGTCCTGAGCCCATGGGTGCTCAAAACCAGCTGGAGTTATGTGCCAGATAGCTCTATAAACTCCATGCTTTAACGCAGCAACATGGATATGAGCGATACCTGTTATGTGTGCAGAATGGCACCTGCTGGGGCATGCTCACAAACCACAGAAATCTTCGGTGGTCATTACAGAAGAATAAAAAAGCAGACAAGACAGCAAGCTATGGAAGTTGAGTAGAGAGGGTAGGTTCTAGTAAGTTTTGGCGCCTAAAGCAGGTTTTCGTGAGCAGTCTGACTCCTACGGCTCACAGATGTAAGGGGTGATGTAGTCAGGAGATTTCTTTTAAAAGGGAAGGGAATACTGGAGACATGAAGTGCTAGCAGGCAGTTGAGATGTGGGGTTCAGATCAGGCTGATCTGAAGGATCAAGACCCACGGAGGTCTTCATTTTTCTCCATTAACTACAGATGGTGTGTAGGACAACAGCTTCTAAATGGGGTGTCACGTCTATGTTTAAAAAGCTAGGCAGGATGAATCTGGGTCAGTTCTGGGCTGAGTTTTGTCAGTAATATTGCAATCAGGATTAAAGCTCCAGAGGGTTTACATTTGCATTTCACTCTGTTCTCAACTGCACCCTTTTGGCACAGCCTGGATTTCAATCTGACTCACCACTACACTTTTAAATGTCAGTCCCCGACTTGTTAAATCACATCCCTAACTCTTAAGCATGGAAACTAATTTATTTTAAATAATTAATCTTCAAATTTAGTCTTTCCCTCCTCTTAAAACTGGAATGCAGCAGTCCGAGAAAGACTAGGTTTGTAGCAGTTGATTGTGGCAAGTGCATAGTCTGTATGTGCTGAAGTAGCACATCAGTAGCAGTAGCAAAGGTTATTCATCAAACACGCAAGATGAGATATGCAGATTTGCACATGAAAATAAGCTGAGGATGCGAGAACAGCTACCTTAGCTATCAGCTACACCAGAGGTTCGAGATTGCTGCTTCAGAGCCATATCCTCACCTGTCTGGCACACTGTGACAGAGCTGCAGTGAGGTTCTGTCTTGCTTGTCACTTGCTGCTGCTTTTTACTTTGTTCTGGCATCATCTGTCCTGTCTCCCATGACGCGGACAGTCAGCTAGTGCCAGGGCCACACGCGTGGTGGGAGGTTATCTTTCAGAGGGGCTCATGTCTACCGACACAGAGCTGCTGCTCTGCCGGCAGATAACGGGAGATTTGGCACCTCGGGCTCTTGCAAGTGCATTTGGGCCGCGGCTGAGCTGCCTGCTGTCCTGGACACTGTCTGGGAGGGTGTTTGGCCCAATCTTACACCCTCTCAGCATGGACGAGCCACGTTTTTGGTGCACTAGGAGTTGTAATCACTACTGCAGCCAGAATGTGGCCATAGGCAGAGCTAAACAAAGGCAGACCAGCAGCCCAGGAGTATCCTGACTGGGCTGTCCTGTTCCTCCCCGCCTGCGTAACAGAGCTCTCCTTTCCTCCCCCACTTCTCTTTTAGTGTCAGCAGGGTTCAGAATTAAAAGAAATGGAGCAGCACCCCAGGGTGCTTGTTTTTAGCTGTACCCAGACTTGGACAGGCACTGGCTGGACTGCAATTTCTCATGCTCTTCACTGAAGTCTTTCAGAATTAGTTGTTTTTGTGTTTTTCTACCCCCTGCAGTTCTGATGCCTGGTGTGTTGTGAGTATCTAAGAATCCGTTGGAAAATGATTAACTACTACTGAACTGTGATGAAACTCTTGAAACCATGACCCAGCTACATGTGTTATCTGGAAGATGATGACAGATCATTCATAAAATGTATTCTGTTTCTCTCAATATTTAAAAATAAAATGCAGATTATTCTGCATTGAGCATCTGAGACAAGAAACAACTTATTAAGTGGTGAAACCTGTGGTGTTACTCTCACAGTGACAAGTCTGTCCAGATCCTCTGCCTTAGAGTGCAAAGGATCGTACTAGGCATATGTACCAAGGGAAGGCTAGGATTTTCTAGATCTGTTGTACAGGTTAAGATGAATCACCCAGGAAAACACGTCACAGTGTCTCTGTGACCCCCTGCTCCTCCATGCTGAGGGCTGTGGCACAACTGGTAGAAGCGGAGTCGACAGGGATGGTGGTGTAACACACACGTGTGTGCTAAAGAGACTTGCAACAGAGCACCCCCATGGGAATGGGGATCTGCAGGGAGGGCTAGGAGGTGCATGTGTTGTCCTTGGGGCATACTGGCAAGAATGTTTTCTGAACAGATGAGAATGGAAGGCATAGCTGGTTCCCGGTGTGGAGTAGCTTTTCGCTGTCTTTTCCCACAATATGTTTTTACTGTAAGAGTGTCCACCTGATGAAGAGGGGCAGGGAACTTTGAAGGCTGGCCAGGTTGGAAGGACTCCCTCTGATCCCACCCAAATGTCTCACTCATACATTGAGATTAGTGTTGTCTGGCCAGCATTCTGGGATTGTATATGGCATATACAGAGAATTCAGGTGAGGTCTAAGTGAGGGTGACAGTGGGTGCTGTATAGTTGGCCACACAGTGGCCGGTCCTGACTCACTGCCTGAAGGTGTACAGTGTGGACTTGGACAAGGGGCTCCTGCCTGCGACCCTCTGCAGGGAAGCCTTTGGGTCATGCACTCCTGGCCAAGGAGCAGCATCGACTGATGTGGGGCTTGGTGTGACACAGCAGTGGGTTTAGGTAGCTTTTGCAAGACCCAGTTAAGTACAATTTTCCACACCCTGCAGGACTACAGCCTGGAGAACAGAAAACACCTGTCAAACTCCATTTTGTATTACATATTCATAACTTGTTAGAGCAGGTCCCGCTCTGTCACAGTGATGACCTTTGTGTGTTATATATCTATTTTTCTTTGCTGCACAAAGTCAGCACTGCCAGCTGCTATAGTCCCTAATGCAGCTGTAGCTTAGAAGGTTTTGTTTTAGCTCCAAAAGTAAAGAAAGACCTGACTGTCAAACGAAAAAGGATGTGTGTTTATTGCCAGCCTTGCTATGTAGTCTGAGTAGCCATGGAGTAGCAGTGTAGGATTTGTTCTGCCAGGAAGGGTTGCCACAAAGGTTACATTTTTCCAAGGAGTGGAAGACAATTGAACACACTTCTGTTGACTGAGGAAAGCCTTGTGCAAATGTCTGCCACATTTTAGCAAAATTTAGAGCCTCTAAAATAGCTAGCTTTCTGGAGCCTCAGAGGCTTAGAGTGGTATAGTCATTGGAACAACTGCTAATGAGTTAATTACAGTGGATTCATTAGTTACAATTGCTGCCAGAGACTTGAATGTTGCAGATAACTCTGCTGGCAAGTGGCTTACGCTGCTGGGCAGACCTTTGCCTGATTTATGACTCTTCCACAATCAAATGGAGTTCTTGCCTGATTATCCTAAGATTCAGTTCTGGTTTTATCTTATTTACAAAAATGAACTTTTGGTTCTGAAGAGACTTCATATGCACTGCAAGTGCGCTGTGAATCACTATCACAAACAGCTATTCTGTGATCCTTGTCTGAAAGGTGCCTTCCTGCATGGCAGCTCTTCCTCTGAAATATAGACAGCTATCCATCACCCATGAAATCTAAGGCATTGAGAGGCTTCCAAAGAAAAATGCAGCTAATCCATATCCTCTGAGGGTCATTTTGTGCGAAATAACAAGGATTTTGCCAACAGAATAAAAATTTGTTGCGTAAGTCGATAGTTGAACTCCTTCCTTGTGGGCACCTACTTGATACTTAAAATGGATATTTAGAAGTGATCTTTCTTGGCTTTTTATAGAAAGTTACAGGGATTGTCCAGAAAATATAAGCATTTACTCTGGCCCCTTATAAATAGCAAACATATAATCAAACCTCCTAAAACCACCAAAAGCAATTCAGAGGCCAGGTTCAACCTTACCTCAAATATTTTTCCCCAGCAAAAATTGCAGCTGTGGGTGTTGAGCCCTTTGGAGGCATCCTCAGGTTTCACAGACTCCTCCAGTAAAACCTCTAGCTGTTGTGCCAGGTTTTTTTTAAATACTTTCGATTAACTTTTTGATTAAGCTCAATGAATATCTTCTTTCCACCTTGTCTCAGCAAGAATAAGATTTCAATTTCTCTCCTGTCCAGATAGGTGTACCCTTGACCTCAGGGTTTAATCGTTATTCAGGGTCTTACAAGCTTTTTCATTAGGAGAAGGAATTGATATGGAGTCTGCTTTTTCTTCACTACAAATCTGTTATTTCAAACACCTACAAAATCCCATTTCTCTGAGCAGAGTAAGAGTCTAGTTTTGCTCATAGTTCCACACTGCTTTCCAGCCTGCACTACATCTGTAAAAGTTTCTCTCGTTTTATATTTAAGATCACACTAATTACATTTCCGTGACAGACATTTTGATGGGCTTTTGTTGCCTCTCTCCCGTGTTTGTGCACCCGCATGTCTGCCACAAGCACTACTGAGTTGCTTATAAGATTCAATCCCCGAGTAAACCTGTCTGTCCCATCTTCCTTCCAGCAGCTGTGTCTCACTATAAGTCTATAATTCATATGCTGAGCTGTTAAAATTCTTCTTAACTTTGACACTTTGCTGCTGCTTAGAGAAATACTTCAGGTAATGGTGAATCAGGGAAAAGTAAATACTTGTCTTCAGAACGCATTGAATTGTCCCAGTCCCAATGAATTATGGTTTCCTTGGGTGTTTAGTTATGCTTCTTCTACGATAGGCATTTTATTGTGATTTCTGCAGCAGGCTTCAGAAAGCCATGTGATACTTGTTTGAAGTGCTTGAAGTTTTTCAATCCCAAAGCTGAACTAAAAAGACTTGTAAAGCTAAACTAAATAGACTTGTGAAATTGTTCTATAAATCGCTTGTCTCTTAAACATGCAAAAAAAAAAAAAGGCTCAACATTTAAGAGCAATAGTCTCTGCACAGTGAGAATGGCTATAGAATGGCTTCCACACACGGCTTCCATCTGAATAGTTTGCTGATGTAAAAGTTAGCTAGTCTTATCTGAGAATTACAAAAGATTAGGTATAGGAATAAAAGAAAACCCTCAGCATAGTGCCCCAGAATATTTGAAAAAGTTCTCCTCTGCTAACTATCTTTCTGATCCTGCCTTCATGCTCTTAGCTGGATGGCTGAGTAGTTTTCAACTTCTAGAAATGCTGGCCATTAAGGAGGAGAAACTTCCTCCCTCTCCTACATATTATGTTTTTGTGGTTACATATTGTTGTGGCGAGACGTGACCAAAAGTGATGAGATGAACCTCATCCTGAAGATAAGACAACCGTGTACAGCCCAATACCAAGTTTCTCCTCCTGGGTTTTCATGTATTGTTTCCCATTTAACAACAGTTTTTCCTACTAGATGCCTTCCTGAACTTAATCAAGTTTTCATCAAGGAATGACAAGTTTTGCCTTCTCTTTTGGCACATGGGACCTGATGGGTTGTGCCCACGAATGCTGAGGGAGCTGGCCAATGTAATTGTGAAGCTGCTCTTGGTTGTCTTTGAAAGGTCATGGCAAGCAGGGGAGATTCATGAGGACTGGAAGAAAGCAAATGTCACCCCTATTTTCAAGAAAGAAGGTCCAAGAACTTCAGCCTCATCACCATCATCTTGATAGTGGGGAAGGTGATGGAGCAAATAAACCTGGAAACTATTTCCAAACATGCTAAGGACAAGGTGATTGGGAGTGGTCAGCATGGATTTATGAAATTTACGAATCCATGGGAGACCATGCCTGACCCATGTAATAGACATCTCATCTATGATGAGATGACTGTCTTGGTGGATGAGTGGAGGGCAGTGGATATAGTTTGACTTGAGTAAGACTTTTGACGCTGGCTCCTGTAACATCTTCATAGACAAAATGGTAAAATATGGACTACCTAAATGGACAGTGATGTGGAATAAAAACCGGCTGAACTGCCAGGTTTGAAGGGTTGTGATGAGTGACATGAGGTCCAGCTGAAGGCCAGTCATGAGGAGTATTACCCAGGGGTCAATATTGTTTAACATCTTCATTAATGACCTGGATGATGGGACAGAGTGCACCCTCAACAAGTTTCCAGATGATGCAAAATGGAGAGCAGTGGCTGATACACCAGACGAGCGGTGTACCACCATTTAGGGGGACCTTGACAGGCTGGAGAAATGGGCCTAAAAGAACCTCCTGAAATTCAGCAAAAGTAAATGCTAAGTCCTGCACCTGAGGAGGAATAGCCCCTTGTACCAGTACAGGCTGGGGCAGACCAACTGGTTTTTCAGCTGTGCAGAAAAACCTGGGCTTCTCGTGAACACAAAGTTGAACATGAGTGAGCAATGTATCCTTGCAGCAAAGAAGGCCAACAGCACCTTGGGCTGCAGCAGGCAGGGTGTCCCCAGGTTGAAGCAGGTGACCCTTCCCCTCCACTCAGCACTGGTGAGACACATGTGGAGTGCTGGGTCCAGTGCTGGGCTCCCCAGCACAAGAGAGACATGAATGTACTGGGGCAAGTCCAGTGAAGGGCCAGGAAGAAGATTAAGGGACTGGAGCATCTGTCATGTGAGGAGAGGTTGAGAGAGCTGGACTGTTCAGCCTGGAGAAGAGAAGACTCAGGGGGATCTTACCCATTTGCATAAATATCTGATTGGCTTTGGGATCGGGGGGAGTAAAGACGACAGAGCCAGACTCTGGTAGCCAGTGACAGGACAGGAGGCAATGGGCACAATTTGAGATAGAGGAAATTCCACTTAAACATTTACTCTAAGGCTGATCAAACACTGGCACAGGTTGCCCGGAGAGGTTGTGGAGTCTCCATCCTTGGAGATACTCAAAATGTGACTGGATGCAGCCCTGGGCAACCTGCTCTCACTGACTCTGCTCTGAGCAGGAGGTTGGACTAGATGATCTCCAGAGCTGCCTTCCTGCCTCAGCTGGTATGTGATTCTGTGATAAAATAGTAACCTCTGTTTTGTTTTGTTTTGTTTCTTTGCAAAAATGACGCTGCAACCCAAGCGTATATACCAGTGAAGGCTCATCTGCTGTTGATGTTTTTGACATTTTGTAGTTCAGTCCAGCAGCTGCAATATCCACACTCATGTTGAACTGACAAGATTGAAAGGTATCTGCTCACTGAAAAGGTCATTTTTGGTATCTTTTCACTTGTGCCATAAAAATGAAGCCAATCCCTAACTGTGATTGTGGTTTTTTCCCCCTTCCCTGTCTGTGTGTTTTTCTGTCGAAAGCCAGTTCGTGAACTCAAGAGAAATGTATACCATTGGCTTGGCTGAGCTATTCTGTTTTATCATTTTGGAAAAACAGTGGGGCTATCTGCCACTGTCCCATTACCAATGCAAGAGGATGTTCTGGCAACAATAAAGCAAACTCCATTTGCACATTTGCTAATAGCTCTTCCACAAGCACTGTTGCTATTTTCTTGATAAACCCCAATAAATTAGCAGGATGGCAACTCTTGTGCCATTTACTTGCAGTTGATCAATAGTGCTCTTATACAATGCTTCGGTGGAAGCAGCAAGGAAGCGGCGTGTTGTTTATCATAGGACCACCATCCCCAACATTACGTTGCCGTAGCTGTGGCCACCTCTCCGCAGTCAGTAATGCTGTGTTCATCAGCTGAGCCCCAGAGTTGCACTCACTGCTGATTCAACTCCACTATCATCACAAGTATTATTTTTTGTGATAATATTATGAGGCAGTGTCTGTAGCAGGGGCTATAAAAGTGTTAAGGAGGGAAAGAGGAAGATGATTTATTGGCTTGAGCTCAGGGCTGTACCACGGGACTGCAAAGCAAGCCTGTGCTGGTCCAGCTTGTATTCATACTAGGGCTGGCTGGCATCTCTCTGTGTCAGGTTTGTAAGCACCGGGGATGACCCCCTGGGTAGGATGCCGGCGGAGCACAGCCATGGGCTACAGGCCTCGGGTCTCCGGTCTTCCCTCCCCAGAAGCACCCGCCTGGAAGGAAAGATGGGAGCGTGGCAGCCCAGGCAGCCCAAGGTGTCAGAGTCTTCTCCAGGGCATGTTGCTCACCTTCCAGCCAATGCATGGTTATACTGGGCTGATGGCTTCGTGCGCCTGACACAGTAAATACGCTGCACCTGAGGCCAGCGAGTGGCAGCTGCCTGGCACTGACTGTATGGCTTTCATCGCAAGGGTGCAGCTCTGTACTTTGCACACTATAGCAGGCAGAGGGCTTAACATTTTCAGTTGGGCCCACTCGTCTTTGCATGAAAAAGCTTCAACGTGCGCAGGCTTTTAGTCCTAACTGATAACTTTCAAGCATTTCAAGCCTCCCCCTGGGAAAGGCTGCGTGCCTACCACTCCCTGCAGAACCTTTGGGGCCAGCGGGACATAGCACTTACGGAAGTTGGACTGTGTGGGAATGGTTGGCCTTCGACTTCCATCCATTTCAGGAGATCCTGCAGTGATCACTGTGAACGTAAAAGCCTACCACAACGCTGTATGAGAAGATTTTCAAAGGTGAAGATGCTGCCAGTGGAAATAAAGTGAACTTCAGCTATGTAGAACTGAGTCTGCAACATGGGATTTTTCTTACAGAGAATTATTTCCTCCCTCAGTCTGATAGTCTGAAATGTTCCAGATTTCATTTCAGGGAAACATTCATTAAGCAGTCGTAGCCGGATATCTGTTAGGTAGTTGGTGAAACAAAGTTTATTAACTGATACATATCCAGAAATGTTATTAAAATCCAAGAATTTTATGTGATGCTGTATTGCTCAAATACCAGACATTGCTAGGCCCAAACATTTTAATACAGGCCAGGTCTCCAAAAATCATGGTTATTCTTTTAAGTGGAAATTGCGGTAAGCATGTTCAGCAGCAGCTATGAAAATAACGTGAAAATAGAAATATGTGATTTTCGGTTAGAAAAAAAAGTTAATCCAGCCTCTGTCATCTCAGGAATTAGATATTTCCCAAAATGTTTTTTTCCAATTTTGCATCTTCTTATGCTAGCTTCCTATTATATGATGAATTATTAGCTTGAGGGTATAAGAAGAAACTGGTAGTATCACCTGTGCTGCTGCTGGAAATCCAGTGTTCAAGAGCAACAGCCAATAACCCCACTGAAGTGCAGGAGAACAAGGAAATTTGCTGAAATATTGCTTTGCACCTTTTGTGACCATCAGCTCCTGTACAAAGCTGAGTACTGAATATTAGTCAACTATGTCCTTTGTGAAAGTCACTTAAAAGAAATTGCAGGAAGTGCAGAATCAAGCATCAACATTTACAATTTAAAAACCTGCTAGTAAAGTGAGTAAGAATGTGTATCTCTACTGGATCAGAGGCTTGACTTGCCAATGGGTCCGCTCAGCTGCTTTCATGGATCTTGTTTTAAGAATTTCTTATGAAGCCTCCATTAGACCTAAGAAGGGCTTTGAAAACTTATTTTTAGACAGTAAAGGACAGAAGGGATCAGCAGAACGATGGAGTCTGACCTCCTGCATAATCCTGCACCTCCTCCACAGCAGGACATGAGCTGCTTTTTGTAATGAGATGAAGTGAAGCCAAAATATGGAGCACAGGTTGCTGCGTCTGTTTGAATCTCTGTGTTGTGCATATGCCTCCCTGGATTTGGAAAATGACCCTGCAAAACTCAGGAGTAGCTAGACACATTAAATTTCTCTCCTAGGACAGTATAATAAACATTTCTAAGCCTGACACGCTCTGTGTGACACAGGAGAAAACCCACATTTAGATTTATTGCAGAAGTTACCGCTGGGTCTCAGAACAGTTGTGGTGGGTGAGGATCTTTGGCCAGGGACTGTACAAATGCAACAGGCACTGGGAAGCCTGTAGTCTACAGGCAGGCAGCAGCACAATGTTGAGATACACAAACTAACTTTAGAATAGTTGAATCAGACACTGGAAGTAATAGAAATACTGCTGGAGCACTGAACTGAGCAGCTGCTATTTTATATTACTGCTAATGTGAAAGAGCACTAAAGCATTTCAGGAGCTGATATAGAGACAAAAATCTATATATACAGCATGTTGATAAGTAAAGGGTGAAAACAGAAAGTAAAATGATTTCCCCTATTGCCATAGCTTAGTCACAAACCTACACTTAAGGAAGTGTCCTTAATGAGACATCAGGTTCCAGAAGGACCTGGACTGCAGCCAACTGCCAGAGAGAGATCACGAGAAGATTTGGAGATCATTCTGGAGGGAGCGACCGGAATTTGCTAAGGAAAGGAAATCAATCCAGACTGGCACTTATGGGGAGATGAACATCGCTCATGTAGGGGAACATCATCCAAGGATCCAAACCACCAGAAGCAGATAACTTACCATCTCTAGAAAGGAAGGCAGTTCATAGAAATTACCTATATATATACACATATCGGGTGCAAAACAACAGTGACAGTTTTTTAAGTGCATTGTCTTAAGAGGAGACCCCACAACTGGAGCTGTCAACAAAGGTGGACATGCCTTAATGAGGAATTCATGGTGAATCCTCCAGATTTCAGGATGATGGAGGTTAGATGAACCACTGGCAGCAACATGTTTGAGATGGCTCAGTCTCAGGACTGAGGACATACACACACATTCACAGGGAGAAAAAGAGGGAGATTGCTGCTCCCTGATACTGCCACAGATTACAGGAGTGATGTAGCTGCAACAGCGGCGGCAGGGTCATGCTCTGCAGCTTCTCTCCCTGGAGGTGTCAGGGAAGAGCCTGTGCTTCCAGACGTGCTAAGAAAAGGACAGAATCTACAGGAAATTGGTTGAACGCTTCTGTAGTCTATTCCACAGCAAATTAAAAAAATTGACTTCTTGCCTCCATAGATTTTACAAGTTCATTATTTTGTAGCTCATTCATATTAACTGTACGTATTATTGTTGTGGAGCGAATAGATCTAATGGGGACAGTTTCCTTACTATCATACATTACACAGCTGTAGAAAGAAGGAAAAATGCAACATATGAAAGAATTATAGTGAACCAATTCATGGAAACTTTGTTTTTGCACTAAAACTGAGGCAAGTTCTGTGTCTCAGTCTGCTCTATTAAAAACATTCTCAAAGCCTCACTTATGAACCTAAGCTCAAAATCAGCATTTGACTTCAGATTTCTTGAGAGGCCAGTTTCCTTCAACACCATGGGGAAAGAAAGGATCTTCTTGACTCCTGTGCTGCTTTCACCTGTGACTGTGTTACTTTGCTTCTCTTCTTCACCGTGTGATTGATTGCTTCTTCAGCGATGTCCTTCAGAGGAATCCTTTCTCCTTCCCTCCCCCCGCCCATTCCCTGCTAAGTTTCCAAGAGATGTCCTGGAACTTCCTCCGCTATCCCTTTGTTTTTCCATTCTCAATGAACTAATTCTTTGAAAGCAACAGACAAATTTGGAATTATCATAGCTTTAAGAGTCAGTGTTTTTCCAAACTCAGCTTGCAGACAGAATGAATTTATAGTACTGAAGGAGAACCTAGTAAATATTCTGTAGCAACTTTTTTTTAGGATTAATGATGTCTCCACAGTTTTACAGCATTGCTGTTAAAGCTGTGCTTGTAATTAAGGAATAGTGATTGTGCAAATTATTTAAGTAACCGAGTTAGCGAACTGAGGTTACTCTACAGTTACTGAGGTTAGAATTGCTGGTTCCTGGATATAGTGTTTAATCCTATGATTAGTCATTTTGAGTTCATTATTGGCTGTACCAGCCCCTTAAACTAGCTTTGATGCACATATTTTGTCTTGAAATTACATGCCCTTAACTCACAAAGATACTACTCTAAGTGATGAGAAGCGTTGGGATATTAGTGTAACTTTCAGTTAGGTTTTGAATTATGGCAATACATGAACAGGGAAATTTTTCATTGGCTAAACTGGCATTGGAAACACACTTGTACCATCAGTGTGATGCTTAAGAAGACGTTATACTGTTGACTTGATGTCAGCTTTTGTGGGTTGAGGCATTTTTTTTTTGATGGGAGTTTTGAGAATGGAATATAAATCTGTTTTAAAGATGAAATTGCTAGTTCAGCTACGGCCTTCCACAGTGGTTTTCTGTACTTGGGCTGCTTTTAAAATCTTCTTGTTATTTCAAATGATCTAAATTGGAATTCACTCAATAGCTTTTTTTAAAGAGCAAATGGAGGGCCAAGTCAGAGATGAGAGACTTAAACAAGGAAGTCCTGTCAGTTGCCCAGGCTGTAAAGCATTTTCCACAGAAGCAACTGCAATGTACGGAGCAACGCAGACAGTGGGGAAAGACTCCCTTGCCTCTGGGATGGCAGTGTCAGCGCCTGGAGCACGATCCCACGCCCCTCCCAGGAGTCTGGCCCTCTGCACTCAAGGTCTCTGGTCAGAAAGAGCTATTTGAGAAGCCTTGGCTGGTCTTGAAGCTCTTTGAGCAAAAGCTGGAAGAAGGCTCTGCAGAGGCTTCCCACTGCTGCTTGGGAGCGAGCTTGGTCTCCGCCTGGGACACACCGCAGTAGCGTTGCATCTGTGCTTGTGCCTGGCCACACACCAGACCCTGGCCCTGACTTGTGGGCTGATTTCTTTACCTCAGGCCTGACGCCTTATCGAGGACTTGCCTGGTGGTCTGGACTCTCACCTCACACAGTACGGTGGGACTGGGCTCTTGCTGGTGATACCATTGCCTTTGCCGGCCTTGTCACCGTGCTTGGCTCCCAGCTCCCTTTCCTCCATGGAGCAGCCCACTCTTGCTGCTTCCTGACATGCAGGGCCAGAGAGCAGCATAGCACATCCAGATAGGACACAACTATGGAAACACTGCCCTCCAAAACCCTGTGAGTGAGGCTGATAGATACCAGAATTCGCATTCTCTGAGAGCAGCTCATTGATAGTGCTATTTTCAAGGCTGAAAAGCAGAGGAGAAAAATCAGAGACCCTGTCCTTTGAAAAACATTGCAAAGATCAAACAAAAGAGTTACGTTACTTCTGGCTTGCTCAGGCAGTCCTTGATTTTTGCTTGCTGGCTTCCATTACTGGCTGGTCCTTCAGTGACTGCTTTTCAAAACTGCATTTGGAAGTCTTTGTCACAGGATGCTCTGGAAACCAAAAATATAAATAGCTTCAAAAAGGTTACAAAAATAAAAGAAAAATCCATAGGCCCACCTCAGGAAATCATGGAGCCCTCAGTGGTGGAGGTGGGAAAGTGTAACAGGGGAAAGGTAATTCTGCACTTGTGTGGCTTCTTAAATGCTTTCCCTGTTCAGCCATCATGGACCATCCAACATTGGAAACAGACTACTAAGCTTTGATTTCACTGAATTAATCTGTTCTAATGCTTTTATCATGCAGTATTCTTTGATGTGGATAACATTCTGGAATGCTAGAATAATACTCTTCCACTTGTGAATTCTGGTGGCACTGACACCCAGGAGCTGTTGCTTTTGCAAGACTTCTGGCTTTGTTTCTTTCATAAGTGATTTGATGCCACTTACATACTTAGTTGCTGAGACCAACACAGAGATGCTGTTGGGTCTTTCCTCACCTGAGTTTTTGCAAGAAGTCAGCAGATCCTGACAAGTTCTCCTGGGGAACAGCAGGGGATTAGGTGAGTATGTACTTACCAGAACTTACTTGCTTCTTTAGGCATGCAGGCACTATGTAAAAGGTTGCTACCTACTTGTCCATGAGATGTTTGGAAGATAGTGTGGCCCACTTCTGTTACTCAGCCTCCCAGGAAACTTGTAGCTTCTGGTCACAAGAGCTCTATGTGTGTATTCCTTTCCTCTGTATGGTGTGTGAGGGGGGACTGGAGAGTAGGGGGGATCAGAAAGTAAAAATGGCTGTCTTTTACCATTCTTTTTATTTTTATAACAATATATTAAGATGATACACTGGCAAGCAACAGCTAAATTTCAGGCGTGGCACTGAAGTACCGTGAATATCAAAAGAAGACTGAGAGTCAAGCACCAGTGAAGTAGAAATGTTGTAAGGTTCAGTCATCATGGATATCATGGGTCATGTTGCGTACCCCTCAACCACACTCCTCAATTGCTGCAAAAGCCACTGGTACCCTCTCTTGCATTTTTATACTATTTTTTGTAATCTGGAAAATACATTGAGGTTCATGTGAGATGCTGCCATGGCTCAGTGCCTTAAATAGTAGCCATAAAAAAGGACATGCAAGGATCGAATCCTTGCTGGGAGATAAAAGTAACGATCCATCAAATTAGAAATGTGTTGGCAAAACATCTTGTTTTCTTGGTGTATGTGACAGGGCCATAGTCAGTTGCTTAGTAATAACATAAGAGCATGAAAACAGTGCTGAAGATGTACCCTAGTGTTGTTTTGGCTGAGAAATATGGCTCCTGCTTTCAGGTGTATCTTTCTCTATTGCAACATGTACAGCATCTTTGCTGTACAAAGTTGTAAGATTTGCTTTGTGGTAGAGTACAACATTTATTGCAGCATATCCTTTTCTGGCTTGATTTTCTCTGATTGCTGTAAGGGTTTTGTGAAATGGTACATCAAATGGAAGCCATGTCACTTGTGCTGTCCCTCTCTCTGCAAGCTAATTAAAGTAGGTTGGAAAGAATCAAAGGCCTTAAACAATCAAAACGTAAATAACTGGGGCTGCCCAGAACAGTTGTTGCAGTAAATGTTAGGCACCAGGAACAGGTATTGCTATTTGAATATCTAAATTGCCTTAGCAGACATTCTGAGGCCATTAAAGGCACTCTGTCATCCCTCTGAATGATCGTTTGTTGGTTGCTTTTTTTTTTGTTTGGTTTTTAAATTACCGGTCTTCTATCTTCTTACCATGTAATTGAATTAAAACCTATATATATATAAGATTTGAAAGCTACACAGCTTAAAAATACAGGCTGGATTTTAAACTGTTATTATCTGGTTAGTCTTACTGAAGTGAATATACCCATGCTCATCTACCACAGGCATAAAGCTGGAGGAATAAGAATAGTCTTGTTTTCAATTTTTTTCTATGTAAAAATATGAAGATCAGAAGATTGCATTTTTTTCTACTTTTGTTAAATGACTTTGCAAGTTCAGACTTAATCTATTGGCTGCTAGGCTTAAAAGAGATAATACTCAAATGCACGTGAAGCTGGTTATATAAGCCCGTACTGCTTTTATCCCACAGACATTAGTCTTTCCTGTGGTTTGTTCAATTCTCTTCATGGATTTATAAAGATCTATGAAGATCATCTCTTCACAGATGTGAGGGTATTTATGAGTGCAGTCAGCCTTATTCTTGAAGTCACAAAGGGCAAGAGTAGCATTGCAGTACCGGTCTGTAGTTCTTAATCTTAAGTCACAAGTGGCAGTGTTGGGCTCACTGATACCTAGTTGGTCAAGGAATTTTGTTGCTATTAAAAGTTCCCATTAAAAGCAGCCTACTTCAGTCTGCATATGGAACCACAGGAAAAAGCTTTTTCAGTGTGAGGGTGACCAAGCACTGGCACAGGCTGCCCAGGGAGGTTGTTGAGTCTCCATCCTTGGAAATAATCAAAAGCTGTCTGGACAAGTTCCTGGGCAGCCGACTCTGGGTGGCCCTGCTTGAGCAGAGAGGGTTGGACAAGATAATCTCCACAGGTCCCTTTCTACCTCAACCATTCTGTGGTTCTGTAACCTTAACAAAAAAAAAAAAAAAAAAAAAAAAAAGGCTTTGTTGGTTTTTTCCCACTTCAAACTGAAATTTGGAAATGTGTGGGTGTTTGTAGTGTGGAAGTTCAATGTCAGTAACACTGTTTGCCAGGTTTTGGAAAGGAAGCCAGAGAATTTGCTCAGCCATGTGTAGTGAGATTTAGTTCCAGATTAAGAAGCCTACATGTATATGTGAGGAAAATGTCTAAACTCTGGTCAGCATGGTCAACATATAGTCAACAGGGTTGGTTGGTAGCAAGAGTGATTCAGGCCTCCCTAGAGTGAAAGCCTATGGGGCAGTGAGCTGAGTCCCTCTGTGGACTTCAGCGAGTACAGCAGGAGCATAGATACCTCCCACACCTAGATTCTTATGTTTTAATCTCTAGCTGCGTCCCACTCAAAGCATCTCATTAAAACCAGATAGCATGCACACTGGAAAATGTATCTACTCAAAGTGGAATTTGGCTAAAATAGGAAGGGTAGCAGGAAGGGTCTTCTTGTAAAAAAATATATAATGACCCAGGGTCTTTGATTAGTCAAAGGACTGTATTTTCACCTTTTCAGAGAGACTGAAACTTTAGCAGCAAATTGTACTCCATGCACTACTTGGACATAGATTTGCTCAAACAGATAGGTTTACTTGCTCCAACTACTGGTGTGAGTAACAAGAGAAAATGTCTCTGGATGAGCTCTCAATCTTTTATTGTGTTTTTTGATAAAAATGCATAATTATTATATGTGTTGGATAACTTTCAGATACCCAGAATCCTGTACCTCCTGGTTCTATTTATCAGCCTCACTCCCTTAAATGTATCCAACATGAAAAATGGACATTTCCAACTGTGCAGCCATTAAAAACAGGCAGAAAACCTCCTCCATACCATATAACTCCAAGGAGTTCTACCTGGTTTTGGATACTTAAAATCCAACTCATCACTGAATCATGGACATATATGATGGCCTACTAGAAAATCTGACTTCTGTATACACAAAATACAGGGAGAGATTTCCCTGTGTACTCGGGGAGAAGACTTCCATTGCTTTTGGGATGACTGAAAGTTTAGATTCAATGCCCCATACTAGACACACTGAGGTGAGTTCTGCATATATTTGTTTTATTGTTTGTATGTTCTGACTGAGAGGATTGTGAGTTGCACTGCCATTTTCCTACTGGAGCAGGAGGTAGTGAGAAACAAACATGCATTTCATTATCCATCATCTAACAAACTACCAATCTCATGGTTTGCTTTTCCTGAAGCGTACAGGCCTTACTTCTTTGTCTCTTGGCTGGGTGATACCTACTCAGCTATGAAGGAATCCCTTCAACTGCACGAGGAATAAACTTCAATTTAATATTGCAGCAGAATAGAAAAATCTTAATGTTTTTCTCCACCATCAAGGAGGTGATTTCTGCATTAAAACTCTTATCTATTACACTGTGCTAATTATATCACAAGATCTTGAAGGGGTTCTCTTACTTTTTTTGTCTTCCGTTGATAAGTAATCTTTGTACTAAAAAGCCCTATCATAATACTGTGTTCCTTCAGTGACAGCATGCTGACATCCAGTGCCAGCAATGCAAACAATTAGCATCAGGCTGGGATACTGAGCCTTACAATATGTAAAGAAGCACTTTGTGAGTCAGTAAATGGAGTTTTTCATAGACTGAACACAATTACTATATGAAATAGTCTTCGTATGAGGGGAATGCATCCTGCAAGTCTGATTTAATACCACATCAGTTGATGTTAGATCGGACCCTAACTACCTAAATGCAGTGTATGGAACAGTAAGTCTCACTGTTACGGTCCTTGAGGAAGGCAGGTGTATTATACATGTGAAGATGATGAACCAGTGAGAGTCGTGTCAAGAACCCAGGTATGAAAAAATATTTTCTTTCAAACGAGGGGAAGCTCATCTGTTTACTGAGCAGTCCCACAAAAATGTAAAAGGAGTTGAATTTGGAACAAGCTGGTCACCTGCAGGAAGATGGTTCCAGGTTATAAAGATGTAAATCTGGGTGGAAGTACCCTGCGTTTCCCTGACTGCTTTAAGTGAGGGAAGCAAGATGTGGGGTGTGCATATTTATCTCTCTAGTGAGAGATAAATATGATATGATCAGAAAATGAACTGTAGTGATCTAAGATGGGACTGAGGAGAACTTGAGATCAGATATTAACTATGATGAGGATTTAATATAGCACCAGAGCAAAAAGCCTCTGCGAGGCTGGTCACCAGCTCACAACTGGTTTGTTCTTGCCTGTTCTAAGCATCTCAGAGAGACAGCTATCCTCATATAGGCTGTTAGTCTTCTCTAACTCAGAGATTATTTCTGTGTGGGGGTTTTGAAAACCAAACAGACGAGGTGTATATTCCATCTGGTCAGACAAGCTTCTTGATGACAAAATCATGTGCTTCTCAGTGGTCTAGGTTGGCAAAAATGGTCTATTATTTCCCTTAGTTATTCATTCAGGAAGTGTCTTGTATTGTTGCATTTATTTGTTTTTTTACAAGATCTGGAGGTGGGGTGCGGGGTTGGGGCAGAAAGGAAGGAAGAAAAGGTGGCCCTAGAAAGTGTTTGAAGATTCCAGGAATTTGGTAGGCTGGACTTGTTAATGCTTGTGAAATGATTTTTGACACAGCCTTTCAGATGAAAAAATGAGATATTAGAAGGATGATAGTCTTTTATCTGCTGAGGAAGACGGATGGGTATGACTTAAGATGTCACGGATATGAATGGGTGCTATAAAGGGATCGTTCTAATGACACGCTTTAAAGACAACTGTCAGGAATAAATTATTCTTCTTTTCTGATGATACTGATGATAACGTACTCAAATTCCCCACGACACATTTCCTCACCTAAAGTTAAAAGCTTTTCCTAAAATGTTTAATGGGCGCAAATGGCTTTGTTGTGCATTTCCACCTCCATGAAAAACATCGGGTAGTGGCTTACATAAGAGCACTTTTGCCTGCAATTAGTGTGTTTGCATACAAGTACACAGGCTTTGATTAAGCAAAGGAAAGTACTTAAGCGCATGTGTAAGTAAGTACCTTTCAGTGGTGGAGTAATGAAACTGAGATATGAAAGAAGAAAGCACGACTTCCGACGTAACAGAGCTGAGAAGAAGAGCGGTTTGAGCAGCCGATCAGCTCAAGACTCCGGTGGGGTTTGAGATGAGCTGTATGTAGCTATCTCCAGAGAGAGCTGCGCAAAAGTCACATCCCACCTGTGCAGCCCGAGACCAGTACCACAGTTTGCTTGTTCTGAAGGAGCAGCACTGGGAACAGAGGGAAAGAAAGACAGAAGGCCAAAAACACTATGGGAAGAGGCAGGGACCTGTCTGTAGGTATCGACCAGCAGCTGCAGAGCGGCTGGCTGAAGAGCCCTAGAGGTGAGGGCCCTCAGGCTGAAGAGAAGCTGACCACCTTGCACTGAACTGTTGCCAACTCCTCCTCCCTAAATTGCCTGTGACTCTCACATTCAAAGTGTGTGGCTGTCTACTTGCAAGTGGTTCGGTGCTGTGAGGCTACAGGGGGAATGTCATGTCTACACGTGGGCACCAGTTTGCTTGGAGAAGTCAACAAACCCGCATGCTTGAACATGCCTGAGGGACCACGGCGGTGGGTGACCCATGCTGGGGCAAGGACACACCTGAGGGACTGTGGCCATGGTTGACCCACGATGGGACAGGGATATTCCTGGGTAACTGTGGCTCATGAGCGACCCACATTGGGAAAGGGAAACTAAGGAACAGCATGGCAGGAAGCCATTAATCGTAGAATGTTAGAAAGAAACTGTAATTCACACTACTTCAGCCTCCTATGTTCCCATTGCCTCACTGGACGAATTTTGGTGCACTGAGATTAAAAAAAGGTGAAAATTAGGGTACTTGAGAGCAGGATGGGGGAGGACAGGTGTTTAAGTAGGTTTTTGCTCAGTGGTTTCTGTCTTTTTTTTCCTCACTACCTGAATCAGTGATTGTAGGTTTGTGTTGATTGGCAGTAAATTAAGTCAAGTAAAATTTCCCGACTCGATGATGCTTTACCTTCAACAGACTGGTACAAGAAGTGATGGGCTAAATTGCAGTAAGGGAATTGTAGCCTGAGCATTTGGAGAAGTTTTCTAACGGTAAAGGAGGCTGATCACAGACTGGATTGCTGAGGGAGGCCGTGGAGCTCTGGAGGATTTAAGAGCAGATTAAATGAACTTCTGTCAAGAACAATTTAGAAGTTGTTGATCCTACCTTTGGGACAAAGGCGAATTAGATGACCCTCTTGAGGTGCTGCTGAGCCCTGTTGCCTTTGATTTCTATGACACTGACATGGTCTTGTGTACCCCTGGGAGAAAAGAGGATACTGAGCTTAATTAGGTGGTTTCAGTCAGCAGGAGGTGTTTTCTGAGGAGAGATGGCTTGAGACGGAAGGCTGAGGATGTTAAAGAGGCGAAGGGTGCAATTAAATGAGATTATATAATGCTGTATTTGTAATTAAGTTGACATAAAAGTGAATCTTTTTTCATTTGACCTAGCACTGACCACGCATCTCAGAACAGTCTTCCTTAATTCAATGTATATTAAAAACATTGGAGCCTCAAGTGCTGTTTAGGTGGCTCTGTGGGCGGGGAGGTACTGGCCTGGATGGTACTTAAGGTGGTATTGAGCCATTGTGGATGCACTCACAGGCTCCTCAGGCTGCAGCTGCTTTAGCCAGAATGATTACCAACTCCAGCTTCAGCTTGACTGTACATCCTCAGTCCCAAGACCTTGCAGCACTCCTGTCAAGGACAAGCACGATTTCATCCTTCTGCCTACTACATTAATGCAGATAGCTATTTTGAGGTTAAGGCCAGGCTGGCTTTGAACTGCAACCGGTAATTAACACCTGGATGGAGCTCTGCTTTATTTGCAGGTGATTGAGGTATTATTATTAATTATTAAACCATTTATTGTAATATTTAATTATTTCTCCCCATTTTGTGATGAGCAAGCATTGCCATTATTGCCTGTAACCAAATAACCATCCCCATTTATCACACTAATTGTGGCTTAATGAGGAAGGACCTGGGACTGAGGGAGTTGTCTACCCTGAACAATTCTGGAATGTAGCTTCCTCTGGTAGAGAATACAGGCTGTGATAATTAGGTCTGCTAGGTGCTATATTTATCATGAAGCTTAAATGCACTTAAAAATTCATCATACGGTGGTAGGCTTACAAAACACAATGAATTGCCGTAGTAAATATGGAAATATGAAAATAGAGTATGAACAGATAGAAGATCACTTCCTCTTGCATAGTTTTGCCACACAAGGGGATAACTCCTTTTCTCTCCATTGTACATGAAACTGGAAGAAAATCACGGCAAAAATGCTGTGTTGAATTGCACGTGGCTTTGGGAGGAAGGCTGGGTTTTGCTTGCTTATGCTTCCCTCTTGGTTCCCTCCCTGGCCCAGCAATATTTCACTGGATGCATTTCTGCAGAGCCCTTGGATTTGCACTGTACCCTTGATAATCTGTGGTGTTTATTAGAAGGGAGCAGAATACTGGACCTGAGATCTGATTTATGGATTAAAAGGAAAAATGTAGTCTGCTACAAAGCAACTGTCTGTCTGCAGATAATTACTCTACAGATAAATAAATCATACTCTTTTTCTCCTATTTTTATGTTTTATCATGAAATTACGTCACAAAGGTTTTAACACAATAATGTCTGTACAACAGGAAAAACCCATTTGAATATTCTGGAGACAGTATCCACTTTAGTTTAATACAGTGGATAATCTGAATAGTCAATAAATATACATGTGACTACAGGTTGTTTTTGAAGTTCTTCTGAGAGAACAGCAACCAATAACCTCTGCAATCAGAAATAGTGAGAAGCTGAAGTTTTCTTTTTTTCTCTATGCTCAGTAATTTCTACAATAGCTCTTAAAATGATGTCGTATTAACTATTCGGTATTAATCAATATTGACAGGAGTATTTCTTGGAAGAATAAAGTGAAAACTACTTTAGTTTTTCAAAGCTGTTTTTATAGCACTTGGTTGCCTGTTTGTTTTTTAAAGGTAATATGGGCAGAGGAAAGAGAAAGAAATGTATTTTAAATGTTCATAGCTAGCTTGGAAGATGCAGAGGGGACATTTGGTGAGTAAAACATTCACACTACTCAAAAGCAGCAGTAATGTTGATAATTGCAGGTTCCAATCTGGATTAGTAATATAGGCACTAGTCTGTACATAGCTGCAGGTGAATTCAGTCCAGTGTTTAGGTGTTGGGAATAAAGAGAAAGAAACACCTTTGTCTAGCATGAAAGCTGGAAGGATGGTATCAGTGAATGCGAAAGGCACAGATAAGACTATTTTTCTATTATTCCTCTCTTATAATGGTACCTTCACTGAGCTTCGATAGGCTTTTCATCATTTCTTTCATTTGCAGATGCAGTCACCCACATGTTGGAGTAACTAACGGGCATCTCACCTATCCCTGCTGGTCTTGACTGCAGATTTACATTTCCACCTTCTCTCTCACCTCCTTGCAGTGCCGCTGTTGCCTTGGCATGGCATTGATCCAAAACACACCCACGAGCTCTTGAACCACTCCTGCCTCGGTTTTGGTCGCAGAGGATGTGTGTGATGTAAAACAGGATGTCATTCCTGGGGACCGTGCTCTCCTCCGTGCCGGCTGAGCAGGAGGAGAAGGGCTTCGCTTAGAGTACGCACACCTAGCTCCAGCGTGACAGGTTGCCATTCAATTGTAATTCTGGTCCAGCCTACAGGTTGGGTTTTTTTCCTTGTAATAGTTGAAATATGGCATCATTGCAAGGGAGAACCACAGAAAAAATGTGACAAGACTGATTCTTGTGAAAAGGTGACTTCAGTGTCCGCATACAGAAGAAGTTTCACCTTGCTTTGTTTAGCTCAGGATTTCATGGCCGGTGTGACAAGCGCAGGACTCCCCTGGGTGCTCCTGCAGGTGGCCATGCGAAATCCCTTCGGAGGCTGGAGCTGGGTAAAGAGTGGTGTGCTGGTCAGCCCTTCTCCTAATTCCAGCAGAGGAAATAACTCTTATTTTGGGACACAAAGCCTATTTAGGTAATCCTTTTGAAAGCAAGTGAAGCCTGTTTGTTTTCAGGGAACGCTGAGGGGAACACTGATCAGATGGCAGAATTAGGCTCTCAGTAACGCAGGGAGACATTTTTGTCTTCGTCTCTCAATAGATTTATCCTCTAGTGTCCTTGTTCACCGTTTCAGTCTTACTGTGCTGTTTTGACAGTGCGTGATACATAGGTGAAGCCACCCGTATGACAATGGTAAAGGTGTCCTGTTATGTGCATGACTGACTACAATGTGAAGTTTTGAAACACTAGACTGTGATGATGAGGACATGAAGAAAGCTCTCTTTCTCCTGTGTTGCCACAGTAGTCTGAGTCACTACTTGGTAGGAACTGGGACTGGCCCCTCAGCTAAGAACATTTATTTGCCATATGATTGTGAAAGTGGCTCAAAACCTTGGGGACGTGAAGAACACATTCTGTTCCTGGACCTTGGAAGAAATGGGGTGATCAGTAATAATTCTCACCCGACTGAGAGAGAGTCCATGCCTGCATCCAAATGTTTTGGACATGGATAGCTATTTTCTTGCTACCTTGAGGTCTGGCAAATGTAATACTCTGCTTTAATTTGGTTAAAGGTCTGAGAATATTCTGGATATTGAAGCTGTGTGGTCCTATCATTTTCAAGGTGGCAATCAGATGAAAGCATGCGATATCTGTGCTGCATATGCTGCTGGTTTCTGCTCTGGAACATCTTAGACTAGCCACATCCTTCTGGCAAAGTAGGCTATGTGTTTCTGTTTGCATATCAAAAGCTACGGTTAGCTCTCTCTGGCTATGTATTACTTTGACATGAATTTTAGAAAAGATGTGCATATAGATCACAGTGATGGGTACTTTGTAATGCCTGTCTACCATGATTCAGTTTTAGAGTTTAGATTTGGAGCATTATCTCTAAATATATTGTTTGAAGTACCTTGGAGCCACCTCCTAAAAGTTGTGTTACCATTCTCAGGCGTTACTATTTTCTCTCAGTCTGGAGAGATGGTAATCAATCAACAGTATAACAACATGCTATAAGCCTAAGTTTCTACTGATTCAGTAAAGATACTCAGGTCGTTTGTTTGCTTGTTTCTTACTAGATTTTTTGTTTCCTTGACCTTTGCTGGTGAGTATCATGATTTATTTGGCATCCCCTCACCTCATGTCCCGCTCATGCTGTAAAATGTGCATCTTTCATCAGTGCTGACGGGAACTCCAGTTCTTGGCCGGGATCCATAATCCCAGGATCAGAGGGGGAATATTTACTGCATTTACTCTTCAGTGTGGTTTTTGTGCTCAGAGGAGTGTGTATATGCATGTCGTCATTCTTGGAAAGTTTTTAGACAAGTGTCACACTCCTCCATGAGGGTGAAATATGGAGCTGTATATAGCTGCTGTAGAAGAATAAGAGAGAGCGATCAGAAAGGTTTCAGGCTGGCAGCACAGCAAAGGCTTCTGTTTCCCAGAGGATGCACTGCCTTGCCGTGGGCTTCAGCCCTGACTGGGAGGTCAATAGCCATGCCAATTCAGTCAGGGGGATTCCCCAGGGGGCTGCACAGCTGCTGTTTGTTACTGTCCTGTCTCCTCCTGTACTACTTGCTCTCTCCTCTTCTTGTTGTGGTGGGTTTTAGGTTTCTTTGTTGCCCTTCCCTTCCCTTCCCTTCCCTTCCCTTCCCTTCCCTTCCCTTCCCTTCCCTTCCCTTCCCTTCCCTTCCCTTCCCTTCCCTTCCCTTCCCTTCCCTTCTTTTTCCTTTTTAAACTACTCACTGCTCTTCAAGTACTGTCAAGAAGGGAGAGAAAATGTTTACCAATTTGAATTTTGGTATTTTGGTTACATTTGAAAATTTTGAAATATGTTGTGTTTTGTTTCCCTCATAAGAACAGAAGTGGTGTATCGTTCTCGCATTCCTTCACATCGTCAGCAAATGCACAAATTCAAATGTCAGTACCCAGAGGGAAGAGCAAGTGCCTGGAAATGTGGCGGTGTAAGTAAGCAGCATTGTTGGTAAGCAGCCGCTGCTCAAATTGAACACTGCAATTTTGCAATGCAGCCAGGAGTGCTGCAAGAACTGGCTGAAGAGCTCTCCAAACCACTCGAGTTCAGCAACTCTAGGAGTGTTACAGAAGATACAAGGGACACAATAAAAGCTAATGTTCTGCCTGTATGTTTATAAATTAACAAGCTGCACTGGGTAGCTTTAAATTGGTTAGCTTTTTATCAGTTCTCAACAAATCATGAAAAGACTGATAACAATCAATGTAAGCCATAATCCCTTCATTCTAATGAATCCTATTCAACATGGTTTTATAATAAACAGTTAATTTATTTCTTTGATATCAGTTTTAATTAAATTACAAATCTGTTTGATAAAGGCAACACTGTTGTCACAGACTCCAGTAAAACATCTGACTTTTGGCAGAACAACGTTCTGATTAGAAAAATAATTACTGCCAAGTGAAATCAATATAGCATATACTAAATGAATTAAAATGTAATAATTAAGATGTTCCAATAAGCAAGTTCAGATGCTCAGTTTGAAATGGCTATGCTTGTCCTTAGCGAATGTGGGAGATGAAGGCGGTAGAGTAAGGAAGCTCACATTCTTGTCTGCAATTTTTTTTTTAAATTTTTACCAGCGCTGAACAAAATAATTACTGACGAAGTTTCAGAGAACGTGAAGTTAATGAAGAGTTAAGCAAAGGCAGAAGAGTTATTTAGAAGTAGCAGGGTCATCACGGGAGAAGCTGGGCTCCCCGAAACGACGGGTGAACCACAGCCAGAGTGTGGGGACACCCACCAGCGAGCAGTGCTCGCTTGCCCGGTGTGGCTGGGCAGACTCGGGGGCAATCGCTCAGGGTCTAGGGAGGAGCAGTGACTGTGAGCTCGAATTGAGCTCCCATTACAGGGCGGTGCCAGAAATGACAAATGAGGTCCTAGCAAATTTCAGTGGGCTACATATTGAATGAAAATACAGCAATGCTATTACTGTTTTGGCATTAATGAAAGTACTGCCAGAATACTCTGTGCAATTGTGTTGTCCACATACTTTAAAAAGTATGTTGGCTAGCTGCGAAGAGTTCAGAAGAAAACTACGAGGCTCTTTTCTGCCACTTCATCATAGTCTGTCTTGCAAGGAGAGAGAAAAAAGAAATCCAGTTCACTGCAGAGGACATTTAAAAGCAGACATAGTGCCTATGTAGCAAGAAGCTGCCTCACGGTAGAAGTCTGATGAATTTAGGAGATACATTGGGAATGGAGCATTGGAAGCTGAAGCTTGGGAACTGCAGTGCAAGTTTCTAGCAGTGAGGGCGTCAGCTGGAGTAACAACTTATTGGTCCTTTCAAAAAATTATGCATTTTCCCAGTAAAGACTTCTGGACTTCAGCTTTAATTATGAAATCATCCAGCAATTCTCATCCTGACATTGTTTGTTTTTTTCCCCAAGGCTCTAAGAGTAAAGCCTGCAGTCCCTATTTTCCTGCCCATTACCTTGAAATGATGTAAAAAAGTCATACAGTCTTTTTGATTTGTGATAATTTCACATGCTTTTTTTTGAAATTATGCAAATTATTTATTCAGGTATCTTGTACTAGTGCGTAACTCGTCTGTCTAACAACAGAAGTAATTTAAAGCTAATACAGTTACATCCTTTCTTTTTCTCTGTTGATTCCAAACCTAAACTTTTCTCATTTGTTTTCAATTTAGCGACTCTGTGAAGAAAATGGTAATAATTAATTTGTGTTCACGAAAGTGATTTAATTGCCATGGTTTTCATTGTAAGTGTAATTGCCATGGCATTTCTATTTTCAAGCTGCTCAGATGCACTATAACTTTCATGTTGTTTCCTTGCCTCTTTGTATTCTGCTATGGTTTCTCAACAGCGTAGTGGGGATACTCTTTCAAAAGTAAATCTTAGGAAAAAGCTCATGTATGTGCGTCAGCTTCTCCTTTTTTCTGATTAAGGGCGTGTGTAGGTTCAGCATGTTGCCACCTTTTGCTGTATGAACGGGAGAGGAAGCAATTCCATGAAGGACTTGTTGGCAGCTGTTGCTAGTGGTTGGACCTATGTGCTTTGCGTGAGTGATACTGTATTTGTGTAATTTACAGCGGGAGAAGAGGGTCTCACATTCAAGTATGCAGTGATTCATGCCCAAATGAGAACAGATTTCTTAGGGAAGAAAGTGATACCCTTTTCCATTATTTCATGGCAGTTTTGCAACATTTTTTTGCCATCTTTAAAACATTTCTGGCACAAAGCTTATCTGCCAGCAATTTTCAATCCGTGACCCTGTTGTTTATCTCTCGGATTTACTGCAAGTTTTCTGTAATTAGTATTCCCAGCCTCTGCCTGCTAATACAACATCCATAGTTCCACAAGCTCCAGCATTAGCATATTTTATAAAACTGTGGGACTCTGCAATAAACTTGTCCCTTCTGTCTTATCACAAATATTTATCCCAATTCTCTTCATAAAAATTCTGTGTCATCTGTAGTTCTGTGCTTACAAAAATTCCACTGGAAAAACACACACACAAACCAACTAATCAAAAAAAAAAAAAACCCTTCCAAAGGGTTTATAGGAGAGATGTTTATTCCTAACTAAAATTATTCCTTTATGCATACCACACTTATTTAATTAAATTATTAATAATGGCAATTATGTACTTGAGGAGAAAAAGCAACTATATAACCTAATGTTATAACCTAATGTTTGAAATGTTGCTTGTATAGTTCTTCACCTTTGTTACTGGGCTTTGCTAGTGTCTCTGTGATGTATTGGAAGGACACAGTATACTTTTGTGATCGCTGGCATATGCTAATTACCCTGTCTTTTCAGAAAAACTGACCCAGCTTCTTGTTAGGCACGTTGACTTTGTCTAAATCAGGGATATAACCAGGGATTTTTCTTTTGCTTTGCTTGATTTGCAGTGCTTGGAAATCTGCAGTGAGAAATCTGCAGATCCTGCTGATTCACTCTGGCAGATGCTAATAGGTAACTGCATCCTGTCTGCAAGGGTTTGGGATGGACTCAGCAGGATGCAAGCAAAATTAAATTAGGTATGGCCAGCTTGAATAAAGGGATCCTTTTTTCTTCTATTTTAAACACCAGAACAAGCACAACAAATATGAAGGCTTTTTATATTGAATGTATTAAGGGCAGGTTCAGTAGGACACGTGTTTGCAGGATTCTTCTTAGCTAATTAAAACCAAAATTATTTAAGGATATCCTGATCCCATTGAAGACAATACTACTGCATCCATTAAAGCCAGCGTTTTAGCCTTACGCTCCATAGGAGTACCCATGCAGTGTTATGCACCTTCTGGTAATGATCATCAGAAAGAACATTATCTGCTAATTCAACGACTGGTAATATCAGTGCAGTTGGCAGCAAGTGCCATGGTGTTATACAAGATTGGCCATATAAGAAGCCAAATCAGAACATCAGATCTCTGTGTTCTTTCCCATTGGAGCTGGTGGCGGAGCTTTTAAATATTTATTATTCTTAATAGACGCAAAAGTCTGCAGATGAACTAGGTATTGGCCCAGATAGCAGATCACTGCATAGCAGCCCCTGCCCAGCTTCTCTGCATCGTGCTTCTGTGCTGCACAGGCAGGAATTTTTAAATGTGATGTTTGCAATATAGCATCGAGGCTCCACCACGCTGCCAACCTGTTAAAAATGTAATGGTAAGGAAGCAAAATTTCCTGTGACTTCTTGTGAATTTTGGGGTTTAAATCACTTTACATTTACGATCATGAACTCTAATGATGGAGTGCTTGACTTGTTGATCAGCATGAAAGAAAAAATATATATGCCCCTCAAAATATCCTTTCCACACACTTGAGTTTAAAATTCAGTGTGTTGTTGCCCGGTGATGATTTCATCTTTATTGTAGGGAAACTAAGTGAAGTCGTCTTATCCAGTTTAGCTATGGCCTTTTTTTCCCAGGTGGGTCATGAAAACAGCTCTACAGTGGCAACTATTTGAAAATATTATCTCTTTTCCCCACCCCAAAATGTTACGGAGGATTTACTGGGTAGTTTTATTTGCTTCAGCAAATACCTGCTGCACTTAAGTCATAAGACACTGAAGAAATACTGCAGTAGAGCCCTTTTTATATCACCAACAATATAACTGCATTGTCAATTACTCCTGAAACAGTGCTGGGGAGTTTATGGGAGGGTTGTGAATTGTACTGGAATCACTGTTTTGGGATTAATTTCTCTTTCAAATCCCAATAGGGAGGGATGTTCATACACCAAAAAGGGATTAAAATGTGTTGTGCTCTTTTGTGGTACAAAGAGAAAAGAATTAATTTCCAAAGGGGTTACTGCTGATTTTCTAGAGAATGTCCATGCAAGTGTTGCAAATATATGATGTGATGCTACGTAGCCAACAGTGGATTTTGGAACAGCTTTGATCCTTTTGCTCTATCTCTGGGACTGGAAAGTAGGATTTGCTAGATGATAGCACTCCTATACTTTGAAATGGCCTGAATTTTTTAAATAGTTCAGAATGTATTTTCTTCCCAGCATGGATCAGAAGAGAGCTGCCTGTAACTCAGTCGTTAGCACACCTGGGAGTGTTTGGAGAGATCCGTGTTCCAGTCCCTATTCTGAATCACGTCCCTGTGCAACTGGCTACTGTGAAATCTTTTTCTCTCTTCCTTTAGGTTCACAAGAAAATAATGTATTATTTGGGGAAAAAACCACTTCATTGAACCTCATGTTTCCCTGTTAAAGGTGGGGCTTTTTAAGCAGTTGCCATTTTTTCATAGAAGAAATTCCAACCCATTCTAGCTAAAACAAATTTAAGACTGTGCAAGTTGTTTTCACAGAGCCTGATTATTTGCTCTGTCCCTTGAAGCCCTGTATCCTCAATTCATGTGAATATATACGGAAGGGCAGCCACATTCTGAAGCAAAATCCTGTAATAAAGGCATGTGTGGGAGGAGGTGGATCATTTTCACTGATCTTTTTGTCTCTTTTTATTTTGTTGTCACCGACTCTTCAGCTATAGCAACGGTGCTGAGTGTTGATGCCATAGCATGTTGAAGAGATGTTCTGGACATTAACTTTGCTTCAATCCGTCTTCATTTCCTGTAGAAAATGGATTGTTACCTGTGCATAGTTTTGTAACCTACTCCCGAAGTTACATTTTATCTATATATCTTACCTGTAGGTGGCATATTTATCATAATATTTTCATTCATGTGCAGCCAGCTCTCATCTTCTGTTTTCAGATGCCTCTCATTAATATTTCAGGTGCAAAAGGTCCCTTCGGATTGGAATATGTCACACTTGGCTGAGGAAAAGTGGTGTTGCATCTTTCATAAAAGTCTATCAGCCATTCTTTTCTGGGATAGTCCGCCTAGTCAGAAGCGGTGGACCCTGCTGATTCAATCTATCATTTCTTTTGTTTCCTTATTAAACAGCCTGTCTTTACCTAATAAATTGCAACATATCTACATTTCCATCATGGATAATGGCTCTGATGTGGTCTATGTCACTGAAACCTGGCAGAGTGAAATATTGCCCTCCCCCCAGATTTGACTCTATCATCAAGTTTGTATTATATCAGGTCATCCAGGAGCTACTGCAGTAATCCTTCATTCTTATTCTAGCTGTCCACTAGTGGCCTCTTATGTTTCATCAAGTGAAACACTGAAATAACAAGGTGTGCGTATTTATAGCCTCATTGTTGATTAAGTATAGTAGCTAGTTTGTGAAGTAGCTATTGGGAAATAGGATCTTAAATCAGAGCTCATTTTCCCCCTTCAGCTAGGATGACAAGGAAATGAGATATTCCTAGAAGTGTTGTCCACAACTGGATATAATAAGGAACAGAAGGTACAGCTATTTGACTGTATTAATTAGCTCTTCTTCAGAGCTACACATCTGTCAACTGGTAACTGCAGCAGCTTCTCAACTTCATTACTTTAAGAAGGTATCTTTAAGTAGCATATTTCTTTTTTTTGTTGGTTTCATTTTTGTACCGACCCTTCACATGGAATGATATGTAACAAAATGCCTTCTTATTGATCTATGAAATTGTAATTTAACACACCCTCAAAACAAACAAATAAGAAAAATCAATGGAAAAACCCTCAGAGCCTTTGCTACCAGTAAAGACACAGTGCACTGTAAAAGGAAATTTTACAGGGTAGCAGTCATCAGACTGGACAAGAGATCTGTCTCCTTCATTTGGCGGTGTATCTATGTTGTTCACAAACTGTCCTTTGGCCTCGTTTTCTCAGTTCTTTACCCAAATGTCCAGCTAAGATCAATGGATGCTGCAGATGCTAAAATGCCTTTGCAAATCCTTTGATGGGGTGGGCTGTCAACTTACAGCTACAGAACAGCATCAACGTTCCTCAGGACCCAGAGCCAGTGCTGATACTGTGGCCCTTCTGACACTAGGGTGTGTTGTAACTCTAGGAAGGATTACCTAGTTGCTGCCTCCCAATGTGGGGATTTGGGGTGAAACGCCCCGTATATTCCCTTCTCTCTGGGAAGCTCGTGCGACAATGGCCCCAGGGTGCTCCTTAGGGGGTTTCCTGGACCATCTCTCCACCCCTGCTCAAGGAAAAGGTGCTTAGTTCCATCTGTTTTTTATTGCTCACTGACAATAATATTACATCTCCTGCCTCTCTAATGAAAACTCAGTTTTCCAGAAGCTGTTCTTTTTTTGTGTGAAGGCTATTTGCACCTTGCTGAGAAAAGTGCCTGACCATGGAAGGCCATTTCCCAACAGGGGCTGCAACAGTGATCTCTCCGATCACTCTGCAGTCTCATTTCAGGCCTCAGTAGAGCATTAGTTGTCCTTGTTTATTCTTTTTCCAGTTAGCATTTTCCATAACTGCTTTATATTATCATGATGCTTGTGGTAAACGTGGGCCTGAAGCAGGAACGGTTGGCTTTTCATTTTTCGTCTCTGAAGGAATGCTCAGCATTGCCAGTGGGTGATTATATACCATTCTCCAAGGGTCTCTCTTGGTTTAGGTCTTACCTACTTCAGATGACAGTTTTTTCTCTGTATGTCTCCTCAAGAGATTTTGAGGGAAGGCATCTGATATGGCTTTACCTCTTTGTGTTTTCTGTTTGTGACGAGAAATAAGAAATGATCACCTCATTATAAGAAAACAGGAGGTCCTGATTTAATTTGTTTGGCACATATTGTTCGTTTAATTATTACATGATAGCTGTGGGACAGCAGTGTAGGAGTAATATGGTCGCACGTTACTGCTCAGGCTCCCTTTTTTATGGTCTTTCAGAAATAGATCACCAGCCTCTTCTCCAGCCCTCCTTTCTGCTAGCAGGTTCAAAACCTGCCCTGCCCTGAAAGGTGCAGCACTGCAGATCTAAGAGCGCCTGCTTCAGTTCCCAGAGCTCTAGTAATAGACAGGCAGCCTCTTGATTTAGTCCTCAAGTTTTGAAACTTTTTGTTCACTCTCCAGGAAGCTTTATTTAATACTCTTGTTAAAAACAAACTAAACCTGAGGGGTGCTTGAACCACTTTTTGAGAGTGTTGTTTTGAGTACCGGTTACCTTGGCCTGCCTAACATTTCAGCGCAGTTGAAACATTTCTACTCTTTTACTGCTCTAGCAACTTGGTGTTACGTTTGTTTTTAATATAGAGGATGTAACACCTCCTGGCATGGCATGAATAGTTTTCAAGGCCAAGCTTCTCTGTTGTTGGGCATTCTTTTTCTGATCAACAGATACTATTTATTTTAGGTTGGAGCTCATCATCCTGAAGACCCAGAAGGCTGGGATGAAGTGAGCATTCCTGAGAACCAGTTAAGTATTGTAACAAATGCAAATGAAATTTCTGCTATAGAACATTGCTTAAATTACTGTAAATCCTCATTTGATTAAGTGCTGTGCTACAGGTACATACTTTTCTGTAAGTGAACCCGAATATATTAGAATTTTCGCCTTCTGAAATTGGTTGCTTATAGGTGATGTCAGTTTTTTAATGGAAGTAAAATTAGACCATTATCCCCAGTAATGAATAGGAGACACTGGGGAAAATACCGCCATGATCAGTCAGGTTATGTAGATATTTCATAGGAAAAGAGTTGCCTAGAAGGTTGTAGGAGAAACATCCTATGAATCATAAGCTCTTAAGGACATGGCATGAGAAGAACAAAAGAAGATGGATGCAATCTGAAGGGGCAAAAGAAGGTGAGAGGTTTACATCAGCACTACAAGTTGAACTACAAGTAAATACAAAAGAACTAAAGTGAATGCTCACATCAGCTCAAAGTGACAAAACATGAACTGAGGCTGAAAATGAGGCAATATTCAATGTGTTTTGGGGCCACATGTTTATTGATGGACTGAGCACAGGATCGTCTTTTCTTACAATCATGACCTGAACAGAGTGGTCAGGCCTTGGAACAGGCTGCCCAGGGAAGTGGTGGAGTCACCATCCCTGGAGGTATTTAAAAGACGTGTAGATGAGGCCCTTAGGGACATGGTGTAGTGGGCATGGTGGTGTTGGGTTGACGGTTGGACACGATGATCTTAGAGGTCTTTTCCAACCTGTATGATTCTATGATTCTATGATTCTATGATGAGGCCTTTAGGGACATGGTGTAGTGGACATGGTGATGTTGGGTTGATGGTTGGACTCGATGATCTTAGAGGTCTTTTCCAACCTGTATGATTCTATGATGTTTCTTGTCCCCTCTTCCCAAATAGTAATGTGCTGATACTGAGCTCCTTGTAGGACACATTTTTTAATGTGTTACCTCTCAGTAATAACAATTACTCTCCCTCTTTCTTTTCAGTATATACTCTTAGACTGAGTCATCTTAATGTATATGGGCTTTGACTTCTCTTACCTTCAGCAGAATAGTCTTGTTCAGCCAAGATCAGACAAATACTGTTTAAGGGAGAGCAGAGAAAACACAGAGGAGAAAGAAGAAACACCTCTTTGTTAACAGGATATTTTAAATGGGATCTGGGGAAGCTGCTGACATAGGAATGCACATTGTGGTCTCAGTACAGAGGACAAAACGACTGTGTAGTAGTGAGGTTCCCATGTTTGTTATTTCACTTGAATCAGTCATGAGCTGATTCACTGCGTCCGGGGCAAAAGCAGAAATAGTGAAGTAAAGGTCTATCAACAGCCCAAAATGTGACACTCAGTTGAGAAAAATGTATCTGGTTTTGGAACAACTACTTTAATTGTCTTTGGGCTAATCGTGGAAAAAAATCTTTCCCTTTTCCTTCATTTTTAAAAGAATAAGTATATATAGACTTTCTATTAAAATTCATTAACTGTGGTATTGCCTTTCCTTTTATCTTCTCAGCTAGGTTAATAAGATTCTGTGCATATTGCAGAACAATAACACTCTTGTCTGGTCAAAACCACATTTTACATTTTCTGGGAGGAAGTAATCCTTACGTAAATACGCTGGTTGCACTGTTCTGTCATTTTTGAGAGTTTGCTGGTGTGCTGAAGAATCAAGGTTCCTAGCTGATTGTTTAGAAGTAATTAATGCTTCCAGAAATATTTGCCATGCATACACTAGAGTAAGAATAGTAATATACTGTAACTGCAATGTTCCCAATTCAGATTCAGTGGCAAAACTATACTGTAAATTAGTATAAAATAGCCTTCTCTCAAAAAAAAAAATCATTTATGTTGGTAAAAGAGTTGCTATATGTAACTATATCCCAGGTATTTTTACTGCCACAAGATTGGCCATGTGACACATCTTTTCGCAGCCTGGTCACAAATAAACGGCAGTTGTAGGTTATAGTAGAAATAGTAATCATTACAGTTCATTAAATAAAATACCTGATGAAGAACTTTCTGGAGCTTAGCTCCTTCCCATTGAATCTCTCTGTCCAAATGTGGGATAGTGGCACTTGCAAAGCCTTCTGCGCAAAGGGAGGCAGTAAAGAGGATCCAAGAAGTGGTAAGAGCTTCCAGAAATAACTGCTGTTTCAGCTTGAAACTGTCATGCTAGGAGGATCTTTTAGGACCTGGGCAACCATTAAGGCAGAAAATGCCAACTTGTAGCTCCTTCACACAGGGCTTGTGAAACAGTTTGATGGAGCTCATAAACATCTGCTCGACATGTGGACTGTAATGAACAGCTCCAACCGTGGGCATTAAGAGTCATGTTCTCATGTGTAATGGGTGTTTGTCCTGCTGACCTTGTGTGGCCCACTACAAGGAAAGAGGCTATGTCCAAGAGGAGGACTGGTGCCCCTCTCCTTGCTCCATATTTGCATGCATTGGTCCAGCTTAGAAGTGGTTGTAACTCAATGCATGTAATCAGTATGACTTGCTTCAGTGTGCCTTATTTAGATAAACAAAATTTGAGCTACAGAACAGGAATTACCGCAGCTAAGGAGAAAAACATCTTATATGAAAGTTGGACACTGATGATCAGATGATAAGCACTGGGAACAAGACAGTCACTTAAAATAATAAGTGTGTTCAGGACCCAGTTTGTAGGTGGAGCCTCTAAGTCTTGGGGGCCACAGTCATAAGGGGATTTAAGTGCCTGTTGCCCACTGATTTCAATGGGAAGTATGTTCGTAGGTCTTTGTCCTAGATAATATAAATGCACAGTAAGTATCAGAAAAAAACTTGCAAGACTATTTAAAGGATTATGTTGGAATGGAAAAAGGGATGGCAGAAAGAAAGACAGCAAAAAACCCTGAAAGAATAAAGAATTTAAATAACAATATGAAAGTTTTAAAGATTTATACATTGAAGGTCAAAGAGAGGTCAAAGTAAGTGATGCTTAAACTGCATTAAAGGTTAAGAAGCTATTATAATTGTTTCATTCATTTATTTGCTGCTTTCTTTTGTGATGAAGAGCACTAAGATCTGTGTTATTCTAGGATGAGAAGATGATCCATGGACAGTGGAGCATTGGTATGAGGAGGCTTTCTCCTGCTGCTCTGATAGTTTTGGGGTGAAACCTAAGCCCAGATCTTAATCATGTGCAGTGATTAAGATCTTGCTAACATGTGAATTGATTATGTAGAAAATCTCAGGCTTCAAATTTGAGCATGATACTGAAAAGGATGGTGCAGAAGATAATAGAGAACATGGAATTTCTATTTTAAAGGTTTGTGTCGTTGGTGTGACTGAATCAGCAACAGGCAAATGCACTCTGATAAAGCAAAATTCTTCATAGCCAGAAAGGATTGGCAGATCTCTGGCATCACTATTGTTCTGAATGGGTAAGTAGGGGAGGGTAAATGCAAGCAAAATACATTGCCAAACTACTGCTTTCCTGTCTTGCTGAGCTGAGGAGGAACGACTCAAATCTGTGACAGTACCTGTCTCTCATGCCTTGCTTCCACTCTAGTCCTCACTTGCTTCTAGCTGAGTATTGTGGAGAAGGAGACAGCAGGACAGAGCCTGAGTGTATGGCCCTCATCTCCCCCACTCCTATAGCCCTATGCACAGTTCAGCTCTGCAGATGAAGCCCAGTTCATGTCCAGAAAGGAAGGAAGGGAGCTGTTCCACTCCCGTGGGTATAGACTTCAATGAGTATAGACTAACACGTGAGGCCTTTTGAACGTGAAGACAACCGTATTATTGCTTGTGGGTTTTGGTTCCTAGTGCTCTGGGGAGGACAGGGAGACTAGTGAAGTCAGCTGCTGCAGGACTTTGTGTGCGATACACTGACATAGAGTTTAAACCAGAAACCTCAGGAGAGATGTACAGTTATTTTGCTGTCAGCCAAGATTCTGCAAATTGATTTCTGGCCCTGTTTGATTCTCTCTTGCTGGATATTAGTTGTTTTTACTTATTGCCACTGCCCTCACCTTTTGGTTAAAGGGTAGGAATTTAAAAGGATGTCCTGATGATGAGAAGGCATAAATTTAACTTCAAACACTCTCATGGGGAACTAGGAATACAAATCTCATCGTCTTCCATAAGAATTTATATTTCTGTTTGAAACCTAAGAGCCCCTTCTCCTCCCGTCACTGCAAGGCTAGATCTGAATTTTTGTTTGAAGAAAACTGCCTTACAGGGTGTTCAAAACCTGTATAAAATCAGGCAAAGAAACAGCTGTTGTGCTGTAGTAGTACTGGAAACAAAAGCAGTTCTCTCATTTCATTTAACACTGTGGATCAGCAAAGAGGGAATTAAAGCAATTATAGGTTGCTATTTGATTTTGTATCTCCCAAGACATTTCATTAAATTAATGTTTTATTAAATAATATTGAATGAAAAAAACCAAGGGATTGTTTGGATTGTTCAACCATTCAGGTCTGGAAATCCTATTGAATCACCTTTAAAGTCAAACTGAAGCGTTGTAGAAGCAGACCCTACACAGAAGGTATCAGGTAGCAAGGCAGTTCTCCATTTTCTCAGGTGACAATTCAGCATTGAAAAATAGCATTATGTTAAAAATACAAGTAGTAAATTTGCCACCGTAATCTCTTCAGTATCTACTTCCCTTTCCATGATTACAGTAGATATCTATTTAGGTCTCTTTCTGAACTATTGGGAAATTATCACTGTGCTGTACTGGTGTAGTTCAACGAAGCTGTGATTGAAGTGCATAGGATCCCTTGCTTAATTACTTTCATACAACACACCATGGCTATAGAAATCTGACACTGGTGAATAACATTAGCATAAGGGAACAATCTCCATTTCAAAATGTATAGTAGAAAATGTCACATTTGCAGATAAAGTGAACATTCCTATCTATGCAGGCAGAACTGATTTTCTTCCTCCACATAAATATCACAGTTCCTTGGGAAACTGTCTTTTATTGATGTATCCAAAAATAGCCTCCCTAAACCTTTCAGTCAGAATGGTCTGATGTCAGATCTACAAAAGTTATGGTGCCTAATTTATAAGCTTGATTTACTTTTTGGATGTATGAATTCAAATATGTTCTTTGCAAACCCTAGCAATTTTGGTGTAATCAGAAGAGATTACATGCAATTTCACTGTCACTGCAACTAACATCCACAAGCCTACGAAGCACAGACAAGACAGCATTCTGTTCTGTAGGAATAATAGCCCACTGTCTGAAATAGATGTAAGATTTCTGTGATATATTGGGCTGTCCAGTGGTGCCTCAGGTAACATCAGTTTTATGCGTGCAACCGAAGTTCAAAATCTTCCTCACTCCATTTCTTTCCATTTCTGGTTTTTCCTCCACTAACTAATCTCTTTCTGGTAATTCTTTCATCTTTGCTGGGAACCCAGTCAAGGAATCAGTTCAGATCCCATTCTTCTGGGACTTTCTATAAAAGAATAAATTCAATAGTGATGAAATACGATTAAATATTAAAAATATTTTATTTTAATGATGTGCTTTTATAAACTTGCTTTGCAGTTACTCCATTTTGCAGAAATTCTTAGTCTTTTTTCTATCTCAGTGTAACAGGCGCTGAAGTGCCAGAGGAGAATGACAACAGATTTTTTTACCCCAAAATGTTTTGTGACCTGGGAAATGCAGTTTTGGGTCTTCTGATTTGCTTTGGCATTCCGAATTATTTTCTTGCACATGAATCTTTGAAAGGTGATTGTGCACTTTTTTGTCTGTGTGTGTGTGGAATGGTTTGTGCAAAAATGGCTGAAAGTATTACAATGGCTACAAGTATTACAAGGGGATGGTGCTGGAGTTTTTTCCACCTGAGTAGAAGCACTTATTTGGTGAGACAAATGTAAGGATGGGAGGGTCTGGTTTTGGTGTGGTAACAGGACTGAAGTGTCAGGAGTGAATAACCACATACATTTGGCTTTCAGGGGCACAGTTGGAACTTATAGCTCTCGAGAAACCTAACTCAGTTCCTGGACAAGTATGGTACTTTGCATGTAGTCTGTTTCCTGGAAAAGTGGCTTTTGCCAAAAAGATTTTTAAAATAGGGAGATCTGACCCAGATGAATTCCCTAAGCCTGTGATATGATAGAAGGTAAGAAGGGATTTGGGGTCCTTCTTGTTTGCAGTAGGAGGATTACATCTTACAGATAAGGGCCTAGGTCTGGCTACTGTAAATCACCTTTTCTTGCATGTTAATGACTTGCTCAGAATCATGTGGGTGCATCCCAATGGAGAAATTATTGGAGAACTAGTCTAGAGAGGGTGTTTGTAGAACAACAAAAGCTACACCACTGCTTGGGGTAGGCTATTATTCCTAACAGAATCATAGAATCGTAGAATCATTAAGGTTGGAAAAGACCTCTAAGATCATCGAGTCCAACCGTCAACCCAACACCACCATGCCCACTACACCATGTCCCTAAGCGCCTCATCTACACATCTTTTAGATACTTCCGGGGATGGTGACTCAACCACTTCCATGGGCAGCCTCTTCCAAGGCTTGACCACTCTTTCAATAAAGAAATTTTTCCTAATGTCCAATCTAAACCTCCCTTGGCGCAACTTGAGGCCATTTCCTCTTGTCCTATCGCTGGTTACTTGGGAGAAGAGACCAACACCCACCTCGCTACAACCTCCTTTCAGGTAGTTGTAGAGCGCGATGAGGTCTCCCCTCAGCCTCCTCTTCTCCAGGCTAAACAACGCCAGTTCCCTCAGCCGCTCCTCATAAGACTTGCTCTCCAGACCCTTCACCAGCTTTGTTGCCCTTCTCTGGACACGCTCCAGCACCTCAATGTTCTTCTTGTAGTGAGGGACACAAAACTGAACACAGTATTCGAGGTGCAGCCTCACCAGTGCCGAGTACAGGGGCATGATCACTTCCCTACTCCTGCTGGCCACACTATTTCTGATACAGGCCAGGATGCCGTTGGCCTTCTTGGCCACCTGAGCACACTGCCGGCTCATGTTCAGTCGGCTGTCAACCAACACTCCCAGGTCCTTTTCCTCTGGGCAACTTTCCAGCCACTCTTCCCCAAGCCTGTAGCGTTGCATGGGGTTGTTGTGGCCCAAGTGCAGGACCTGGCACTTGGCCTTGTTGAACCTCATACAGTTGGCCTCGGCCCATCGATCCAGCCTGTCCAGTTCCCTCTGCAGAGCCTTCCTACCCTCCAGCAGATCAACACTCCCGCCCAACTTGGTGTCATCTGCAGACTTACTGAGGGAGCACTCGATCCCCTCGTCCAGATCATTGATAAAGATATTGAACAGGACCGGCCCCAGTACTGAGCCCTGGGGAACACTGCTTGTGACCGGCCGCCAACTGGATTTAACTCCGTTCACCACAACTCTCTGGGCTCGGCCGTCCAGCCAGTTTTTTACCCAGCGAAGAGTGTACCTAAGCCATGAGCCACCAGCTTCTCTAGGAGTAGGCTGTGGGAGACAGTGTCAAAGGTTTTACTGAATTCAGGGAGACCACATCCATAGCCTTTCCCTCACCCACTAGACGGATCACCTGGTCATAGAAGGAGATCAGGTTGGTCAAGCAGGATCTGCCTTCCATGAACCCTTGCTGGCTGGGTCTGATCCCCTGGTTGTCCCGCACATGGCTTGTGAGCGCGCTCAAGATGAACTACTCCATAATCTTCCCCGGCACCGAGGTCAGGCTGACCGGCCTGTAGTTCCCCGGATCCTCCTTCCGGTCCTTCTTGTAGATGGCCGTCACATTGGCAAGCCTCCAGTCATCCGGAACCTCCCCAGTTAACCAGGACTGCTGGTAAATGATGAAGAGTGGCTTGGCAAGCTCCTCCGCCAGCTCCCTCAGTACTCTTGGGTGGATCCCATCCGGCCCCATAGACTTGTGAGCGTCCAGGTGATGTAGCAGGTCGTTAACTGCTTCCTTGGATTATGGGGGGTTTATTCTGCTCGCCGCCCCTGTCTTCCAGTTCAGGAGGCTGAATACTCTGAGGATAACGGGTCTGACTATTAAAGTCTGAGGCAAAGAAGGTGTTAAGTACCTCAGCCTTTTCCTCATCCTCGGTGGCAATGTTCCCCCCCGCATCCAATAAAGGATGGAGATTCTCCTTGGTTCTCTTTTTGTCATTAATATACTTGTAAAAACATTTTTTGTTGTCTCTTATGACAGTGGCCAGATTGCATTCTAGCTGGGCTTTTGCCTTTCTAATTTCCTCTCTGCGGAAATGACCTAATGAGATCCCTGTACTCTTCTTGAGTTGTCTGCCCCTTCTTCCAAAAGTGATAAACTCTCCTTTTTTTCCTGAGTCCCAGCAAGAGCTCCCTGTTCAGACAGGCCGGTCGTCTTCCCCACCCGTTCTTCTTATGGCACATGGGGACAGCCTGCTCCTGCGCCTTTAAGACTTTCTTCTTGAAGAACGTCCAGCCTTCCTGGACCCCTTTGCCCTTCAGGACTGTCTCCCCAGGGACCCGCTCGACCAGTGTCCTGAACAGGCCAAAGTCTGCCCTCCGGAAGTCCATGGTCACTGGCCCCCCTCCTTACTTCACCAAGAATCGAGAATTCTACCGTTTCATGGTCACTAAGCCCAAGACGGCCTCTGACCACCACATCTCCCACAAGTCCTTCTCTGTTTGTAAACAGCAGGTCAGGTAGGCTCACTTACCAGCTGTGTCAGGAAGTGATCTTCCACACACTACAGGAACCTCCTCGACTGTTTCCTCTCTGCTGTGTTGTATTTCCAGCAGATGTCCGGTAAGTTGAAGTCCCCCATGAGAACAGGGGCTAGCGATTGTGAGACTTCTGCCAGCCGCTTGTAGAATGCTTCATCTGCCTCTTCATCCTGGTTAGGTGGTCTATAACACACTCCCAGCAGAGCAAAGAAAGGAGCATCTTTGCTCTACAGTCTTCATAAATGCTTCCTTTGGAGCTCTTGTGGTCAGCAGATTTGTTTGTTTACAAAGTCACATCATACTTGATGTTCTATAAAAGAGAAAATGTGTAAAGCAGGTACAGTGCTTAAGTATTTGTGGCATAGGTCTTGGTTCATCTGGTTCAATGCTGCTGCGAAGAAGGGGAGGACATTGTGCTAATCAGCTGCAGCACAGGTTTACGATGTTCTGAATATTGAGTCATGAGTTCCTAAAATGATTGAAGAAATCAGTGGTGGTGAGGCAGTGAGCACAGTATAATCATATCATATATTTAAAAAAAAAAGATTTTTTTATCAGACTGGGTAACACTGAATGCCAAGTTGGGAAGGTATTTCATAAAGTCATGTTAGACCTTCTGATGCTGCCCATGGTGGTCTTCTGAGCTAAAGCCTAGCACTGCCCAAAATTTAGGTTTTATTAGAAGAGGCAGGGAAGTGTAGGATCCTTGCAGATGTATGGTTTTATCCCAGTCAACCAGCATTGACCAGATGTATTCAATAGAGGTGAAAGGTGAGAATTCTTGACCTTGAATGCACTTTATGCTTGGGAAAATATACATTAAAAAAGTTGCAGCCTGCTATTTAATTTGGGTATTTCAGTGTCTGTCACCTTTTGCAGGTTGTCAGAGACAATGTACGGATGGCACATTTGGAATTAAATGGAAGAAATGTCTGCAATGTGTCCCTTCACCTCCTAGGGAAAAGCATCTGTTCAATTCATTGCAAGAATGTTAGGAAAATTCCAGCTGACAGTGACTTATCTTGCACAAGCACAGGCACTCTCAGGCCTTCACTGAATAGAACAGCTGTAGAGTTGGGATGTGGTGGATTGCAGCTGACCCCATGTTTCCACTTAGAGGGGGAAAGATTTTTCATATAAAGTCACAATATGTTCTGTATGTACCATAAATGGCAGTTTATGTTCCAAAATTACCTCCGTAGGGAAGACAATTTAAGTACAAACTGGAAAAACTGCATAGGACAAACAAAATTACCTGGAAAATATTTAAAACAAAAATTATAATTCTTCATCTGGTCCTATACGTTTCTAGCCCAGACAGTTATGAGATGTGATTCTGTCAATGCAAATGAGCTACTAGTTGAAGAATGCAAGATAAAATGACTTCGTTTTACCCACAGCTCAGACTTCCCAGTCTCCAGAACTTCCAAGACCAATCTGGTAGAGCAGGTGTTTCTTTTAATGACTTCAAAGCAAGTGGTATTGGATTCCTTTAGAGTAGTCAGCCCCTGGGTCTGGGATTCTGCCTTACTGGATCACCTCACATGGTGAATACCATATCAATACCAGTTCAGTGCTTTCCTGTCTGTTCAGATGCAAAGTGTAACTTTCAGTGCTGTTTAATCCCCACAAACAAAAAAGGAACTTTTCCAGGTCTGTCCTTACAAGTATATGCTTGTATGAAATACTGCAATAGTTATAATCGTGTGGGAAAACTGATATTACTGTCCTTGGAAATCTAAATGAACTCATTTTCTAAAAGTTTCATACTGACATTGAATACGTGTTTATTTTGCAAGACTTCTGGTGCAAATTCCCAAATTTATGCCACATAGACTCAAATCCACTTGAAAAGTTGATGGTGCTTACTGAAGAAATTGTCATCTGCAATAATTTTAATTTCCTTACTTTCCTTTAAAATGTTCAAAAGATACTATCAACTGAACTCTAATAGTTTTGTCTTTATTAAATTCTGTAAGAATATGGAAAAAGAGGAGTCATTCAGACTATTCCCAATGAGTCTCTAGTTTATGATAAAACCTATAATCACGTAATTTGAGGTTCACCCAGCTTCTAAATGCTGTGAGCAATTCCTTTCCCATATTGCAAAACCCGCTGTCAAGATTGAAGAGGCTGCAGTGAAGAACTGTGTAAGTGCTTAGGACTGTGAGGATATGAGTTATGAAGACAGATTAGACAGACCTAGCTACAGGCTGTAGTATATTAGACAGCATAGATAAATTGAGGCGAAGAGGGCATCCACAGTGGGATGAAATATACTGAAGGAATGCTATAGATTGATACCTCTCCATGGTTTAAAATTAGTTGCTTCAAAAAGGTGAGGTCACATACCGTGAAGTTGAAAGTAGACTTGGAAACTAGTAGACAGGCCATTGAAGTGGAGCGTTTGTGTTCAAATAATTGCATCAGCAATAAGTAGAAATTGTTTCAACAGGAAATTGGATTAAACAAACTGAGAAAGGGAAATAAATACACGGTTTCAGGTGGAGAAGGTTGAAAGGACTGGGATACAATAACCTAGATATAAACTGAATCTCTCTTTAAGAAAATACATTTTCTTTCCCAATAATTAAGAGATCTCCCTTCCACCTTGACTTGCTGATCTTGTACAGTTTCTGTTCATGTTTCATCAATTTGGATGTGTTTTCTGCTGTTAAAGTTAGGGCTCCCCCAAGGTATGTAAAGTAACTCAAAAGGATTGTGGGTTAGAAAGGTTTTTGAAGTATTTTTATTTTTAATTTACTACTATGTAGTAGTAGCATGTACACACATCTTAGACGCAAATTAAACTGTACCCTTTTGTCTGTTTACTAAGGTTAGCTTGTAGATCTGCAAGTAGAAGACTTCTACTTCTTCCTCATTTGGTGCTTTATAGAATTTCAAATTACAGTTATTTGTAGAAAAAGCTGCCTCTATTATATTACAATAGTTTTTCTGTATCCCACTAACTTTGTTAAAACAAGCATTGAATCTTAACCTCCTGCTGTACTGATCTCTGTGTGGTTTCACAAAGTTCATCTCATCAGTAGTACTCATGGTACAGAACTGCAGAACTAAAAAGCAGCTGGTTCTTGATAATAAAGTGCAATTTGCTTTCCTCAGAGGTGTCCAGCTATAGGAATGGCTTATGCAGCTTGCTGTTACCTCGACCTGCATTAGCAGGGTAAGACATACCTGTGGTGTGGTAGGATGGAAGCTGGGATGTGGCAGCAAGAGGTGTTCTTTGGTTCCTCCACTCGAGTGTGGTGGGTTATAATGCCTGGGCCAGCAGCTGGACATCCACCCAGCCGCTCCCTCCCTCCCCCTGCTCAACAGGACAGGGGGAGAAAATTAGATGAAAAAACTCACGGGTGGACGTAAAGACAGGGAGATTGCTTAGCAGTTACCATCTCGGCCTAAATGGACTTGACTTGAGGAAAATTAATTTGATTTATTGGCGATTAAAATAGATTTGGGTAGTGAGAAACAAATACCAAAATTAAAACAACACCTGCCCCCTCCCCACCCTTTTCCAGGCTCAGTTTCACTCCTTCGTTCCCGCCTCCTCTACCCGCCTCCCCCCCCCACTCCGAGCAGTGCAGGGGGCTGGGGAATGGGGGTTGCGGTCAGTCCATAACCTGGGTGTCTGCAGGGCTGTTTCTCTCACTGATTTTCCTCACTCCTCACACTGCCGTGTGGCGTTTTGCCCTTTCTTAAATACTTTTTCCCAGAGGTGCCACCATCTTGGCTGACTCAGCCGTGCCCTGCAGTGGGTCGGTTGGAGCCGGCTGGAACCGGCTGCGTCCGGCACGGGGCAGCCCCGGCCTCTCCTCACAGAGGCCACCCCTGCCAGCGCCTGGGTACCTGCACCCAGTACCCTGAGATTTATTAGATATATTAGTCCCTCCATAGGATCAGTGGAGGAAGAGAATGGCCCGTCTATCCCCAGCCTGTTGTGATTCAAAAGTTCAACAGCACTTTGGTCTCCTGGACGTGCTACATGGTAACGTACATGTGGCTGTGCTCCCACCGCCTTCGTTTTTGTAGAGAAAGCTTCAAAAATATTATTGACAATTTTAGCTTGTTCTTTTATGCAGTCTATTTTCCAAGACATTCCTTTATTTCCTTTATTATTCAACCATAGTTGAAATTTTGATATAAATTAACCCAAAAAGAAATCCTTTTCTCTGTCAAAACATTCTTTTTAAAAGTTAAATGATTCTTAAAGACTTTAGTTTTGAATACTCATTAAAGAAAACATTGCTACTACTTATTTCATTGGAGAGGTGACCCTAGTCAATCTGGCTTTTTTTTTTTAAATTAGTTGCTTAAGCACTGCCAGATATCTAATTAAGTTCCCAATTATTACAAATATTCTATCCTCAGATGGCTTCTTATATTAGTAAATAGTTCTCACAAGGTCATTGGTTCCACCTGGCATATAAAAACTTTTCCCTGTTTTTTGAAGCAATGATAGTAGGAGATCAGAGTATTACACTGCGTTATTGCACTTAGATTAAAAAAAAAATCCATTTAAGTATCTTGAATAAAACCATAGTGGTCATACTGCCCACATGATCTTCTGAACAATATGATCGCACTGGAGAATAATCCCGCTGACTATTCACCTATGACAAGTTTTACAGCTGGCCCAAAATCGTGCCCAGAAAGGAAACTCTATGTTTCCCTCCTTGAAGAATTCAAACCTCAGAATACAGTAAAAACAAAGTAGAATTTTTCATATTGCAATTATAAAGCCAAAGTTTGCCACCGGTCTTGTAACGCAACCTTCTTATCCTATCGTACCCTGTTAAGATGCTGTACCTGCGTTTTTGCCCAGAAAGAAGCATTTCATTTCTTTTCTTTCGGCTAAGCCTGGAGTGCAAAGCACAGCAGCTGCAGTCCAAAGATAGTAGAATTATAGGTGTGTGGTTTTCAAATGTGGAAAAAGAAGTTCAGCCAAAGATGTTTCTTTCCATTACTGTAGAACTTGCTACTCTAGTAACGGGAACAGCCTCCCAGTTTATCTTCTATTTTCTTTTTCCTAGAGTATGTAAATACTGAACGAAATATAGAGTCTCCCTCCACATGTCCAGCATTCTCCTCATGTACATATTCTCTAATATAAATATCAGTTCCCTTGTTCATCTCTTAGCAGAATATTAACATTAACACTTGCATTTTCACTTGCATTTCCAACACCTTCATCTCAATGGCCAATCACATCTGCAGAGTAGCCTTTTTCCTCCCACCAGTCTGAACGAAGCAATCTCTGCTCCAGAAAAGTAATTTTTTTTCTGTTTCTACAAGTGTATTCTCTTTTTAATTGTATATAGGATGTGATTTGAGACCAAAAAAGAATATATAAGGAACATAGAGCTAGAAACAAATTGTTAAAGCATTTGAGCAAATATGGAAAATATAGCTCAGGGGTACCTCTTTTGAACTATCATTATGCTTTTTAACAGTGGGGATTTGAGAGATATTAAAAATTCGTTTAGGAAAAATACTGCAAAGACAGCTTTCCAAATTCTTTTTGTGCGACTGTGACAAATGATAGACTTTTTGCTGTAATACAATATGGAAATTTGCAACTGCATCGACATAGTATCTAGAAAAAATTACATACCCCTTCATCCATACATGTCCACTATCAGTTCCTCAGATTGGTTGATGTTTAGAGTTTTAAGTGAGGTCTGAATTTTCGAAGAAGATGTGACTCAAACATATAGGTTATGTATGAAGTATAATTCTCAAATTGTTGTTTGTCAAACACGTACATTTAGTATAAAAGTCAGGGGCCAAAATTTTCCAGTTTGGCTGCCTAACAACATGCCCTGCTCTTCAAAACTGTCTAATTTCAGCCCAGCTTTCTACGGTTCCTCCTGAGACTGAAGCACTGGGATTTCTCTTCATCCAGTTGCCTTTCCACCACAGTGTTTTTCAAATTGAATGTATTTTGTGTGAGGGGGCAGAAAGAGAGGACTGGTAAATCCACAGGTGGCATTGCCTCCTAAGTATAGAGACTGAACTTCATTGAGAGCTGGATGCCTCTGTGGCATTGAAAGGGAGGGCTGAGCCCCATCAGGGATACTGTTGTGCCAGGAGGGCTGGAGAGTGCCTCCTCCTTAAGCAACACTAATGTGGGAGAGGATGAGGAGGATCTATGTGAGTGCTGCGGCTCAGATAGCCTCCTGCTCCCTATCTGGGATGTGAAGGCTCTTTCTGTTCTGTAAATCACCAGTTTTCTCCACACCAGATATTTATTTACACTCAAGCAAATCCTACTGTCTCTGGGCTCTTTACAAGACTCTATTAGGAGAGAAAAGTCACTCCAGACCTCCCCAGTAACTGAGAGTGAGCGAGTCTCGTCTGTGGCTTGACTAGGATTTCGAGGTGCTTAACGACCAAGAAGAGAACTTATGATGATGGAGCCCAAGCTAGGGGTACATTTTTTAGCTGAGTACAGTCTGTGGGATGAAATCAAGCCTCTGCGTGAAAACTGATGATTTTTCCCCAAAGTGAGAAACTTAGGCAGAATACGTCTGAGCAATGACGAGAGCTGTGACTGATAATGTTGCTCAGCACCTTAAAGTATAGGTCTTCTGTACAACAGGCTACATGCTGCATGTTTTGTTTCTTCTTCTGTGAATTATGCAGTTACATGCATATCAAAGCTTTTCTTGTTTCCTCTTCTGTAATTCAAACTTCTTTTTTTTTCCAGTCAGGAGCCCAAGTCTCCTTTGAGTCAGAATAACTTGTTTAAATGGAAAAAAGACTCCATTTGTGTTGAATATGAGCATGATTTTGATTGTTCCCTGGTAAAATACTGTGGTTAAAAAAAAACAAAACAAAACAACAACAAACGAAACACAAACAGCAAAGCGCCTGCATTATAGTTTCCTTTGCAAAGCCTAAACAGCCCTGGCTGGAAGGCAGAATTTAGGGTCCTGGTTTATAAATTGCTATAGCTAAGACAATAATACTTCATTCTCTGCTATCACATAGCCGAGACAAATCAGATAATAGAGCTAAAATCTCCTTTCTGCAGCTTAAAGTGAGAGAAAAGCAGAGATAAATTGGAATCCCAAAATCATTCTTAGTGGCAATACAAACTAGACAGGAACCTCCTACTAAGATGAACATAATTGCATCTTGATTTCAAAGGCTCCTAAATTTGTAATTCCTAGAAAAATTAAACAACAGGTTTCACTTAAAGCTATTTTTAGTGTCTACAAGTGTATTTTGGTGATGGTAGCAATTGTTGATACGTCAAAGGTAATTTTTGATGGCGAGACATTGAAGGAGAGCACCAAATTGTATATATTATCACATTTGATGATGAGCAGCTGTAAGCACAAACTAACATAAATTACATGTGTATCACATTTTTCTGCACCCTGGGGAAGTGCAGAACAAAGTCATGCAGTGATTACACTTCCACCAGCATGCCATTAACAACTCCAGATGGCAGCACTTTAGCTGCAAACATTTCCAGGTGTAATGAGAAGGCTAAAAATAACTAAACAGCAAGGCATGACCTAGTGACAGTCTAATTTGCAGAAGGAATGAAGAGACAACAGGACTATTTAGCTGAAGGCATGTGAGAGAAATGGCCTAAGCCATGAACAAATTAATGTAAATATAATCTTTTCTTAAGGAAGAACATATGCACAATCTGTCTTTTCTTTCTATGTAATTCATAATGAAGATGAAAAGTGTAGGTTCTTTCATGTGCTAGCTTACATGTATAACCTGGTAGGAAAACACTAAGTTCCTCTCAAAAAATATGAACCTTCTTCATTTAAGACTTACTGTCAACCTGATAGGAAAGCAAAGGAATTTGTGTGTGCCTTTCAGCTGACTTGTTCTCCTGTTGGTTGGTTGGTTAGTTTATTTGTTTTAAGGCAAGATGCTGGAATTTCAATATATGCATTAAGAAGCAAGGATATTTTCCTTTTTTGCTTATTGCCCACAAAGTGCCTTGGGACGTCTTGAATAATTACTGTCCATTTATGACTGAATTTTACAGGATAATTTTATTTACTCTGTCACTTAGGTGCTAACAATCCTCGTATCTATGGGCATGAAGTGGATTGTCTGCTGTTGGTTTTAAATAAAAGTAGTTGTTTCTGTCAAATACATTTTGCATCATGTTCAGAAAAGTTTTCAAGCCTAGAACAGAGGTGAGGGTGCAGAGTGCTACCAGTGCAGAAGTGAATGACAGATGTAAAGCTCTTTCAGTGAGAAACTGTTATCGTTTATATAAAGTTCAGGTAAATCAATCAGAAGTAACTACTTCCCAGTTGTCCTTCACCAGTGGATGTGGCTGTATGGTGAAGAGCTCCCGAGAAAAAAGTAGTATCTTGAAAACAATCCTGTTTTCTCTAATAGTCCGTAAATTTCCAATCTATTTTAGCACTAATGTAAACGCCTAAAGACTTAGGTGGACGGATTTCTTTTTACTGCAGCTGATAAAACTTGGGTATGTTTAAATTGTCAGTGGTGACTTTATTAGTGTATTTCAGTACAGAACTGTTCACTGTCTACAAGGATCATACTTGCACATTCTGAAGGAAACAGTCTCGAATGTCTCCTGGAACAAACACAGAGAAAAGTTACCATTATTGCAGGAACACTGAGGGTGGTTCAGATGCATCTGGTTAAACCACAGCCTGAAACTACAGCCAGCTCCTGAACTGGGTGTTGTAAGTTGCCCCCAGTATGCTGTAGCTGTGCTGCTACAGCTGTGAATTTGTGAATTTTGCCTGTCTCCTGTGAATTTTGCCTTCATCATTTTGCTTACACTGCTTCCTGCTGTTGCTTCCTCTAGCACGTGTCCCAGAATAAGGATCTCCCTTCTTCTCTCTCTCAGGACCAGACCTAAAAGTCATCATTTCCCTCTCCAAGCTGAAAGGATCAGTTCCTGCTGTGCCCTGCCCACCCCTCTTGTGACCCCCCAAACTAGATGACAGCAAGGACAGCATGCTCGTGATAAAATGACCAATATGTCTCATGGTCAGCATCCCTATGTTGGTTGAGAGAAGGAAGAAATTATGTCTATCAGTAACCTGAGGTGTGTGAGGTTAACTTTTTGAGACAATGGGGAACAATCATATTGTAAAACATTTAAAAAATGAGGTAAGCAGTTCATCTTCCTTGTGCATCTCTAGATTGCAGCTTTCAAAACAGGTAGGCAGAAGAGATGTCATTCATGATACCACAGTTCCAAAAATAAAAAAAGGCTCATTAAAAATATGATTTTCTGTCCTGAACACTGGCATGGTAGAAAAGTGACGACTTCTGCTGATAAAAACGTCTTAGACAAAAAATTCTGTCTTGCAAGGCCTGTACATCCCTTGCCTGGGGCACGAGGATGTCATGAACTCTCATTCATTTCTGTGTGAGCTAAGAAATCGGGAAAACCTTGCTAAATTAAGCAAAGTTTCAGGCTTATGAGGCTTATAGTTCAGACTCAAGAGATAAATCAGGCAAACACCAACACTTTGGCTGCTTATCCAAATTAACCCTCATACCTTCTGAAATTTGTTCATGGCTCATTTTCCCAATGCAGGAAGAGAAGTTAATGAGAGACTTAATCTCACTTCAAGTTTGACATATGTGGATAGCTAATATAATTTTAAAGATGCAATAGTTCAAGCACACTGTTGTAACAGACAAATATTTATACATAATCATATTGTTATATTAAGGAGTTTATTATTTAAATATATTCTGCCTTTTGGGATGTAATAATTTTTTAAATATCCAAAAGCAAAATGAAAAGTGATGACTTTTAAAGGTTCTTTCTGTGAATGAATGTTCCAGTACCAGCAGAATTTGTTGTTTGGGTTTTATTTGTCATAAAGAATTTGTGTCTTTACTGGATATTGAATATCTCCATCTCTGCAGAGGCATTTCTATTTGGAGTTCCAGACATGCCTGCTTTCCCTTTCACAGCCACAAGCCTAAATATAGGAAGATGTTTATCATTTTCCATTTAGAAATTAGTATTCCAGTCCCTCTGCAGTGCATATAAAATGCTCGTTATGCTGGAGTTTCACTAAAGTAGAAATGATTGTACCAAGGGAAAAATTTCTCTCAATCAGGTTTGAAGTGCATGCCTCAGGGACGGGGGCATCATCTTCCTTTCTTGCACACAGTCACTCCTATATCAACACCAATTGCAAGGTAAGGTTCAAAGCTTGTATGTGAGTTCATATTCAAGCCTGCTGAGAACAACCTGTCCCTTCCTCTCAGCAGACTCTCTTCTCACACTAGAAGTCCCTTTTCTTTCGCCTTGAGTTCATCCTGTTAGGAAATTCCTGGTAACCTTCTGGGGTGAAGGCAATCCCACATTAATTAACAGCTGCCTAATTTTGTGCACGTAGTTGCACACTGCTGTGAAACTGTGTGTCTGGGAACCCTCCTGGGAACCTCAGAAGGAGAGAGGTCTGTGGAAGACTATCATGGTGCACTGCTATGTTGTAGATCGGCAAAAGTATATGAAAAGTTGGGTACTTATCTGTGGAAAATATTTTTTGTTTTTGCAAAATTCACCCAGATCTTTAGCAATCAGAAAAGGTTCTTGAAATAGCCACTTGCTTTGTTTCTAATTCGGTGGTTTTAATATAAAATGAGTGTAACAAACCAAACCAAACCAAACTGAAAAAGTGCTGTCCTCCTCCACTTCCGATTTCTGTACTGGTATTGATCTACATTATTCTACAGCTCTAGTGTTTGGCAGAATCACAAGGTGACACACCTATCTGACAAAATGTGCCCACAGCTTTACAGTTTCATTTATTTTAGGAAAAAAAAAACCCAACCCTGAATGCTCTGAAATTCCATCACGCTTAAAAGGAAGACATGTTAGATAAGAGAAGGTTGAGAGGGAGGGTGAATTCAATGGAGGTCAGCTGGTTTCAAAAGTTGGCTAGACTTCTTGAACTTTTAACACCAGAACAAAAATCTCACTGAGGAATGGGAGAATATCTTCTCCCTTTGAGCTGCAGGTAAACTATCTTACTGCACATGAGGAGACACTGCCTCCCTTGCTTGACAACATTACTGTATTAGATTTCATGCTTACGAACATGATTTCAAAGGACAGAGGATAGAGGATATGTTCAAGACCCAGTAGGAGTCTTGCTGAAAAATTAGTGCAAAATTAGCATTGAAGTTCCTTAAGACATCAGTGTTTCTTTGATTTTCCTGTCTATTTCCTTCTTATTCCTTCTATGAAAGTCCAAACTCAGTAGTTTCTTCAGAATCTACCCATTTGGATAATTTTCTGTCTTGTAGTGGAGTGAATCTGCTCCACATTTGGACTTCTTAATAGTGGACCACAAACTAGGAAATAGTTATTATTTCAAGCTGCATACATTGTTTAAATCTCATATTACTTGAGATTTCAATATAATATATTCAAATGATTCAAATATTACATAAGACCCAATTGAGGAAAATATATTAGTATATTGACACTACAAACAGTACAAAGATACAAATTCAATGCGATAAAAAGCAAAACTGTTCATTGAAAACACATTTTAACCATAACATAATATACTTCAAGACATGATTTCTCTGAGGAAAGCTGCAGCTGTCCTCTATTTAGGATAAAAATAGCATTTTTTTAATGTCTATGAAATATTTGACATGCAATTTCTTTCTAATGCTCTTCAATGCATGAATTTATGACTAAGCTTTTTGGTTTAATTTTTCTCCCTACCACAGTGAGTATATAAATGTATCAGTGAATACATTAATTCAAAACATTAAAATACTTTAAAAGTCTTTAAAAATACTCTTCCGACTCTATTTTTGACATTTTTTTCCCTTAACTGCTAAGATGCAGAACAATTTATGCAATTGTCTAGTTCCACTTGGCATAGCAAATCGTTTTCATTTCTCATTATGGTTAAGGCAATTTAAGAATTCTCATTTTACTCTACCTCTTACTTCACTATTAATTCATTTTACACGGGGCATGGGAAGGTAATGGAAGGGTAATACCAGACTGGAATTCAGATGAAAGTGATCGCTAAGTTTACTCTGCCACTGAACAACAAGTAATCTCAACAGGTTTCACATATATAAATAAAAAAAGATAAAAATAAATGCAGAATATTGATTTACACATTTTTCATATACACAGTAAAATAGAGCCATTTATCTGAAATAGTGGTTTTTCACAGTAAAATGCTTTCATTTCAGTAAAATGGTGCCTTCTTATAAGCAAGAATAGTACTGTTTTGTTTTTGTACTGTACAGCAAAATCCTACAGGGTAAAAACTCTCAGAGGCTTAGAAGCACTCCGATGCTTGGAGTTCAAGCTAAGAGAGAGTTTTTACAAACTACTGATGAAGAAAAGAGTAACATTATCCCACTGCAGGAAGCATTTAGGCTAGCACAATGCAATTGCTTAGCTTAGTTTTCAGAAGGTATTTTCACGGTTTAAATTTCCCTTTATTGTCCAGGTGAAAACCACATGACTATAAATTATTTCTATCTTGGAGAGCATTTTCTCCAAGTTAGCAAAATTAATTTGGGTGACCAATGTTGAGTTGACCTTGTTTGGGGAGAATAGCACCTTGCAAATTACTGCCCCAAATCCTCAGACTTTAGTCCATCCCCTAGCTAAGGGCACTCAATTTAATGCAGTGCAATATCGTATTTAAGATAGGGGGATTGGGCTAAAACTGACTAAGGACAGGAGGAGAGAATCAGGAAATTTTCTCTTTGGTCTACTACAGTAGTGACGTTGGGTTTTTTTCCCTGTGAAAAAAATAGACGCTGCTAATGCTTTACCTTTAGGGGTGCATCTCCATTAGCATTTTTCTTTGATTCAGGAGTGACCTTTTGAAGCACATCCCCACTTATTGCTCACTGATTCATATTACTGCGCTATGTTACAGTACACAGAATGGGTTCCTTTCAGATAAAACTCACTAAAAGGTGGGCTCCAGGAGTGCGCTTAATGCGTGTCAGCCACAAATGAGCATTCAGTCCCTGGTACTAGCCTATAGTTAGTTTGAAATAAAATCCCCAAACACATATAGCCTAGGCATCAGGTCCTCAGCAACATCTGTTTCTCTCTGTTTCTCGCTGTAGATCCACTGCTGTTGCATTGTGCTACTTACTAAGGTGGACGTTTTAATAATCTATAGGAGAACTTAAGTCTGCAGCAATTGCAACACCTTCACACTTCACCAGGAAACTGAGTTAAAAAGTAAACTTTGCAGTCCTGAAGAGACTAAACCAGAGCCAGAACTGAATCTGTGCCAGGCAGCACCTACTACCTACAGGGACCCATTATTGGAAGTGTTCAAGGTCAAGTTGGACAGGGCTTTGAGCAACCTGATCTAGTGAAAGATGTCCCTGTCCATGGCAGGGAGGTTGGACTAGATGATCTTCAAAGGTTTCTTCCAACCCAAACCATTCTGTGATTCTCTGATTCTGTGATCTTGGTTGGAGAGCAAAGAGGGAACGCTCTGGCAAGCTGGGCTTTGCTGCCGTGCTGTCAGGGAAAGGATATTCCTGGAGGTCTTAGGAGCGCTGCTCTTAGGAAGATCTCCTCTGCCTTCCCGCCCACCCTTCCCCAGCAATAGCTGCTTTCCTGCGTGCATCTTCCTCAGACTCAACAGCCAGCCTACAAGAGCATGTGTTTTGCTGGCTGTAGCAATCTGCTGCCTCAGATACATTAGACACTAGAAACACTGTTCTTATGCCTAAAGCTGGCCCTGTCATCAGTGCAGTAGTTAGAAAGGAAGTCTGTGCAAAACAGAAAACATTACATCAGCCTTACTCAGTAGCAGCACTCTTCAAAACAGCCCAAATGTTCACCAACAAATCTTATTTGGAGATACTGCTTCACGTCGGTTAGCATCAAAGCAGCAAACACTCAACTGTGGAGAAAGCCAGATTATGCTTTAGTATCTAAATCCTTGGCCTAAAGCTACATAAACAATCTCCCATGCTGTCAGGGCCCTGAGGGCACCACCAGGCTTGCCCGTCCCTGCCCGGCCCCCTTGGGGCTCCCCTCCCCTGCCCATGGCCCAGGACCCCATGTCAGTCCCCCAGGGCCATCAGCCCCTGCCCCAGCGACGCTGCAGCAGGGCTGGTCTCCAGCTCCCCACAGCCCTGCTTGGTCATGGGCCCCGCCAAGCCAGGCCCACCTGTGGGTCCACACCCCAGCCCAGCTCAGCCCATTCCTGTCCCCGTCCCCAGAGAGGTGCCCGATGCGCGGGGCTGGGGCTGCTCTGATGCCCCCTGGCTGCCCTGCTCCTGGCTGGGACGGGCCCTGGCTGCCAGGCCCTGCCCTGCTGCCCCCAACTTGGGGAGCACCTGATGGTCCTGGCCTACCGGGAGGCCCTGGTGCCCTGACATGAATTGACAGAGCTCTTCCTCAAGTAAATATTGAGACGTGTTTTTTACCATGTTCCTTAAAGAAACAAAGGTATATGCTTTGGGCCTACTTGTGTTAGAGGGAAGGAAGTTAAATTTTTCAAGTGGGATGAACTCAGAGGTTGGCCAAAGGCTTGCTTAGAAAACCAAAACAATCAAACAAAAAAGGCAAAGCCCCTCTCCCCACCACCAGAAGATCATCCTCCAATATTTGGCAAGCTTTGGGGAGAGGTGGTGAGGGGTGTCTCCAAATGAGGCGAAGACTGTGCAGCTTTCCTGGCTGATGCGTGCTTGGAAAGCTTGTGGTGCTTCTGACCTGCCAGGCTCCCACTGCTGGGCTTGGATGCCCATGCCATCTTTTCTTGAAAGTGTTGGGAGTCATTTTCCAGCGCAAATGCAAGCAATATAGAAACTAAGGTCAGCGCTTTTCCTCCATATGTCCAGTGGTTGCTCTTTCACTCTCTACCTATTCACTTTGACTGGTTTCAGCCTGATGTTTCCCCCTTTAAACGGCTGTGTTTTCCAAGGATCTCAGTATCAGTTTTTCATTATTTTGCCTGAACAAATCCAACCGAGAGCCACCACCCTTCAGGACATCTCCAAGGCAGGACATCTCTCTTCTACGGTGGTTGGTAAAGATTCCAGAGATTTTGCTCTCCCTGTCAGGCTTTGCCTTGCATTTCTGGTGATCTGGCCATTGAGAAATGCCAAAACAGGGACTCACCCTTCTTTGCAGGTTTTCTTAGCAGTCTGTGGCATGGTATCTGCTGAGCGCTGCATCTCCCTAGTGAGACGTTTCTAGGGTTGTGTCAGGTTTGTCACAGTTTGTGTCTTCACGGAGTGATGGCACAACTGGACGGTGCTTAGAGGTAACCGGACTGGATTGAAATGGAATTGCTGAGCTATCAAAAGCAGTGCAATGACATTAGCAGTTTAAATTAACCTGAGAAGGGCTCTGTGTTGATGATGCAATGCCAATTTCAGCTTCCAAGGTAGCCTTAATGTAGCCACATGGCACTGCAGTGTGCCATGTATGCTTGGTTGTAGCCACTTCCAGCAAGAGTGGCCTTCGGACGCAGGGATCCGCAGCCCTGAAAGGAGGTGATCAATGGCAGTGGGTCTTCAAGGGTCTGTAGTACCTGCAGCATCAGATCCCTTGAAAGTGCATGAGGTTTCCCAGGCTAAGAGAATACTACAGTCGGCACCAGTATCAGCAGAAAGAGTATTTTTAACTTTTGTATTACTATGGTTGTATGACTCTCGTGATCAGTGAGGTTTATGATGCGATTTACAACTTCTCACCTGAGGTAGTGAGGATGGGAAATGCATGTTTTCTAGGTGTCAGAGGAGAGGTGTGGACCAAGCTGTATGTTTGGCAAGAGGTAAATGCTGTCTATTTTACATCAGTGGGAAGACAGATAGATAAACTCAAAAAGTTTTTTCCATGATGTAAAATCCTCTGTAGGGGATGCTGTAGCCCATTGTTTATTTCTTAGTGGACGATATATTATGAAAAGGTATGCCAGCAATTTGTGGCTTAAATAATTCAAGATGCTTGTAAAACTTACAGGAAATGCTTGCTTTGAAACTATAACTGGTCATATTCCCTATTCAGTTTGTGTGATGAATTTTGGCATTTTCTTCTAATACATTATCTCCAAATTACTGTTTTTTCATCATTCAAGCAGGACCATCTTCATGTGTGATGCAGATTTTTTTTTATGATTATAAACAATAGATTTCTGATTTAATGTTCCTCTGGCTTTAGAAAGAGCTGGTTGATTAAACATGTACAGAAAAGTTCACATTTGCTCTGAAGCATGATTTCACTGATATGTTTAAGGTCCTTGTTTGGTCACTTGCATTATTTCCTCCATTGTGCGTGAGAATCTGTGTGTGCACGTGCCTTGAAATCACCTTGAATAATTCAAATTCTGGCAGAGAACAGCCTCTGCATAAACCATAATGCACAGCTTTTCCAAGCTCTTAAGAACTGCAGGGCTATAGATAAGTAAATTCAATAAAATGAAACTCAGCCTTGCCTCCTTCAAGTAATGGAATCACCACTCAACTTCCCAATTTTGACACTTCCAGTTTTTCTAGACTTTGGTGAATTATATTCCCCAATTCTGCAACAAGAATCTCATAGGAGAGAACCTGTCTCCCCTGACCACTTCCAGACCCCAAGAGGGTGTGCATCAGGCCTGATCAGTGCCAGGCAGCACGAAGACTCTAAGGAATATTTTAGAGGAACTGAGGAACAGTAACTATGCCAAAAGAGCAGAAGCTCCTGTAAAATGCAGATTTGATGCATAAATGTAGTTGAGCTTATCTTTGGCTGCCTAGTCTCATTCCTGTACAATACAAAAAAGCCTAGATGACAAAATAATTTTGAAATCGGAATTGTGAGTGGGAAGGGGAGGAGATGAAGTCTGTGAGAGAGAAAGAAAGGTGTGGTGTCCAATGGGTAGCTTGAAATGTACATTGTAAGTATTATAAAGTTTTCTTTAAAATATTCAAAAAAATAAATTAATTGTTGCCACTGATTGATTTACTCCTGAGACTTCTTATTTCTACTTTGTGATCACTCCCCTACTGGTTACACAAACAGCCTGAAGGTTTGCTTTTGGTATATTACCTTGTGGTCATGTTTAGAAGCTGCTCCATCAAAACAAGATTTTATTATTTTCAGAAGTTTATGAAGCAAAGAATTGGAATAGCTTGAAACATACAAATATTCTAACATCACTCAGTAGTTCAGTTATAAACCTGCAATATGTAAAGTAATAATCGGACATTGACATTTAACACTCGAAAGAGTAGCTACTATGCAAATCAGATTTTCTACAGGACAGAAAAGTTTAAAACCAAATAAAACTACCTCCTGAGACCTGCCCAGGCCAAATTCAAATAGCCTCTGAGAATATCATTGTAGGTGAAGCCACTGAACACCTATCAATAGAAGATAATCACTGGCAATCTTAAAAATGCATAATTTACAACAAACAATTGAGGAAATGTCAGCATATAACTTTGCTATTTCGTTCTCATATGTGTATAACTAAATGTGTTGCTACTGTTTATTTGCTATTGCTGTTTGAAAGAATTCCTGCAGGCAAATATCAATTTATTTGCTATTGGAGTTTAAGAGGATCCTAAATGGGAGCAATTTATGTCCAGTTAAAGTCAATTTTATATTTTCTCAATGGTATAATGATTGATCAACTAGAAATGAATCTAAATGATTCTTAATATTCTTATTGATCTGAAGGCGCCTTCCTTAGAGAGAAGCTTCATATTCACGATCATGTAATTTTATATGTATCTATATGTTCGTATATAGTATTTTAAGTATATAACATTCATACCTGCTTAGTGTTTTGTCCTAGTTTGGTGAGATTTGATCTTAAATTTAGTTTTGATTCTGGTGTAATATAACTGTAGTAATGGCTGGATACAGCAGAATGGGGCCATCTGCATAGCTTGAGTGTTGATCACATCAAGTTTGGTAGTGGGTGGGGGGCTTCTTGCCCCTCAAGCTTATTTTAAGGGATGGGTCCCTCACCACAGCTGAATTGCAGCTCATGACATGGTGCCGACTGGCCCTCCGGGTTAGCCCCCAGGAGATTACAGGGGCGTTATTGAGCTCCCATGCCGTGCAAAGTGTGCAGCTGTTTTGCTCTTTGCCTCCCCGCAGCACTTCAGGGTCTAACTGCAAGTCCCTTGAACTCCTCCACACAAGTGTTGATGGTTCATCATATGTGTTGATTTTGCTGGGAGCCAAACTGAGACTGGCTTCCAGATTTAACAGTTTTGGATGACTCACTCTTTCAGAGAAGCAGCTGCAGGGTATCAGGAGTACACAAAAACGGCAAGCCAACGACAAACGTCGTGGCGGTGACAGCAGTTGCTAAATATGGTGCAGCACCTGACAGGTGAATAGAGGTGGTGAGCTGATAACATTTAAATACTTGGGCATCTTCCTGCAATTACTAGTATTCCTGGCAAAAAAGATCTGACCCTAGAACTTTATAGATAAATAATTACCCTATTGCATTTGGAACATAAGTCTAAATGTGTATGTTGTTGTTGCCATTACCTAAGGTATTTCAATCTTTAATTTGAGCTTGGAATCACTCATATCCTTAAAGGTGAAGTATTCTTTTGGGGTGGCATTCTGGACTTCAGTAGAAATGTGCCAGCCACTGAAGTGGCCTTTCAGTGCATAAACTGCTGAAAGAAATGGCCTTTGCTATTTCTGTAGGATGTGAACTAGTGCAGTCAACCTACCTGCATGCCACCCTGCCATTTCTGTCATCTCTACTGTGCTGCTGTTATTCAGAGGAATGGGACTAAAGGACAGGCACTCAACTTCCCCAGCCAGATTTACAGAATAACAAAACTCAAAAACTTTATTTTTCTCATGTTAAGGTTCTGCTGTCCCTTCTTAGAGATTGGTGGTATCTGTGGTGTACTGACATTTCCCTGTGAAGATTTCTGGCTTGGTACATGAGAAGACATTAAACTTTCCCCTCAGCCAGTGACACCAAGTTATGCAGGCTCTACTGGAATAAATTCGGAGACTTGTAGCCTGTTTGCCATGTTTAGTGAGTAGCCCCAAGCTCCCAGTAGAGTATCTTTCCCCAGTAATCTCTAGTTTGTTGTGGATTTTCCTTTTCTTGCCATACCTATGTTTCAGATATGCAAAGTCACCCCTTCCTGAGAGACAAGGGTCTTGTTTTGGGGATGATGTATTGCAACAGAAGCTCCAGCAGGGAACCAGGGCAAACAATTTAAGCCTTGTTCTACACAGACTTTAAACAACACAGATGTAGTTGTATAAGATTTGGTATCCAGGTAAGTACACACAGAGAAGAGTGGACAAGTTTTCTAATATGATCAGAAAGCCTCTGTGATTTGAAGCCACTTGAGACAGTGATTAGATCTTCTTCAGCCCATCCTCCCTCTTCTCCTTTCTCCCAGAACTGTTTCTCACAAGTCTAGAATGAGGAGAAACCCAGTGAAAGTTGTTTAAAATAAACCATACCAAGCATTCATCGATAAACTGAAGCCTGAGTTTGTCAATGCACAAAATATAAGTGGATTAAAAAGCAGTTCAAGAGATTTATGGGAATAAGGTGGCTGACAATCTATTAAACATGATGATACGTATGTAACATCCTGGTTTGGTGGCCCCCAAACTGCGAGAAATGAGGAGGGCATATGAGAGGGAAGCATGATTGTGTGCTTTCTCTGTCCTTACACTCCCACACAATATCTGCTAATGGCTGTCCTCAGAAACAAGACACTGGTTTGGGAAGTCCTATTGATGAGACCCAGTATGTGTAAGCTTTCTGGCAGTCTTAAGCAGAGGGCTGAGTGCAAACAGCACTGAAAATAAATAGTCTTTTCTCCCTTAGAAACTGTCTCTGTCTTTGAGGTTTTTGTGGAAAAAATGTTGCCTTTTGCCAACATTATTCCTGTATTATTCCTCTTTTGTAGATAGTATCCTACCTCTCAGGTACCAGCCCAGACCCTTTCCTGGACACAAATGGATTTTTTCTTTGATATAGTGCTCACTGCATGACACAAAGGACTGCAGTTAATCTAAAGCAGGTAGCAAGAACATCTGTTCAAGATTCCTGTATTTCAGGACTTGGTATTTAAGACAGAGTAATAACGGCATATGGATTGAGACATAGTGGTAAAGAGAGAATAATTTGGTGTAAACCTGTTTGGAAAGAAAGAATTATATTGGTATTTTCATCTAATATGAACATAAACCTCAATGATCTACTAAACTATATACCTAAATATTTCTAAAGTTTTCTAAAACAGAACTTTGTACATTCTGTGTGAATTTCTATTACTATAACTGGGTTGAATTCCTTGGTTTTAGACTCTTTTCCTTTCTCGGTTCTTATTGCATAACATCGTCTCTTAAAATGGTGGCTTAAACAAAAGGCAGACTTTAAAGCAATGAGGGCTTTTCCCCTACACCCACATGGATATCTAAAAATACTCTTAAAATTATTCAGGAGTGAAGCTTTTTATGGTGAAGTTCCTCAGATACATTGTGTTTTGCTTTTAGAGGAGTGAGTCAGTTTTTCATACGCTGTAACACATGCAGTTTGTGAGTATTGCTTTCATTTTTACATTTGTGGAGCATTGCAAAAAGCTGCCTGTTTATGATTTGATCAATATAACTTGGCTGTAATGCTGTACTTTGGGAAGGGAGTATGTTTGATCATAAGAGCTGAAAGGCATACCCTATCCTATACAATACATGAAAAGTCAAGAAATATAATAGTTAAGTTCCTGCTAATTAAGTAGGTCATGACTGACCAAGAATCAGTAATCTGTGATGGTACCATGAAAAATGCATTGTAATTAGGTACCACAGCTTGAATATAAATCATGGATATTCAACAGATGTATGCCTCTTTGTTGGTTCCAAGTATCAAACAGATTTTCATTGAAATGGAAAATCAAGTAATAACAAAAAATAAAAAGGGAAAGGAATTGATACAGTGGTCCAATATTTAATTTTTAAGAAATATTTAAGAGATAAATATTTTTATTTATTACTCATTATTGCAACCTTCTTTTAAGGATGACTAAAATACTGTTCCAAACAATATACTTAATTTTAGGAAAGAATGTTTAACACTGAAATATTTTTCCTGGAAAGCTGCCTGTCTTTTTGTCACTTCTGTATGGGAGAATCTATGGAAATATCTGAATGTATATGAAACTAATTCACCTCCAACCCACATCCCTCCTGAAACTGTCACCTTTGTGCTACAGAAAACATGACAAGAATTACGTACCTAGTATGCAGGGTCTTGTGCTTACGATAATGATCAGGAGCATTTTTATGGGTATGATATGCTCAAATTGTCTGTCTATATGTCACAGTTACTTTTATATTACTTGTCCCTGTTACATCATTGCTGTAAAATTGTGCAGAGGGGTAATATTCGAAAATCTGCGAACATCCCTTTGTTCAAGTGTTCACTGCAGTTAAAGCAATTCTTATTTCAAAAGTTTGTTTTCCCAACTTACCAGTTGTGATGTACAGGTTGGCACTAGCAGTGTATGTACAGTGTATGTGCACTGTTGTATGTCTAAATTAGCAGGTGGAGATCATCCTGCAAAGGTAAGCAGAGAATGCAGGAGATCCAACATCCAGACTAACACCTTCTTAGAAATATGCTTCCGTCCTGCTGAATGAACGCCTACGAGCAGATGGAGCACACTCAGTGCACCCCAAATGAACGCAGCCTGTGTGCTCTGAGATTGCCCTGCAGCGAAAAGCAAAATTAAGTAAAGGGGAATTCTCAGGAGAGTCTCTTCAAAAGCACACTCCTGACCCTAGCTAAAATACTAGCAGAGATGCATCTGTTGAAACTGGGATTTTCAAAAAGGTAAAGAGAATTAGTTGCCCCAAGGGCTATATTCAGGCACCCAGAAAACAGTATTTCTCAGCTGTGATAGACTGCTGCATCATTCATTTGCTTGAGCTGGAACAGAAGGTCTGTATTTTGAATTCTAAAGTAGAGTCCAAGGTTTTGGTTAAAATGCTTTTAGGTCTTAATATACCACTGAAGTGTAAGACCCAGTGAAGTTTCATTAAACAAAATCTCTTCAGCTTCAGCTTCCAGCCCTATCCTGCCATTTTTAATAGGAAAGCTAACTATCCTACCCTGCAGTAGAAGCTTGAAGCCCTGGAGATAATGCTGCCCAAAGTTAGAATAAATATGTTTTCTGCACATCGTTCCAGTCCAGGCATGGTGCTGGGAAAGGGCTTGCGTCTCTCTTACTATATGACTTTGTATAGGGCCAGGTGGGTTATATGCTCTGCCTGCTGGCTTTCACTGGGAGTTAGAATCCCGGTTCTCTCATGTCCCTCAAGTTGAAAAGCTCGTTTTCATTTCATTACTATAGCTCTCCAGCATCCTGCTGACTCAAGCCTTTCCTCCTGCAGTAAGAAATGTCGTATAGACACAGTCATTTTACACATATCCTTGTTCAGACTTCATTATAATTTATTATTAGCTGTATTAAGTCTCTCATAGGTAAGTCTTGAGCAGCTTACCTATCAGTATGGTGTCACAGTGAGCAGCTGGAAAAGTATGTCAGTAATTTCTTTATCTCATCTGGTTAATATCAAATATTAAAGTTATTGCAATTCATTAATGGCATCCACATTTTTTCATTAGCAACATACCTTTCACACCTCTTTCCTTGGTGAAATATTCTTGCTACCTACTTTAATCAGAGCAATAAGTAGCTAATCACTTATCTCTGCATTGTAGTAGAAATTAGTAAAATGATCAGTGTTTGGGAACTGCTGTTACACATGCATGTAAGTGATGCATAACATTATAATTATACTGATAGAAATAAGACATTCCCAGACAAAAAAGTCATTTGTGGTTACTCTGAATAAACAAAAAGACAGCTATTAGGTCACAACTGTGTCATAAACTTACTTTTAATTGTATGAGTATTTTATTTTTTAAATCCTAAATCTTATGTAAGTGGCACATTTTCAAACGCATGCATGATTTTAAAAAGAATTTTAGATTTGGTTTCCTTTTAATATTATGGATTTTTGTGCATGTATTTTATTTTAAAACAGATTATTGCTCAAAGGGGATCCCAGCCTCACAGCACTGCAGGCTGAAATCTTTTCTATATGGAATACCTAATTGGGTCAGTATTAAACTCCGAGTTTAGCAATCCTAAAAGTTCATAGAAGGTCAATCTGAAAAACAGGACAATTTTAACTTCAGTAGAACTTATTTGTGTGTCTTTTATCTTGAGCATTGTTTTGAGGTTGGTAGGTCTTCATAACAGGTTCTTCATTTTGGCTATATACAATACCTGCACGTATAATATAAAAGCCTTCCTGTTTCTCAGCAAGGTTATCTCTCAGCAAGTTATGAGTAAAAAGCTTCAGAGTCTTCCAGGTGCCCTACCTCTTAGGTGAGGTATTTCACTTCTTTCACCTCTACGGTGCACCTGAGGGCAAAGCCTCTCCTGCCCTGGTTCAGTGGGTTGCAGCCTTAAGGTTTACGCACATCTGCTCCGCTGTTGGGAAGCAGCTCCTGGAAGAAACTTCTTGCCTCCTGCAGTGTGATTAGGCCTCATTACATGCTTCAAGATAGCCCTTTTTTCAGAACCTGGTGTATTTTGTATCTCTCTTCAAACTATACAGCTAAAAGAAGAGCTGTACCAATAAAAGCCTATCCATCTAAGTCTTATTTGTATTTTAGCCTTTCCTTGCAAGTCTTGGCTAGTTCCAAAATTGCTTCTGGTTGGTGAGTAAGAGGGAAGGGGCAAAAAGCCTTGCTATAGATTTTCTTTCCCTGATTTTTGTAACATTTTCCTCCTTCCGCTCTGATTTAGTGATCACTTACCCCTGAATGCAACAGCTGTAAATGGTGGCTTTAATGCGAACCCCATAGATCTGGAAAAAATAAGCCAATAACTTGTCTCAAAGCAGGGAGGCAGGTATTTCCCAGGTGGTTACACAGAAATTCTTCACATGAAGGTCCTTTTTCCGGTCATTCCTTAATTTTGGTTTTCAGCAGATCCGAATTAAAATAAGATGACTCTACCTACATCTTCCATCATGGCTGTCTGTCAACTGTCTGGGGAGGTAGGCTATATGTTAATAATTGCATTATTGATACATCCCAAATAATTTGTTTGGTAGAAATACTGAATATGCTCAGAGGTTCAACTGAAGAGATCTAAATACATTCAGAGGCTGTCCACAACAAAGGTGAAAATTGTAAGTACAGTATAGTAACGTACCCACCTGCATCACTTCTAATTAACTTTTCTATACTGTTCTATGTGTGGGCGTGAATAATAAGACTGTAGATACTTGCATTTGTTTCCTTCTATATGGTTTTCAAAAAGTAGCCTGGGAAGCACACATCCAACTTTGTTTCAGATAGTTTTGCAGAGGAACCTCCTCTGGACTCTGAATAAAAATATCCCTGTGGAAGGTGAGGAGGGAGCAATCAGGTGGGACATGAACACCCAGCTCCCATCATAACAGCACGTGGTCTGGGCATCTCACTGAAGTCCCTTTGAAAGACTGAACTGAGGAATTGGATCAGAAAAAGCTTTACTCGATGCTATAATTCCTGCCACACACTAGAGAAGCCCTAAAGGTATATCTCAATCAGCATTAGCTGTGTGGCAGCAGGATCAGAGTCTCAGGCACGAGCCAGGCAGTAGCATCCCATTGTGCTAGGTTGTGGACAGGCATAAATGAAGAAGCTGATGGCTCTTCCACAGTTGATGACTTACTTGGCAATAGATCTATTTCCTGCTTTGCTTTTCTTTTCTCAGGGAAACACTACATCATGTATTATGGAAACATCAAGGATACTGTCTTGCCTGTGCTATTTAGTAAATGGTATAGTGCTTCTTGGTAGAATATAGATGTCAACATGAATATTGAAAAAGTCCAAGGGTGTCATGAGTCCTTGCATGCAGGGGAGAGATGGCATGCTATTAATGATCCTTTCTTCCACAGGCAAATTCCAGTCATGTTATATAAAGCTGGGACAGAAATAAAAATAGCCCTTCATTAAAAGCAGCCTTGTCTGCTGTACCTATGGCATATTAGACTTATTTAAATAACATTGTGAATTCTTGGGGAAAAAAGAACCCAGAGATGCAGCTATTGTTTCTGCTGTAGTGTGGCAAGGGCTTTGCTGCTGTGAATAATAACAGCCATGTTGATGGGTAGAGCTAAATTAAAAGTGAAAGAGGTTATTCATTCATTGCAAAAATCCATTTTAATGTGAAGATGAGGGAGTTTGGGGAGTTTTTTATTTCTGTTTTTGCTTTTAAGCCTACTATATACTATTCAGGGCCTTTTTAAAGTTGGAAAGCTGTTGATAATAATACCACAGATCAGCAAAGTTTTAAATTATTTCTTTCAGTTCCTTTTCAAATTCTCCTCTTCTACTAGGCAATGACAAACTCAGTGGGGGATTTTCCTTGGTGCAAAGTGCCATATCTGATGCCTAAAAGAAAGTTTTTTCTTCACTTTTTTGCATTTATTGGTCAACATTCATCAAAGTGTTCCCTTGCTATAACATCTGAGGTTCTTATGTATTTGGAATTAGGAAATACCGCTGGTATTTGAGATACCAGAATGCTAACCAGTGACAAGCATCAACTGATACAGGGACTTAAGGGAGTGTAAGCAGCATATCTGAATGGCCAGGGCCCGGTGGTGAGTGTGGGTCAGTGGAACAAAGTGTGCCCTGAGCTATTCGGTTTGCTTTGGATGGTTTCATGGCTTCAGGGACTACTCTGGTACCGATGCTCAGTGCACTCCTTGTGGCCCACACGTGGTTCACTGAAGTACTACTTCTTTGGAATTCCCCCTACCCACAGCCACAGGAATGGGCTGTGCTTAAAAAATGTTTCTCAGTTTGCTACGATCAGGAGGTTTAAGAGCCCCCCTGCTGCCATGTAGCTCCCACTTGCAAAGATGAACCTGTGTACTGAGCAACTTGGGCAGCTGTTCAATGAGGAACATAGCTGAGATGAAGATATATTTATTAAACTCAGATTTTCTCTTCCTGCCTTTTCAATGAAGATGGCATTCCCATGACACAAGAGAAAGATGGTTGGGGAACTAGCTTATGATTTGGGTGGCTTGGGTTTCTGTCCTGACACAAGGGGCTTCCTAGGTGGCAAAGGACTCAAGGCATGGGTATGTGAACAACCTCTGGAGTCCTGTAGCCACAGAAACATGCACTGTGCCTGAGGTAGCTGTCTACCTAGATACCTTGATTATTTACATCAAAACACCCTGATGCATGAGCGAGTGTAGAAAAAGTTTTCCACTCTACCTACCAAAATGTAATAGTATGACTGACTGTAGGTGTAAAGAGGGAGAGAGTGATTTCCCTCTGCTGTAAGGTGTAAGTAAGGAGAAAAGAATTTGCTTCCATCTTGAATTATGTAGAAAGCAATTAAATGAAGCCAACTTGCAGAATTGGCTCATTTGCCTGCCTGAAGATATTATTCCAAACACAAATAATGGAGAGTGGATCCTGGAATATCCTTGAAATTAGGCTCTATAAAAAGGCCCTTTTCCTTCTTTTTCTTTTTCCTTGGAAAAAAGTAATTTTGTTCTCTTTTCTGTATGTAAATGCATATGTATATGTTCAGTATAGATTTGATTGATTTATTGATAGATTTACTTTGCTTTCATTGGTGTAATTTCCTGAGGAGGGGAATATGAATTTTGAACCTCTTTTGAACTTTGTATGTTGATAATTTACTCAAGAAGCTGAACCATTAAAAAGCTTTCATCTTCCATCATTACAGGTCCTCAAAGCTAGAAGTCTTCACAGCAGCATGCTGAGAATGTCAGAAGGAATCTGTCCTTTAGTCCTTCCCCTGGATGAATAGCTGTGGTGTTCAGGAAAATGCAATCCGAAATCTGGCTAAGGAAATGAAAAAGCGAACAAGTAGGAGCTTTATTTTTAAGGAGAAATGGTACTTGGAACATTTAAGGACCTGCAACAAGAAAGAGAAATAAGGCTAATATTACAAAGTGATAAGATTTTGCATCAGCATTCAATTAAATAAAAGCTGAAAATCAATAAATGTAGTCCTAACACATCCAGAAGAACAAATACGCTGGGCTTAGTTTTAGCTGGGTTCAGGAGTAGCGTCTAAACTTTGAACTAGGAGGTCAATTGTCAATATGAGGCACCTGTAAAAAGATCACATTTTTCTCTCAAGAAGAATTACCCAGTGCCTTGTGGCTGTGAGGTACATATATTTAGTCTTCCCACCTGACTATTTTAGGTAGACCAGGCCAGTATTTCTAACGGGCAGAAACAGGCACTCTGAGTTTTATCATCACGTTTTTATCCCTTACAGAAGAAGGTAAGGGAAGCATACAGTTTCCCCATATTAGGCAGTGATTCTGAAGCAGAGAAGTGAGGAGACAGTGCAGGAAGCTTCAGATGACTGTGTGACAGAAAAAGCATTTAGCATTTTCTGTAAATTCAGGTTAAAAAGTTGGTGCATAGTGATGTGAACGGGTTGGGACAGAATGGAGTGCATGCTGGGTTGAAAGTCGGGGATGCAGTGAGGGCACTGCCAAGTTATGTTCATCAGGTAGAACATATATTATTGAATCTATTTTATCCTTCCTTTTTTTCATCCCAGCCCAATGTTTGTTAGAGGCGTCTGGTGCCTTAAAATTGGTCTATGTGCAAAATCACAGAAGGAACAAGTAGATTTAAGCTCTCCAGTAGCAAAATTTTCTGGACCGCGATGAGAAATGCAGGATGATGTGATACTTTGGTGAGTTCAGACCTAGCACAACACCTTCAGGCTGGGGTCTTCTGAAACACAAGTACAGTTGACCCTGAGTTTCGTCAGGGGAAATCCGTAAGCAAAACAGCAGCAGTGAGTACGTGTCATGGAACAGAACAGCAAGTAAAAAGAATATATCTTTATAATTTTGCTAAGTGTTGTGAATGTCTCTTACTGTCCTACATATTTTCCTTCTCTGTACGCTTGCGCACAATTCCAGGACTAGTTAGCTGCCCAGACTGACAGGGTATTTCTTCTATTGAGTCACAGCCATGCTAACAGCAGATCTGAGATCTGAGGACAAACCTTGGCTGCTGCTTGGTAATACTAACAGCTGAAAAGTTTTCGTTTTTTTCTGGGTCAAATTAATTTCCAACAAGTTGATATGAACCCATTTGCACCTAACTTATAGATATGCATTTCAGCATTTGTATTTTTGAAATATTGACAGTGAATTTTTGCTAGTGAATGATCTGTGAATGTACTTTGACATTCCATGAATGTGTCATAACTAGTATTCAATAAGAGGCTTGTATTTAAGCCTGGTAATTGCTCAAATGTTAAAGACCACAATTATTTCTTCCGTAATTCAGGACTGATTAACTAGACAGATCATGTGGTACTGTTTATACTCCAGGATTAGATGTCTTCCAGATCCAGAGAGTTTCATCAATTAGTGCATCAACATTTCTGCCATAAATAGTCATAAAAAAGTGACGGCAGGGATATGCAAAATATTTTTTCTTCTCATAGCCATTCCTGGAATAAAATATTGTTTGCAAATTAAACTGTAGAGTTGTTTGGGAGTTTTAATTTACCGGCAAGCAGTTCCAGTAACTTTAAAAAGGCTGGAAGGGATAAAAAACTGAGTTATTGCTTCACCTTTAAGTGATTACATAGAATCCTGTGTTTCTATAGCTAAAGGTGATTATTTCTGTGGTGCGTGAACTTTAGCTGACAAATGGGGTGCATGCATGTGAATGCCTACACAGCCATCAATTGTGACACCACTGCAGAGACAAAATAATCCAGCGACAGCTAGGTATCTGGAAACAAGAGTTTTAAAGATGAGGCTTTGACACCAATGACAGAAGGACGTCAATGGATTCTAAGTAGTCCCACAAGACTTGTCAGACATGCCACATTAAAATTAAAATTTAGTGAATGAGGATAAAACTTTAATGTAGCTTCAATGCCCTGACCTAGATAAAGTTGTTAATTTTTGATTTATAACTGGGTACAGAATTTTAATCTGCATTAAAAAGAAAAATTTTTCCATTTCTGTGACAATAAGGGTTTTCTTTAAATACTGAGAATCTTATACCAAACTCTTGTAACGTGACACTGTAGCGCTAAAGCTATTCTACCTCAGCACTGAGTTCAAGATTTGACATATCCTCTGCACTCTGCCCATGCAAAACTTGGTTGTTTGCTCTCTCTCTGGACAAAACTGATTGTGAATATATGCAGTTGCAGATGTCTAACAACCGCTATGGTTTTTGGTCTTAAATGGGATTCTTGCTTGCTTATATGAAGACTCAAATTTTCCTCAAGCTCTTGCTTCTCTTCTGTTACTGCCTATTCTCTCCTACAGTATCACCTTGCCAGGAGGTCCGGTTATATACAGGTGTCCCCTGACCTAGTTAACAGTCTTCCAATTACATGCCGAACACTACACGTGTTTTGCAAAATCCTGCATCCCTCTCTTTAATTAAACGGATTACTTTTAAGCAGTGTCTTACCCTAGGTTGAGAACGAGGTTGGTCTCATTTACACTGCAAAGTAGAGCCTCATCTGGTTTGCGCACGATGCGCAAAACCACAGGCACCATGTCCAAAGGCTGGTGTTGCTGGTGCATGTCCTACGCCGCTGGCGGGGGTGAGGTGCTGCCCCACGCAGCTGGAGCATGCCTGGAGCGGGAGGCTCAGCGAGAACAAGGGCTAGACCGGCTACAGGAGGAAGGAGGTGGCAGAAATGGGACAGCTATACAGTGTTGCATTGCCCTCTAGTGACAGGCTGCCTAATTAGGTTGTTTCTCACCACACCTTTTCAAGTTGTGCCAAACGTTGTCTCCATTGGATTTGTAGACATCCAGGCAGGGGTAGCACAGCATTACAGATTAACGACGTAGCTCTGAAAATGGTCTCCAGGAGTCCCTAAGCTGAGGTTTGGCTATGTAGAGCCACTGAAAAAACTCAGGCCCACCATGAAGTTTCACGTTGTTGGTTTCCCATGTTGTTGGTTTCCATTTCCTGTCTGCCAACATCACAAATTCAGTCTGCTAGGAGGAAGGGGATTTGCCTCCTCTGTGCCCATCCCACATATTTTTGAAAGCAAAACTGAGCTTCCAGTTAAAGCCTGTCCTACAGCGGTTACAACTCTGTTCTCACCTACAGAATAGTAGTTAATGAAAATACCACATTTTGGCGGTATGGCCAATAACAACTTTTTTTTTCTTTTTGCTAATTAAAAGTGAGGAAGTTGGCTCTGACATCACTAGTGATTCACAAACATCTAGTAGCAAGAAGAGATTTATAGTTCCACATATGGAGGAAAGTGGCAATTTAAAGTGGCCATCAAGCCAAGGTTTTTACAAAATCAGTCAGGTTACATTTTAAAAAATTACCTTGTTTTTTGCTTACTTTCATAATGTCTTGGAATTGTGGACATTTCTTGACAGCTTCTTAAGCTACATGATATAATTTCAGACAATTAGAGAGCTGGTCAAAGGAAAAAGATTGATTTTATGATGATTTTTTGAAGGTTATACATCTATTTTTGTTCCATGCTGGGACACAGTCCCAACCTTATAATTCTGTTATGTGAAAATGTTTGAATCAAAATGTCAGTTTTCAAATTGAGAAAGGAACTGTTTTGATTCCTTTTTCTCTTCCTTGTTTTCCTTCTGAAATTGGCATGGACCCTCTTTAAATTGTCATTGAAATGAATGCTTCTCTGCAAAACATTTTAGCCTTAGCAAAAAATAGTCTGACCTACTTTAATCTACATGGTTATTTCTCTGTTCAAAAATCCTGCTAAAGAAAAGACTCATTTCATAATCACTGTTTACATTTTCTGATTTGTGACTCGTTTTTTTCTCTCACTCTTTCCATATTCTTGCCTGAAGTTTCAAAAACTGAGTCCTCCATACTTTGGGAGTAACACAAACACACAATGAAATCATAGTCCTGTTGCAATCAGTGGCAAATCTATGCTTCATTGGATCACAAATTTCAGCAGTAATGGTATCCCAAAGGGCATTAAATCTTTGGTCCGTTATTTGTACTTGATTGATGTTGTCCTAAGCTCATCCTGCAGGTTATTTTACCTTACCTTCTCTTATAGAATAGCAGCTCAATAAGACCTTCTTTTGTTCTTAGTAATGAACTACTTCCCAGTGTGCCAAGCTGAAACTTCTTGCTTTCAGAGAAACTATCTGGGGGAAGAAGCTCTACGTAAGAGTTAAGATTTTGATTTATCCATCCTCGCAGTATCATTACTGGAAGAGGGACTTTTTCAGGTACTCTGTTTATGACTGAGATGGAAAGGAGTGAGCATGATAGGAACCTTAAGTAACAAATAAGCAAACTCAGGATCTGGAGCAATTCAGTTGCACAAAAAACCAAGAAAAGAGTAATACCCGTGTGCCAGCTTTACCTTTCACCTCTGGCTTTGTCTGTCCTTCCTAGTTCCACTGATTGCAGAAAGCACTCCTCTGAGCGTGCAGAGGTGATAATTGTTTCAAACTGAAGTTATGGGAAACCATTTGGTTTTATGTTTTAATTATGAAGACACATTGTCCTGGTTTTTGCTGGGATAGAGTTAAATTTCTTCCTAGTGCTGTGTTTTGGATTTAGGATGAGAAGAATGTTGATAACACACTGATGTTTTCAGTTGTTGCTAAGTACCCTGCTAGTCAAGGACTCCTCAGAAGCTGGCAGGGAGCATAGCCAGGACAGCTAGCCCAACTGGCCAACGGGGTATTCCATACCATATGACGTCATGCTCAGTATATAAATAAGAGGCGTGATCCAGGAACTACCGATCGCTACGTGGTTATCGGTCAGTGCGGGTGGTAAGCAATTGCATTGTGCATCACTCATTTTGTATATTCTATCATTATTATTATTATTATTTTCCCTTTTCTGTTCCATTAAACTGTCTTTACCTCAACCCACGAGTTTTTCTTACTCTTACCCTTCTGATTCTCTCCCTGTCCCACGGGGTGGGGGGGAGTGAGCAAGCGGCTGCGTGGTGTTTGGCTGCCTGCCGGGTTAAACCATGACACACATATAATTTTAAAGCTGTTTCTGTTGCTTATGTATTTCTGCTTGGTCATTATTTTCCTAGCTTCAAAATAATACATTTAATTGGATTAAATCGTTACTCTGGCCAGATGTGCGTGTGACATATTTTTATGTGTCTGTGGTACTCTAAAGATAAATGGAAAACTACCCAAGGTTGGGAAAATTCTCCTAGCTAGACTATTTTCAGTAGGCTTCAGGTTTTCCTTAGAAGACTATTGGGACACTGAGAGCATTTTGCATATGTTCACATTTAGCTCCATCTGAAGTACTGTCTTAAAGGACTGGCATTGTCTTTCCAATAATTTTTTCACTCTGTTGCTCTTTACCTGCATGCTGTGGCCCTCCATTGGCAGTACTGAAAAATAGTCAACCTCTTTTCCTAATATCTAGCTCAAAATACTCAGAGAAACTACTGCTTAAATTTTTTTGTGGTTAAATTCTTCTTTTAACATGCAAGGATTATTTGATTGTAAAGTCAAAATCAGACAGAGGAGCAGGTTGCCACGTGTATGGTGACTGTGGATATTGTCACGTATTGTCATGGGCACATATAACACATTTGAATCAGACCACCCATTTGCAACACTCAGAGAAAAGAGGCCAGTGTCTGAAAACCAGGGATGCCCATCCAGCAGCACCACAATTCATAAAGTGTGCCCACCCTGCAGTGACGGGTAGCGAACATATTATGCTCAGGCTGCGTGACTCACTTTTCATTATGAGCAGCAGCAGGTAGTTTAAAGCTGCCTCAGATTTGCTCATGACGCAGCCAAAAACCTAGTGACTGCAAAGTAGCCGTACCCCTAGTGGGATTCTGATCAGAAAGGTGGAAAAAACATGTGAGGAACTGCAATCCTAATGCCTATAGAATATAGGTTAATAAACTATAGGTTAACAACTATCCTACACAAGCTGTTAGGGCCTATACTTGTACTAACACTTCTGTGGGGAGTAAATTGTAAGTCCTTATTCTGTTTTCATTTGGTCCTTACTGGAGACTTTAAAGCTTTGCTTGGCTCTAAGGGTGGGGTAAGGGCAGTCCCAGCTCTCCCTGTTTCCAACCAAGCACTTCTTTTTTTCTCCATCAGTGCAAAAACTCAGCTTATTAGGAAGGCCTCTCTTGCAGCAGTGTCTGAATGTACAAATTTGCTCACAATCACAGCTGGAGTGGCTTATAGTGGAGACAGGTCATGCTGGGATCTTTCACTTTGGCACCAATTAAATTATTCTGTGAAAGCAGAGGAGGAAATACGAGTTTGCGGTTTAATGTCAATAGAAGCTGCAGAGCACAGAGCAACTTGTCTTTTTGTATGCTCTTCTTTGTAGATACAATATTGTTAAGAAGTCAAACTCATGCCTAGCCCTAGGGCTTAGTTGCCTATCAGTACAGTCAAATCTGTCCAACTAAGAGAAAATAATCTGAAAATAACGCCCAAGAATATTGTGAAGAAAGTGCTAATAGGGTAAGCTGTGGCAAGTCTTCGTAATGATCAAACTGGAACCTATTAATATGTGATGTTTTAAAACAATAAAATGAGATGTACTTCATGGGCTTTTTAAACCTTGCTGCTGAAGCTGATTCAGAGAACATACTGGATCTCAGTGAGCCTTGGCATAATGACCCTTGAAACTTCCAAAAAATATTAGAAATACAGTGATACAGAAATACTAATGAGCTGGTGGTGAACTTGCTCAAGAATTAGGCTATTCAGGACATATGCTTTCCTAGGGCCTTCATAGCATGTCCTGAACCTTTAATTATAAAACATGACATTGGAATTGGTATGGACTCAGAACAGCTAATCTGTTAAAATTTTTACTCAGAGTTAATAGATGCTGAAGCCTGGTTTATCATTTCCCTTCCTTTCGCCCACAAGCACAGGTAAAATTCGCCTGCTTTGACTGTGGTTTTGCTTTGAATTCTTAGGCTTATTCTAAACCTCAAGAAAAGCTGAAAATTTAGTTGAAGCTCAAGACAAGAACCCCATCAAGTCAGATCTAAAATAAAAGCTTAAGGTTTTCTGCATGATTGACAATTTGTGATATTGTACCAGATCATGATAGTTACCACTTAATTTTCTGCAGTGACATGGAAAACTGTGGTTTTTTAACCAGCTTTGCTACCAAATTAGGGACTAGTTTCAGATCAAGAGAAGCAATCTGACTATTCACCTGAATGTTTCACAGAAATTGGCCTTGTTTGCTTTTTACTGTTAGCAAATGTTGCTTCAAAAGAAAGTACAAGCAGTGCCATATGTAGTCGAGTGGCATTTTGGCTGGATTAGATTTTGGTTAGTTCAGACTTTTTCTGCCATGGAGTATGAATGTGAAGTGTGAGCTCATGTGTGTGATATTTACACCACCTGAAGTTAGAATTAGTGGATATTTGCTCTAGAAGTAGTTCCCAATGGAGAATTGACAGAACAATGTATGATTCATTTGATCAATCACAGCTAGCCAATATAACTAAAAAATAAATATTGAGCACTTCATAGAATAGCTCGTGATGCATCTGGAGATAATCTCCCTCCTAGATAATTGTTTGGATAATTGTGTTGTATAATTGTTTCAGATAATTATCTGAGTAATGAACGTATTTAGAGAAACTGTGGTCTTCTCTTACTGTATAATGAACATAAAAGTTACCAATTAATATGATACTCCATTGGTTTTGGTCAGTGAGTAATTTATTTTAAATTGCAGTAGAGGAAAAGAGTGCTAATTCTCTTTTTGAATTAAACTGCTGTAGCAAATTTGGTGCACAAACACTCACATTTGAACCCCTGCTGCCCTGTTTTCTGTTTTCTTTACCTTTAAATTTCCATGGAGGAGTTTAAGGCAACTGGGCAGTTGTGCTTTATGGTTAAATGGCAGCGTGATCTCTGCAGTAATGTCAGCTTTATAGAGGCATGTGCTCAGCAGAGGTCCAGACTTCGTGCTTCGTCTCTCCTTTGTGTGAGGATTTTGATTTTGCTGTAATTGTTTTGGAATTAGATTGTGCTGTAGAATGAGTCATCTCCACAGACCATAGACCATGGGCATCTTTGCAGTTTCTTTTCTCAAATAATAGCCTCACTGTTTGCCTTCTTTAGCTTGTACTGTTCATTGCTGTGGGGTGACAAGAGGTAAAGTAGCTGTGTGATGCTGCTGCCAGTCACCCTGGAGGAGCAGAAGAGGATGGAAAGCAAGAAGCCCCTGTTCTGAGACATATACCAAGGTCCCTGCCAAAGCTCTGCACATTCCAGTTTACTGCGTTAAAATGGAAGTCAATGGAAGCTCAGCTGAGTAAAAGTAAACACAGGAAAAAGCCACAGGGTTGACTTTGAAAAAGCCTTTAGAGTTTTGCTAAAATCTCTCTCTGCCATGATAAAAATGAATGTACAAGGAAAGCAGCTGGGCAACTGTCCTGTTTTTGCACAACTTAGAAGATGTGACGTCTATCTAATTCTCCAGTTTACTAGCAGTGGGGAGACTTCTCTGCAGTGGTTCAGCTGAAATGGATTCATTTTCTGGTGCTACGAAGCCCGCTGAGGCATGGTTTGTGTGGTCCACACTAGTCAACACCACTTGGTTCATTTGCAATAAAAAAGCGCTGTGCATCAGCCACCAAGAGTACAATCCGAATCACTTGTTCACAGGAATCTTTTCTGTGGCTCTTCAAGCTATGTGCTCGTACAGGGGGCAGGTGGGCAGCGAGGACATGGGTGCGAGAGAGGCAGATGCTCTCCTCTCGGTGCTGACTCAGCAGATGCAGGTGTAAGGCCAGCCAGTTTGGAGGCGTGTCCGCTCCCTCCGTCCTTCGTGGTCTCTCCTCGCCTCTGTGCAAGACCAAATGGAAAACCCTGCCTGACTCTCGCAAGGGCCTGGAGCACAAGTCTTATGAGGAGTGGCTGAGGGAACTGGGGTTGTTTAGCCTGGAGAAGAGGAGGCTGAGGGGAGACCTTATTGCGCTCTACAACTACCTGAAAGGAGGTTGTAGTGAGGTGGGTGTTGGTCTCTTCTCCCAAGTAATAAGCGATAGGACGAGAGGAAATGGCCTCAAGTTGCACCAGGGGAGCTTCAGATTGGGCATTAGGAAAACTGTCTTCACCGAAAGGGTTGTCAAGCCTTGGAACAGGCTGCCCAGGGAAGTGGTTGAGTCACCATCCCTGGAGGTATTTAAAAGACGTGTAGATGAGGCGCTTAGGGACATGGTTTAGTGGGCATGGTGGTGTTGCATTGACGGCTGGACACGATAATCTTAGAGGTCTTTTGCAACCGTAATGATTCTATGATTCTATGATTCTAAGCTGCTTGGGGCTGACATGCCTTTGCTGTGCATTGCCTTCCGTCAGCAGAAGCTCCTGGTGCTGCGACAGCTGGTGGTTCACGGAAATCTCCGTCTTGGAGTGCAAGGAGCAGGATACGTCCTGCCTTGGCTCAGGAGGATGGGAGATGGGAGCACATCTGCTGCCTTCCCCCTTGCTCTGTGCCAGGGATGGTACTTGCCTGGCACAAAAGTGACTGATGCTGAAAGAAGGTAGCACCCTCTGGCTGCTACCTCCTGCATGAAACATGCAGTGCTGCTGTTTCATGAGCTCAGTGCTGGGTTTTGTCACCTAAGTGTCACTGAGGTCCCTTATTGCTGTGTGGCACAGTGGTACACCACCTTGCACTGCAAAGTCACGACATGAGTTAGCTGGGTATACATGTACCTAGAGATTTGGCGTGTTTGGATGGTAACGGTTTCCTGGCTTCGTTCAAAAAATAAGAAAAGGCAATCTTATGGCACCGTGTATGCTGAAGCATTAAATACAACCATTTTTCCAGCAATATGAATAACTAAATTACTATTGCCACATATTTATTTACTGTTCTTTATGCTCTCTGAACAGCTAAGTTTTTTCTAGAAGAAAAGGTTTTAACAGAGAAGGTAATCTAAGCACTGTGAGAAATAATTATATTCTTCTGCGTTACTGCTAAGCTAAACGGGTTTTAATTGTGTTTGGTTCTTTTAAATTTGCAAAGTATTGAGAGTATTGATTCCCTCTTTTTGTAGGTATATATTTGTACGTGGGTATTGTTATACCCACCCAGTAGAAATTTAGTTGCTAAACAAGCTAAAATCAACCTGTGAAGTTTAATACATTTACAATTTAATTCAGTTAATATGCACTCAGAGTCCCTTGTGCTTTGATCCCTGCTGGCATCATCCATTTCTAATAGCAGGGCAGTTGACTGAGCTATTGATGAATGATGGACACAGTGGGACATCTGAAATCCCTACTCTAGTTGCTGGCTCAGTTCTTAACAGGGTTATTACACATCTCAGAAACTGAATACAATTTTGAACCAATGGAGGCCTGTTAATGCTTGAGGCTCAGAAAAGAGTTGAGGAAACACAACTACCAGAACGGAAATCAAGAGAGTGAAGTACCAAAAAGTTTTCTAGTGCATATTTTAGAGGAAAAAGTGAGTATCCAGGGATATGAATTAGAATGCTGAGAGAAAGGAGACATGTCCATGTAATGCCCATTTAAAAATATCTAGCATTCGCATAATGTAACTATGGAACTATAACTGAAGTACACTACCCTCTGTAATACTGCTTTGGACATTGCTCCAAGTTACTGGGGAAAACGTGGAAAATTATTGGATGGAGGGACTAGGGACCGGTGTTCTGGCCTTTCTCCTGAAAGCAGAGGGCTCCCTGTGAGCAACCACACCTCCACACCCACGTATCTCACTTCTGAGAGGGCTTCAGAGCCCAACTGAGGGAGGAGGCCGGGTGGGCTTTTCCAGAGCTTCTTCCAAGGAGGCCTCGGAGAAGATTTGCTGTTATGTGAGGCGGAGGCTAAACTAACTTGTTTGAATTCCAGCTCCATGTTGTGAATAGTGAGGAGTATCCTCTATGGCTGTGTGTCTACTCGATAGCTGTTTAAGAGGGAGCCAGTGCCTCTGGAAATGCTACAGTGACCACTAAAAGCTGGTGGTTACTGAAAGGGCTGACAGGCTTTGACAAATGTGGCTTTCTTCAAGTTCCAGAGAACTGCTACTGAATTCCCAAAGATGACAGCTCCCTTCTTCTTCCCCTGAGGAAGACAAATCATGTGCTTGACCCTTCCTCTCCTTGCAAAAAGTACACAGAAAAATAATTGGATTGACAGTCTGGTATTTCTTCCTTCCTGTGCTGATAGGGTAATACGAAACCCTCAGAAGCATTCTGATAACATTCAGTAAAGCTAATTTAATAGTCATTGGATTCTTGAAAGTTCTCATTAGGATGCTAAAAGCAAGCATCTGTGTAATATGAGTATGGTCAGCTTCTCGGTGGAGCATGGGGAACTGATGTTGAAGCTGCCTGTTCTTCAATACAAACAAGGCTGTATTTATTTAGCTTCTTAGTGACTTAATGCAAATATATTTGGAAGGGTTGCACTGGGGGAAAGAAGAGGGAGAGAGAAAAAATGTCCACATTGTTTTCTTTGCCAGAAATCTAATGGTGTATGTGCAGCTGTATATATTCTCAGTCATATACCAGGCCTTATCAAAAGGTATTGTACTCCCTCTAGCTTAAATTCAGCTGCTTTATGTTGTGCTGCTGGTATTGTTCCAGTTCATCATATGCTTAGATGACTCATAGTGCATGCATTGTGGTATTTAACATAATATGTTTTCCTCTTTTTAAATTAGTCTGCAGTGTATGATGTGAAGTACAATTCACAATTAGCATTTCAGCACTATTAAATCCAGCTTGAAGTGTTTTGACGGAAACAGCAATCTGTTTTATTCTTCAGATTTCCCTAAACAAAGCAAGTGTATCAATAGCTAATAGTGTATATTATATGGTATTAACTGGTGTCTTTCAAATACAATAATATTTAAGAATTGCTCTTTTATAAGCTACCAGCAGTCAAAGAACCCAGTCTCACCTCTTTCAAAGGCATTGAATTATAGCGGGTTTGATTTCCTTTTGGTTTATCCCCATCACGTCTGTCAAGTGCCAAGAAGTGGGGCCACATATCTGTCTGGAGATGCTTGGTCATAACCTACAACAATCAGGCAACAGAAGACTAAGTGGGCTGGCTGATGTGGTGCGAGATTGTTTTTGTAAGTGAGATAGCCAGAGTTGTTGGCATGTCCATGTTGACTGTGAAGCCCTTCCATGTTTGCCATTTGAAGTGATGATCTCTGACAAGGCCTCAGGGGCAGAAGAAACCCCAGCTGCAAGAGATGAAAAGAAAGCTAATAGCACATGTACACATTTTAAATGAGTGTAAACTGTGTTGAAAAAAGGAGGCATGGGCTCTGAAAAATGCTAGAAATAGAAGGAATGGAGGAGGCGCATGGGATAGAAAAGCAAAAGAAAAATGAAGCAGAGGGAGGGTCAGGTGAAACAGTGAGGAAGAGGAAAAGAGCAATGATCTGATGGACCATCCCTCAAAAGCAACTTAAAAGTCGGATGGAGGGGACACTGGCGGGTCATCAAATGAAGGACAGAGGTTAGCAGGACATTGCTCTCCCTCATTAGCACTGCTATGTGCAGTGATGTTAATGCAGCAATGTGTCTGAGCAGTAGTGCTGACAGGGCTGTCTGATGATCACACATCCGATGCAGAAAGTCCCTTTCCCATCCAAGATTGACTGTGCATACATGTAGGTGTGATGCCTTGTGGAAATTTTGGACTAACCAAGCCTATGTGGATCTTCTGGTAGAATTTGCAAAGTATTAAATCCTAGTATATGTTTTTGTCATCTGCTGAGCAAAAATATGGGACATAGCAGGCAGACTGCAGGCTATTCATTGAGCTGTGTCTGCCATCTGGACCGGGGGTTCTTTGCTCCAAGCCAAGATCCCTCTACCTATGATGTTTCTGATGGTTTCAATCAAACAATTCAATCAAATGGTGCTAAAACGTTGCTGATGGAGTTTTCATCACCCTCGAGAAAAATTTATTCTACTGGCTTAACCAACACCAAAAACTTCTCAAAGCCCTTTGCTGCAATCTAAACTCTCAGTATTTCATCTGATCGAGAATGTATTTTCTTTTGTGCCTTGCAAGCATTCTTCGCCAGATAAAACAATTCCAATCCTTTCAATTTTTCTTCAGAGATCAAATCTCTTTTACTTTACTCAGCATTCTCCTCTGGGTTTTCTTTTGATGGTCTACATCTTTCTTGAAAGGTGATACCCAACACCTGACACATCAGACCTACTAAGACTCCATGGCTGGTGAAAAAAGTGAGAAAGAGGATAATTTCATAACTCTTAGAGATTATATTCCTGTTTATACCAGTATAAGGAGCACTAATTTCCACAGCAGTAGACCATTGCTGAGTCATTTTCTGTTTGCATCCCCTGGATCTTTTCCAGCCTGGCTGCTGCCATAGTTGGTTTTTTCCCATGTTCTGTTTGTGTACGCTAATCTAGAGCTAGAATTTACACTTATTGAGTTGCATTTTTCCAGACCATTTCTCCAGTTTGTCAAGAATATCTTGCATTTTAATGTCTCCCAGTGTTTGCAGTCCTGCACATCCCATTGTCATCTAACAAAGCATGACCTCTCTTACAAGGCTTGGGTTATCAAGAAAATGTTGAATGTACAACGCCCCAGTAGTACTGACCAGTGAGGAACCCTGCTTGGAATCTAATTCACTTGCTCTGAGACCTCTCTGAACCAGAGAACCAGTGAACCAGAGCAAACCAAAGGGGAGAGAGAGAAGATTCACATTTGATCCTAACTAAAGCAATAATGTAATTGCATGCAAAGAAACTTGTAAGAAAGGGAAGGAGATAAGAAGAAAGTGGAAATTGTTGTCTAAGTGGTAGGATGTAGTTTTGCTTTCCAGTAGTTTTAGCAGCAAAAAGAGCTTGTGACTCCATCCTCTGTCTTTTCTTCATTTGCTTTTAATTTTGTCCTTATAATTCCTTTTGACTATAATGTTCCATGTTTCCTATCAAGCATTTCAGTCAGAAGGAATTGCCAGACTGTTTCCTAGCTCTAACTTTCAACTAATAATTGATGAGCCCTGAATAGGATCCTCAGATCTTCATACGATCTGAAGGGTCTTTGCATATTAGGAACTTGAGTTTCTGCAAAGTATTTTTTGATGTCCTGCAACCAGGTAAATGCAATAAGAGAGCTCATTTCATCCATTTATGAGATCGACTTGAAGACAGAATTCAGTAAAAAGGCAACACGAGACATGAGTTACCACAATTAGTATGACAATTAAAACCCTATGATGACTCAAACATAAAGTATCAAAAGCAGCTACCACGGCCTTGAAGCAGAGAAAAGATCAAATTGCTCAGAAAGCAGATAATAAATTAAAATGGATGTCATTGCCTGAAAGAGCTGGGTATACTAAGTGGTATATGAACAAAGAATGAATGTTCTTTATCTGCATTGTGTAAGTCACAGATCAAAACGTGCTGCAGTTCAGAAAATCTTTGAGGTATACAGGCTCCCTACTCTTCCCCTACTGGATTTTGCTTTAGATCCCACCCCTTCAGAGGATTCTTGTAGTTTTTTTAATGTATTAATTATGGATGCTTTCCTCTTAATGGCTAAAGCCTGTGTCTAGCTCCCTGCGGACTGGGGAACCTCCAAGGATCTGGCCGAGGAAAGAATTTACCCTTTCTGTTCGATGATTGTACAGTCTGATACAACGAGAGGCATACAAAAACTCTCAGTTTAAAAAAAATTATTTGTTATTAGTAGTAAATAACATCAATTTACTAATAGCATAAATAGGATGAGGCTGTTCTGTATGTCTCAAAAATAAATGTCGACAAATTGAAAAGCAAACAACCAGCAAACTTGCGTTACTGTTCCAGTCAGCTTGTCCTTCCATCCTTATTATTCTTCTGGTAATGTCCTGTGAAGCTTTTCTTCCTTGTCCCTCTCCTGCAGAGTCAGATAGTCTTTTGGGTAGGATCCCTCTAAAGTACTCTGAGCCTTCAAAAAATCAGGTGCTTTGGTCCATGCTAATGATATGGCCTTTATCTATCACTGTGGAGAGAGAGTGGCACCTCTGCAGGGCAATTTAAAGGCACATAAGATGAATGAATTGCTGCCTGGAGGTGCGCGTGGCTTTCCCATCCCCTTCTCCAGGTTAGGAGAGACTGAGTCTGTCCTTGCTGCATGCCTCTGACCTCCACCTCACCCTGCAAGCTGTCCACCTTTCTCTGTTCAGTAGCTCTCAGCGTTCATGTTAGCTGATTCTGAGATCCAAAGCTTGAGATTCAAAACCTTTTTGCTTTTAAAGGCTGCCAAATGAATGCGTTATCCTCATGCTGAAAAGCAGGGGGGAAAAAACCCAAAGAAATTATACCCCTCATACTGCAAAAGTCTTGCACTTCTGACGATATATGTATATATAGTAACAGCATAGTAAACAATATATGTAAAGTAAGAATAAAAAGACTAAAGTATAAAATGTATTCCCTCAGCTCTGAGGCTGCATTTCATTTGGGGCATTAATTTTCCGGAATTATCTGAGCTGATACTTACACTGTCATTTGCAAAATGGCTTTGCTATTACAGTAATTTCAGTGGAGAGAGGCATTAGTCTGTCTCGTAATCTGCATACACTGTGAGCATTACAAAGCACGTAGGTGAATAAGGGAGCTATTGAATATTCTTTCCGATATAAATCAAATAAAAATTAAAACCTGAGGTAAGAGTGTTTCTTTGCCTGAGCAGTTCAGGTCTCAGGGGCGGAGTGCCTCCGGTTATGTTGTCTTGTGCTGGAACTTGGCTTGGGAAAACTTTGTCTCCTGGCTTAACGTTTCTTTGCCTCCTAAAGGAGGCATCCTACTGACCAGTAGGCATCAAGCATGTTTTATATCTGTCCTCCAAAGCAGCAAGGTTGTCAGGATTTGTCCCACAGCTGGTAAAGAAAAACTTGCTCATAGCAAATCCTTTGGAGCTAACCCCTTTGCCCCCTCCGCCCCTCCAGAAACCCCCAGTCCATTCTCCTTAGCTTCTTCATCTGTGATCTCCTTTATCATGATATTAAACAACATATTGTCTGACAGCTCCGACTGCTCCAAGCACCATTTTACGACAGTCTGCGGTACGACCATTTCCTTCGTTTCACTGGATTGCAATTTTTAGTATTGGGCGGGTAAGTACGCATAATACAGTATGTAATAAATATTCTAATTTTGAGATTTATCAGCTTCATCACTCATTTTTTGGACTTATTCTTAGTGTTTGGACTAATTCTGCATGTATGAATAAAGGCTAAGTGGATGGTCTTTATTTTTTGCGCCATTGCTTGGTTTAATCCCTTGCTGAAAGTGATTTTTTTTTTCTTGTTTTTGCTGGTTGGTACAAAACTGAGCATAACAGGGACTCTGCAGACTTTTATTAGTTCCCCAAACTGATTTCTGAATAAAGACCTGTCTGCAAGATATAAAATATCTTGACTGTTTTTTCTTCCTGTTTTGCCTGTTTCGTAATGGTCACACTTAAAGTCTTGGTGCATGCTCTGACTTTGTCCTTCCCATAATGTACTGCTGCAATAGCCTCTGACTAAAAGCATCTTTTTTGTTCACCTTATAGTACATTTGTGTGAATGTTCCTTCATTGCTTCCATTTCTTGATGACTTCTCAAGTGCATTCATTGCCTTCCTCTTCCCATATCTGCTACCCTTGACATTTAATGCTCTTCATTCTGTAATATTATCTTATCTGCTTACTGGGTTTTCAATGCATACAGTGTACAGGACACACAGTTTGCACTTAATTTCTGGCATGTCTTAGTATCTACACTTTTAATAATCTGTTGGCTCCAACAAGTTGTTTTTTGCCTGTGTGGATTTTGGTTTGATTCGGTTCTGATGAAGTTCTCAACCATTTAAAAGTTGTACTATGGACTGATAATACAGTCACATTATTTTCTCAGTTGTGGAAGTAAGAACTGGAGAGTTCTCTGAAATAAAATTTTCCCATTGGAAAAAACATTAGGCAAAAATGATGAAAATGTCTTTTTCACTCTTACCCATAATGAAATGTTGCGGTTTCTCATTTAAAAATACTTCTCATTTTCACAATCTATAGTCTAACTGAACATAATATTAAATCAAAATCTGAACAAAAATATTCATTTTTTGAAGTGGATCATTTTAGTTTATCCAATTCTTTTTGTTTTATTAAATTTCCTTAAAAAATAAAATTCAGCTTTTCCTTTTGTCCCTATTCATAATGAAAACAAATCTGGTGTTTTCCAGTAGAACAGAAAATCTGTGTTCAGACCAGCATGCACTGACTTTATTTGCTTAGTATTATAGGTTAATTTTATCTGTCAAGCTATGTGGAGTAGATTCAACATAAAAATGGTCACTGTTTTTAGATATATATGTCGGTATTTGGAAGGAGGGAGAAATTCTGCCCATAGCTGTCGTCTTCTGGGTTAGTACCTCCTGACTTTGTGCTTAGCTGAGTCCCTCAAGTATATTGAAAGTTACTTTGATGATTTTTTGCTGCAGTTCAATCTACTGCTTCTTTTATTTATATTTTCATAGTTTACATAGCTGCACGAAAGAGTTTTTATTCGACTTTCTGTTATTTTTCTGTAACTGATTATGGAAAGCAATTTATAAGTGATCATACCAAATTTCCTTTTTGAATTAAGTATTAGCGATCTCCCTGGTGAAAAAGAAAGTAACAATGGAAGGAGATATGTGATGAGAACCAGAGAAGGTAATGTGCAGCTTGAAAAAAACACACTGATTTTTTGGAGACATAGTTGAAAATTACACTATTTGGAGGGTCTGAAAATGAAAGAAAAAGGAGATCTATCTAGTGCAGTAGATGAATGTGTCTTTCATTCTTAGTAATTAAAGGCCTGGCCCATTGAAACAATTTTTTTAAGGCTACATATTGCAGTAGGGCGGCAGTCAGCCATGACATTATGGGAGATGTTATGACACGTCAGAAAGAAACTGGGGCTCTTAGTGATGTATTGGCTCATGTTTGTCTTCACAGTTTCCTACTCTTCAATTTTACATATCCACTTGAAATTTACATCTTCATTTTTATGTAAGTCTTGCTTGTAATAAAGGATTCAAGACTTTCAGTGGAAAGTGGGAAGCTAGTTCTGGCCAAAATAAAGCTGGCATCAAACCCACTATCTCTCTTCTTTGCTTTTGGAGTTTACTTGAAATACTAGAAAGTCAGATATCAGTCAAATGCAATGAACGCCGGTGACCGTGTATCTAATAAAGGAAAAATTATAAGCCCTTCATTGGAAAGATGTAAACCTAGCTTTGAGAAAGGGTTAAGAAAACTGCCCTTGAAAGAACAATCCTATGTGGTAAGCTTTGAACAAAAAGATCTGTAATAGCTTTTGTTTTCATCGTTACTTTCCAAAACTACTATTGTTTTACACATTGGGAGCCCAGTGCTGCCATTCGAATCACTGTGCCGGAGCCTGTGCCTTCCACACCTCCATACTCTTGGTACAATTATGAATCCCTCATTTTACTTGCTTGCATTGAAAAAGTCTTGCACATTTCCACCAGAACCCACAGTTCGGTGGAATTCAAGGTTTAGTTGTTTTGGGGTTTGTCATTGGCTAGGCAAATTGAAAACCCTCGTTATAAAGCATAGAGGTATCAAAGATTTTGCTAAAGTTCATTCTTACAAAACACCGTCTATTAAGATGAAGTCACTTAATCTCTCCGGGCTATTTCCCACTGCTTTTAGCATGAATATTCTTAGACTGGTGCCTGGAAAATGAATGAGCAAACTGAAACAAGAATATTTATCTTCAGCTTTTGCTTTGTCTTGTATTATATCCTTCTGGTGGTGCCCTTCATGAAGCTATCTGGGGAGACATTCTTTCCCCCCCTTATTTTTTCTCATTAATATCTTCAGATATGAAAACTGCTAATTCCCAGACTGCCTGGTTTTTAAAAACAGAGTGGCACTGGGATAACTGGAAGCAATTGGTAATGAAGTATCCAAAGGACTCCGGCCACACTGCAATTGCATGGCTGTGCAAAGTGTTGATTGACAGGAAAATAATGCTTGCTAAAGGATAGTCTGGTCTTCAAAGAGAATTATGTTTACTCAGATAAACACAATTTTCAGAAGCAAGAGCAATCAAAAGCCTTTCATTTTGAACATTTATTGTGGAGATATTCTTTATGGTTATTATTCCATTGTATATTTTGTTAAACAGTTGGTGTCTTTAACAAATGACATTTTCTGACTTGCTCTCTTGTTTTCATGCCTAGACATTTAATACAGGCCCTGCATCATAGATTTCAAAAAATCTGCCACTGTTCTGACACAAATCATATTTTATGGGATAAAATAGCTATGACTTGACTGCAATGAGGCAGTCTTTTGAAAACACAACACTGCCTTCTTTGTAACCTGCACCGTTAAACCCATTCCCAGAAAGATATTTCATGACTTTTTGCTTAGATTCCTTTAGCAATGAAGAAATTAATCAGATTCTGTACAAAGATTTAGCCACTCCACTACTTGTTGACTCAGTGGTGCCATTTGCATATTTTACCATTCAGGAGCACAGGATGGCATTTTTCTCCTGATGAAGTAGTATAGATTTTCTCCCCCATTAACATTATCCTTAGCCTAGTATTCATCAGGCATCTTGTCTGTGAGGTTCTCCAAATCCTTTGGTCATGTCCTCAGTGGTCACATCACTGAAGTTTTAGCAACCCATAATTTCTCTGAGCCCACTAATTCAATGCCAACAAGAAATCTCACGTTAGTTCTTACCTTCCTGGCTCAGTGTTTGTCTGCATTCCTAGCCAAAGTTGTTCAAGATCAGAGTGTGGAAAAGTTACACACTTGAAAGGGACTGTTCTTGAACAGGTTATCTTTTTCTCTAATTTTTGAAATTCAGGAAGACAAAAAGAGCTGCAGAGATTCATATAACTAGTGTTGGGATCTGATAAGGAAAGAACCAGCATCCTGGGAAAGGATATACGAAATTTATTACATTTATATGTACATTGACTGTTTTACTCCTCAGGAACTTTGCATGGTAAAATTGTAAAAAGAGTGTCTAGTTAGAGACACAGCACCTTAGGGAGCATTTGAATGACACATGCAAAGCAAACACAATGTAAAAACATAAATTTCAAGGTTTCTTTTGTTTATTTTTCCTTCCTTTCTTAAAGAAGTGAGAAAATGCTTTAAAATATTATTCTTCATTTCAGACTTTGCTAGGGCATTGGCAGAGAGGCAACAAATGGAAGGCCAGCCTAATTCTTTGGTTAGAGGAAGGTGTTCACATATCTGTGAACTACAGGGCTTGAAGGAAAAAATGAAGAATCTTGGAAAAACTTGAAAATCCTATTATTAAATTTCAGCTAATAATGGTGGTGTTTGGTTACCTCTCTACCGGTGCAATCTCTACTGATGCAGCCAGCACGGGTTCATGGAAGGCAGGTCTTGCTTGACCAACCTGATCTCCTTCTATGACCAGGTGACCCGCCTAGTGGATGAGGGAAAGGCTGTGGATGTGGTCTACCTGGACTTCAGTAAAGCCTTTGACACTGTCTCCTACAGCATTCTCCTAGAGAAGCTGGCGGCTCACGGCCTAGACAGGTACACTCTTCGCTGGGTAAAAAACTGGCTGGACGGCCGAGCCCAGAGAGTTGTGGTGAACGGAGTTGAATCCAGTTGGCGGCCGGTCATGAGCGGTGTTCCCCAGGGCTCAGTACTGGGGCCGGTCCTGTTCAATATCTTTATCAATGATCTGGACGAGGGGATCGAGTGCTCCCTCAGTAAGTTTGCAGACGACACCAAGTTGGGGGGGAGTGTTGATCTGCTCGAGGGTAGGAAGGCTCTGCAGAGGGACCTGGACAGGCTGGATCGATGGGCTGAGGCCAACTGTATGAGGTTCAACAAGGCCAAGTGTCGGGTCCTGCACTTCAGCCACAACAACCCCAGGCAACGCTACAGACTTGGGGAGGAGTGGCTGGAAAGCTGCCCAGAGGAAAAGGACCTGGGGGTGCTGGTTGACAGCCGGCTGAACATGAGCCGGCAGTGTGCCCAGGTGGCCAAGAAGGCCAACGGCATCCTGGCCTGTATCAGAAATAGTGTGGCCAGCAGGAGCAGGGAGGTGATGGTGCCCCTGTACTCGGCACTGGTGAGGCCGCACCTCGAATACTGTGTTCAGTTTTGGGCCCCTCACTACAAGAAGGACATGGAGGTGCTGGAGCGTGTCCAGAGGAGGGCAACGAAGCTGGTGAAGGGTCTGGAGCACAAGTCTTATGAGGAGCGGCTGAGGGAACTGGGGTTGTTTAGCCTGGAGAAGAGGAGGCTGAGGGGAGACCTCATCGTGCTCTACAACTACCTGAAAGGAGGTTGTAGTGAGGTGGGTGTTGGTCTCTTCTGCCAAGTAACCAGCAATAGGACGAGAGGAAATGGCCTCAAGTTGTGCCAAGGGAGGTTTAGATTGGATATTAGGAGAAATTTCTTTACTGAAAGAGTGGTCAGGCCTTGGCACAGGCTGCCCAGGGAAGTGGTTGAGTCACCATCCCTGGAAGTATTTAAAAGACGTGTAGATGAGGCCCTAAGGGACATGGTTTAGTGGACATGGTGTGTTGGGTTGACGGCTGGACACGATGATCTTAGAGGTCTTTTCCAACCTTAATGATTCTATGATTCTACCTCTAGTGAGGCAGGGCAGGTGATGGCCGCGACTTGTCCGTCTTTCCTAGACCTGCAGTGGACCTCATACTGATAAAGCAGAGCACCCTATGATGATTATGAAATTACTAAGAGTGGAAACCACTTGGGAATGTGGTTTGAGACAAACTGCAGACACTGTAAGGCTGTCCAACAAGACACTGCAGATTAAATACAATTTGTACTGTGTAAATGAGTGCCTACACATACCTACACATATGCTTTCACTCTTTACCAAAGTACTGAATTCAATTTAATCTAGATGATATGTTACTGATGCCTTATATATAGATACACCTAAGAAATGCTTTCCTGAGAGCTGAGCCTAATTCTAAGGCAATTCAGCTTGTCTTATTTACTGGAGCTGCACTTTGAGTTGAATTGGCTATAGACAATTTTTTCTGGAACAGAAGTATTTTCCTTGTGATGCTGCAACAATTTTCCATTAGATAGTGATCTCTTTCTTGACTTTTTGCTCTCTTTCATGTGCGTTGTTATTTATCAGTACTGCACTGCATAAATATTTTACATTTTTCTGTTTTTGATTGTATTGTTCTTTGCTTATTTTTAGCCAGAATTTACTATCAGGAGCAGACAGCAGAAACTTACTTTTGGTGCCATCGTTAATATAATATTGAGAGGCTGAAGATCTACTGCTGAACTGCATCACAACCCCTTATAAATTCTTTTCCTCTTGAAATTCACTTCCTCTCTTTGGCCAATTTGCAGCCCAGTGAGCCAACTTTTCACTTATTTCATATATCTGCACTTTAACCTTTGATGAAATGCTTGGCTAAATGCTTTTTGAAGATGTAAGTACTTCACACTATTTTTGCCAAATCGTGTAAGATTGAAAAGCCTGCAGAGCAAGTCAGGCTGTTTTTAGCCTTTCAATAGTTTTTATTTTTATTTATATATAGATGCTTTTCTCAAACAAAAAAAAATATTAAGGACTTATTTATCTATCACTAACAAAATTAAACTTGAATTAAATGTCAGAATTAATTCTCGGGCCAAGAAAACCTCGTAGAGCCAAAAAAAGTTCAAACTTTGCATTTCTTCTGCAGAAAAAGAAGGGGAAGAATGCAGCCAAGGTGCAGAGGAGGGCATAGCCAGGTTTTGCTGGAGAGGTAGCGTGATGCCCGATGCCTGCTGCCAGGCCAAGGCTGCGGGTCCCTGGTGCCGAGCACGGGGCCCCGGGCTGTTGGCCTCTGCCACAGTCTAAATGTTTAATGGTAGCAGTGGCCGCAGGGGCACAGCCCCGCCGGGAGCGACGTGCTGGTTGCAGTGCAAGTTCACAGGGCGTTTGCTTCCTAGCCCAAGTGGAGCGACTTCCAGTAGCTGTGATTTCTAGTGACAGGTTTCCAAATAGCTGGGAGACAAAGTCAGGACTCTTTTTATACAGAGCTGATGAATTTGATGGGAGATTTTCTGTGGTAGGCTCTCTTTGTGGCTACAGACCCCTTCTGGAGGGCAGGTCTGGCTCTGCTGCCTATTCCTGCCTCATCTGGGGCTAAAATGGTGCAAGGCAATAGCACAGAGCTAAGAAGAGTGGGAGGCTGGTGGGTTTGAGGGGGACGTGTGCTTGTCCCCGAACTGTGTTAAAGAGCTCTGGGACATGGAGAACTCAATGATAGTCACAGCTTTTAAGTTACCTGTGAAACATTTAAAATTCTGTTAATCTAAACCTGATATTATTTATTAATGTATATCTTTGATCCTAAGCCTACCTGAGGCCCATCTTGCCTGTTTCCCCAAATGCCAAACATCAGCCTGGCAGACTAATGATCAAGCAGGAGGGAGAGCTGCTGTATTACAGCTGGGGAGAAGGATGATATGACAAGGCTGGGCCACACTCCCCAAAGCCTAGAGGTGGTAGGACTGTTACCATCACCAGTCCAGGTGCTGCTCTCCAAGCCTGACCATGCAAGAGTTGAAATGGGCTAACGAATCACCCCCATGCTTAATGTTAAGTCCATGCTTCCCTTTGCTATTCTGAAATGTACACACGTGCCAAAGGCATGTGCTTCCTTGTATTCATGAACTGGGCTCCAGCTTCAGGAAATAAATATCTTGCAAACTGCTATCATGGTATGAGCCTGGATTCATTGATTTTGTTCTGAAAGAGATGCTCTAATACCTACCCATCAGTCCCGTGTTTAGAGCACCCTAACTCAGTCATATTTGTCCCTTAATATAGTTTCTTTTCCCATGGTAGGTCTGGTACTTTTTTTCACCACAGTCTATACGTGGGAATGAAGAAAGGAAGGATGGGGAAGGATGGGTGCAAAGGCTCTGCCACTTCTGCTGTGAGGTTTCTAGTCATCCGCATGGCTCTGTCACACAGCTTGGAATGTATTCAGCTTCATTTTCCTGTAGTACATATTTCCTATATTCTCTGTGTCAGATAGCTTGCTCTTTGAAGGGATATTTGCTCCCAGGAACGACACTTTTGTCTGAGATCAGGGGATGCAATTGCTAAAGCAACTGCACGACTTGACCCATTGGGACTTGTGGGAACTGAACTGCAGTCCTCAGCAGCACCCGAAGATACTGCCACAGTCTCAGCTTGTGTGTTTTAAACCAGGTCTTTGCTCTGGAAACCAGTGTGACTTGACTTCAGAATATATGTTCATGGTTTTTGGAATGACTTATCTTTCTTTCTGGAAACAAACGATGTCACACCTTCCCTGAAAACATCCTAATTCAACTCTTCTGGTGAAGGATCATGGACACGGTGGCTGTCAAAGCTCATGTCTGAAGCTTGTTCAGTGCCTTGCATCCTGAGACAGAACTGGAGGGGAGCAGAGGGAGGGCTGTTGAGAGGGAGGAGGGGAAGAAAACAGAGGAGAGAAAACCAAAATCGAATAAAAGTACTGGTATTTTAAGGGGATGATTTAAAAGATTTAAAATTTTGCTGAATCTCATGGAACAATAGGGATTGTAAAAAGAAATGATAAATCACTGTGTTTTCATTATTTACTGTTGGTCCCACTGGCTTTTGTTGAAAGTAAATATTCATAGTTAATTTTGGTACAGCCCCAAAACAGTATCTTACAGCAAAGCATTGTTCTTATTACAAATTTTAGAGTGTTTATGAAAATGAATCAATTAGTCAGCTAGCAGAATTGAATTTCAAATGTGAAATGAGCTACCCGTGTTAGGTATAGCCATACACAGAAATTAAGTGCACTCTGCCATAAATTACGCAGGCATTCAAGGCTGAAATGCTGAAACGCGATTCATTGCATTTGGAAGATTTGAAACTCCTTTCATTTGCATACTTTGAAAGATGGCTAATAATTCAGACCTATTCCATGGAAAACATGGCTAGAAAGAAATGTATAAATGCCCTAACAAGGCAGCTTTTGTCACTATTTTGCTATTGTTAAACAAGCTAAAAGTTTACCGTAAGAAGACCTATGCAGGTAAATCTTCACCTCATAAAGGCCTCTCTAGATAGGCAAACTCATCAACCTAGTACTTTTCAAATTCCATGGACTAATGATGGATTTTAGACCTCATTATTTCAGAGAGGTCTATTTAATTTTGTTTTCAGTGAAAATATTCTGTGAAAAATCCCTTGCAGTACTGATTCACCAGCAGTGACCTTAACTCCCTCATGCATTTGTCCATTTCCCTTCCTCCTCCTACGTTCTGTGTGAACAGACAACTCTCAATGAAATAAAAAATCAGTTTCCCAAACAAAACTTCATCTCTTCAAGAAAAAACAGCTGCTGCCCACATCTGCTGTGAAAAAAACATAATTTTTCTTGGGTTGATATAGAAGAACTTCCTATATCACATAGCTGAAAATTAACGTGCTGATATATGCAGAAAAGGGAGTGCATTTTTGACAGGTTGTGGTTCAGTCAAGAGCAGAGAAGTAGGCAGCAGTATACAGAGCGGAAAGCAGTTCACAGCAGCATAGGAAACCATGGTGATCTCTTAGGGTGATTTCCTTTGCCATCCTTGCTATCTCAGCATATAATCTGTCACGGTTCATGAAGGAACATTTTAAAACCAGCAAGGTATCTTCCCACCATTGTTTCCACCAACAGCTCCCCTAGAACCTCCCCAGCTTAACTGTTGAAAACCTTCTTCTAACTTCAGGCCTGAATACATTAAGGAACGTAACATAATGTAAGGATATAAAAAATGGCTGTTCCTGATCAGCCTAGAGCTCTTTCTAGCCAAGCAGTTTGTCTCTGCTGCAGCCCGTGGCAGGTGCCTCTTCTGCAGGAGCACTCATAGAATCATAGAATCATTAAGGTTGGAAAAGACCTCTAAGATCATCGTGTCCAACCGTCAACCCAACACCACCATACCCACTACACCATGTCCCTTAGGGCCTCATCTACACGTCTTTTAAATACTTCCAGGGATGGTGACTCCACCACTTCCCTGGGCAGCCTGTTCCAAGGCCTGACCACTCTTTCAGTAAAGAAATTTCTCCTAATGTCCAATCTAAACCTCCCTTGGCGCAACTTGAGGCCATTTCCTCTCGTCCTATCGCTGGTTACTTAGCAAAGCAAGAGCAAAGCAAAGTTACTCGAGCAAAGCAAATAAAACCTGATGTTTCCTTGGTGTATTCTCCTTGCTCTTTTTCTTTTTGCCCCTGGAGAAAGACACTGGCTTGGGCAGAGATGTCCTGCGGGCTGAATCCAGCCTGCAGTCCAATATTTGGGCAATACAGTCCTGTGTAATAACTGTGGAAGAAATTGTCCTTCTTAGACTATACCAGTCTACCTATATACCTAGTCTCTATACCTAGCCTTTCCTTTCCCAGAGGCCAGATGGTGATTTTCTTGCTGACACTGAGTGCTATCTTATTTCTAGCAGAGTTCCATTGAGGTCACTAGAAAGTCGTATAGGTAAGGGAACCTTAGATGTGAATTTTGCTCTCTAAGTTCAGGATTTATTTCACTCAGTGTGTTGTATCCTCTCATCTTTCTAAACAGGGTCTCACTTTTTATGCCACACTGTGAGGCTAATTCTTCTCAATTTATTTGCACAGCCCTGCATTTGCCATCTATTATTCCTGAAATATAAAATGATCTAAATTCTTTTATATCTGGCTGCACTACCTAATTATTCCTCATTTGTTTTTATTCTCTTCCAATTTAGTATCATCTGCAAAGTTGGAAATCATGTTTTCATATCATAATTAGACCTCTAAGAACCTAAGAAAACTGCTTGGTGAATAAGCATGCAAAGGGCTTGTTTTTTTTCCTCCTCCTATTCTCATTTTAATGGAGATTTAAAATGAGACAATAAATTAGAAATGCATGAAATTATGAGCTAAAAAATTCAAGTTGTTTGCCTGTGGGCCATAACGTTGCAGCAACCAGAAGCGATATGAAGAAGTAGTTATGATAAGAAAGTTGGTTAGGAATGACTGATAAGGATGTAGAAGCTGAGCTGAGCTGAGCTGACGCGTGCCCAGCTCCTCACCAACCGTGCTGCATTAGAAGATGTGCTTATTTGGACAGCGTATCTGCATTGCTAGTGTCAGGAGCGTAAAAGTTCCCTTCCTCTTCTGCCCTATCTACATGTAGCCAATGTGCAGAGGGAAGTCGATTAGCAGCTGTGACTTCGATGCAGACATAATTTTCCACCTTGAGCAAGTCGTTCTCTACCCCCAACGATAAAGATTTCCCACCTTTAAAGTATGGCTTATAGTATTTCCTGCACACCTTTAAAATATGTCTTATAGTATTTCCTGCACTTCAGAGATACACATATCTCACACCTGAATAACAGAGAAGATATTAGCACACTTACAGTATAACAGGACTCCTTTAATTATGTTACTTAGCATACTGCAGCAGAAATAACCAGTATGACATTTTCTAAGACCAGCAAGGCAGAGCAACCAGGAGCCTTTGCTTCAGTCATACGTATATTTGGCAGTCTCTATCTTAAATAGAATGAGCACCATATAGTATCAGTCTTTTTTTGTCTCCCTTTGGCTCAAGTTGTAGCAGTTGAATGCATTGTTTTAAGATGTTACAAAGCTGTAGACAATTCAAACTACTACATATTTTCTCAAATGTGTAGAAACAGAATGAGGGAATAACTGTCCCATAAACAAACAAACAAAAAAACCCCAAAGTACACAAAAGAACTCTCTCCTCTGTACATATTTCAGGCCATGTTCTTCTGAACAACATTAATGTTGGGATATGCAGTCCTCTCAGAAAAAGAGCAAATCTGATGGACCGAGCCAGTACAGGATCAGCCCTGAAGCCGCAGACCCTGTTCAGACCCTGGGTTGCTCTTCCTCTTGATTTCCAGGTGGAAGAGATGATGTTCTGCTTCTTGCACTATACAGGCATGTAACCATCCTCAGCTGATTTCCAGCAGGGAATCACAGAGCATTCCCTCTGTGAGTTCAGACAGGTGCAGACTTTGCATTTGCACCAGTAAGTTTATGTTAATAAACTTTCTGTTCAGACAATGCTCAGAAGAGGGCACCTGCATTAAATTGCCCCCTCATGCTGGTCCATGCCTTCACTCCATTGTGAGAAATCATAAAACTAGGGGACAGGCCATGGGAGGTCAACTACACCTTGAAGTTGACTGCTTTGTTGCCCTTGAGAAACCAGGCATAAAGAGTGAAGCTCACTTTCCAAAGACACTGCCATTGGGAATCCTGTTGGGAAGGAGGCCAGGCAAGCCATCACACTTATGGAATCCATCTGATGATCTGAGCATCTCTGGGCCTGATTGTGACTTCCCTGATGTTGTCAGTCAAGAGCAGCCCCTTCAAATTCAGAATAGTTGCACTAGTGACAGGATTGTCATATAGCGTGAGAGATCAGAGTCACGTCAGACCTGCCAGAAGGGATAGATTTTTTAATTGCAGCCTGTGGTTTTTTTGGCCCCCACTTTGTAGGCACATTCTATTACAGGTGCAACTTAAGTCATTTATATGTCTTCCTGACTGACAGATATATTGGTTAATGTCCTACCTGCAAAATTATGCCCACAGGTATGTGCAGCTGTTGTTCTGAGCGAGCAGAAGGAATGCATGGGTACGGTACTTTAGCAACTTTATCTCTTCTCTGTAGGATGCCAAAAAGAAGGAACACACTTTTTAAAAATGCAATTGATCCTAATAGGATAGGATATTTAAATATAGTTATTAAATGTCATCTCTGCAGGGCAAGGTTAAGGGCATTTGTGTAATGTAACTTCATATTTTTCCCTAAATCTATCAGACGTTACTCTTAATTGTAGCTTCAACTATAAATTTTCAAGGTTTAGAGTGGCTTGGTTTTAGATTATGACATTCCTGAAAAACCTATGATGTTGTTGGGTGATTGAGTCATTTATCTTGAAAAGTAAAAATGTTCATGAAATGGTTGCAATGCACGCTTTAAAGTCTGACTTTGTTGCTGTAGAGATCACCCTGAATATGGATTAAATTGTTCTTTAAGTGCATGGTTAGTCTAAATCTAACATAGACTTTCTATTCCTTCATGAGATGATTCAAAGATTTCAAAGGGAGTTAAGAAATTACAAATTACAGATTTTAAGAAAAATGCTCTTTAACATTAACACTTTTTTTTTTTTTTTAAAATTCTGGAACACTTTCAAGCATGCCCAGCATTTCTTTAAATATTAAAGTAACTGACAATGAAACCCAGTACATTACAGCAATCTGGATGTTATTCATATGCTATTAAAATGATAAGGCAACTCTAAGAGTTTAAGAATTGATGTGCAAAAGAAAAAAAGTAAAAGGGACAAAGACACCTGAAAATACCATCTGAATTATATAATTTTTAAGCTTTGAATAGGAACTGTGATTTTTATTATGAATGAAGGATTGTCAGCAGAGTTCTCTGTTTTCATTTCTACCATTATTCTATAACCTATTGCTTTTCCAGTTTACCGCAGCCCATACTTGCAGGTGTTTGTGAGACAACACTGAAATGTGGATAAGAGAAGCACCGATGTACCCAACGCCATTTTTTAAAAGAATCAGCACACTATTATTTTCCTCATACCTTAACTTGTAATAGCATAAATATTTCCTTAAAGTCCATGCTCCGTAAACTTGCAAAAATTGACTTTGAGATAGTAAAAAACTGAGTTCAAAAGGAAAGCTTAAGGCGAGATCCCTCCTTAAATCCAGTATGCCCTAACTGTGAAAATCTTCCCATACTGGCTTGGCCCAACTGAGTCCTAAATGTCTCATTTCCTTCCCATGTCTCACTGAGCCAAAGCAACTGGATGAAGCCTCCTAGTCCCTGTGAGTGACATGGCTCCCTGCCATCCCTGGGGTGGTTGCAGTGCTGGCCACAACCCTTCCAAACCCGTGGAGGAGCTGAGCATCTGTGGGCTCTCGTACCCCGTGTCACGACCAGTACAGATACCTGGCTGTGCAGTGTCTGGTGAAAAGCTAGCGCAGAGATATTTTCTGTAGCAATTGTTGGTCCAAAAACTCCAGTCACCTCTTTGCCTCTATTCCCCCAGCCCCTCTATCCAGGACTATCAAAAATGTAAAGTGCCGTAGAGAGTCCTGAATCTCTACCTTTGTATAAATTTTATCTGCAAACGGCATTCAACGTAGTTAAGTAGGAATTACACCGAATTCCCACATTACAGCTGGATTTAGTGGAGAGGGCTGTGGAGTAGTTTTGAAGAAATCAGTGTGTTCTTGGTCTCTTTGTAATGCAAGTTCCTTCAGATTTCGTGGCTTTGTCATGCTTGAGATCGTGTGTACTGCGCTGATCAGCCATAAAACTACCCTTTATTTGAAATTAAATGTAGAGAAGTTTAAATTGTTCTGTGTGCATACAGACATAAGTAGCTCATCTTTGGCAATGCTCAGATTATTTATACTGCAGCTGCAGTAAATTTGAGTTGCACCAAATGTAGCTCTCTAAATGTCAGCTTGATTTTCTCAAGACCTACTTTTCACTTGTTATAAATATTACTTGTTACAGATGCTAAAACTCTTCAAAAGAGGAATGTCGCTTTGGGTGCAAAGCATTCAGAAGTAATATGGATCATGACAGGACATTTATTTATTTTTTTCTAAAAAATTAACAAAGTGACCTTTGTATGCATTTAAGGATTTTGGGGTTGTGGGAATTCGCCCTCTCTGTAGGTAGGTACACATAACTTTCCCAATACTTCTGATGACTGCAGTTAGTGTCAATGTAAAAGTTTGATACATATGTATGGAGGCAAGTCCAACATGACCATCTTTTCTAAAATTGAATTAATGCAATCAAGTTGAGGAAATGTTCATTTAAAAGCTGACAAATGGAAAAAAAAAAGAAAATATGAATGTCAGTTTATATAGACTTCTTACTGATTATGTTAATTTTTTATTATCTCCAAAAGTTGTCTACATTCTTTTTTCTTTTTTTTTCTGTATAACAAAAGCAAGAAGATAATTCACTGTTTATAATTTAAGACCTTCAGTTGCTGCCAGGCAATTAGATGGTCCATAATTCACAGCTTAAAAGTGAAAAGGAAAGTCCTGCATCCTTTTCAGAAACTCAGATAATGCTGAGCTCAGGCTCAGTTCAAATTTTTATTCATTGACACAAATAAAAGGTTCATCACTACATATAAGAGTTGGATTACAATAATATTGATTGTAATCTTCTTGATTGAAGGGAGGGACAATTTTCTGGTTTTACATCAAGTGACAAAACAGAAATAAAGAGAATTTGTGTGCACCTGGGACAGATCAGCCACATTTAGAAGAAAAATGAACTATCTTAGAAGACAGCTTTTAAGTAGACAGGTAACTCTTAAACTTCAAAGGCTGTTCTCTCTCCAGTCATGCAATTATAGCCAAATATTTTTGCTTGGATCAGGTGAAAAAAAATCTGTGTTCTTAGCTGTAGAGTTTTTAAGACCCCGGTTGTCTTGCTTATTACCGTGGATGTTAATTCCATGATGGGGCAGTGGCAATGTGACAGATCTTGCCCTTCTGCAGCTTTGACTGTCAGGTTACATTGATCCTAGTTACTGTTACTGTTTTCTTTGCTGACCAGTCACCTTTAATTACTCAAAGTCTTAGCCTCACTTCATTGTAAATCAAGAAGCTAAGTTTCTAGAGTGAAAAGAGTTATTTTTCATTGAGTTTTCACAGGTTACCTTGTTTGTCTAAACCAGGGACTGTTTTGAATGGGATGGTATAATGGGAAGAAATGTCAGTTTGGGCAAAGCTCCACAGAAATTGCCTTAACTATGTGTAATTTTTTCTGCTACACATATTCATTTCTGAAATACTTCCAAACCATTTTATTTACTATGTTAAGAGTCGAATTTTTATTGATCCCACAGATCACTCACTGAAATTTTCACCAGAGTTACATCAGCACATATCATCTTATTGCCATGGTTTTATTATTATTATAACTTCAGTTATGCTTCATTACTAGTCAAAAATAATTCTAGTGAGACAAGAAATATTATAACTTAACAAAATTATTGCCAGTGGAGTTCTTTTGAAAGAATATTAAGAGGAGGAGTGTAATGCAGGTGCTCTGAATCCATTTCTGGAGGAACACTTATTTTCCCATTAACTGTAAAGGCAGCCTTGGAACTGCGATTCCCTTGGGTTTGTGACTCTCCTTGGCAATCCCCAGACTCCAAAGGAGTCAGTGGTGGCTGTCTCCAAGGCCTTCTGGAGGGGTGATGCAGAGTGATGCTGAGCCCATGAAATACCCTCAGGCACGTTCTAGGGACCAAATTCTGTTCCACATAGGCTGGCATGAATTTGTAGTTATTGATGTCGTTAGCAAAGGTATCTGTACAAATTAAAGCAGAAATTGTTCTTTGCTTTAGGTCCAAGCACAGAAAAGAAAGAATTCATTTTGATTTTCAGCAAACATTCTGATTTAATTTATGAGAATCTGGGAATCTTGTCATGTATTCAGCAGTACCAGTCCTTTTACCTGTGCAGAGCTTAGACATAGGAAACCTAAAAATAGATAGGAAGAATATATACGCAGTAGAAAGAAGGAAGAAAAAGAAATCAATTCAGTTAGAATATCCCAAAACAAGTTCATGCTCTGCTGGAGGAACAAGTACAAGGACTTTGAACGTTTGAGTTAGCTGGGGGACATCAATCTAAATTGAAAGGGTGAAAAACCATCACCGCTTTCTACAGTAATGCAGTAATACAAGTCTTCAGCTTTCGTGGTTGTTGTTATTAATGCTGCATCTTGCTTTCAATAAGGAATGTTTACATTCCAGTTGTAGCTTCCAGCCTGAGCTCACAATTTACATTTTTTGTAAAAGGGTTGGGTTACATTGCAGTGAAGCCCGGTTTAATTTTTCATCTTGAGTTTGCCATGTAAACTTGATTTCTTAAGCATATTTCCCAGCTCTAGTATTCTCTTATTGGACTCAGGATATTATGACATTTTCAAAATGCTTTCTATTTATAACTTAACATTATACAATGTCAAGAATAATCAAAAGTATAAAAAGATGATAGAAAAAAAATCCCATTTATTTGATCTTTCCAGGATACAGTTCTGAGTTTCACTTAGAATGCCTGTTTTAGGAGCTAAAATTACCTTTTTAGCAAATGAAACATGCAAACAAAAGTTAACAGAAAATGGACATGATCACTCAATAACTTTATTAGCACAGGTTGTCAAAGTTCAGAGCTGGGTGATTTCATCACGGATGTTTCAGGACCAGTCTCCAGCCCCCAGTGTGACTGACTTTTTCAGTGCCTGAGGAGATAACCTTAGCTGACAGTTTCTCTTTCTGTTAGGCACCATTTTCTCTCATTATTTTTTCATTTGGTCTTCATTTGGCCCCGGGAACAAAGTACAACTGTAATTTTAGTATTTCTTTACTCTGCATGTCTTTATTTAAACTGTGCATTTGAAAGAAGTACTACCTTCAGAAATCTAAATAATTCCTATCATTTTGAGACAATGACTTCATGACAGGAAAATTGTGATTAAATACTTTTACCATTTGTATATACATGTATCATCTTAAAATATATCTTATTTTTATTTCCATCAGCTGATTGCTTTATTGTCTTTAGTTTTAGGATTAGGGCTTCATTAAGCTTCAGCCTCTCAACTTTTTGCATAGAGCCAGGCTACAGACAGATAAATGCTGAATCAGATGATGGTAGTGCCTTTTTGAGCTCAGAGTTGGTGATAGCATTTGAATCTTTCGTGATGCTGATACAATGAAAGCAAAAGGTGTGGAGAAACTATTAGGGCCTTGGGGCAAAGCTTCTCTAGGGTTTTGAGGGGCTGAGGAAGGGGGAGTTATCATCTCACTCTGTCTTGCTGACTATGGAGCTGATCATCTGGCTAGGGAAAGGAGAAAGAGATCTCTAAATCATGTTGCAAGTTGCAACATAAGGGTGCCAGGAACCTTGAAACCTTCCTTTTCCCTCCACTCCTTCTGAAATATAGACCCTGTACAAGGTGCTCTTCTTGCAGGACCTACAACTTCCAACCATCCCTGTGCATCCAGCAGCTCTGCTCTGTCCCCTGCTACAGCAGTGGGATCATGCAAATAGCGCTAGCCTGGCCATGGTGAGGGGAGCAGTGGGTGAGAAGAGAAATTCAGAGCTATAGCAAGGCCATGAAACACATAGCAGGTTGAGGCATGACTTATGATGTGTCATACATGGGATGGTAAGGCACAAAAGCAGTAAGGTAAGGCACACATCAATGGTGTCAGCACCTACTAAGTTTGGTGCTCTTTGGTACATTAAGGATTTCAATACACTACATCAATATGTTGCCTGACAATGCTGATATGCATATACCTCCATATATATCATGATCTGTTCCAGGTGCTGAAACATATCGTGTGTCTGGATGATCAAAATCATACAACGTTTTATGTGTAAAAGAAATAAATATGTGCTATTTTTAAGTTACAGACATTTAAGCTTTGGTCAAACAAGGACTTTGATACTACTTAATATTTGGAGACTCATGGCAGAATCTGTAGCCTTGAGTTGGAGTCGTAGGTTTCTCATACAATGTAAAAGAAAGGTTGTGTGATTCATAATGGTACGCACAAGCCTAAGCAGTGAGCCATCTGTGGTAGGCATAGCAAAGCCCTGAGGACTTACTTGTGTTTTAAATCCCCACCCTCTCAGAGGCTTAGGTGCTTAACAGTGCATTTCTCTCCACGCGTGATTTATAGCCATGAAAGTAGGCACTTAATCCTCTTCTTCACAGAAAAACAGATAGAACCAGAATCAATCTTTTCTTTTAAAAGGGAACCAGAGGAGAAGTAGCTGGCGATTCCTCTCACCTCCTCCTCAGCTCCTTTTCAAGAGGACATCTCGTTTCAGTCCTTTTTTCTGCTAGTACAAGCTTGGTCTGACGTGGAAAGTTCCTCACTACATAGGCTTCTGGGGAGGATAAGTACTTTCGAACTCAGCCCCAGAAGATATGGCAGATTTTATAGAAGCTGTAAAGATTCAGCGAGCTAGGGAGTAGTAGTAAGAGTAACCCAGATTTTGCAGTGTAGTGGTTAGGCCACTTCCATGGGTATGGAAGACTCTAGTCTATGCTTCAAGGACAATTTAGTTATTTTCTATTACATAGGGGGTGGATAATGTATGGTAACAGTTGTTGTAACAGAGACTGATATTGAGGACTCTCCCTTTGGAAACAGTTTCCCTAGCCAGCTACCCTACAGAGCCAAGCTTACTTTTTTATCTCTGTCCCAATAAATGCAAAAAAGCTCCAAAATGACCTAAATGAAATACCTAAGAAAATTATAATGCAAACTTATGCATCATGCATTTCCTCTAGAAAATTTTGGAAATTAATCAAAATAATTTAATTAATTACTTCATTGTGAAAAAGGTTTTAAGAGCCAATTAGACAAAGCAAACAGGGAGAGCTGCAAGATTGAAATATAGTAGCAATAAAGTGAAATATTCCTTTAAGGAAAAAGGTGGGGATGACAGTACATGAAAAGGAAATGTCCTATAGATGAAAGGCACAAGAGCAGTAAAAGACACACAAGGAAGGTGATAGCATGAACTGATGGGGGGTGCAAGTGGGGTCAGTGCAACTGGCATAGACTCACTGAATGGCACTGCTTGGAAAGAACAAGCTTGCATTGCAGCAGTGTTAAACAAGGACCTGCTACTGCTCAGATAATGATCTCACTGTGGAGAAAGCCATGCAAAGATAGTTATCTAGCATATATATACACATATAAATGTGTTTGTATTTTAATTTAAATAGTCAAATGCTTGCCTTGTGCCGTGATGTGTCATGTTGTAAGACTTTCACAATAGCGACTGCCTCCTTGTGTATTTGGACAGTATCTAATTATTGTTCGTAGTGTAGTTAGTTTCTCCAGCCCCTGTACAACGCACAGATACATATATACACCCATCTTCTCTTTTTCTGCATATGCAGAAAACATTTGTCAGGGAACATTTAGGGAAATGATACAGAACTAATAACACAGGATCTATCAACAGACCGTAACCTATGTTGGGGAGCACCAGACAGGCGCTTGGTACCTGGGCAGTGTGGAAAAAATCTGAATTGAAAGGTTGAGGTTTTCTGATGAGTGTAATATCATACATACACACATTGGCCCTGGCAGCATCTTCAAGCTCTGTCTACGGTAAAGAGTTTCACAGTTGTCAGTTGCACTACATGAATGAACGGGCTGAGCAGGGCACGTATGTTATGCGTCCTCTTCCGCCAGTGCTCTGCACTGCAAACTGTTGCCTCCGACTTATAATACCCAATATCACAGGCACAAGTCTGGTAGTGTGAAGCAAATTTAGAATTTCCCCCTTTCTGTATGCGTCTTTATGGATGACTACAGAAGGTTCTATTCTGTACAACGGCCTGTTGAGAAGGTAAGAGCTATGAAAGTATATGCTTAGATATGTGAAAAGTATGCGAATGTCAAATGTAAGATAGATTGATTGGACCAGATAACCCAAAGTTTACCTCAAGTTCAATAAAATTACTTATGGTGGAAGAAAATGCTTCACATAAAAAAGGGAGAGCTCTTGCAGCTGCAAGGAAGGCTGAAGATATTGATGATAAATTGATGATAAGCAAAATTTAGACTTTAATGTTGGTAATAATAATGCTAATTAATGACATTAATATGGTAAAAAGAAATGGTTTTAAAAGCATATAATATGTACAGAGTTATCTGTCAAATCTAGCTTGCAAGGCCATAAAGCAACATGAATGAGAGCTATTGTTAGTAAAGAATTTATTTCAGAGAACTCATTGTGTTTTCTCTTCCATAGTATAGACATTTCTGAAAATAAGCTGAAGGTCACATCTGGAATACGAGAATATATTTTCCCACAGAAGATATTAAAGGCTTTATGAGTATGCCAGAGCACATAGTTAAGTATATGGAACCATTAAAGTTTGACAAGGCACCTGATCTAGATGAATAGCATTCCCAAATTCCAGAGGAATCATTAGGGTAAAGTAAGAAAAGCCTTTTTTTTGCATCTTGTTAACAGCTAGGGAAACATCAAAAGACAGAAAGAGGGTAGTGGTGTTTCCATATTTTTGGGAGAAGGTTGAAGAGACAAGTTTATGGAATGCGTAATATAGAAAGAACAATTGCTGCTGTTTAAAGACCAGGCGATCAAACTTGATGAATGAGCAAGATTTCTGTGTGGACAGTCCTGAATAGCTAGCGAAAAGTAAACTGAAGGACATATTTTGCCTGGACATATAAGCCTCTTGAAACTATGTCATATGTAGACGTGCACAAAATAGATTACTATAAAAAGCTAGGCTGAGATAAACATGGAGGGCTAGTGAAATGAATTTTAAATGAATTTAGGAGAAAAAAACCAAACATGTAAGCTAAAGGGAAATGCTTTATAAAAAGAGATGAAACAAATGAGGCAGAACTAGTGGTCAAAGCTGAACACCACTTTTTGGTATACATGGGGAGGTTACTGCAAAGAGAGCTGATTTAGCAAAAAAATGAGTGGAACGAATGCAAAAATATGTCTGTGTAAAGACAAAATAATAGTTTTAATACTATGCTGCTAGGAAAGCATGACTGATTCATTTAATTTAAAGCAGTAGAAGAATGCAATTAACCCCACTCCCAGCAGCAGAACACTAAATGTCAGTCAATAATAATAGTTGGACATACAGATAATAAACTATCTGCACGATGCTTACCATGATTAATAAAATAGAATACTTAATTTCTACATATAAACATACTTATACCATATACCTACATGTAATACAGTTATTCTTATGAGTGCTAAATACATGCAAGATAGATTGATGGCATAAGATTGATGATACTGTGCAGAGCTCTGAAGGTTTTAAAGTGCTGTGTAGAGTATCCATCTATCTATCTGTTTTATTTTGCTGAGGATCATTCATAGAATCATAGAATCATAGAACAGTTTGGGGTGGAAGGGACCTTTAAAGGTCATCTAGTCCAACCCCCCTGCAATGAGCAGGGACATCTTCAATTCATCCTCCTAACATCTCTGTCATGTTCCCATTCTTTGAGCAAATAATCTTCAGACAGAACTTGACAGTTCTTTAATGTAGCTGTGGTTTATTTTTGAGATTAATCTGTGTCAAGGTTGTACTGCTCCTTTGATTTTTGAGTGGTAGCTTTAGGTTGTGGGCAGAATCAGAAAAGCGTGTTGCACAAATGGTGAATCAAGCAGTGAGTAATGCAGGTCAGCCCAAGTGCAGTAACAATAAAACCTTTAGACCATAGCATATTTTCATCTTCATGCCACATATGTCACAGATAAATGATTTTAAGAATATACAAGAGAATTTTACCGTGCATTTTAGCATGCATATCTTTCTGCTTGCAAAGCCTCATACTTCTGTACCGTAAGATCAGTTGTGCCCGGTGAGTTATCCCCATGAAAAGGGAAAAAGACATAAAGCTCTCTAAAATTAAGTAGAAGACCAGCTTCTCTCTCATAAAAATGTCAGCGTTTTAAGTGCCAGTTTCTCACAGGTCTGCAAGGTCAGAAAAAGATGTGAAGTCCTACATGGGAGCTGGGAACCAACTCTTGCGAATATTGTCATGTGAAGCCATACTTGCTCTCCCTGATTGCATTATTGAACTTCACGGCTGTGGTGGTTTTGGGTGTAGGAGGGATGCTGCAAATGGAGAAGTGAAAGCTTCTTACAGCCTTCGTGCAGAAGTAATTTCAAGGAAAGAAATACATACTTTGGTGGTTGCCATTTTTATAAGTTTTTAAGATTGTTTAAAGCTGAGTCTCTGGCTTGGACTGTTAAGTAAATCCCAGATAATGGGAAGTGGGCAGAAGAAAATAGTATCTCTTTTGAGCTGTAAATGTGTTTGGCAATACCCACATGCTGAACTGATGTATCCACAGGTTTAAATTCTCCTCGGTGAACTTATTCCATAGCTCATATAAGTTTTAAATATGCTTTATTAAAATTGCTGTCCAGCAATCCCTTCTTTCTGGCAAATTTATCTCACAGTTACAACTGCTCAGGCAGTGTGCTTGCCCACTGCATTGTCTTTACGTTTTAACGTGTTTATTTATAGCAACACAATCTTTAAAAGCACCCACAACAAACAACATCATGCTCCCCAGGCAAATGCATAAGATGGGCTAGAATCTCCATTTGTCTGTGCTGTGCATGCTCATTTAGATTATGGTAAAGTGGGTATAAAACACTACTGGAACACAATGCAAATGATGTATGCCTCTTTGCAATGAGATAAACGATTATATGTGGTATTAGAGCTGTAATTTTATGCTTGTTAGTCATCCAATTTTGATTAAGGGATCACTTATTTTAAGAATAAGTCTGCGTCACTGTTTAGGTTTTCTCTTTCTACATCAAGTTGTATGTTAAAGAGCAGGACAAAAAGCAACCCAAGACTAAGACATTTGGGTCTGATGCGGTGGAAATCGCGCACCACAGAGCTGAACACTCCTATTCCCAGTAAAGAGGTACAAAATGGAACCGCTGGTTTCAAAGGTAATTTGGGTAATTTCTGGCTTCAAAGGTAATTTGGGCCCTCAAGGTAAACACTGGGATTTTCCACATTGCTCATAAAATGCTAAAACTGACACAGAATGTTTTCCTTCCAAACACCAAAACCTTTTCAGATTAATTCCGCAATAGTACATATTGCGGGGTTTTTGATAGCTCCTACAGTGTTTCTACAAATGAGAAAGGAGGGAGAGCTTTTAGCCAGGATCCTATGGGAAAGAGATTTAAATTTTTACTGCTACCTCCTAAATCTCTCTTGTGTGAGTGTTATGAGTCAAACCAGGAAACTTGGTTTTTTCCTTTCTAGATAATTGATTTGAGGTAACACAGAGGAGTAATTATCCCTTCTGGCAGGTAGGGTGGGTGACTCAATGCCAGAAGGAAGCAGTTCTTAGATGTACCATGAGTAGAGGAGTGTGAACATGAGTCCCATATTCATTGCTATTTGAATTCAGGAAAATCCTGCCTGATGGAAGATGTGGGGGGGGGGTCTCCTCTGAGGCCTATATCTGAATATGTGTTCACTTCATTTATAATGGACTAGCTGATTCCTAGTGCTTCCTGGCCGTAAGTTCGTATATGCACTAGAAAAAAGAAGTCTTCTTTAAGTACATCTGAATTTAAAGCTTTGGTTCAAATATTTGGGGAATGAAGGGTCTCAAAATACAAGCCATCAGCTAAACTTTCTTTATATTGTATCTTAAGCAATCCGTTTGCTCCTCTTATATATAGGCCAGCAAAAAGGGGTGCAAAATTCTTATCCTGGCTCACAAAGGAAATAGTCTGCCATTAATTCAGATATTTCAAATCATCTGTTATTTGAAGTATGATGCAACTCTCTGCGACATACCTATAGGGGCTTTAAATTCCCAGCTCATGTATCAGTCACTGTTGAACTGTTGCAGAGGGTCAGCCCGCGGGCAGAGGGATGTGCACCAAGCCCTGTGCCGCTGTGGCTGCCCTGCAGTGGGGAGCCTGGCTGGAGAGCGAGCTCAGAGCTGGCTTGGGCGGCTTCTGCGAGCAAGACAAGCCTTTGACAGTGGGATACACTGCCTGGAAGACGTGGCTTCTCGCTGAAGAGGAGTGGGGTCCCCTGCCACCTACTTAGTGCATGCAGGTTGCTGGGAGATTTATAACACCAGAGTTTTAAGTCCTGGCAGAGTGGCTTAATATATATTTAAACCTGTATTAACCAGGACATATTTCATATCGTGGTTTTCTTTTCCTCTAGTTGTTGCCACTGTTTCAGTGAGCCTGCAGAGCACATTTTCTTGAAAGACAGATGTGCTTTTTCATGTAACACCCCATTAAGTAAAGCCCTTTAGCAAGGACAAAGAGTCTCTGAAGATCCTGTCCTGGCATAGGATGTTTACAGACTGAAACACGAAAGTGGCTGTTTCATTAAAAAACAAAAAAAAAATCCAAAAGTTCCCAGTTAATCTGCTGGTTGCCCTGAAATGTTCTGTTTGCTTCTGTTTGATATTTCGCAAGAAAGCTGCTGCTGCTGCTTCTCTAACCTCTTTATAATGGCTTTGTCAATAACTTTCAAAAATTTGTTTTTGTGTCAAGTTTGCATACTTCAGATATATGTAAATGACAAGGGTGTTGGAAAAGAAAAAGGGATCCCGGTTGCTGTAGATGTGCAAGGCTCCGAGAGCTGCAAAATTAGTGAGTTGCAGGTGTGGAATAGTTGTACGGTGCTGGATTGTGCCTCCAGCTGTGGAAATTGGGGGAAATATGCACACAGCTGGAGTGTGCACACAACAGTGTGGGTTGTCAGGTAAATCTTCTCTAGAGAATGGCAATTTGGGGTCAAAAGTATGATCTTGGTGCAGTGGAGTGGTTTCATGAGCCATGGCTCTCGGCTTGCTTATGTGGATTAGTAAAGGGCAGCAGAAGCCGTCAAAAAAGTGTGACTGACAGGTTCAATGTATTGCATGGCTGCAGAGCTATTCAAAACAAATTGTACATGTGGAGCTGGTGGCCATGGGATCGGTATCTTCCTGATGGATGTGTTCCATGGTCTTAGATTCAGATCAGCCTTAAGCAGCTTTTTTCTCATTTTTCTCTGCCTGCCAAAGTGTTCCTGTCTGCCGTTCACAACTTCAGTAGAATGTATTTCTTTCCGCCTACCATGCACAGGAAGTTTGACTCAGAAAGATGAGATGCAAATATTATGCAGGGTTGACCTTTTCATTTACAGGGTAACTAATTAGCTTGACAAGTAACACATTTAGTAAAATACGTATATGTCATTAGATAATCCTGCCTACCTCTTTCTGGTTGCTCCCTAAAATACATCGTACTTTTGTTGCAGTTAACTGCAGGCTTGCTATTGACTTCAATACGAGCAGGACTACAGACTTATATCACATGCAAAGTAGCTTAATACTCAGTCTCTGATCTGGCAATCTCGTAGTTGCTTCTTTAGTTGTGCTTTGGCACCACAGTGTAGTGCTGACTGAGTACCTTTTCCAGTTCTGCTTCCTTTTTGCTATAGGACAGAACGCAATGTGCGGTGTTAATATGGAAGGCAGTAAAATATAAACATTTTTAAAGTAAAGTTCAGGGAAAGGTAGAAATTTCTGAGGTGGCCTAAACTCAGGTGGCAGTCTGGACATGACTTTAAGGTGAACCTGTGCAACTGGCTGGACAGCGTCCTTTAGCTAAACTATGCGATGGTATTTATGTGTAGACCGCTAAGCTGAGGTCTGCACTGTAGTTGCAATTTATAGTTAAATTTCACCAATCAGCAGCTGAGTGAAGAAAGAGATGGTCGTGTTCATTATTTATTGTGGGTGGCATCCTGGTATTCAAAGGGTCTGAGGAGAGGTCCTTCATTGAAGGAAGGGGACACAAGAGGTGGTTACGTAGACACAAGGGGTCGAAAGAAATGGCCAGGAATTTGACCCAGGTCTTCTAGGCCAAGAAAAAGAGGCTGGCCATGTCAAAAACACAAAGCGCACCCCAGATTGCCTTTGGGAGTCGTTTATGGCCATGAACAGATGTTTTCAACCACAGCGAACCTTGAATCCTGCATGGTTTTGGGTCTGATGTGGGATGATTAGCATTCCCTACCTCTGGATTGCAGCATCTCGTTTTTGGTGCCACCTCACAGTATGGTGCGGCAACAGAGATGAATGGTACCCTGCTGCAAATGGTAAGCAGCGATACTCTGCATTTCTAATGAACCCATCCTGTGCTCTTCAGTGTCCTTTAAACCCTGTCAATTAGCAAGAGTATAAAAGGGGGAAAAGTCTTACTAGGTGGGAGCCTGTGACTGCCTACAGCAAAGAGTGCACATTAATTTCATACGGATATTTTGAGTTGTCCTGTTCCCTTTTCAGATTTATTTTGGAAGATGCTTGTATTTTTATTATAAAATACATCAGTTAATGGCTTCACTGTTTTATATGGATTTTTTTTTGATCCAGAACTGAGCCTGATGTTGCCATTAAATCATGTGCTTTGTGCTTCTTTATTATTATATTGTTTCTTGTCAATTTATTGCCTCTTTGCCTTTAATGAAGCAGAGGTGGCAGCTTTACAGATGGGGAACTAAATCACAGAGAAACTACGTGTCTTTTTACATGACCTATGCACACAAAATTAATAATCACTCTCATTGACAGGTGCAGGCACTACATGCAAGTGTTGTAACTAGTTTAGCTATGTTGGCAGTGCTGATTTGTGAAAAGTTCAGTTTTTATGAGAGAATGTATGAGATATTAGTGCAAATTTTCTCCTCTTCCTTACATTTTTACTCATGGTGCACCCATTTAGTGAAGGCTTTATGTACCTCTAGGCCCTCTCCTGGCTACCATTGGGTCAGATTTCTCTCCTCTGTTACTACTAAAGCTGCACCGGTTTTGGCTTTTGGCATGAACTCAGCAGAACTGCTTCTTCGTGGAGCTCTCTTTATCCTCCCTGTTTGCTTTCCTTTTCCTTCGTGCTACCTTTCTTTCATCCCTTATGGCCTTTTCTCATACTCTTCCTTTTTCCTTTTCTTTTAGCAGTGTCTCCTATTTGAAGTTTAGAGCATGTCTTCCCTCTCTGTTGAAAAATTTCACACCCCTCTGCCATTCACTTTGTTCTTTCCCTCTCCTAGGAGTGGGTGCCAGGTAGTGCTAACATCTTCCCCCCACTAGAAATGCAGTAGATGATTGCTTTGCTAATTCCTATGACAGAGAACTTTTTTTTTTTTCTCTTTTGCCTTTTCTTTCCATTTTGACCTTTATTCATTGGGCTGATCATTCTCTGGTGAGCCCAGTGCAATCACTGGCATCACTGGCAGGCTTATATAGAAGCGTATCCTATATGATCTGTATGAGGCCACAAAATCTGTGATGTTTACTAGCAAAATCCAAGATTTTGTAAATACCAGCACTTCAGCTGAGGCCTTGTTATTGTTAATTGTCAGAGCTGGAAGGCTGCTTACCATATTTTACCTATGTAACTGTACCAGGACTTACATGCATACAGAAGCAGTCCTTCGGTAGATGATAATGTTACTTAGCAACGTAAGGCTAAGGGGTCAGGCTTCAAAAGAGTTTATGGGAGGTCGCCTGGCTAGACAATTTTAAATCAGGTGGCCTGTATGGATGTCATTGCTGGATTTTTAACAGTGGGATGATGATGTCTGAAAGCCTTGTTAGCAGATCTCTGAGAAATGAGGAGGATGCTGAGATGCCACTAGGTGAAAGAAGGGCAAATATCTTTTAGGATGCAGGAAAAAGAAGAGCAAGAAGAATACAGATCTGTCAGCTTCTTCAACAGCCAGATGAATGATTTTTGAGGCTAGAGGCAAAATCATAGTATATGTGCTGTCCAGACTCAAGTGCTACTTGTGCAGTAGTTGGGTTCCCTCAGTGATTTTGGAGAAGATGATTCCAGATGAGGTTCTCACTCTGAATAAAGCTCTGCAGGAACCTATCTCAAGTCCTTAACTATACAGAGAGCCAGGGGAAATAAACCTGCGAATTTAGGCTATGTTAATACCCTGCAGTGAGACTAAGTCAGTCTGAAAGCAATGTCTATATTTTATATGCTTTTCTACATAAAGTTTTCAATATTAATCATAGTGATTTGCTTTACTAAACTTTGTCGTCACGATTCGTCAGTAATTAGAATTATTGGCCGTATCTTGGGAGGGAAGAGATTGGAAGAGCAACCCAACCTAAATTTCTTAGTAATCAATTATTTTGGAGCAAATAAGTGATTAATTTATGATTAATTTTTAAACTATTGTCGTGATTTAACCTGGCAGGCAGCTAAACACCACACAGCCATTCGCTCACTCCCCCCGCTAGTGGGGTGGGGGAAGAGAATCAGAAAAAAGGTAAAACTCATGGGTTGAGATAAAGACAATTTAATAGGACAGAAAAGGAAGGGAAAATAATAATAATGATAAAAGAATATACAAAACAAGTGATGCACAATGCAATTGCTCACCACCTGGTGACCGATGCCCAGCCAGTTCCCGAGCAGGGGCCGTGCCCTCCTCGGCCAGCTCCCCCCAGTTTTTTGTTCAGTATGATGTCATATGGTTTGGAATATCCAGCTGTCCTGGTTGTGTCCCCTCCCAGCTTCTTGTGCACCTCCAGCCTCCTCACTGGCAGGGCAGTATGAGAAGCTGGAAAGTCCTTGAATCAGTGTAAGCACTGCTCAGCAACAACTAAAACATCAGTGTGTTATCGACATTATTCTCATCCTAAATCCAAAACACAGCACTATACCAGCTACTAGGAAGAAAATTAACTCTGTTCCAGCTGAAACCAGGACAATATCCAGCCCTTATTCTATACCGTCTATGTCATGCCCAGGTCCCACACTTTCCAATACATTCCAATTAATCACCACCGCCTTTCCTGTCTTTTGATATATACACACAGAGATATCATTCCCTAAGTCTCTGGGCCATCCCTCTAAAATGTCTGTTGAGTTCATTTAGTCCCTGACTTTGGGCTCCATCTGTCATAACAGTCCTCCAGGGCAGGAGAGATGGTGTGTGGTGTTGGATTGTTGCATGCTGAAGCCGGTTCTGGTTCCATCACCGCTGTGCTTGTCTGGTTCTATCATCGCTGCACTTTGCTCATTTTCATCAGAATTCATTCTTCATTAATTTGGGTGATTCTTACTGTAATACCATTGATATGGTGTATAGCAACCATAGTAGTGATGACATACAATATTATACAGCGATTAACATCATACAGTTCAAATCATTGGTTATTCTCACCCAAAATCAAATCCTCCTGAGGTACGCATCAGACTTCCCCATCCTTCCGCATTATCCAGCAAGTGCACCCAGGTCCTTGAGAAAAACCTATCCCACGAATGGGTTTGCCTTTGCCCGAGGCAGGAATAACCCAGACTGTCTTCCCCAGCATATTTTTTATGTGCAGTACAGGGACTTTATCCCCTTCTACAGTACCTAAAAGTTTTGATTGGGCAGGGCAAGCTCGATTGAAAGATCCCCTGGTGTTGACTAACCAGGTGGCCTTTGCTAAATGTGTGTCCCAATGCTTGAATGTCCCACCACCCATTGCCCTCAGTGTTGTCTTTAACAGCTCGTTGTATCGCTTGATTTTCCCAGAGGCTGGTGCATGGTAGGGGATGTGATAGACCCACTCAATGCCATGCTCTTTGGCCCAGGTGTCTTTAAGGTTGTTTCAGAAATGAGTCCCGTTGTCTGACTCAATTCTTTCTGGGGTGCCATGTCGCCATAGGACTTGCTTTTCAAGGCCCAGGATGGTGTTCCGGGCAGTGGCATGGGGCACAGGGTATGTTTCCAGCCATCCAGTGATTGCTTCCACTATTGTAAGCACATGGCGCTTGCCTTGGCGGGTTTGTGGGAGTGTGTTATAACCAATCTGCCAGATCTCCCCATGTTTATATTTCAACCATCGTCCTCCATACCAAAGAGGCTTTACTCGCATGGCTTGCTTGATGGCAGTGCATGTTTCACATTCATGGATAACCTGTGCAATAGCGTCCATGGTCAAGTCCACCCCTCGATCATGAGCCCATCTATATGTTGCATCTCTTCCTTGAAGACCTGAGGTGTCATGGGCCCATGGGGCTATAAATAATTCACCCTTATGTTGCCAGTCCAGATCCACCTGAGCTACTTCAATCTTAGCAGCCTGGTCCACCTGCTGGTTGTTTTGATGTTCTTCAGTGGCCTGATTCTTGGGTACGTGAGCATCTACGTGACGTACTTTTACAACCAGGTTCTCTACTCGGGCAGCAATATCTTGCCACAATGCGGCAGCCCAGATGGGTTTACCCCTGCGCTGCCAGTTGTTCTGCTTCCACTGCTGCAACCACCCCCACAGAGCATTTGCCACCATCCATGAGTCAGTATAGAGATAAAGCACTGGCCATTTTTCTCGTTCAGCAATGTCTAAAGCCAGCTGGATGGCTTTCACCTCTGCAAATTGGCTCGATTCACCTTCTCCTTCAGCAGTTTCTGCTACTTGTCGTATAGGACTCCATACAGCAGTCTTCCACCTCTGATGCGTTCCCACAAGGCGACAGGACCCATCAGTGAACACGACATATTGCTTCTCATTTTCTGGTAGTTTATTATACAGTACGGCCTTTTCAGCATGCGTCACCTCCTCCTCTGGAGATATGCCAAAATCTTTGCCTTCTGGCCAGTTCGTGATCACCTCCAAGATTCCTGGGCGACTGGGGTTTCCTATTCGGGCCCGTTGTGTGATCAGTGCGACCCACTTACTCCACGTAGCATCGGTTGCATGATGTGTAGAGGGGAGCCCCCCCTTGAACATCCAGCCCAGCACCGGCAGTCGGAGTGCCAGGAGGAGCTTCAGTACCAACCACTTCCGAATAAGCTTGAATTCCTTCATATGCTGCCAATATCACTTTCTCAGTTGGAGTGTAGCGGGCCTCGGATCCTCTGTATCCCCGACTGCAGAACCCTAAGGGTCGACCTCGAGTCTCCCTGCTGCTTTTTGCCAGAGCCCCCAGGTAGGGCCATTCTCCCCGGCTGCGGTGTAGAGCAAGATTTTTTAAATCTTGTCCTGTCCGGACTGGCCCAAGGGCCACTGCATGAACTATCTCCCGTTTAATTTGTTCAAAGGCTTGTCGCTGCTCAGGGCCCCATTTGAAATGGTACTTCTTCCTGGTCACTTGATAGAGAGGGCTTACAATCAGGCTGTAATCTGGAATATGCATTCTCCAAAAACCCACAACGCCTAAGAAAGCTTGTGTACTGGACGCCCCTCCAAGGGAAAGCAAACTGTGGCCTGCACTCTGCCACCAAAGGGATTGAGAAGAAGGCATTAACGATATCAATGGTGGCGTACCACTTGGCTGCCTTTGACTCCAGTTCGTATTGGAGTTCTGGCATGTCCGGCATGGCAGCACTCAGTGACGGCGTGACTTCGTTCAGGCCACGGTAGTCTACTGTTAGTCTCCACTCTCCATTGGACTTTCGCACTGGCCATATGGGACTGTTGAAGGGTGAGCGAGTCTTGCTGATCACTCCTTGGCTCTCCAGTCGACGAATCAGCTCATGGATGGAGATCAGGGAGTCTCGGTTGGTGCGGTATTGCTGCTGGTGCACCGTTGTGGTGGCGATCGGCACCTGTTTTTCTTCAACCCTCAGCAGCCCCACAACAGAAGGATCCTCTGAGAGACCGGGCAAGGTGGACAGCTGTTTAATTTCCTCCGTCTCCAGGGCAGCTATACCAAAAGCCCACTAGTACCCCTTTTGGGTCCTTGAAATACCCTCTCCTGGGGTAGTCTATGCCAAGGATGCACGAGCCTCTGGGCCAGTCACAATGGGGTGGCTGCCCCAGTGGCTTCTGCCACTCATTCCCACTTAGGCTCACTTTGGCCTCCAATACAGTTAACTCTTGGGATCCCCCTGTCACTCCAGAAATACAGATGGGTTCTGCCCCTTTATAGTTTGATGGCATCAGGGTACACTGTGCACCGGTATCTACTAGAGCCTTATACTCCTGTGGGTCTGATGTGCCAGGCCATCAAGTCCACACAGTAGGGGATGTATATATTTATATATTATTACATTAAGGTCTAATAAATATTACAGTGTATATTTCTACAGTAAAATTTAGTCATATGTATTTATTATGACAGCCATCTTATCTGGATGTAAATTAAGCTAGTATTTTATACAGACATAATAAATATTAGAATTATTCCTCTGAAGCTTGTTCTTCTCCAGCGTAGATTTCATGCCTATAATGGTGCATGAGTCTGTTCATAGGGAATTGTGTGAAAACATAGAAAATGCTACCAAAACAGTTCCTGAATTGTCCTTAGTGCATCCCTTTTTCTCCACTATACTTACATTATTCCTCAGAAATGTTTGTCTGTTCTTAAACCAGTCCCTCTATTATAAATTTACACCTTTAATATTGTCTTAGGTAATTTGCAGTTACAGTGGTGCTAATCACTATTAACAGAAAATGCTTACAAAAAAAGATTTTTTTCTTGTAGCAGCATGGGTCATGTGGTATATATTTTATGAGGTTGTAGAAGGTTTTTCTACCAAGTGTGAGTTAAAAGTTAACAAATTAAAGTCTGACTGAGATAAACTTCTCACCAAAGATATCATATGGCTCAAAAGGCTAGAAAGATCTTGGAACAACAAGAGGAGTATGAATGAGACAGGAAGTTCAAAACAGACCAGAACTTTCATCTGCAAACTGAAATCCACATACCTTTTTTTTTCCAGAGAAAAAGCCTTCCTTTACTCATATGTTCATTGCAGTGCCTGGCATTTAAGCTTGCAATGGCAATGCCTTTTCTGTGTACCAAAGTGCTTAAACTAAAATGTAGCCTAGGTTCCTGGAGATGAGAATTTACTAATTAGCAAATGTACTGCTTTGCAGATGTGGCTAATTTTGTGACCCACAACTAAAGCACCATTTTGAGAGTGTGAACTGATTTCGTAGAGCTTCTCTCATTTTCCCTCATAAAAGCCAGCAATGGAAGAAGCATCTTAGGGCCTATGGACAGCCAGGGAGCCGTCTATGATATATCATCACCATTGGACAAGTTTGCTCTGAGCCCAGCCTACAAACTTTAAATTGTCTGGCAGGTATCCAAATACTGTCATCTTTCTTTCTTACGTGTCCACAGTCAATAGTTCCCACCAATGAACCACTCCTACCAGAGGAAACAGTCCTGTTAGAATGGAGAAAAGCTAAAGTCTTAGCCTTATACCCCTGCTACAGGTCAAACAAATCACCCTGAATTTTTGGTACAATGAGAGTGACAGCTGGGAAAAACAATTCATTAAAGACAATTGCATTATACTGAAGAACTGTTGTCTGAAATAAAACAAAAGATTCAGTGCAAAGAGAAAAGAATCTAAAGTAGGGTTGGAATAGGTTGTCTTTTCCAGATCAAATGTTAATATTATTTGTAGCACTGCTTTTAGGAAGTCTGCAGTGCTCTGGCTAGGCACCATGGCTGGCCAGTGACCCATCTCATCCTCTGCAGCACTGGGGGGAAGTGGGTTCTCTAAGGACCACCTTTACCTCCACCTCTTACCCATGGGGCATGTGGAGTGCCTGGAGCCTTGGTACTGCTCCTGCAGAGTCCATTTTAGTGAGAGAACTGAAGAAGTATCTAACCCTACTGGCTTTAAATTTTCACGTTTTACGCCATCTGCAGAACAGGAGGAAAGGCAAATTAAGGATCCTTCACTTGCAATCCTTGAATAGGAATCCCAAGGTCATGCAACAGTATACTGTTTATTAACCTGGGCAGGTGATAATGATATAGGCTGATCCTAGTGTCAGTATTATATTTGATGTGTTTTTAAAAAGAGAGAGAGACGGTAGATGTGGTATTCTAAGCTAAATGTATGGTAGCATATACAATGCATTATGCATTTATTTGTTTCTGCATACATCAAGCATTTCATAAAGTGATGGCAGATGTTGAAAATCTCTGCTGGATCGCAAAATACTAATATGCAGCCTTTGGGTACTGGAGGAGATTACACCATGTTTAAGTTCCAGAGTTCCCTTTACACAGTCATATAACAGCATGACAAATTGTGTATAACACATGACAAATTCTGTACCAATCTCTACCAAGTAGACTCTGCTCCACAAAATATGCATGATACCAACGCTGGAAAAGAAGGGGTGGCCTTTGTATTGTGAGTATCACCTGCTCTATTTCACTCCTATAAGGATCAGAGATTTGGTCATGGTATAATTAACTCACTTTTTCTTGCTTCTTGGCTAAAATATCTGGATCCCTTTGGATAGTCATATGATAAATCTATTGGTAACTTTTCCATTGCCTTTCTGAAGTAATTTGGCTAATGTGCAGAGCTGAACTTCCAGCAAAGTCTGAAAGGCTTTTTTCCCAGTTTAGAAAATGCAACTGTTCCTTATGTGCAGCAATATTTTTCCCTTAGAAGAGGGTAAAATAGCTCTATTAGAATAGGTTCTGGTTTTCAGAAACCTCTCTTGGGTACTTTTACACAGAAAATGGCCACACTGAAGTACTTATGAAAGGGAAACCCTTTTACCTGGTTGGAAACAGGCACAGTGCACATGAGGTAGGTCTGGATGCCTGTGCTTTGTCTGCCTTTGCAGTGTCCTCCTCTGTTGGACAGGGCAGCGTGGAGCACCATTAGAGGCATACCTGCCTCGTTGTTATGGCTGTGCTAGCTTTGATCCTCAGCCCCTGAAGATGAAAAACTAGTTGGTGTCAACTACTGCAGTGACTTTTTGCTAATTGCCAGGCTGGATCAGAGAGTGGAACATTTTCATTGGGACTGCATCAGGACATTGCTTCATGCAAGTGGGATGGAGGCAGGCTGGGCACGTAAGGAACGGCTTTGCCCCAGTCTGTGTGGCTCTCCATGACAACACGATGGCAGAAGCAGACCGTTAGGGTAGATGTTGGGGATGAGCCAGTGGCATTAAGGCAGCAGGCAAGAGGCTGTATGCGGCACCCAATTCAAGCTGGCATGTCGGTCTGGTCTGCAAGACGCCCAGCCTTGGTACACCAGGCATAGTGCATGTACAGCTGGCTGCCAAGGGGCAGAGTTATCTAAGAAACTGCAAAGCTGGTGCAGTGATGATTGGAATATTTTCCCATAAATATTCCTTAAACATAAATGATGGTGATGAAATCATAAAAGTAATTGGCTCTTGCAACTCCTTTTTTGAAAACAAATTGCACCTAAAAACATGTAGAGACGTCCTTCTTTTCCAGAATATTATTGAAAATTAATAGACCATCTGAGTCTGCAGTATCATAAAGTCTGTATCCATTTTTTCACATACCTGCAGATTCATCTCCAGCAGCTCTCCATCTGTTTGCAGGCTGTTTTCTAAACCAGTGTGATGCCTCAGGTGCAGAAGAGAGAGACAATAATTAACAATGTGGCCTACAGCATCTTGGGGAGCAATTAATTTTAGTGAATGGATGGAGGAGGAAGAAGAGGGAAGGTAAGCTTTGCACATTTCTGCTCGTGCATGCATGGCTGTGCATATTGGATAGATGTGCATACAGATATATATGTATCTCCCAAGAAGACTATTTTCAGCATTCAGGCTTTCACTCTTGAAATGGCTGTTGTGCACAGAAACTACTTGAAAAAGACAGTGCCATCTGTACTGAGGAGATTAGGGGGTGTCAAGGAATATTCTTTTTCACTTCTCACATTCCTGCTTCTCTCCATCCTGTCCCTGGAAAAATCCCAGCTCTTAACCTGTCAAAACAGTTTTAAAGCTGG